>NC_136292.1:7238976-7838976 GCF_964198595.1 Lampetra fluviatilis
TATATGTCAGGCTGTGTGTCCGTACACCCGTGTGTTCCTCCCCCTCTGTTACGTATATTTATTGAAACAGTCGGGAGAATCTGTGGGCTGCGATTGAATCCCGGATAGTCGCAATATCTCTCCACACACGCGGCTCGCAGGGATGGGGAAGCGGGGTGGGGGGGGGTCCTCCCCCTCCTCATCCCCCCTCTCACCCCCACCCTCATCCCCCCATCCTCACCCCCCCCATCCTCACCCCCCCATCCTCCAGGGTCTCTGCGTGTCCATGCATCACCGGGTACACAGATTCGTCAGTCCCTCCCTCCCCGCATCCCCCACTGACCCCCCTCCCTCTCTCTACACCCCCCCCTTCCATCATCGCTACCCGGCGACTGTCGATTAATGGCTGTAATCTATCATTAGGGTAATCGGTGAAGCTCAAACTGATTGCGCGTGCGATCCCGCGCTGGCAGTTGTGGATATAAACACAAATAACCACCAATCAACACATCCGTCAGTAACACCGTCGGCCTCAAGTGGGACAACAGTGTTGGTCCCTCTCTCTCTCTGCCATGAAGAAGGCTCGCCACCTGAAACGTCGCGAGTTAAATTCTTCGCTGGGGGTTGACTCCGCAGCCCATCGATGAAAGTGAGAACCGCTTTGTAGGGAAGACAGCAGTGGTGGTCCTGTAGATATACTCTCCCCCGCCATAGGAATGTGGAATTTCGACCACCGACTCAGGAGATGAGCACTGCCTCAGCAGGGAATTAATCGTCCTCGTTGTTGAGCTGATCTTTTTCTCGTCTGCAAGTGCACGTGCGTATCACTATTTGGACTAATCGTCATGCCTGTGGTGACGATTCAGGAAAGCCTCGCTGAATCTCACGACTCGTATTCGGGAGGGTCCTGCCACACGTTCACAGGAGGGGGGGGGGGATGATTGCTGTGCATTATCCCGATTGTGTAAATTTGCGGTGTAATTTTTTTAATTGGGCAAATGTGAACCCATTTACGTCGCCACACAGCGGCCCTCTCCTGCGAATGACGCCACTGGATCTGTGTAATGTGCACTGTGAGCGAAGCAGACGGGCGCCTCTTATGTCTACTATTAATATGCACATCGCAGTATTCATCGCGGGCGGCCGCTGGAATCGAACCGCGACCCTCTGCAGCAAAACGGCGAATGGGCCACCGCTGGGCCGCGTTACCGTGGGCCCGATTCAGTGCCACCCAGAATCTAGAGCGGTGATTTGAGTCGAGTGACGCGAATGTATAGAATGTACAACTACCGTATAATCCACAGGGCTACGAATTCCAGTCTACACGTTGTAGTGGTGTGTGGGTAATAGTGTTGTGTTTAGGTGTGTGGATGATAATGTTGGAGCGGCCAACACCAGTGACGATTATCTGAACCGCTCCTGGGCCTCCCCTAGCTCGACTCAGCCTCAAATAAGTACCTGGTGCGGTGTGTAAACATAGCCACTGGGGAGACAAAGGCGGCCGGGCGTGGTTTCTGGCCACCCACCCCCTCGTGTACCGTTCCGGCCTTCATAGGTGCTCGCTAACAGCACTTGCTCCTACAGTCTGTTCAGGCCCTTTGTCCTGTGTGTGTTTGCGTGCTGCCAGCACGCAATTCTCTCTGATGTCTCCTCTCTGCTTTGCATTCATTTCATCTGCGCCGCGAGTTCCTCGCCCCGGGCCCCCGCGCCCTCGCTGAGTCTAATTTACCAACTTCAAACATCCCCACGGGAATCGCGCGGTCCCACAACCTTCCCCAAGGACCCACCACCATCCCTCGCGGGGCGCGCAGCGTGCCCACCACAACAGCCCTGCTCACAGCCAACATCTGCGGCGTAATAGTTGGACCGTTCCAGCGGCGGCCGATCCAGCACGGCGTATTCAATAAATTCTGCCAATTCGTAGAATCGCAGGGGAGCGGTGGGGAGATGGCGGAGGGTTATGGGATGCTGAATATCTTCTCGTCCAGTTGTTAATACCAAGCCAGCAGCATTCGTTTAACACCCCTGACTGCTGATGATGATGAGACCCAGCAGGTGGAAACCGGATCAGAGTTATTTTTTTTTATACAAACGCTGTTTGATACGACTGCTCTGGAAAGCCAGAATGCCAACGGAATAAAACATACGGTGTGCATTTTTTAAAATCTAATTGTTTAGGTATGCGTGTAGACACAACGGAGGTGTGCCGCTTATGATATCTGCTTTCCCCCGCTATTGATGTGGGAGGCGAGGTCGCTATCAATCGCCGGCAGAGGAAGGAGAAGACACGCGCCGTGGAGCATCACACACTCGTAATCTCATCTCATCGCCGCCGCCGCCGCCTCGCATTATCATGGAGGCGCCTGCTGCACATACAGATTACGCGAGACACTCTCTGCCTAACACAGGCGCGCTCAACAACGACGACTCCCGTTCGCCGCTAAGTGGCGGTGACGTCACCACGGCGTTTGTGCCAGGCTAGGTGCACCTTTAGGCCACGTGAAGTGTCGAACGCTCCCTTGGAAGGTCACGGCATAAAGCCATGCGCTATGGGTTGACCGACTGAGATGACTGGCAGATGCACCACGTGTGTTCCACACTGCGCAAACTTGTTGCGTTTTAGCGGCCCAGCGCTCCGCGCTATGTTCTGAGCGTCGCTCCTCTGTCCTCCGCTGTTGTTGGAGGACGACTTCCTCCAACTGCCCAGTAGCGTCCTTCACGAACCTCCTCCACAGAGGCCTATCTTGGCACCGCTGCTACCAGTCACCGGCAAGTCCACTCAGCCTCACATTCTCCTCCAGCCAGTGCCGCGTCCGTTTAGCCCCCTCTCTCCGGCCTAACATAAGCTGCGCGCTCACACGCACACACGTGTTTATCGCCTGCTCGCCCGTGCATTAAAGCACGTGCTCGTCATCATCGTCATCGTTATAATCGTCGTCGTCATCGTCAATGTTGAGGATCATGATCGATTATGGGCGGTGGCGCGTTCGAGGCTTGTGTCGCAGAGGTTCCGCGGTTTGAATCGAGCGTCCGCCCTGGTTATTACCTGGTTATTTGCAAGAGGAAGGCCATCGGGTGTCAGCGACATGGTCCCAATGTGCCAAATAAATCAAATACACCGAAAATTACTCAATTGGGATCATGCAAAGCATTGAAAGCTACTTGACAGGACCCTCACTGGAACAGAGTTTTGGGACTCACCGATGCTTTTCCTGGGTATTTAAAGCGTAATAATGATGACAGTGAAGTATTCGTTAACGTTGAATTGTTACTAATGTCGTGGATAGTTACATAGTTTGGAGAAACGGTCATGCGTGATAGAAGCCAGCAGGTGGCGTGAGATTGAGCAGCGTCGGCGTGGCAAAAGAGCTCGGAGCATTCCTGTCTCCAGGTGCCCGACGTTTCGAGAAACGGCCCTTCTTATGCTATGAAGGGCCGTTGCACAAAAACGTTGCCGTTATATATCGTGTGTCCTTTTAGGGCCAGAGTTTCATTGACGAATGTGTTTAGTATGTTTGTTATTTGTGCGTGTGCATCGCTGTCAATGCAGCAACAGCGTTAAGGCTAAAACTATCACTGGAAACCGTTTTCAAAATCGATTCTTGAAACTGCTGGTGTTGATAGGAATTGTTGATAGGAAGCTGCCGATGCTGAAAGGAACCGCTGATGCTCATGGCAACTGTTGATAGAAAATTATGACGTTGATGGGAACAGTTGATGCCGATAGGAACTGCTGATTCTGAAAGGAACTGCTCATATTCTTGGTTCTTTCGGTAAAGTCACGTAGAATGGAAATAATAAAATAAAATAAAAAAAACATTTTATTACTTTATTATTTCCATTCTACGTGACTTCGGTAAAGTCACGTAGAATGGAAATAATAAAATAATGGAAAGCAAATCTTCCCCATTATTTCATTATTTCCATGGAAAAAAATAACAAATCTTTTTTATTTTATTATTTCCATTCTACGTGACTTTACCCAAAGAACTAAGAAGATGAATCCCTGCAGTCACGAAGGCTTTAAATCGAAATTTGAACTGCTCATAGTAACTGCTGATGACTCTCGTAGCGATATCAACGCAACACTGCACGTGGCAGTCGTGACGTCACGCTCACGGAGCCGGGAATAGGCGGAGCCAGAGGAGAGTGGGCGGAGTATCGGGAAAGCGGGCAGGGGGACAGCGCAGAAGTAGGCGGGGCATCAACAAGTGGGCGGGGCATCAACAAGTGGGCGGGGCCAACACTGCATTGGAAGCGATTGGAGTGGGCGGAGCCAAACAAAGTGGGCGGAGCTAAGGGAAGGTGGGGTGGGGGAAGGCCTCACGATCATGGCGGCCTCTGCCGCGGACGGGCGGGCGGTCGCCGCGACAGAGGCCAAGAAGCTGGTGCGGAGCCCCAGCGGCCTGCGCATGGTGCCCGAGAACAACGCGCTGGGCAGCCCCTTCGCGCTGGACGAGCCGCCGTGGGTGCCCGACAAGGAGGCGAGGACATCCGCCGGCCCGCTCCCCTTCCCCTCAGACAACCCCATCCTGTCTCTCTCTTTACCTCTGCCACTCCGCTATTACATTCCCCAGCGCGCATAGGCCGCGCTCTCACGCGATTGGGCCGAGCCACGCCCCGACTGGGTGGCGCGCGCGCGACCCCTTGGCCAATGGGAGAGGCCGGCGCGGCGACGCGCGCTGCCTATCCGCGCTGGGGAATGTAGAGCGCCTTGTGTCTGGGGCTGTGGTTTTTTGGGGGGGTGGTGGGTTCGCTGATGAGGCACCGAACGTCGAAACCGCACCCCGTGCTTGTGTTGTTGTTGCTTGTGTTGCTGCTTGTGTTGTTGCTGCTTGTGTTGTTGTTGCTTGTGTTGTTGTTGCTTGTGTTGTTGCTGCTTGTGTTGTTGTTGCTGCTTGTGTTGTTGTTGCTTGTGTTGTTGCTGCTTGTGTTGTTGCTGCTTGTGTTGTTGCTGCTTGTGTTGTTGTTGCTTGTGTTGTTGCTGCTTGTGTTGTTGTTGCTTGTGTTGTTGTTGCTTGTGTTGTTGCTGCTTGTGTTGTTGCTGCTTGTGTTGTTGTTGCTGCTTGTGTTGTTGTTGCTTGTGTTGTTGCTGCTTGTGTTGTTGCTGCTTGTGTTGTTGCTGCTTGTGTTGTTGTTGCTTGTGTTGTTGTTGCTTGTGTTGTTGCTGCTTGTGTTGTTGCTGCTTGTGTTGTTGCTGCTTGTGTTGTTGCTGATTGTGTTGTTGCTGCTTGTGTTGTTGTTGCTTGTGTTGTTGCTGCTTGTGTTGTTGCTGCTTGTGTTGTTGCTGCTTGTGTTGTTGTTGCTTGTGTTGTTGTTGCTTGTGTTGTTGTTGCTTGTGTTGTTGCTGCTTGTGTTGTTGTTGCTGCTTGTGTTGTTGTTGCTTGTGTTGTTGCTGCTTGTGTTGTTGCTGCTTGTGTTGTTGCTGCTTGTGTTGTTGCTGCTTGTGTTGTTGCTGCTTGTGTTGCTGATTGTGTTGTTGCTGATTGTGTTGTTGTTGCTTGTGTTGTTGTTGCTTGTGTTGCTGATTGTGTTGTTGCTGATTGTGTTGTTGCTGCTTGTGTTGTTGCTGCTTGTGTTGCTGATTGTGTTGTTGCTGATTGTGTTGTTGTTGCTTGTGTTGTTGTTGCTTGTGTTTTTGCTTGTATTGTTGCTTGTGTTGTTGCTGCTTGTGTTGTTGTTGCTGCTTGTGTTGTTGCTGCTTGTGTTGTTGTTGCTTGTGTTGTTGTTGCTTGTGTTGTTTTGTTGTTGCTGCTTGTGTTGGACCAATTCTCGTGGCCAATGACCCCCCCTCCCCACCAAAAAGGCGTGTGCCTGACGGTGGGATGTGTAAAACAAATACTTGTTTTTGTGCGTGGGGAAGGGAAGCCAATTTCGATGACACTGCAGTGCTGTCGTCTCCACGGCAATGCTGGCGATCGCGTCCGTGTGCACCTAGCCTGGCACAGGCGCCCTGGCGACGTCCCCGTGGTTGTTTTGGTGGAGGGGGGAGGCGTGGGTTCCCCGAGGGTGAGGGGTGGTGGTGTTGTGCAAGCTCCCTGTCCTCGCCCGACCCCACGTCCTTGGCTTGCAATTGACACTGCGTTGGCAGTGAGCGGTGCGCACTCGCAAACAACGTGAAACTCGACGGACATTTGACAATAACACAGGGTCAAGGGGCTTCCTCGCCGCAGAGACGAGGGCCAATTGGTGACACTTTGGGTAATGATCGTAGCAAACAGGGCCAGTTCCCGAAACGTCGTTTATTATACATGTGTTTTCCTTCAAGGCCAGTGTTATTGACGTACGTGTGTTTGTGAGGCGCGTATTTTTCGAAGTCCGCCGGTTTCTGCCAAAGGACCTGGAAAAACAAGCGCTTAGATGTGTTTGCCTGCTACTATTAATTCCCACATGTCACGATATAAGCCACCTCTATCAGCTATCATGTGTGGCCAGGTCGCCTCTGGAAAAATAGCGAATAGCTCGGTGGGCGTTCCCTGATAAAAAAAAAATGTTCACTTTGTTATTTGGCTAAGGTCCCCTGACCCTATGGCCTCGCCTAACCGAAACCCGACCTGCACATGAACTCGCTGGACCTGAGCGCCAAATAACAATAAATTGCTGTGGACCTGACTACCCGAGTTTAATCATCGCCCGCTATTGGCAGAATAATACCCGCCTGCAGGCCAGATGCTGTGTCGCATTGTGCCGTGTAGGGACAGCTGCCACTGGGGGTGTTATTTAAAATGTATGAGGTGCGGTGTAAAAGTCTCTTCTCGCGTGTACAGCGCTCCCGAGACGTCCCCGGCGTAAAGGAGGGTGGCCCTATCAAACTCAAATCATTGTTACATCACAGGACCATGAGGAATGCCGCCGGCTTGCGGGAGGCCTTCATCCAGCAGTGGATAGGTCACAGCTGATGTTGATATCTCGTCTCCCCACAGTGCACGCGCTGCATGCTGTGCGAGGCCAAGTTCGACTTCCTCACGCGCAAGGTAATTATTCGCAACCCCACGGCCCAATTGGTTCACCTCAACACGAGCTCTGCATGCGAGTGTGCATGTGAAAGTGCATGGTACTTTTGGTCAATCCACTGCTGGATGCGAGGCTTTCCCACACCCAGCGGGCTGTGGATACACTGTGTAAACATCAGTGCAGCAGAGAAAAAAGGCGGCCCAGGGTGGTGCTGGCCACACCACCCCTTTGTGCACTGTGCCAGCCTTCAGTGCTCGCTAACAGCTCATACACCAGCAGTCTATGAAGGCTATACGACTGGATATCTTGCTAATGCTTGACAACTAACGTTGAAAGCCTTTACATATTCTGTATATCCGACTAACGGAGGGTGGCACTATAATACATTACATTGATCCAAAATTTAAAAAACTTTAGTAGAAACTTTGGTGGAAAGTTTTGTTGCAATTTGGGACGTAACCCTAGAGAAACCCAGCCATATTGATAAAAGTGTTGCCTTTTCCCTCTGAGAAATACCACTGAGCCCCGTGGTCTCATCGCGACTTACGGACATGCTGCTCCTTAACACGCACTGCGCGAGCCCAACCATTCTCGCAAATTAAATCCTCCAGCGGACAAATGCGAATTCCAAGCGTATGCGTGATTTGGCTTCCTTGTCCTGTTGTCTTGACCCGCGTGTTGCCTCGCATCCCGACACGAACCCCGTCCCTCGTGCGCCGCTCATCAGCACCACTGCCGGCGCTGCGGCCGCTGCTTCTGCGACCGATGCTGCGGGCGCAAGGCGCCGCTGCCGCGCATGTCCTTCGTGGACCCCGTGCGGCAGTGTGGCACCTGTGCCGGGCTCTCCCAGCGCGAGGGCGACTTCTACGAGCGCCACCTGAAGGTCCTGCTCGCCGGTGAGCGATGGCGCTGCCAAATATTGCCTAACCCTGGGACGAGCGGTAGAATGATCTCGAATGAGCAAATGAGGCGATGTGCAAGACACGTGATGCATACTACGAGACAGGACAACTTAGATTTGACCCAGCGTCCTTCCCTGCCTAACAACATTTGTGCGTGTGAGACTCATGGCAGTGGTGCACAAGCATAAATAATAAAGACTGGACACCTTTGTAGATAACACTGCCCGAAAAGAGAAAAAAAATCTATAGAAAATAGACAACGTTTTGGATAATGACCCTGATTGAGCCGAACAACATTTCCGCAGCCTTGTTTAAAATTTGCACTTCAACTTTATTCACCCGTGGTCTCATCGCGGCTTATAAGTTATCCCTCCTTCCACTGTCAACCCATACGGTTTACCCACACTCTTCTACAGGGAAATTGAGTTTTCAGGTCAATATGGAGTACAGCCATTTCAATACGGGCAATTTTTTTTGTCTTAGTTTGTGTTTCTCCCTTGCGATGGGACTTTGTAGGATGAATGTTGAGATTTATAAGGGCAGGGGTGACAAATAAGGTCTGAATTGGTCTGTAATAAGGTAGGTACTGATAAGCGGTTCACAGGTATGCGACTCCCTTGTGACTCGACGATGCTCACTGCCACTTCTCTCACTTTTCCATGCTGGTGTCAACCCTGGTGTGTTTGTGGCTTGCGCTTGTGGCTGCAGGAACCACGTTCATGGTGTCGGTTGAAAAGCCAAACTCGACCAGCCTGACCATGAACGGCCGCCTCTCCAACGACCACAGGTGGGATTTGCACCCACGCACCTGTTAACCCGCTCACCGGCTCACCCCTTCACCCGCTCACCCATGCACATTGCATGGATCACTGCATGCCTACCCTATTCATGTACAGTTCCTTGAGATGCATTTAGATGCTATATTAACCACGTATAGAGAGACCCATACTCACAAAACAGACAAATGGACTGCACATAGAGGCCGACTCACTTTGAGACCCATACACTCACAGAGACCTACAACTGCCTTACTGTACAATATGAATATGCCCATTGTTTCTGTATAGTGTCCAGAGATGCAGCCGCATTTATGGACGCTGTGTTATATAAATCTGCATTGGGCTGTGTTTCTTGTAGTTGCGTTTGTGGTCTTGGTGTCGGAGTGCTAACTGGGTGAGGTTGGTCGCTCTGCTGGGCAGACACGTGTTTCTGGATGGAGACGGGGAGCACTTTGCAGTGGAGGTGTGCCGGATCGCTGGGGTGGAGGGCCACACCGAGCCCGGCTCGCCGGACGGTAACATCCCCATCATCGCCGCTGACAGCTCCCTTCACTTCACATCTTCACTTCTTCACTCTGCTAATCAGCGTCTTTACTGTGCCAGCCCTCTTCGTCATCATTATCATAATCAATCACGTGCAAACATATGCAGGCAGTCCCCGAGATACGAACGTCCGACTTACGAACATCCGCACTTGCAAATGAACCGTCATAAGATGTTATTATTTTTGACCTTCCAGCTTGCGAATGTTCAGTCGTACTTACAAACTGAACCACGGAACTATTTTGTTCGGCGGAGCGATCCTTTGCGACATGTAATGAGTCCCAGATTCCGCGTGACAAGCCAGCATCAGAACTCAAAGTGAAAATAAGAATAATTTCTTTTTCTTTGCATGTTACTTCATTTTATGTTTTATTTGATTTACTATACAGTATTTATTACATGCAAATGTACAATATTTATTCTTATTTATAAGTTTAACAATGCTTCCCTTTTTTGTTGAAGCCTAAGGCATTTTATAACACTATGTATAATTAAATTTTGAGATACGAACAAATAGAACATACCTGTTCATAAGTCGAGGACTGTTCCTACATACATTGACCACGATCTCCTGTGTAGCCCACATACTCTGTGGACAACCACTGTTTACGAGCATCTACAATAGGTGGTCAAATTTACATACCCTATGCATACACATACACAAATGTTGAAATACCTATACACATATATAATCAGCCTTGATCTATCTGCTGTTGAATGATGGCCTTCCCAGAGATCCCAGTTATGACCTTTGTTTCGCATGGTAGAGAATAATGTTGGCCATAGGACAAGTCGCATCGATATTTTTAATTCCAGGAACCGGAATTTTCCAAATTAAGTGCACGATTAGATTCAATATAACAGGTTTTCTATTTAACGTGTGTCAAGTGATTGGTGACTGGTCAGAGACTATCAACTAACTACACTTGAGAACCCGGTTAAATCATCATTGGGTGAAACCCAGATTCAAACCCAGGTTCTCGGTGGTGCCAGCTCAATGCCGTGCAACCTCCGAGCCGGCCGGCCTCTTCACGCGGGCACATGCACTATTAACAGCGTGCTGTCCCCCATGGCACTCAAATCTTACCCCTGCCCAAAGCCTCCGTGTGTCTCATTATCGCCGCTTGTCGGGCTCGATGATGAAGCACCAGGAGCTTCGTGCAAGGTCACGCAGCAGCAATCCCCTCCCTAACGAGGTCTATTAGGGGTAATGGGGGCCGGTGTGGAGAGGTGGTGTTAGCCAGCACCTCCAGGAACCTGTACGGAGCAGGACAAGGTGTAGGGTTCATTACTGTGACTGATGGGCGAGTAACGATTGGTTCTTCCCTTTCATCATCTTAGTGATCGTCAGCCGTCATCAATCCACTGCTGGGTGAGGGCTCCCCCAAGCCGTCGCCATCCCTCAGCATTATTATTCATCACTATACATACACTTGTTCGTCACAGGAGGGTCCTGCCAAGTTTTCGCAGTGAGGGGCGATGTTGCTGCTGTATGTGATCCCAATTCAGTAATCTGCAGGTATTTTTTCAGCATTGGGATATATGGCAAGTAACATTTACATTATTTGTATTTTTTTAGCTCATAATTCTACAATGTAATACATCTAGCACATGCACATCAGCTGATTTCATTACTCTGTCTCCCTGGTGGATGACCTCTTGGATGTGTTTCCACCCCTGGCTGCCACTCGGTCTCGTTGGACAGGTCCTGCCCACGCCCATGCCCACTTCTCTTAGGCGAGCTAGACGGAATAAGCGAGACGGTGCAAATGAGGCAAAACAGAATTCATTCTTAAAATGAATCGTGACCCTGAATCACGACAATTTAATCAGAATGGATGTCCACAATAAGTGGTGAATTGTGTGAATGGCAGACACACGTGTCTTTACGTGTGTGCGTAGGATGATTTTGGGTGGAGCAATAGTCTCGTGGTTAGAGTACCGCACTACAAACCCAGTGACCAGAGCTCAATTCCCGCTCACAACCAACATCGGTGATGAATATCTGAACCAGTTCTGGGCCTCCTGTAGGTAGATTCAGCCTTAAAAGAGTACCTGGTGTTGTATGTAAACTTCAGCACTGGGGAGACAAAGATGGCTGGGCGTGGTTCTGGCCACACCACCGCTTCTGCGTGTCTGTGTGTTTGTCTACCTGTATCTACGTGTCTTTGTGTTTTGTCGACCTGTATCTTGTGCAGGCAGTGGAGGGGGGCGGCTCGTGGGCATGGCGCTGCGCTACTCGGTGCCAGGGGAGGCCGCCCTGCGCTGCCTCTCCCTGCGCGTGCCCGAGTACAGCGACGACCGCAAGCAGGCGTCGCTGTGGCTCTCCGCCATGCACAGGGTACGTGGCACGCGCACCCACGGGGGGGGGGGGGCGGGGGCACTGCTGGTGTGTCTCAGTCAACCCCGATCATCGGAGTCTGTTCCGTGACCTCCTGCTTAAGAGTGCACCTAGCTTGGCACAAGCTCTGTGGTCACATTACCATCACTTCTTGGCGAATTATGGTTGTTGTTGCAGTTGCTGCTGTTGTTGATAATTGGGATGGTGTTGGTGATATATGTGGTAATGGTGATTGTGGTGGTTGTGGTGGCTGTAGCAAGATGGTGCTCGTAATGATTGTGATGGCGATGGTAGTGATTGTGGTGGCGAGTTTGCTGACAATGTGGCGATGTTGTAGCGAGCGCGGCGTTGGCCAAGGTGCCAGTGCAGTACTAATGAGTGAGGTTCATCCTCGCAGTGATGGTGCTTCATTCGGGCAACGCGTCTCGTCTTTAGGCCACCAAGTTGCTGTACGAAGGCAAAGACGACGGGCAAGTTGCCGAGTGTTGAAAGATCCAGCTCTACTCACGACACTGCACTACGCCACCACGACGCCACCACACTACACTACTTTACATTTAGTCTCATAACCTTTTTGTAAGAAACAAACACTTATAATACCGAAGACTTTATATATCCTTGATTTTTTTGTAATCCGTAGGGTTAATTGCACACATCCGCCACCGCGTTGATTGATTGACTTTGGAGATTGCAGTATTAATTGGGCGCAGAGCCTTTTCCACTTCCCTCTCTCGTACTCCTTGCGTGGTGGATGCTCTCTCCGCTCCAGAGGAACAACTGCCCTCCCCGTGCGTACGTGCAGTGCCATTTTTACAGCTGTGCGGCGGGCTCACAGCGCTTCCTTTAAGGGGACCCAAAATGATTTGTCTCTCTTGGGCATGTAACGGTTCGCCTCCCCCATCTCCCCATCCTTGCGACTCGAAGGATTATCGCAATTCGAGGGTCATGATTTGAAACCTGAGAATCGACGACGATTTGTATTGGCACGTTGGTGATTGTAGCCGACTGCAGTGGCTGCAGAGTTTACATAAACCGATTGCATACATCACATACGCATCGGAGATAATGGATTATTGTACTCGTGATTCCATATATCTTGAGCGTAACAATCAAGGTGAATTGATGAATCTATGCGTTGTTACATGCCTAATGTTACTTCGTGCCTGCGTGTGTTTATTTGTGTATCTGTGTCTCCGTGTTTTTTTTATGTTTCGATCGCTGATTCTTGCTCTCTTTGTTTATTGTGTCTCATTGTGTTTTTCTATTTCTGTCTCTGGGTCTAATTGTACATCTCTTGACGTCTTTGTTTCTTTGTGTTTCTCATTGTCAATCTGTGTATCTGTGGCCATTTCTGTGTGAGTTCGTGTCTCTGTGTCTGTCTCTCGGGCCCCTCTTCCCCATGTGCACCGGGCTCTGCATAGAGTTGAGACAGCGCTGTGTTCTCTCGTGTATTCTGTGTCCTCATTTTTGTACCTTACTGACTGCTGGGCAGCACGCCCGCTCAGCGCCATGCGTCGCATTAAACAAAGCTATTTAATAAAACCGTTCTTTGAAGATCATTTGTGTGTTTCCCCACACCCTGATAAAGTGTATTTCAATTGAGGGCTGCCCTGAGAAATCTTCATAGCCGACACAATTTCACCGTCTACAGAGTAGTAGGCATTTGTTGAGAGTGCGGATTACGTGGCTGTAAAAAAATGAATTTGGATATTAATTATCTGGCCTCTCGTCAGTGGGGAGGTGATACAATTAGCATGAAAAGTGGATCGTACAGTGTTCTAATGGTGCTTGAATGCGTTATCTTAAAATATATAACCGTGGGTTGCTAAGTGTTTCTAGGACACTATCAACTCCCTACACTTGACAGCCCAAGTGTAATTACAGGCAGCGTGAACATGGATTTGACTTCCAGGAGTCTCAGTCGTGCTGGCTCTGTGCTCTAATCTCTCGAGCCACCCGGCCACCTTTGTGGTGTTTGACCATACTTCACACTGCTCCGTGCGGGTTGGTGAATGGGGGGTACTACCCGGGACCCATTTAGATCACTCACCACTGATGCGAACTGTGGCTGAGAATCACACTCGTGGTCATTATGGGCTCTCGGATCCCCCGATGGCCACCGACGCTCTTGAAATTTGTGCTGTGCGGTCGTGGCTGGATGGGTGTTTCCAGGTGTCCATAATGAACACGAGCGGAAGCGTTCTGATCTCGCTCCTGGGTGCTCGTTATGAGCGTGTGGCAGAGCCAGGCTCATCTGTCACCCTCGCGGCGGCTCCAACTTCAAATTGCCGTGCTCCCCGACCCGGGGCCAAACTAATGGGGGCTCGTCGTCTCCACTTAATCAAGGAGAGTGTGTTGGTTTTTAATCTCCAGAGAGGTCACCCAGCCCCTTATGACCCCCCTCACCTCGAGATAGGATTCTCCCAAGAATCCTGGATTTCAGCGTTACCCTGAACACTAGTGGTGGAAGGTGATCAGATGGAAGTCTAGCACTGGATTATTTAATCCACCTGTGTGGAACTTTCGGTGTCACCAATGTGCTTGTTTTTTTTGTGGGTACTGGTTTAAACCTTCAACATTTCCCGAGGTATGTTTTCTAGATGTCCATCCAGCTGATATCCTCGTTTAGTGAACGTGTACGTGATTTTTCACGCATATAAACATTGAGCCCAAATATACAGCATCTTAATTAAGGCTTTCACTCATTTCCTGGAATTAATTTCCATCGATTTGTATGTTAGCAGTAAATCTGAGATGATCAATACCTTCTCCATTTACGTTCATGCTTTAATTTCTCCTACCACGATTTCGGAAAGCACCCAATGTTACAGTGCTATAAAATATGATGGCCGAGATGGACAATGGAATAGCAAAGGAGGGAGGTCTGCGAGAAGACAGCCGTTGTAGAAACGGAGCGATGAGGTCTGCTCGCACACAACAGGAACAGATTGTTGCATGGCGAGGCCATGGGAGATGGCTGATGACTTAGCCTTCGTCCAGAAGTAACGATGCCTCTGCTTCCACACACAACACTGGAACTTACAAAACAACCGGTGACAGAAGCATCCTGAAAAAAAATTCTCAAGACTCGTCCAAGCTCTAGAAACCATTTGTTTTTGTTATTATTTTGGCAGTTGTATGGGTCCGTGGAATTAGAACCATCGTAGTGTTATTTAGAAGAGTATGGGACCACTAAAAATGTATTTACTGTATTTAATCTTGATATGGCCTCTACACAGGTGATGGCTTATCACAATTCATTGTCTTGGGCAGGGGTTAATTTATCATGAAATATTTTGCACAGTCCGCCAACCACCCGCGACCCCACAACAGTCATGGTGGGGTCATCTATTCCGGGAATCAGCCTCGGACGGCTTCGGCAATTGGAAATATGGATGCCGATAAAAGTGATAGCAGTTCAATCTTGATTTTGGTAGTTATTTTACAATATGTTAAATTTGCAGATCGGCAAAGATGGACTTACACCTCTCGCGAGAAAACCCCGTGTAAACACATGCATCTATCATTTGTGGCCAGGTCGCTTCTATCTCAGTCGGCTTTACATGGTAAAATAAAAATAATTTATATTATCTGAGCAGTGACACAGTGCTGGGGTGTGAACTTAAACTTTCAAGACCTCAAGCCACGCGGTTCGCCTCGACACCCCCCCCCCCACTTAACTTAACCACGCCCATCGGCCCACCCCTCAAAACATCTCCCCCGCCTCCGTCTTGACCAATGGGCATCGTCGCGAGGCTTAGCAGCGGACTCCCTGATTGGCGAGTGGAAATGAAGGTGCGGTGACGTCAGGACGCGGCCTCGCCTATAAAAGGCGACCCGCCGCCGCGGAAATGGCGGCAGGATAATTCCCCACCGCCGAAGGTGACGATCGCCTCACAACTTTCACAACTGACAACTTAACAACCCATAAGCCACCAAACCACCTAACTACTCGGATAAACACCACCAGAGGCACTTGCATGCAACGCGAGTCACACTCATGCCCAGTCGGCGGCGGTGCCACGGCGCAGCGCTCGTACAAGAATAGAGAGCTCTCATTCACAGTTCCGTGGGCTCCGGGGTGTCATGGCAACGCGGGGGGAGGGGTGGGGGCTGTGGGGGTGTCATGGCAACGCGGGGGGGGGGGCTGTGGGGGGTGCCACGAGGCCTGTGGCCCGGCTCGGTTCGGATCTGGCGACGATTTGGTTCTGAAAAAAGTCCTCGAGTCTCTCGCGAACCGGGTCAGGGTGCAGATCAGACCGGGATTATTGTGGTTGTTGTGGGGTTTTTAAAGTTCGGAAACGAACGGGGCCAAGTCTCTTAATTAAATCTGGCTCTGTTGCTGGTTCGTTGTCTCGTTCTGTTCAGAACCGAATTTTGTTTCAAGGATCGAATCGGCGAACTGCGAATGTTCTGATCCAAGTCCCAATCTGGATGGGATGTGGGACCCCCCCCCCCCCGTTCGTTGCTAGCGCCGTGGATGACCCCCCCCTCACCTCACTCCCCGTGAACCCCCGAGATTACGACGCGACCCAGGGACCAAAGACTGAGAACCGGGGGCCCAGAACTGCGGCTTAGGGGACCAAGAGACCCCGTTGAGAGAGAGAGAGAAGTGGGGTGGGGGGTAGAGAGAAAGCGCGGGGAGAGACAAAAGAAGCTCGCGGGCACAAAAGCGAAGCAGCAGCAGCAGGAGGAGGAGGGGTAAAGGAAGAGGAGGAGGAAGAGAAGTGAAGGAGGAGGAGCTCGGGGTAGAGGTTTGCGATTGAACCGAGTGGTAGTGGTGGTGGTGGAGGGGGTGGGTGAAGGTGCAGACAGCAGCCGCCACTACCACAGCCGCCACTACCACAGCAGCCTCAGCCTCCTCGTCTCTGCCAGGCGAGGGAGACCGGGGAACCCCAGCCAGGGGCACACGGAGGAGACGGACGACCCCGGGCCCCCTTCTGGACGCCTCCTCGTGGCCGCCAGGGCAAAGATTACTGCGGCGACCCCGGGAGCGAGGGCCTGGCCGCATCGTCCCCTCCACCACCACCACAACCACGTCCACCACCACCACCCACCACCACCCCGTCTACCACCACCACCCGGGTCATCCCCTCGCCACCCGCCTCCGCCATGAGGCTACCGGGCGCCCTGTTACTGCTGCTCTGCGTCCTGGCCGGAGCCCACGCGGGTGAGTCCCTCTTTGTCTATCTCCACGGACCCCCCCCCTCCTTGAGGCGATTTGGGGGTCCCCTCGGCGTCTCCTTGGGGGTTATTTGGGTCGTCTTGCGGTTCCTCGTGAAGCTCTCGTGTTTGTGTCCGCTTTGGATATCCTGCGGTGTCCCATTGGGGTCCCGTAGGGGTCCCATCGGGGTCTCATTGGGGTCCCGTAGGGGTCCCCCCCCCTGTTGTGTCCACGGTCCCCTCGTCCCTTCAATCTCCCCCCCCCCCCCCCCGGTACTGGCGCGGGTCACCGGCATTGTTCCCACAAAGTTGTATCAAAGTTCCTCTCAAGTTGCCACGAGTTCACGAGTATCTCTCTCCCTGGGTATCCCCCTGAGCCACGGATTGTCCCCCTTCGCCAGCATCGTAGAGGGGTTCCATGGTGCGTTCTCGCTCTCTCTGAGGTCCCCTTGAATGGGGTTGAGGTCCCCTTGAAGGGGTTAAAAGTTCCCAGGGAACCGGGGTCCCCCCACCACCCCTACACGTGGGGGGTCTGTACAGTGCTCGGTTGTGAATGGTGAATGGTGTTGGTGATGATTGCCGTGGTGTGTTGTTGTTACCAGTCTCACCGTGAGCCTTGCTTTAAAGTGTAGATGACAAAGATGATGGTGGTTGTGGTGCGTTATGGCGCTTGATGATCACGGTGGTTGATGTCGGTGATGTGAATGATGATGTGGTCGTGGTCCACTCATCTCGCATCTCGCCACAGATCTCTCACCTCGATAATAAAAATCCTAGCCGGTGATGATGGTGGTAATCATGCTGGTGATTATAATGGTGATGGTTACAATGAGGGTGATGATGGTGGTAATCATGATGGTGATTATAATGGAGATGGTTACGATGAAGGTGATGATGATGGTAATCATGATGGTGATTATAATGGTGATGGTTACAATGAAGGTGATGATGGTGGTAATCATGATGGTGATTATAATGGTGATGGTTACATTGAAGGTGATGATGATGGTAATCATGATGGTGATTATAACGGTGATGGTTACAATGAAGGTGATGATGGTGGTAATCATGATGGTGATTATAACGGTGTTGGTTACAATGAAGGTGATGATGATAGTGTTAATGAACGTGGCAGCGAAGTTGCATTCGCATTTAATATTTTCAATGGTATAGTGGTGGAGAGATAGCAGTGCTGCTACAGATAATTAAAATATTGATGATGATGTATTTTAAATCTCGCCTGAGTTAGGATCAGAGGTCGCAAACGGGTTTTGATTCCTTACCCGTACCCGGCCGCACCAGGGTCGCAAACGGGTACCCGGGTACGGGTAGGGTACGGGTACCTGATTGCGACCTCTGGGATGAAGCCATGTTGCAGGCGCAGGTGGGTTGATTCTAGGAACTTGGATTGTGAGAAGAGACAAGACGTTGGGAAATGAGTGACAAACAGTTACTCATCAGTGACTCACGGCCTACCCGTACCCCTACCCGGCCGCACCAGGGTCGCAAACGGGTACCCGTACCCGGCCGGGTACGGGTATCGGGTAGGGTACGGGTATCGGGTAGCCGGTTGCGACCTCTGGTTAGGACTTTACACGATGGTGGTGACTGCGTAATTGATTGTACAGTAGCTCTGTTTTAATATCTTCGGTCTCTTTTACACTGTGCTGGTGTCACTTACTTGACCCTGGGGCACCAATGATGCTCTTATCTGCTGAAATGCTGAATGTTTACGATGTTGCTGCTAATGATGACAGTGGAAAGCATTTCCATTTCAGCTAAAATTTTCTTGCTGTGGGTTTCGCACCTTATGATGATTGCTTGTGTTGCAATCTAAACGTCGTGAGAATTTGTATTCTGTTTTATTTTTATTATTTTATTATTTCCCTTCTACGTGACTTTACCTAAAGAACCAAGAATATACATTTCGAAGCACTTACAGTGTTTTGGTTGCTATAGTGGGCAGCTCTTTGTGTGTGCAGAGAGTGTAAATTACTGTTAAACTTTCATCATCATCATTGCACCTCCGGTTAGCGCGGTTGGACACGTACGGTGCGGAAGAAATTCAACATACATCATCAAACATTTGTATATTTTTAGTTACAAAATTATTCCACCGTGAAAATCCCTCGAAGGAAGATTCGGTCTCGTTTGCACGGGTGTCCCATGGTCAATCCACTGCTGGATGAAGGCCTCCCTCAAGCCTCCATCATCTCACGCTCCTGTTGCGTAATAATCAACCCAGGATGGGAGCCGAATTCATCGCTCCATCTCCCCTAGCTGGACGTCCTCCGACGTTTACTTGGGCGAAACTTTCGTTTGGTTTGCTTACACCAAGGCCAGCGATAAGCGAGATAGAGATGTTCAATTCAGGTGTCATGTACAAGCAGTAATGGACACTCCGGCATGGAGGAGGTGAAGGGACCCTGTGTGTGTGTGTAGGATCTCGGGGTTACAGGCAGCCCTGTGACCCCCTTTTGTATCCGCCCCCACACCCCCGCTTCTGACCCCTCTGTGTAGGACCATGAGAGAAGCCTTTGTCAAACATGGCAGAGGTGTAACCATCCACCCCTCGCTCTCCCCTCCCCCAACGATTCGATGAATGGTGCGCGATTCAATTCAAAGGTGTAACTATTTGAACGTTGTGGGGAACGCAGCGGCAACCGGTGGCTGCAAGGAGTTGGTCACCCCGTTTGGTGAAGTACAAAACACAATGTACGTCCAACTCTTCCCAGACGGTTTGGCTGGAGGTGGAAGAGCAGGCCCTAAATGTCCTCGAGATGGGGCTCCCTCGAGTCTCCCGAGTGGGGAAAGCCACTTTGGCCAGCGGTCGTGTGAACAAGCAATTAGTTGCAGGGTACCACCTTCATCATCATTTCTACATAGCGTGTATATAAGCGACGGGATCTGTGTGTAAGCACAATATTTAACTTTGTTCAGCCTGCTATATATAGGTTTATGGTGCCGAGCAGAGGTCTGCTTGGGTCCGCGTGTCTGCTTTTATACAACGCCCTGAGTGGAATGCTCTCTGTCGTTTGTCATTTAAAGATGACGGACTGTCTTATGGAGTGTCTTTATTTGCACTCCCGCACTATACACTGTACTGGGCTGGTGGCGCCACCGGTTATAGCGCCACGAACCCGGCGAGCCTGAGTTTGAATCCCGGCCACGGCTGACATCAGTAGCGGTCCTGGGCTCGCTCCCACGCAACCTCTTTCACCGACCCCCCCACTGACCAGCGTGGTGAAGTGTGATCAAACAACCCCCTCCAGCACGGGGAGGTGCCTCATCTAGCAGTGACCGAACTACTGCAACTTCGAAAAGCTTTGGCGTCACACTGCATGGGAGGTGTGGATCACTTGGTTCACTGATGGGGGCCGTGCATTTGTCAGCGTTTGGCGCAGTTCTCAAAGCAAATGCAGAAATCTGTGCCGAGCCTGTCCTATGACTGATATCAATCGGCCTCTGGGCTATAATTTTTGGTGGCCTATATATTAAATTTTCTAGTTTTCGTACATTTATGCATGAAAGCATTCGTAATGGAACAATGTTTTAAATCACTGATAACATCCATTATTATGCTCATGGCACAGTCCTTCAATCGCGTGCTTTTTCATGCTTATAAAATTGGAACAGTGTTTGACATTTGCAGACAAAAGCGCCCCACATACTTAAAAGCATGTTAGCAGAACTCTGTTCTGTCTCCACATATAAATAATAAATACTATTATTCCATTGGCCTGTTGGCGTTCCCAGTATCCAGCAGCATTTATTGAAGTGTGCAAATCCTCTAATGTTGTAGACCTTTTTGGTCTAGTCAGAAGTCATGTTAATCAAACATGCGACTGGGTTCGCAGATAGGATGATTTTTTTTTATTTTGACTGTGAGCTTGCCACATTCGTGGAACTTCCCATCGGTCACTTGTCAGTCACAATCGCATAAGTGGGGTCACTTCTGGAGGACTCGTGGGCAAGGTACGGGGGGGGGGGGGGTTGCCCTGGGGGGGGTGAGGTGCTTCCTCGGTAATCGCCGCCGGTGTCTGGGTGGCTGGTGGCCATGTGGCGCCGCCCCGGGGTTTTGAGGCCGAAGAGGCCGACCCTGCCCCAGAATCCTGCGGCCGGTCTGGTAAAGCCCTCAAGTGCAATTTTCCACTTAGCTTGTCTCTAAACGATGCATGTGACTGACTGTCTCTTAACGCGGTGTGACTGGCTGTCTTTTAACAATGTGAGACTCACTCTTAACGCGGTGTGCTACCAACTGTCCGTGTGTGTCCGACTGTCTTTATCGTTGTGTGTCCGGCTGTCTCCTTGTACAGCGTCTTCATTCGCATTTTTCACTCTGCTGCCGTCTCTTTTCTAAGCCCGTAACTGCTCGCGCCCCCTGCGGTTCGACGGACTGTCGAGGCGGTCTGGTTTGGCGTTTCGATTCGAATCAATTCTCGTTGTGCCGCCGCGGTGCTTGCGAAACACGAGCAGAGACCCCCGTGGTGCATGCCCGGCCCGCAACTTCATGTCATGCGCGGCCACATGTGGCCCACCACTTCATAACGGCAGCACCCGTGAGATTTAGCTGGCACTGTAGGCGTCTTAACCGCACTCATTGGGTTGTAGAGGAGGGAATGTTTTTTACATGGCAACAACCCATGGTTTGTAATTGTAACAGCGCGTGCTCAGACACTCCAGTCACTGCGAGGGCTTCCTGCAGTGGCAGACGTGACCGAGGTGTGTGCGTGTGAATGTTTTGTTGCTGCCAAAGGTATTTGGAAGTCTTGTTCGCCCTTCGGTAAGGGAAAGGAATTTGCGCCCCTGCTTGAATGATCTCTATTGGCTTGCAGGGTTTACGTCAGACCTGAAGTCGATTACACTTGTAATTGATAGCAGTAATTCATAATGAATGGTAGTCAGAATGTACAGTAAATTGTAATTTCAGCCTCTTAATGTCGCTATAATTGTAATTATTATATATTATTATCATCATGTCATAATCCTGGGAAAAAATCTACAAATTAATTGGGATTACATAAAGCAACATCACATGGGATTTGTGTCGGTACATCCAGACACTGGTTATATCAACACAATAATCTTTCCACGGTTGTGCTCTATAGTTCTCGTGTGTTCAGTTTGTGCCTCGTGTTGTTCAGAAAGACGTCCGACGTTTCACACCACGTGCTGGGAGCTTCTTAAGGAACTGATGAGTGTCCATCGTGCTGAACAATAGGCGGTACAACCGGAACTCATATCGGAGAGCTGTAGCACACGCAAGTCTGCACAGATGGGTTCATGAGTTGGTGTAATGTTCACGATGCTGATGTCCATGCATAATGACCGGGCACCATTGACAGTAAACATTCCAACGCTGAAACGTAATTTGAAAATTACTCAATTGGGATTGCACGCGGCGGCAACATTGCCCCCTACTGCGCAAACCTTGGCAGGACCCTCCTGATAAAACCAGCCTTGAGATTCGGGCTTTCCTGGGTGAACGAGCGTAATAAAAAAAAGACAAGACGAGAAATTGTCTTGGCTGACAGTTGCACGAGCGATCGGGGCCTGCGTAAAGCTTAAAGTTTTCACGGTTTAAGAAATTAGCAGGTGCGTGTGTGCTTGCGTGCGTACACGGGGGCGTCGGCATTGAATTTCCCAGCGCTCATTATTCTTTGTCATCGTCGCAATATCCGAGGCGCTGTTTGCCGTCGCACGCGGTGGAGATTACGAGCGGTTTTAATTTTGCGTTTTAATAAACCCCCCCCCCTGCCCCCGGTTTGTGCAGGAGTGACGCCCACGAGCGTTCACGCTCCATGCTCTTTGTGCCATGCCAGTGTTTCCTAACTCGGGGCACAAAAATATCCAGTGTCGGATTTTCCACGTGTGCACAGACAAAGATCCCTCATGTAGCCTTATAGACTTTTGGGGCAAGTGCTGTTAGCGAGCATCTATGAAGGCCGACACGGCTTACGATGCGGGGGCTGGATAGCTCTACGCCGGGCCGCTTTTGTCTCCCCTGTGCTGATTGTTACACATCGCACAAGGTACTCATTCGTACGTGCAGAAGACACACACACACGTGCACACACGTACACACCAACAAACCAACCCACCGTTGCATTTGATCAGATATCAAAGGCTCACACGGGCCCGGCTTCCTCCGGCTGCGTAGTTGAGATTTTTTTTCACGGCAGGTTGAATTCAAGTCATCCCGAACGGTTCACACTCACCTTTCCAAGTGCATGGGCCGTGCCGAGTCCCCGCGGATCGGTCTGTCGGCTCGGGCCGCGAGCTTGAACGGTCGGGCCGAGCCTGCCAACAAACGGCGCCCTCGCACGACGATAAGTGGACTGAAGAAGCGTGCTGCCCCGCACGTCTGGAAGCATAACAACGCGTCGGTTTACAGTCGGTCGCCGTCGTGTTTTTCTGTTGCAGTGCACGCGCTTGATCGCGCGAGCAGGGAGAGAATAGATTGCGATTCGTGTACGGTGCGCAGGGCGTGCGAGACGACGTCTGCCAAGGAGATGGAGCGATGAACTCGGCCCGTGTGCAAGCGCTGGGTGGGATTATTGCTTTGTAGGTTCGTGAGTGGTTGCGGTTCCTTGTGGAGGTCTAAATCCAGCAGTGGATTGACCATAGCTGATGATGATGATGCGTTGTGTGTAATTAGTTTGTGATCGATGCAGCAACTGGAAGCATTGTATGCACCACAGTGTTATGAAATTGATCCATTTGTTTTTTCAATCTGTTCGTGAGCCTAAACCGTGAGTTAATCAGATTTTCAGGGGGTCTTGCATTGGGATATTTGACCAATTCCATTGTTTTTATATTGTAATGTATGGTTTGGCTTGTATAAATAAACTGGAATACCCATAGAAATATCCACCACTGGTACATGGAGGTAGCCCTCAACAGTGTGCACAGATGGGTTCACTAACCAACCTGCTGTACTGTCATCTCCGTGACACAACTCGTAGCCCACGTGATCCACATACCCTCGACTCCAAAGCGCTTGATCATAGCCCGGCTAAATTTCGATTTAAAGCTTTAGTGACTGAAGGGATTCATCTTCTTGGTTCTTTCTGTCTACTCGACAGACCTGCTCTCCACCTGAGGATGGCTGCTTACATTGTGGCCGAAACGTCGTGAGAATTATTTTATTATGTTTTATTTTTATTATTTTTTTAATTTCCATTCTACGTGACTTTACCGAAAGAACCAAGAAGACAGCCCGACTGCCTGTGCGGTGCGAGTTTAGCGCAGCTCCTGGCTCTCTCTCTCACGCAGCAGCCGCCCACCACCCAAGGCAGTCCAGCGGCCCAGCTGCTTGCCAGGATTCGGATGGCATGGTGGTGCAGTGGTAGCACTCCTGCCTCGCAGCTAGAGGCCACTCGGTTCGATTCACGGCTCGGGTGCCAACCTGTGTGTAGTTTGTATGTTATATCACCTGCTCTGCATTGGGTTTTTTTTTCCAGGATCTCCGGTTTCTTCCCATAGCCAAACAAAACATTCACTGTAAATAGTGTTTGCCAAACATCCCAATCCTGCAAAGTTACCTGCAAATGTGGGATTACACAGTAGCAAAATCGTCCTTACTGCAAAAACAATTGGTAGGGCCCTCCTCAAAAAGTTTACTCGATGGGAGCTTCCCTGGGTAAAAAAGCACGTGAATAATAATGGTTATAATAATTGTTTCACGGTGAGATGCATAGAATATAACATCACACAAAAAGGTGTGCTGCTCACAGACAGCAGGAAGGCATAAACTCCCATCGTGCCTTGCACGTGTGTCATGCGATCAACACACTGCATGCACAGTGCAGTCCTGTCAGCGTTGTCCAGAACACCAACTCAAGAGCTGACATTGTGTGTGGCTGTGTTATTGATTCGGCCACCGTCGAAAGCAGTTGAAAAATGTGGTCGTCCCAACAGGCAGTAGTGAAACAGAGACAACTGTAGCCTGGTTTCTTTATCATTAGAACTCATCAGGACAGCACAGTCACCAATCTTCATTGCTGCCATATGTTCCTGAGAGCCTCGTGTATATAGAGGACCTGTACCTTGACATCACGGTGGGGGTCCACATTGGCATTTGCCTAAAGGCGACGATCACTCATATTTGTTTCCAGTTTTGATGGGTTTATCTCATCATTTACAGAATCAAGTGTTGGATTTGAATCCGTGAGATGCATGCATGACAAAGGGCCTATGTGTGAATGTGGGTCTCGAACCTCCGATTAGCACGGTTGGCTACGTACAGTGTGCGAAAGACGTTCAACGCACATATGTGCAGTTTCTCCAACAGTCTGTTTGGCTATATTCTTTGGTTCTTTCGGTAAAGTCACGTCGTCATCTGATGATGACGACCGCTTGTGTTGCGATCGAAACGTCGTAGTTTTTTGTTATTTAATTTGAACCTATCTACGTGACTTTAGCGGAAGACCCAAAGATTATGAATTTCTGTAGTCACGAAAGCTTTAAGTCGAGTCTGTTTGGCTATATGGGGGATATTTGCTTATATTTTGTGTGCAGTACTGCTTGAGTCACAGATATTCATCGTACGAAGCAGAGCTGTTATTATTTCTGCGAGTGTGGAACACACATCTGGCGTTGAGCAGCGAACCGTCGTCAGCGGCGAGACGCAATGACCTGTACCTGACTCAATGCCTTCTTATTAAACGCAGCTCGCAGCTGCGATTTTTGTTCCTCAATTCCTTAAAGCCTCCTCGGCTGAATAATTAAACTTGTGCGTGAGCGCCGCGCGTTTATTTTTCGCTGCTTTGGCCATGCGCATTTCAAAGGAGGTCCGTACGCAACGAATCCGAAGAAGTAGTTCATAGCGCCGGCGGTATTTGCGATATGTTTGATAACAGCGTCTGCTTTGTTGGCCGACCTCCCGGGGGAGTTTGGGCTTACACACGCAGAGGAAACCAGTTTGCCTGTTAAACCCAGCTGCGTGCCATCATAATTGGTGCTGTAATTGAGCCTCGGTTTTCTCGTGGGATGTCCACATCTTAAAGGCGTGTCGGCCTCCTTCTCGACGGCCGCCTCCTGCTATTATTATTAACTTCCTCATAATGATATACGTTACCGCTGCCTGTCCCGTGAGCTGCTCTGGAAGTTATGGCCCTTTGTGGGTTTACAATCAAAAGCTCTGTTGTCACCCAACTGCTTGGCCTCCGGGCAGTGTCATCAGCGTCCTTGTTTGAACACTTTTACAGCCTTAATTCGCACAGGAAACACATGCCCGCCCTCGAGGGCTTGTAGGTGGTCAACAAAAGATCAAGGGAGGCCCTGCGCTTTACTGCCGCCAAGAGTTGTTGTCTCACTAATAATGAATTTATTTTGTTTGAAATTTAGCGGGCGGGGGGAAAAAACAAATCCTCTCGGCCAACGTAAACCGATTTGCCCCGGTGCAAGAGAGTTCAAACGACGCGGAGGCTGACTCCCGAACGTTTGAGCGGTGGCGGTTTTAAGAACGCCGTGTCGCCAGGTCACTGCGAATAAGGTTGCGGATTGACGAGTGCCGGCCAGTGACCGGATCGTCCGGACAGCGCGCTCTGCGATCTCGGAAGCTTGGCACAGAGAGCTTCATCCAGCGGTGGATTGATCACGGCCAGTGATGCCGATGAGAGTGGTGGGCGGGTGGTGGCGCAAGCCAAGGTAAACAGCGCGGGGCTGAGTAACGGAGTAACGCGAACAAGCGTGGACACGGCCGCTTGTGTTTGCACGGGCACAGTTGACGGGGCGGGGGTGGGCGGCACGGCTGCAGCTGCAGTCGAGGCAACAGCAGTCGGAGCAACAGCATCAGCAGAAACAGCAGGAGTCCTAGAAGTAGCCGCGCGCTAGCAGCTGCAGCTGCTGCAGCAGCAACAGTAGAAGCAGCAGTGTAATCAGCATTAGCACAAACAGGAGTAGTAGCAGCAGCAGCAGCGATGGGAGCCAGCCATGCCGGCCTATCGGAGGGGTCACTGCTATCCAATTGTGCTAATTCAGCTGGTGCAGAGTGGGCACGCTGTAGAGAGAAATGGAATCGCATCAGCCCTCCAGGATTATTGAGCGGGGGCCTCCAGTGGAGACCAAATGAGTGATTGTGTGTGTGGGGGGCAGTAGGCCCTGACCCCCCACCACTTGCCACTGAGGTCAAACCAAAACCATTGGCTTGTAACGATTCACCTCCCAACCACCCTCCCGTTATTTGATGAATTGGCTCAATTCTGCTTCAAGGTTTGTCCTGTTCATATCAAGTTTCAAGTTTTATTTTGTTTAACCACTTGAGAGATCTCGAAAGAGCAGGGTGAGTCTCATTGGCACGAGTGGCCTGGGTCACCAAATTAACAAAAGCAGTTCAAATAAAAATACAGCAATGAAGCAAACAGAAAATCAGAGCTACAGCAATCGTGTTGCAGAAGATCTTTAAAAACAAGAGCCAAACATAATGTTACAGGAAATACATTTCCAAGAAGAAAATCTGGTCATGGACAAATCACTTCAAAGAAAAATTCGGTTGTAGTGACATAAAATATATTTATGGGAATGATTTGGCCCTTGTACATACACAGATTGGGGATTTACAGGGTGGTCCAATAGTCAGGACACATTTTAACACTGGCATGAAAAGATTTGAATTGTTTATTCTTCAAGTTAATATTTAATCTATTATTATTATTACAAATCTTTCTTCTTGCTTTGAGGTCACCTCAAATCCATCGTTTACAAGACTCGGCCAGTACCCTGAGTGAATTCAGACAAAGCAGCATAATTGTTGAGTGTTCTAAGATTTCACCTAATCTAAACAAAAAATTTCAAAAGGGGATCCATGCGTGCATGCATGTTAAGCCAGTTGAAACGTGTTAAAATAAATTAAAATAAACCTGTGTGATTTGTTAAAATAAAATATAATAACGACCCAATGTGTCCTGACTTTTGGAAAGCAAGGGGAGGAGGAGGCGCCCGAGTCGGGAATCGAACCTAGGGGCCTTTCTAGCTATGTGGAGTACGAGTGTTACCACTACTGCGCGACATATACCCAGGTTAATGACGTGATTTTGACTGTTATCCAAAGTAAGCGGCGCTTGGACAGGACATGTCGCCGAGAGGGATGGCGGCCGGCGGTTGCGAATAAACGACGGAGTGGCGGCAAGATGAGGGAAATGCTCGGGGAGACCGCTCTGGAAATGAATTTGCGGTTTCCCAGCGCCCAACGTTTTAACCAAATGGAGTCGTGGGATTGCGGATTTGGGGAGGATTTACTGCGTTGCCCTGGGCGCCATGGGGCGAATTAAGGCAAGCTGACAAGATGACATGACGGTGCTGAGTGATGACGCATGGCGCCGGATCGCGGTACCGGCCATTGAGGATGCCGCGGTACCCAGAGAGAGCAGAGCGGACGTCGCTGGCTGTGCCTCCTCTTATCATCGTCATCATCATCATCAGCTCGCTCGGTAACACAAACGATTGAGGGTTTGTAGCTTGAACCGCAGTACGCTGTTTTTTTCCCCCCCATCGTCGGCCATGATCAATCCACGACTGGGTGAAGCCATTTCCATCAGTCGTCCTGCGATGCTACAATCCATCTCGCCACTGCACACGAGCCCCGATCAGAATTTGTATTTATCCTGGAGAAATCCCATGAGCTATGAAGCTCTTTTCACAGATGACCAGTAACTCCATCTCCACGACGGTCGTCCTCTTCGACACGTTCCCTCCCTACGGGGCTGCCACTCTGTCATTCGTATCAACCACCGTCCACCCGCTCGGCACCCGCGCACGCTCCGAATTTATGGCTCCGTCTCTACGATGGACGTGCCTCTCTGCCGCGTTCCCTCCCTCCCTTGGCCGCTGCCACCGCTCCGCCAGTGTTCTCGACTGACGGCGGTCGTCCCCTCAAGTAGTGACGTGAATTTAGAGAGCGAGATGGGGGAGGGGGGGACCTGATTCCTAATGGACAAACCCCTGGGTCGTCGGCGACGTCTCTGTCCTCGACGGATGCCACACGGCAAGCTTTACTTTCAAAAACTCGGCCTAAAAGCTTTCGCCTAATTACCCGGCTGTGTCGCAAATACTTATGTCTGCCCGTTTCACCCTAGATTTGTTTTTCAAAACCCATTTTACGTCATGACGTTGCGCCATCAGACGAACGCCCTCGGCGATGTCCAACTTATGTTTTAATTTTTTTGCGTTTGGGGAAACCCCCCCCCCCAAATTCAACATTGGTGTTGTGAGCGGGTGTTTTAGCCAATGGAGTAGCATTGGGCCTCTGCCCACGACTCTGCTAGGATGGTGGTCGACTGCCTTGAAATATACCAGGTGCTCTAAGCTTGGGCTTGTGAGGTGACTAGGTGGAATTACAGTATTGGATTCTTGAGTCTATCAGTGCGGCGCTTTAAGGGTTTACCCTCTTGTGTGCTCAGGTTTTTTTCCCAGGCTCACTGGTTTCCTCCGAAATGAAACCAATCTTTCAACCATCTAATGTGGTCACTGCTCTCCTATAAAAGAAATACTTATATTATTTTTAATTGTCAGAGTGATTTCCTGCTCACATGTGTATGGGTACATCGGTGCTCGTCTCCTGCAGATAGCCCTGCAGAGCCAGTGGTGGAAATTCCACATTCCTACGGCAGGGGCCAGTCTATCCAGGGATTTGAACTCGCAACCTTCCGATGGGCGGCCGCCCCGCTCTTCCACTGAGCCACCCGCAAACAATTTATTCCGTATTTGCCAAATGACATCCGCAACGCGTGGCTCTGCTGGAACACGAGTCTCAGGAGTTGGCGCGTGATCCTTTTGCTCACTAAATAAAGAGAAATTTGCATTATAATCGTTATAAATGTCGTCGTTAATTGGGAATGCAGGTGGTTGCCAGCGTGTGGGGGGGGTTTGCTCCCTGCTGGGTGCTGCAGGGGGCCTCCCTGCAGGGTTGCGAGGACGGTGTGTGCGGCCCTCCGCTCGTTGCGTTTGATCGCTACTTCCCCCTGCCCCCCACGCTTCCTGCTCAAGGGGTGGGGGCTGCCCGCTCCCCGGGCGTTCCGCTATGCGCGCCTCTCCACGGGGGGGAGCCGGGTCACGGCGGCGAGTGGAGCCTCTTTTTTTTTACGATCAGTGGAAACAAGAAGATGCTCGGTGTATTTGGCACTTTGCTTCGTTCATCATTTCGTAATTTTTTTTTTAAACTTTGCTTTATGTAAACGCTCACTCTCTCGCTCACTCTCTCGCTCACTCTCTCGCTCACTCTCTCGCTCACTCTCTCGTTCTGCACGCAGCCCTTCTCGCAGTCCGACGGCTTCCGACTGGTAGCTCATATCAGCATGCAGAGCTCCCCGTCATCTGCCACTGAGCACACGGCCTCCTCCACCTCTCTCTCTTCCTTTCTCTCTGCCTCGCTCTCCCCCTCTCTCGCCGTCTCTGTCTCCACTGTCCCTCTCTCTATCGTGCTCTTTCTCTGTCGCATTTTTTCTTTCCCTGTCTCTCCCTCTGTCTCTCCCCTCTCTTTATCTCCCCCTATTTTAATCTGTCTCTCTCTCTGTTGCATGTTTTCTCTTGCTTCCTCTCCCTTCCTCTCTGTCTCCCTTTCTGTATCTCCCTCCCCCCTCTCTCTCTCCAATGTCTCCCCGTTTCCCCTCTCTCTCTCACTGTCTCTCTCCCTCCCTCTGTCTCTTGTCTCTCTCCCCCTCTATTTCACCCTCTGTCTCTCTCTCCCTCTCTCTCGTATCTCTCCATCTCCCTCTCCATCTCTTTGTTTCTCTCCCTGTCGCTCCCTCGCCATCCCCCTCCCGCAATCTTTCTATCTTTCTCCTCTCTCACCGGAGAGAGGAGAACCAGAGCTGATTTATGAGCGAGGAAATTCTTTAAAACTTCATTGGTGGCGGCGGTGTGGGGAGAATTGGGTGGGTGAGGAAGATGGAGGGGCGATGTCAGTGTGGAGAGGCCATCAACCAGCAGTGGACTGAGCATGGACGTATGAGCACGGATTATGCAACCCCCCCCGGTCCCGCCACATAATTTCACGGTGTAACCGGTATCGACCAAAGCATCCGAATGCTGAAAAATTACAAATGACTGAATTGGCATTACATGTCGCAACATTGCCCTCCTACTGCCCGAAGCTTGGCAGGACCCTCCTGAAAAAGAATCACGTGACTCAGCGATGCCTTCCTGGGTAAACCGCCATCGTAGTAGCATTACTGATAAGACGCAGCCTTGTAACACAAGTACGTGTAATGTGCCAACAGCGTGGAACAATGCATCCACTCAAATCGGTTCTCGATACGCGCATTGCGTTACGCGCGTGAAAACCAATTACTTCATGCAAAGTTACGTGCAAGTATTAGAAGATGTCTGGCCAGCGTGGAAGAGTAGGCCAAAATACCCCTTGAGCTCCCTCCTAGTGGAGCTGTGCCGGCGTTTTTCCACTGCAGAAGTCGAGCCACGCCGCTTGCGTCACACGCGACGAGCGAGTGGAGGCGCACGCAGATGAAGCGGTGATGCTACGTGCTCGCACGCAGCGAACTTGTCATTATCTCCACCCCTGGCCCTGCTTGGCCCCAAGCCAGATTCAGATGTTGTTGTGTGGCTAGTGGTGGCAATGTAAACTCCCTCGCCTGGTATGCAGGAGGTCGTGGGTTCGATTCCAACCCTGACGCCTGTATAGTTGGAGTTTGCGTGTCTCTCTCCCCGTGGTCACGTGGGTTTTTCTCCGGGCCCTCCAGTTTTTCCCTCCACATTTAGAAACGTGCATTTAGAGTGCTTAGCTGCTGTAAATGTCCACGTAATGATAAGCCACTTCTTTGAGCTATCATTTGTGATGGCCAGGTCGCTTCTGAAAAAGAGCTCCATAGCTCAGTGGCCCTTTCCTAGTAAAATAAAAAAAAAAGTATGTCAAGGTATGGTTCTTGCTTGGGATCGCCAAATAAGCGCTGGCTAGGCTCGGATGTGCAAGTGGAAAAAGAGGCTTTGGAGCATGGTGCGGCGGCGCCGGCGCGGCGTTCGGTCGATGGTTGCCATCGCGCCGTGGGCGCGAGCCGGCGGCCGCGCCGAGCCCGGCCTGGGAATACAAAGGCAAACGATGTGGCAGAGATGCGTGTCGTTTTCGAATCTTCCCCGGCGCCTGGCCGGAGGAATGCGGCGTTATCGTGCCCGCTGCACGCGTGCGCTCCGCTGCGGCGCATCGCAGCTCTCGTTATTTAACGCCCCTCTGAGATAACGAACCGCTCGGATCGCGCGTCCCACAAAATCACGTCTGGTTTATTTTTCCTCTCGTAAATTATGCCGAGAGGATATTTACGGCCCGCCCGGGGAGTGCGCGAGACTTTGCGAGTCTGTCGCCCGCGAGTGCCGTACGCCGGTGGGTTCCACGCTTGGATCCGCCAGTCCCTTGGAAGTGCGCCACACAGATACGATTTCCATTCACAACATAAAAATTTAAAGCTATAATATATTTTTATTTTGGCAGGTAAGGCCCACTCAGCTATTAAGCTCTTATGTTCAGAAGTGACGCGTGGGCCGCCCTGCTGCACACATGCCCCTCTGTCTACAGAGGAAGCGTTGGCCTGGGTTCATCGATTCTTATGCTCATCGCACACACATCGAATCCCTTGTGCCAGAATCGAGGCTTTTCTCCGCTCGTGTACTCCACGTGCGGTCATTGTTTACATTTGCCAAACGTGAAAGATTACCTGCAAATTACTGAATTGGGATTACATGTCCAGCAGCAATAATTACCCCTTTTAGCAGACAAATACTAACTTGTAGGCCGATGCCGAGTTTGTGCTGCACAAGAACAGCTGCCAATCGGGGTCCCCAAGGCTAAAAACACTGCACTGTGAGACGTTTCTTTAAGTTGCGGACGCAATATAAATGCGAGTTTTATTATTATGTACAGGGTTCAAGTGGCTGCTAAATTGACCGCATTGTTAGAAAAAGAATCAATTCTCAAATTAAATCGTGACTGAATTCCAACAGTAATTTGAATTGCCTTTGGTGGTGGGGGGGAGTAGGGAGCGAGGGCAGATGGTTGGTGGAGGGGGAAGGAATCAATACATCCCAAGTTCTCTTCCATCGCCACTCCGCACTAATGGCACCTGCAGACGCTGTAACGATCTCTGATTGAAATTGCGCCGTGGTTATCCGTTTAAACAAAGCGCTGCTTAAAAAGTGAGCGAGGTAGAGAGAGAGAGGGAGCACTTTCTCAGTGTTATTTTTTGCTCAAGTGTCGAGCATTGGGGTGGAGGAATTGGTCTCCATGGACACAAAGTGGAAAGGGTTGGGAAGTCGGGGAGAAAGTCGGCAGGTAAGAGGTGCTCTCGAGATGGCGAGAGAGGCAGAGAGGATGAGAATGGATCGAGAGAGAGAGAGAGTGTTAGGGCTCACGGCGGGAGAGATGGGGGCTCATGATTTGAGGGTCCCTGTCTGAACCCCTCGTGAGTCATGGTGGAGCAATGAATGCAGGTGTCTGCGGCTCGGCCGGGCTTAACTCAACGGCAGCCTCCCACTCGGGACTAATAAAAAGCGAATACCAAATAATTTTATTTTGATTCGCTTCTCTGTCGGTCCGTGACCCGATCATCCGGAATGCGCCTGATAGCGCCGCATCTCTCGGCGTGCAACCCTCGCAGCTCCGTACGGACAGATTTGGGCCGCTTACTGCGTCGTCATCTTCTGGCCACTTCACAGGCCAGCGGGTATTTGTGTGTACGAGTGCGAGATTTCCCGAGTTTGTATTTAATTGTGAGTGAGTATATGTGGGTGCGAGTGTGTGCATGAGATTTTGTGGGACGGTGGTGCAGTGGTGAATGCGCGGCACTACGAACCCTAGCGGCCCAAATTCAAAATCCCACTCGTGGCCAACACTGGCGACAATTTTTTTTTTATTGGTCCTCGGCCTCCCCTAGATCGACTCGGCCTCAAATGAGTACCCGGTGCAATGTGTAAACATCGCCACTGGGGAGACAAAGGCGGACGTGCATGGCGCTTTCAACCCACCCCCCATGGTAAATGTTCATCTTCATATGTTCTCGCTAACAGCACTTGCCCCACCACTCTGTCAAAGGCTATACGGTGGATCTGTGTCTCTGTGTTAGACCACCGTGTGTGTATCAGTGTGTGTACTGTGTACAAGTTTGGAGGCAGTCGCCCTCCATCGACAACAGGGCAGAGGAGTGACACTCACAACAACGTGTGGAGCACCGGGCGGCTAAAACCCAGAGAGTTGGTGCATCTGCCAACCGTCTCAGTCGGTCAACCCATGGCACCTGGGTCTGTTCCGCTACCTCCTGCCAGCGGGCTTTCAACACTTCACGTGGCCTCGAAGTGCACCGAGCATGGCACAAGCGCCGTGGTGACACCACTGCCACTTAGTGGTGAACAGCGGTTGTTGTTGTTGTTGTGTACGTGTGCGCGACGGTGCTAGGTCCCCGCATCATCTCTGTGCCCGCGCGAGAGCGAATGCAATTGACCCCGCGACCCGGTTTCCATGGGGAGGGATTAGGCCGGAGGAATCCTCTAAACCCACGGCGCTCTCAGGCCCCCCCGAGGGAGCCGCTCGCAACCGCTTTTTAAAACAATGAACTTTAATTCACGTGAAACGCCGGCAAATAACCCTTTACCTCCCCCAAAGAGCCCGCGCCGCCACTCCCAAAATACCGCAGTGAAGCGTCCGCTAGAGCCGAACGCTGCGGCTGTCGCGCTTGGCAGGCTGCCGTCCGTGGGCCGCGCGGCCGATTTAAACATCAAAGCCCCCGTGCGATCCCGATTCCGAGAAGCCCCCTCGCTCCCCTATCTGCCGCGCATTCCTGTGCCAGGGCCGTTAATGACGTTGTTTTAATGGGGGGATGACAGATATGGCAACACGGCTGCGTGCGCTTACATGCCCCGCTCTCCTTTCCAGGAGGGCGGCAAGCCGGGGAAGGAATATTGCGGTTTGTTCGTCCGTCTGTCCGTCGGTTCCTTCGTTCATCCATCAGTCCATCTTTGTCTGTTTGCTCTCCATCCATTTGTCCGTTTGTCTGCCTTTCCATGTGTCCATCTCTCTGTACATCCATTTGTCCGTCTTTCTGTCCATCTGTTTGCCTGCCCATCCCTTCATCCGTTCGTCCATCTCTGCGTCCGTGCGCCCGCTCGAGGACACTTGACGCGTTTCCAGGAAAGCCTCTCGGTCACGTGGCTACGCCGAACACCAGGGCCCAGATCTTGTTGGCTTTTGTGGCGAGATGAGCAACAAGATTCTCTCTCACAGAAAACTACCTCTGTCACCAGTGTAACATCATGATGCCTCAAACAAAAGGAATGGCGCCGCCCCCGTGGTCGCCCCGGTAAGACGAGGATCAAACAAATCACTCGAGACGCCGGTGTGCGGCAGCAAGAGGAGTTCATGCGAATGCTGTGGGAAGAGGTCACACGTTTGGCGCAAAGGTCCTTCGCTCGCGATGCCTGATGAATGAATGTAACCGCTATTGGCCAAAACATCCCAGTGCTGAAAATGTACACTGCAGATGACTCGGTTGGGATGACGCACACGGCAGCAACTTCGCCACCCTTGAAGAACTTGGCAGGACGCTCCTGAAAGGGAGTCTTGAGACTGTGAGGCCTTCCTGGTTAAATAAGCTGTAACAATGCCAATAGCAATGCCAGCCGGATTAACGGGTGGGTGTAAGCGCACGCGGCACAAATGAATGGAGACTCGCTTAATTGACTGGTTTGTCAGCCCGCTAATGAGCTGTTATTAAACGGCGCATAGAGGCCGTGTTAATGTACATGCGTTCTGACTGCACACACCTATTTGCATAATCATTTTTCCTCGTACAGATTTTTTATAATTTCTGATTCAAAACATTTCCACCACCTCATTGCGCGCGCGCTTGTGTGTATATACAGGCCGTGTGGCTGGCAAACAGCCTCGCGCAGTAATTCGTTTTGAACTTTGTTGTGAGCGATTGAGAAATGCTCTCGCCCCATTATAAGATAAGGTCTAGGAAATAATTGCTCCTGTGTTGGATGCGGTACTGCGTGGAAGTGGGGTGGAGTGGTGGCGCAGGGGAGGGTAGAGCCCCCTTTTGATGGCATTGCAAATGAACATGTGTTTGTGTTTCATACAAGTGTGTGTGTATGTGTGCTTTGTGTGTGTTAGAGTATTTGCGTGTGTGTGTGTGTGCACGTGTTTTTGTATGCGTGTGTGTGCTGGCCTTCATTAGGTTCTTGCTAACAACACTTACCCCCAACAGTCTGTTAAAGGCTGTATGAGGGGTCTTTGTTGGTGATTGTGTGTGTGCTTATGCACGTGCGTGTGCCTTCGTGTGTGTGCCTTCGTGTGTGTGTGTGGGCATTTATGTCAGTGAAAGTATGTGTTTGTGCTTGCGTGTTCACAGTTATGCGTGTGTTTGTGTGCATTCGTGGTTATGACCTCCCTTCTTTATGCTTGTGAAATCTAGACCCTTGCAAAAGAGCATCTGTGCCTGTTTGAAACATTCAGGGTGGGCTGCCTAAGATCCATCTTGGGTTTAAGCAGGCTGGATTGCGAGAGGAACTCTCAGATCCTTGAAAGATCTGGACACAGTCCCGTCGGTGAGCTCCTCCGGCAGTCATCGCTGCATTGGCTGGGTCATGTAGTCTGCATGCCCAGCCAACGCTTGCCCAAGCAGCTAATGTTTGGTCGGATAGAGAGGGCTCATTGGGCGCGGCACGGGCTGGAGAAGAGATGGGTTGATGTGGTACAGGAGGATGTAGAGCTGAGTGGACTTGTCGAAGACTGGTTCCAGTGGTGTCAAGCTTGGCCGCTGGAGGAGGTATGTGAAGGACGCTCCTGGGCAGTTGCAGGCAGTCGCCCTCCCAACAACAGTGGTGGGCAGAGGAGCGATGGTCACAACAAGTAGTGGAGTGCTGGGCGGCTAAAGCACCTGGGTTTGTCCTGTGAATCTCTGTCAGCAGAAATTACACCTAGCCTGGCACAGGCACTATGGGGATGTCACTGACACTTATTGGCAAATGGCGGCTGTTGTTGTGTGTGTATATTTGTGTTCGTATTTGCTTGTGCGTGTGGACGTGGGTCTTTTTTTTCTGTGTGTATGTAAGCATGCTTGTGTTTGTGTACGAGTCTGTGTGTGTCTTTTTGTTATCTAAACCAGTCCTGGGCCACCCCTAGGTAGACTGAGCGACTCAACCTCAAATGAGTACCTGGTGCGATGTGTAAACATCGCCACTAGGGAGACAAAGGCGGCCGGGCGCGGTGTTGGTCACCCATCCACCTTGTGCACTCTGCCAGCCTTCATTGGTGTTCCCTAACAGCACTTGCCCCAACAGTCTGCTAAGATTATACGGGGAATCTTTGGCCTTGTGTCTGTTTGTATTATTATTCTCATGACGTGTGTGTGTGCGTGCTTGTGCGTGTGTGTGTGGACGCGAGTACCGTTGTGCGTTTCGTCATTGTGTGTGAGTCCAAGTCGTTCAATAGTCAATACAACCACCACTGCCGCACGTGACGGGGGGCAGGGGCGGCCACGCTGGAGGTGGACGCTCCTCCTGGCCTCCCGAGTGTGTGCGGCTGCTCTCTGCAACCCAGATACAATCTCAACAAATCAACAAATTATCTGGCGATGCTGCTGCCGTTGGCAGTGGTGCGCAAGCACAAATAACACAAATCAATTCGTCAATAACAACACTGTGTCTGCGTGTCTGTGTGTGTGTGGCCTTAAAAGGAAATGTATATATAATAGGCGGCGTTTCGGAAAACGGCCAAGGGCTTGCGCACTGCACATCAACGACCACCGCGATAACCGGTAGCTTATTCGGAATTGGATAACCTGTTCTTAAAGTCGGGATCCTGTAACCGATTTGCGTGTAATGTTCGTCACGAATGCGCTGATTCGCTCGCGCGGTCGCACACGGCACGGCGGCCAAAGTCACCGCGTGTTTCATTTGCTGTCGTTTCTCAGTTACCTGGTAAAGGTGCGGCTCCGCGATTGCTCGCTCACGTGTCCCTGCTGGTGCAAGGGCCTCCAGTCGCGGGAGCTCTAGAGGGTATTGGGTTTACCAGATGTCTTGGAAGCTGTAGACATTTTTGTACGTGTGGAAAACTGGTGACTGGTGTGGTCTAAATGTGTGTGGGGGTCAGCCCCGGCGTCGCCTGTGTGCCACTGTCCTGCCTGCGTATGTGCTCCCTTGTGCTTGGGTGGAGTGGTGGCGCAGTGGTTAGCGCACTGCACCACGAACCCAGCAGACCCGAGTTAGGTTGCTGGCGACGAGCAACATCGGTGGCAAGTGATATATCCGAACTGGTCCTGGGCCTCCTCGCCTAGGTCAACTCAACGGCTCTGCCTCCAATCGGCGCCTGGTGCGATGCGTAAACGTTGGCCCAGGGCGAGATAAAGGAGGCCGGGCATGGTCCTGGCCACACCACCACACCGTGCACCGTGCCGGCCTTTATATAGGAGCTCGCTAACAACACTTGCCCCAACAATCTATTCAAGGCTATACGGGAGATCTTGGCCTTTATCTTTGTGTCGCAGTGTAAAGTGTGGTGCGTGCGTGCCTTGATGGGACCCTGCCCCCGTGTGCAAATTTACTTTGACGCCGCCACCCGCCCGCCCGCGATAGTGGTCTCCTAAACTCGTAATTTATGTTCCGCGGGCTTAACCGCCGCACACAGTGCACACGGTCAGCCGTTCCGCGTCCACGGAGCACGCGGGCACACGGGGTTGGAGACGGGGTGGGGGGGTCAGCCGTCTCATCATTGCCGTCAAGCAATGGAAGTTTAAACGGTGGCAGAGGGGGGGGCTGGTTGGTTGGTGAGGGCACCCCCCCCCCTCCTCCGTCTTGACATGGCCGCGGCGTCTGTGACAGCTGGAGACTGGCGGGGCGCCAAGCGTTTGAGGACCAATCTGAGTTTTTGGGTCGTTGTATCACCGCCCCTAACCACATCCTGATTGCGCAGCCCCGTGGGCTTGGCATGTGAATTATAAGCTTGCTGTTCTTGCGTATGTGTGTGCACATGAGCGGTGGCCACCCGAGTTCGATGCCCGCTCACGGCCGACATCGGTGACGATTACCTAAACCGGTCCTGGATCTTCCCAAGCTCGACTTGGCTTTAAAACGAGTAGCTAATGAGGCGTGTAAACATCAGCACTCGGGGGGGGGGGGGCAAAGGCGGCCTGGTGTGGTGCTGGCCACCCGCCCCCCTCGTGTGCCCTACCGGCTTTCATAGGTGCTCGCTAACAGAACTTTCCACAACAGTCCGTTTAAGGGGTGGGGGCCGATCTTTGTGTTGTGCGTTTACCAGTGGTGGCTGGGTGCTTGGGTGCCTACGGGCCGGTATTGGGGCTCTCTAACGAAGCATGGACATAATGACTTGCACATGTGGGAGCCCCCTCCGACCCACCGGTCCAGACCCACTGGGGCCGACCGCCAAACCCACCCCCCCCACCCCATCCCACCCCCATTGGCCTCCGTAATTGGCTTCTATACAGTTTGTGTCCAAATGTATACACACGTCTCCACGCATGGAACCTCTCTGTCAATCCACTGCTGGATGACGAGGGCCTCCCCGCGCCGCTGCAGGTCGTAGGAGTTGTTTGACCGCGCTGCGCCACACTGGCCGGTGTGGGTGGGTGAAGGCGGCGAGCGTAGGAGCGCAGCGCAACCGATGGATTTATCCGCGCTCCCCTCTGTAGCCCGCCACGTAGCAACAGCCTGTAAGCAACGCTGTTGCGTTTGATGAAAATTCGCTCGCAGAACAACGTGCAGCTGATGGGTTGTGTAACTTTTATTCATGTCGAGAGGCAAATGTTATTTTGATTTTAGGATTTTGCACGACGATTGTTTTGTGGTTTGTGAGCGGTAGTCGCCCTTCCAATCCCCGTCCAGGCTCCTTCCCTGCTTAGCTTCCGATGTCCAATGAGAGCGGGCGCATAGGCTGGTATATTTTTTAAGCGGGGTAAATAGGAGGATCCTGCCAAGTTTTCGCCGTATCGGTGAAAGCTTTCGTAGATTCCAATTGAGTAATTTGCGGGATGATTTGGACCACGTCACCGGTAAACAATGGCCCGGTCTCTGCGAATGACATCACGGGATCTGTAATGACCACCTGAAATCAGACGGCGCGTGGTGTCATTCCGGTTCGTGCACACCGCCGCATTAATCGGGGCGGCTGCCGGAGTTGAACCGCTAGCCTCTGCTAGTGCGCAGGGCCTGCATCGCCGCCCCCCCCTCCCCCCGTTGTTACAGTAGGCAAAATCTTGGGAATTTGCCCGTGTTTTAAAAGTCCCGTAACGTTTTAAGCATGTGTCGTCGAGCGAAGCCGATCGCTTAAACGTATTCAAGGGATGTTTTTAATCGCGGGTTCAACGCAATTTCATCTCTGCTGCTTTGATTGCAAAGTTTGCTGCTCGGCTTGCGCAACGCAACACGCCGCTTCGCTCCTTGCGAGCGTAATTGCGCTCAAAGACTTCGCTCGCAAATTATATTCTCTCCTTCGCGCGCGCACCAACAAAAAAAACCCACTAAAAGTTGTCCCCGTGAAAAATAACAGCGCGAGCAACACGAGACGCAAAAAACGCTGCATATATACACCCCGTAATGATCGTGCGGCACAAAACAAACCGAAACAGTGTGAGGCTAATGTTGACACGCGCAACGCTTTGCGTGAAGTATGGTCGTTAGAGAGCAGGGTCGCGGGAGCAAGCGCTCGGCGCGATCTCTCATTAAAATCTCGTCGTCGTCCCCCCCCGTGCACCGCTGGCTGCCGCGCGACTCTGGCCCCCGTGGATATTTTTCGGTGAATTTCCAGTTAAATTACGCTTGTTATTTTATTTTATCCGTTCCTCTTGTTCACCCAGGAAAGCCTCGCGGAGTCTCGAGACTTGAATTTCTTTTTGTCCAGGAGGGTCCTGCCAAGTTTTCGGATTCAGGGGCGATGTTGCCGCTTTAGCCTAATTTCTTCAGAGTTATTTGCAGGTAATTTTTCTGCATGGGGATGTTTTTGGCGGATGCCGGTTACATTGTACTTTTTTACCTGTAGAAAGAAACGCAGAGGAAACCCGTGCAGAACATGGAGATAACGTATATATTCCCCACACGCGCTCACTCGCGCTCACTCGCGCACACTGCAGGACAGGGGGACAACTTACAAACTCCACGCAGAAAGGTGCCCCAGTCGGAAATGTAACTCACTTCCTTATTTCCGTGAGGACCCAGTGTTATCACTGCGCCACCCTGCTGCCCAATTTTCTTGCAGCCTTCCCCTCCACTCATACACACCAATTATCCTCACTGTGCTGTGAAGCATCAGCGATGAGTGTGTATGTGCGTGCGTTCTTTGGTCTGGCCTCGAAATGCACCTCGCCTTGCACAAGCGCCGTGGTTGGCATCACTCCGTGGCGAATAGTGGCCACTGCAGTTGATGCCGTACGCGAATCTTCCTCCCGTCTTGGCCTGCGTGGGCCGTTGGAGCTTGATCGTTTCCTTCACCGTTGTCTCCTCGCCATGCTCTTTCCACTTCTCTCAGTCGCTGCGTCTTTCAACTGAGACGGCCTCCATCCCATTCAGCCTTTTTGACGTCTGACGTCCATTCGCATCGTGTGCCTCCCACTTCCCCAGCAAGCTTCCGGCGTTCCCTCCATCGCCGTCCTCCGCAGCTGGGGGGGGGGGGGCACCGTTCATCCCGGGCACGGTCGCGCACGTGTGTCACGCTCAAATTATCTCCCCCCTTCGTCGTATGTCAAGAAAAATATTTTGCTCGGCCTGCTCTGCGGACGAGCGCCATGGGTGTCGGCGGGACCATCCATTCCGACCACATACATCCCTCGATGTGCCGCAACGCTTTGTCACGTAAGCGCGATGGCTGGTTCGAGCCGTGAACAACGGACGCGTCGCGACAGCCGTGCCGCTGCAAGAAGCGCCTGCATCCCCGCCCCCCCCCCCCAGCTGTGAATCGACGGCGCCGCCACCGCCACTGCCCGGGAGGGCTGTGAGAAGTAATGTGGCAATCTTCTCCAGCTGTAATAACACGCGGCGGCGGCCGTGATGAGACGCGGCGCGTTATGGCCGTGCCCGCGGCTGGAGCGAGGTTTTATGTCGCGAAGACCAGCGCACGCTCTCTCGAAAACAGCCACCGCATTCCCTGAGCGGTCGCAACTTAAAAAGAGAAAAGCAAAACGACGGAGGAGGATGAAATTGACGGGTCTTTAAAAAAATGTTTTGCCGCCGAGCCAAATCAATTTTTGTCCAAAGGCAGCAGTCGGTGATGTCTGCGCGAGGAGAGCAACTTCCCCGTGATCGAGCGAGCGAGAGAGGGAGAGAGAGGGGAGGTCACGGAGGGCCGTGTGCGGAATAAAGATGCCGGGGCCCGTTCCTCCGTGCCTCTGCAAAGGCTTTTTGTGCGAGCGCCAGGCTTCGTCTCTGGCGAACGGCTGACATTGTCATTCAGTTTCTGTCCAAATTGGCTGCGGGGTGATTTCAAGTAATGCACACTGCTCTGGAGTGGTGCCAAACCTCGCTGTCTTTGAGCCAGCATGCTCTCCCCTCCTCCTCGACCTCCCACCATTTGTCTTTTGGATCGGCTCTACAGGAGAAGCGATTATTTTTTTTTCTTTGAATTAAGTTTTTTTTGTGTGCGCACCGTGATGGCTTCAGCAGGCTCGCTTCTTATTTGCGGTATATCACGAGAGAGCGCGTCGTGCGTGCACACGTCGCGGGAGCCGTGTGCGCGCTCAGTTGTGTACACGCATGCACTCGCGTACAGTTACGTGCATTTACTAACACTCGTGTGCGCACAGCCTGGTACGTGCAGTAACCATGTGCGCACGCACGATCGTATGCTTCCCTCTCCCTTCCTATCTCACTCTGCTCCTCCCCGCACACTCTCCTACCTCTCTCCCTTCTCATCTCACTCTGCTCCCCTCCGTGCACTCTACTACAGCAACCAAGGCTTTTTGAGGAAGCCCCCCAGTCGACCATCGCGAAGTGGAAGGTTGCTTATTCTCTTCTGCTGCCCCAGACCCGTGCTGTGGATTCCCTGCCCCTGTTCAATTCCAGGCTGAAGACCCTCCTGTTCTCCTCTGCCTATAACTGCCTCTCTCCGCAAATCAATATGCCCATTGTTTCTTTACAGCGTCTTTAAATACAGGCACGTTTCTGCATTGTATAAATCCACATTATGTTGCATACACACACGCGGCCACCTACACGCATAATCGAGACGCCAGCATAAATGCATTATGGCGTGTAAACGTTTGGCCTTGTACACACGTATCACGTACACGTGTAATCGTATGTTTACGTGCACTTTAATCATTGACATACACAATGGTAGGCTGTATACATGATGAAGATTATAGCGGGGAGAACGATCGTAGATAAACGTGCGGCGCGGAGACGGAGCGATGAAGTGGGCTCGTGCGCATCTCGAGACCCGAGAGAGAGGTTGCAGATGGCTTGCGTAGGTTGGCCTTTCTTCATCCAGCAGCGTAAACCCCGCAGCCAACAGAGGGACTGCATTCATTTACCACAGCGGAAGAAAGTGGAGTAACGGGAAGATGATGGGCCTGTCGTTTCGTGTCTGGTGATGGTGCCGTTTTGTGTGAATACGCGACGCGGCGGAGTCTAAACGCAAACGCATCTTTTCGACGCCGTCCGCCGCCGATGAGTGCCCATTGTGTTTGCGGCTATTGTGTTTGGTTATGAAGGACGTCGCCTCCATTGAGCCACCACTGAGACGCATTCCTGCGTTTGTGAAGCGGTGTGCGTACGTACGGACGGACAGACGGAGGAACGCACACGTCGCGTTCCGTCGGCGCGGGGGGGGCCTTGAACCACTCGGCAGCAAGATTTCCTGCTGCGTTTGTCTGTGACGGCACAAACTGATTATTTTTTGCTGATCGTGTGGGGGTTAGGAGACCCGAGGGACAACCGACCGAGCGGAGTCTTGTGGCCTTTTTTTCAGAAGGGGTCCGATGCTGCATTGGGATGTTTAGCCATGAATGAGAGTTTGGCTTCATGCGGGAGGAAACCGGAAAACCCGGAGAAAACCTCACCACACAGAAGTGGGCGATACTTTTCCAGCCACTCGGCCACTGAGAGTAATATTCATCGCGTGACAGCCAAGCTGATGTTTTAATTAGCAGAAATGGCATTTATCCAAATTTAGTGCAGGGCCAAATTAATTATCCCTCGTCCTGTATTTTGTGTGTGTGTGCAATCCCTGCCAACCGGACCGAGGCCATCAAATGGTAAAATCTATTATTTTTAATAGGATCAACTTGCTCCGCTTGAGAACCCGGTTCTAATCACGGTTGGGCGGCTGGAACCCGGATTCGAACCCAGGATCTCAGCGGTGGCGGCTCTGACCTCTGACCTCCGAGCCACCCGGTCACCTTGGCTGTTGTTTTTTTTCTTCTTTTTGGGGGTATCCTCTTCCATTAGGTGGAGCAAGAGCTAGCCACCCCACACGTGGTGGAACGTCGCTGGAGGTCGTTACCCAACTGACCCATCCATCACGGCAGACAGCGAATTAGAAATCCCAAACGTTAGGCGGCAGCCACCGATGTAAATGGCTCCGCCTCGCAGCGGTGGCATTTGGCGAGTGGCAGTCGCGACGATAGAGACTGGAGCCACTGCCTGGTCTGGGTTTTGATTAAATACTCCTGATAAGGCTTCGGGGGTCTCTGAGTAATTTGCCCTCCAGTTTTGACGCTTCTGTGAGTAATCTGCATTATCGGGGTGGGGTAGTGGCGGCGGCGGCGGCGCAGCGGGTTAACCCATTGCCATGTGAACGCGGAGACCCGAGTTCGCTTCCTGGTCACGGCTAAAGTCGGCGGTGAGCGATGTCTGAACCGGCCGGAGGGTAACCCCCCACAGTTTCACCAGCTCGTGCTGACCAACGTGGTGAAGTATGGTCAAACGACCATCACGACCGACGCAGCGCGGGCCAAGCCCTCTTGACAACGGGACTACGCGGGGCTGCGCGTTGCTCGCTACGATGCGTTACGCGACCTCGCGTTGCTTATCCTAACGGCAATGCGAAACTCTTAATGAACGAAAACCTACCTTCAAATTCAGCCCCGTCCGCAGTCCTCACTAATTACAGAAAGCGATTGGTGGTCCGCGTGCTCATTGCAGGAGAATCATGAAAAAACATTGGCCAGACTTGGGTTTGTGAATGTGGTCTCTGGCTGAAAGGCCCCTTGTGCCGAGCAGGCATAGGAGGAGGAGGGCCTTTTGTGTCTTCTGCTGAGAACACGGCAATTAGCGAGCCTGCTTGCAGGAGAACCATTCTCCACACATGGTGATTCTAGCAAGTGAAAGCCTCTCTCTCTGCACAAAGGCACGAATGCTTGAATACGGATTGCGGCTGCACGCCACGCCTCATCGTGTGCACCTGCTGTTTGTGGCTCGCGATTCCTCCATCTTCCACCTCCTCCACCTTCTCCAGCTCCTCCACTTACACGAGAAAGAGAGAGAAAGGCGCTTGTTTTGGTGATTAGACCTCTTTAGCCACTAAAGCCCAAAATAGTTGATGGACCGCGCGTTTTGTGGCTTGAGCGTTGCACTCGGCGTTTGCCGATTGAGCGTTGTGCTCGGTGTTTGCCGATTAATAATGGAGAGGCGCTTTTTTACATCGCGTCGTCGGACTAGCGCAGAGCCGACCCTCGCTTTTGGCCGCCGCGGCCATGAATTTAATGTGAATTTTGCGGTTAACGAGCTCGTCAATCGTTGCCCATTTCATTTCGACGTATGTCTTCAATTAAGCGGGCGTTTAATTCGAGAGCGTTTTTTATCCGGGGCTACGGGGCGGGGAGTGGAGAATGGTGCACTGCACAGTACTTCTCTGCTCCCAACCCCACGTTCCCCTCCACCAACCCGCGCTGACCAGCGTCCAGCCACGTGGATTGGCAAACCCACTGCTGTAATGCTTGTGTAATAAAGGACTTGATCACTGGGTCTGTCTCCGTTGTCCTTTATTTGGGTTCTTACACTTGTCCCACACGACCCTCGCTCAGAAGCCCCTCAGCTTGGCAACTCCACAGCTGCCTTCGCTCCCGTAGCCTCCTCGCTCCTGCAGCTCCGCTGCAGATCCCCTGTGCAGTCCTCCGGCTGTCCTCACTGCAGCTCCCCCGCTGCTCCTCGTTCCTTCGTGCTCGGTCACCGCTGGCCGACGGTGCCGAGTCTTGCTCTGCGTGTGTGGCGATCTCGCCACTCTCCAACCTCCGCCCTGCGTGGCCTCTCTCTAACTCTATCCTCCTGCACTCTCCCGTCTCTTCCGGTATCTCTCCCTTAAGACCTCACCCCTCTCTCACACGTGACCTAACTCCTCCCCCCCATGACGTCATATCCGCGAAGCCGTTTACGCCCGCATTACACTTGTACCTCACAGAATCTCCTGGGTTCGATTCCCGACTCGGGGCACCTTTCAGTGTGGAGTTTGTATGTTCTCCCCATGTTCTGAATGGGTTTCCTCTGTGTTCTATTGTTTCCTCCCATAGCTAAAAAAACATACACAATGTCGCTGGTATTGGTCAAAAAACATCCGAAATGCTGAAAAGTACCTGCAAATTACTCTATTGGGATCACATACAACAGCAACATCACATGGCAGCACCCTCCTGAAAATTAGTCTTGAGACTCGGTGAGATTTTCTTGGGTAAGCAAGCATAGTAATATAAATATTTCTGCTCTACTGTCCCCCTCCCCCCCCCCACCGTGCTGTTGGTGCAGCGATCATGTTCACGGAGGAGCCGATTTCTCAGGACGCGCAGCATGGCCGCTTTGCCATCCTGCGCTGCGAGGTGGCCGAGCCCGCCGGCGTCACCTTCTCGTGGCTGCTCGACGGGCGCCGCTTGCCCGACACGGCGCGCCGCTTCGTCGAGGGCAGCAACCTCCAGTTCAGCGCCGTGGACCGCAAACTCGACGCCGGAGTCTTCGTCTGCGTGGTGCGCGACCCCAGCACCGGCGAGGTGGCGCGCAGCCAGGACGCCTCCCTCAACATCAAGTGTGAGTGGCGCTGTGCTAACGCCGCACCCTGACCCCTGACCCCTGACCTTGACATGAACCCTGACGCGAACCCTGACCCATGTGTCGCTCAACATCAAGTGTGAGTAGCGCTGTGCTCACGCCACACCCTGACCCCTGACCCCTGACCTTGACATGAACCCTGACGCGAACCCTAACCCATGTGTCGCTCAACATCAAGTGTGAGTAGCGCTGTGCTCATGCCGCACTCTGACCCCTGGCCTTGACATGAACCCTGACGCGAACCCTGACCTATGTGTTGCTCAACATCAAGTGCGAGTAGCGGTGACCTGACACAAACTCTGACCTTTACCTCTTCCTTGACTCTGACCCTCCATCACACCCAGAACCGAACTCTGACCCTGACCTGTACTATGAAAAGGGGCGCATAACCCTAACCCCAGCAACCTCCTCCTCCCTACCACGCAGCGTCACACACGAGTGGCTGTGTCCTCGCTAACTGTACAACGTCACCCATTAACGATCGATGCCAAATTGCTCAATCTCACGTGGACAGGTCGCTCGCGGGGGGCAGGGGGGGGGGGGACGCCGCTGGTTCTCACGACGCGACCGTACATGTTAACGGTGGTGAGATGTTAACTACCTCGCCTGGTATACAGGAGGTTGTGGGTTCGATCCCGACCCTGACGACGCCTGTATATTTGGAGTTTTCGGTGTCTCTCTCCCTGTGGGTGGCAAGCACTCTCAACATGCTTTTAGAGTGCTTGGCTGCTTGAAATTTCCATGTAATAAGCCACTTAATTGAGATGTTATTTGTGATGGGCAGGTCGATTCTGAAAAATAGCTATTTCGCAGGTAAAATAAAAGTAGTTTTAATAGTTTAACATTGCCATCACACTCACGCAGCGTGGCAATGGGCGCACACAGCAGCTCGCACGCTCGCAGTTGGCGTGTGGCGCGCTTTCCGCCAGCGACGACGGGCGCTGTTCGTGTCGCGTTGATGTGTGACCACCGCGCTTGCCCTCTCTTCCTTGGAAGCAATTACAGCGACTGATTGTGCGTCTGCCTCGGAGTGACGCAACGGGGCACGATCGTTTACGCAATGAATGACCGCACGTAATCTCCATGATCGAGGAGTGGAGTCGTCGGTGCGTGGCGAGCGAACGCGCGCGCGTTCGTCATAAAGGTTAACTCGTTCGTCAATAGCATACCGTGGAATTAAAAGAGTTCAAATGAAATCGGAATCATTTCGGACAAAGGCCCTTCTTCAAAGCGCCTGCACGATTTATGTGCCAACATTGGTGGCGATTATCTGAACCGGTCTTGGGCCCTTGACTAGCTCGACTCGGCCTTAAATGAGCACTTGGTGCGTTGTGTAAACATTACCACTGGGGAGACGAAGGCGGCTGGGCATGGTGCTCGCCACGCCACCCATTGTCATGCTGTGCCGATTTTCACCAGTGCTCGCTTAACAGCAGTTGCCCCAACAGTTTGTTAAAGGCTACACGGGGTATCCTTTGTCTTGTGCGTGCGTTTTTGCGTGCGTGCATTGAGTGTGAATGCGCGCGCGTGTGGCCCGGCGTGGACGCGCGTGCCGCCTGAGCGTGCTGGCGCATCGCGAGAACGAGATCGCCTTCCCGGCGAGCTCTGGGGCGGCGTTGTAATTGCGCGAGCGTGTGTGCCCGCTCGGTGTCCGCTGATGGATCGCACCGGCGCTCGTCGCAGGTCGTTTGCCGTTAATGGGGAAATACGAGACCTCCGCAATTAGCCGGTGGCGCAGCTAAACACCTCGTTTATGAGCCGTGCTATTAATTACGGGGCTACCTGCTTGAAATGAATTATGTGGACTAATCTCCATCTGTCCCTTCTCTATGGGGGATAGAGCGTTGCCCCCCCCCCCTCGCGCTTGTGGGTTTCTCCGGGTGTTCCAGTTTCCTCCCACACGTTAATGTGCTGTTTAAATAGCCTGAAAGCATCTTCATATATAGAGGACTGCAGATCATTGGCGATTTGTTGTTGGCGCCGGCCATGCTGCCTGGATGCCTTCCAGCTTGTCAGTACTTCCTGAGCGATTGAGGTGCAATTTGCATGCATGACAACGCTTTATATACTATATATAGTGTTTCGGTACATAAACGAGAGGAGAATGGCCAATGGTCATCTCCGGTTTTGGTGGAAATTCCGCATTTCTGTGGCAGGGGTGAGCCGCACATGTGCAGGACAATTCCAGCCGATTGCTCGCAAGTGGCACTGTGTTTATCGATAAAGGATAATGGGCCGAGTTGAAGCTTGACCAGGATTTGAACCTGCGACCTCCTAATTGCGAGTTGCTCGCTCTATCCGCTGCGCCACCCGGCTGGATTCCGCGCTCTGGGGCCCAGGGTAATTTGAGTCGCATTACAAAAAATTATACAATGCCAAACGACGCCAATTCACATTTCCTCGTTTTTTTTTTCCCTTCCGTGTCGAATAACCACACATGTTGGTGTTCCCAACAACATCCCAAGAAACCCAGCTTTCAGCGGCCCGTGGTCAAACCGGATTCTCAAGTTGTAGCGAGTTGATGGTCTTGGCCCTGTCACAATAGCTTGCACGAGAGAAGCACATTAAATTTGATGCTGCACTTAATTCGGATAAAATCCAAGAGAATGAAAAATATCGCTTTGATCGCCAGGTTACACATGACGGGAGGGGGAAGTGCTTCCTCCCACTGTCTGCATTAGAGCTCACTTGAAGGGATCTCAGAGGTAGATATGCAATATCCGCTTCCACGGGATGTTCTCTAACACTGCTCTGCGAGAGATCCGAACGGATTCCGATAGCCAAATCGTGATAAAACTGTTGAAGGATATTAATCATAATCTTCGTAAGTAATGGTGAGGCTGGGCAGGCGAGGTGGGAGGTGTGATTGCGCTCTCACAGGTGAGCAGGCGAGCTAGGCGGTCACGAACTCCCCTCGCCCCGTCGCACCACATTTCCTCAACTCGCTTGGCGGAATTTCTTCCCCCGTGTCGTTGGTGTAACGCCGCCACCGCCGCTGTCAGGGGCGTGTGGGGCGTGACCTCACCGTGCGGGGCTGGGTGCCATCGGCGCCCAACGTGACGCAAGGGCGCGGAAATTGACGGAAGTTTCATTGAGTGGAGGGAAAGCTCCCCCCACCAAGAACGTCCCGTCCTCTCTCACTGATGGGGCGAGCGGGGCGATCCTGTCCGTGTATCGCCTTCGGTGATTGCACGCCAACGAAAAGCCCGTCTGTGGCTCGTGCCCGTTCCGGCAGCGGCGGCAGCGATAGCAGCAGCAACGGCGGCGGCTGTGGCGGCTGTGGCGGCTGCGGTGGTGCTGAGCGAGTTGGCTCGAGTAATTTGCAGTCTAGACAGGAAGCCTCCTCGTGCTCCCCGGGGACGCTGCGTTGAGCCACCCGACACCCCCTGGAACTCTCCTTGCGGATACCGACCGGCCTTAGACCCCCGAGCGAGTGAGGTCTGCAAATTGTATCTGTCCAGCAGGCCGGCGGCACCCTGGCCCGCCGGCATGCCCTGTGGCTTGCCCTGCGGTTTGCCCTGCGACGCTCTCGGCTCCCCCCACCGGAGGCTGCTTTGAATTTTGGTTGGCGGCATGTGGTCACCTGATCTTCCCGCACTCCGAGACATGATGAAACGGCCCCCGCAGTTATGTAGTGTCCAGCTCGCTCGCTTGCTCATTCATTCACTCGGCCAAATTGCTGGCTCACTCACTCACATGCTCACCCACTGACTCACTCAGCCACCCACCCGCTCACCGATTCGCTCACCCATTTACTCACTGATTCATATAATCATCTAACCAGCTCACCTATTCACCCTCCCATCCACCCACCCACCCCCTCACTCACTCACCAACCCAATCATCCACCTACTCGCTCATCCACCCACCCACTCACTCATCCACCCACTCATTCACCTACTCATTCATCCATCCACTCACCTACTTGCATATTTTTTGCTTTTTCCGGGCCCATCTACGTGGAACTCCGTGCCATTCTCTGTCCATGATTTGTCACCAACTCTTGGCCAGTTCTGCCTTCCACTCGAGTGAGAAATGTTTCGTAAAAGCTTACAAAGCATAACCATAGCGCATTAGCGATCGCCTTTGTGCTATAAGAACGACGCGAATACGAAATGTACGCGCATTAATAACCGCCGTCTTGCAAAGAACGCCAATCCTGGCAACAGGATCGCATTGTGCTTTCTTGTTAGCGGTCCGTGGGGCGGAGGGGAGAGTGAGTGGGAGGGGGCGGGGGCGTGGGTGTCTGGGGAGGCTGATATCAGTGGTTGTGATCTCGCCGACCTGCCTTGTTGGGATGAGCGCACTGGGGTCGGCTCGCCAAAGGGCCACGCGGTTGACCCCTCGCCCGCCGGTGAGCGCAAACCTATGTCGCCTCTGCCGTCGCCTCTGCCGTCGATTGTCGTGCGCGCATCCCCGAGTCGATCCACTTCTGGGTGGATGGTCGGTGCCGGTTAGCGAAGGGTGGGTGGAGGGGTGGCCCGGACCCACTCAGAATGTCATTCCCCAAAATCGTTACTGGGAATCGAACTCCGGTCGCCCAGGATCGCAGCGCGGTGCGCAAATCGCCATACTGCAGCTGCTGAGCCCACGCTTATCAGATGTTCCCGTCGGCGATCGACACGCGTCTGTCATTCCTGAGCGATCCGTAAAATAAGTACGGTTTGGTGAGAGGTCAACAACAGCGGTCGTCGTGCGGAGAAACCAGGCCCCTACCATCGGAATGTGGAATTTGTGTCACCGGCACGGAGATGAGTAATGCCTCGTGATTATTTAAGCCCTCGTCATGATGATGATCATCATCGTCGGCCGTGAACTATCCACCGTTGGATGAGGCGGTCCGCAAGCCGTCGGCCATCTCACGGTCCTGCAATGTAACAATGTATCTAGCGTCCGCGCTCATTTCATCGGCGGATGTACCGCTTTCGTGTCGTGTCCTGGCCAAGGCCACTTTTCAATTCGTAATTATCACGAGGTAATACGCAGCAGGTTAACGCTCGGGTCAGTGGCTCTTCTACGGAGCAGACAGCACAATTAACGATGCCGGCGTTCGGGCCTTCGTGAGATTGCCCAGGGTATTTAAACCATCGCACGTTTCCCCTCTTTAATATTAAATCCTTTGGGGAGAAAATAACCTTTAATGAGGTGGGTTCCACACCTATTCTCGCGTTTTAATGCAAGGAACTTTGTTGCAGCAAGAGCAGAAACGGCTGTTTTCATTACGGGGTTTAATTTCGGGGCATCGGTTCTATTGACGTTCATTAATTACAAGCGTAATTAAAGTCACAGGAACAACATCGCCTTCAAAGGTGAGAGCGAGGGAAGGCAATCTGCCACCGGGCGGATTAGTAGCAATGTTCCTTTAAACTTATTACCCTGCCACGCACCCGCTCGGTTGCGTAATCCCATTAGACAGGAAATGGATGTCTTGCCCAGTTAATGATGTTAATGCTCAGATTATCACTGGCCACGTTTCCATGTGCTTTGCTTCCAAATTTCTCTGGAGTAGGTACAAGAAAAATCAAATGCCGTTACACGATTTGGAAACTCTGCCAGCGCTTGCGCTGTCCGCTCGGTTAAATGCGTGCGGCTTGGAGTGGGGGTGGGGTGGAGGGGGTGGCGTTGGATACGTGTGGAATGTCAAATGTTTCTCTTTCGTAACACAAAAAAACTCAACACGTCCGTCAATGATACTGCGACGTTTAGAGAAAACAAAATATATATCATGGGCGAATTTTCGGGTAGGGGCTCTTGTTCAAGGTGCAAATGAAGAAGGCTGCCATCAAGTAGGGTCATTGCCTGAACGTTGTCTTACATATTTGTTATTAACAAATGCACCGAGTTGTTTTGTAAATTGTGCTCGTGCACCACGAGTGACCGCAGAAGCATCGTGAAATTATTTGTTTACCTGTTAACGTAGTTTTTTAAATATTTACGTGTAATTCAAATTACTTTGGGATATAGCACTCGCACCGAGGCTAACAGGCTAACACACGAAACTCAGTTTAAAGTTTATTTTATTCATGAGCCTGACTTCCATTCCCCCAGCTATGGCTAACATTGATTTGTGAAGTGGGTCCTGTGCCTCCGCCTTCAGCAAACTACGCTCACCAGCGTGGTGAAGTACGGTCAAACAAAATGCCCACGCCCAGGACGGCATAGCCGAGGCACTGGGAGAGAGGCGGAGCCCTCATCCAGCAGTAGATTATCAAAGTGATGGAGGATGCACATGTGGGCTCTGTGTGCCGGGATGTCTGGTGCGAGTGTGAAACTTGGCTAATTAAAAGAAACAACTTTAATTTGTCTCTTTGGTTCTTTCGGTAAAGTCACGTATAAAGATAAAATAATAAATTAAATAATAGCATACTACGACGTTTCGATTGCAACACAAGCAATCATCATCAGGTATAAAATAAATAGTGTTCTCTCTATGTATCTTTGTGATATCTGCCTGCTTATATGTCTGTCTATAGTTTTCTGGTTAGATTTTTGTTGCTATTTCTTTTACACCTGATGATGATTGCTTGTGTTGCAATCGAAACGTCGTAGTATGCTATTATTTAATTTATTATTTTATCTTTATACGTGACTTTACCGAAAGAACCAAAGAGTAATTCCTGCAGTCACGAAAGCTCCAAATTAAGATTTAATTTGTCTTTCAAGTGCGTTCTCGTGACATCACTGCGGTGTGACTGTTCTCTGGGTTGATGCCACTGGGGTCCCACCTGAAGACCACGCTGAAGTGTCGTCGTCCCTCATCGTGAGGACATTTACATTGTGACACACAGCCCAAAGAACTGGCCAATTGGCCACGGAACAAATCACCCCCCCCCCCCCCCGCGGCGATTCTTGAATCATCACGATTCCTGGCCAAGTTTCAGTTCCCGTTTGGTCATCTCGTTTGTATTGCTTCTAATTTCTTGCCGCCTCGTTTGTACAGTTTAATTTGCCGCGTTAAGCCTGAATGCAACACAAAGCTCATCGCTTGCAAGTACTTTTCAAAACATTGATTCTTACACGCGTGATTCGCTGCATGTGCTCTGGGCCCTGAGAATCGATAGCAATTGATAAATCCACACATTGTTACACCAATGCTCTAGACTTATAACTTTTACGGTGTTTCACCATCTGCCTTTGGGTCCTTCCGTTGCTTCCACAGGTGACACAACCTCCATCGTCTGGCTTTAGATCTTCTCCTTAATTGGTGACCTCTGGGTGGCACTCCAATGCTCGTTGTAGTTACCTGCGCTCCTCCACCCTGCACGCGTGTCCCACCCATCACAACATCCTCCACCTGGTCATATCTACAGAGCTTTTCTCCTGCCACGTTCAACCTCCAAATTGCGTACACTCTGCTCAACCTCTCTGCATGCGTGTCCCACCCATCGCAACCTCCTCCTCTACGCAATCACATCTCCAGCACTTTTCTGCCACACGTCTCTTCTGAACTTACTAAAGTTGTTTTACCTTATCGCCGCCACGAAATACCTGGCGTCCTCCCAAAGTCCAGAAGCTTCTTTTCTCGTTGCATTGTTCGAGGCCAGCTCCGTGATCCGCGCTGCGGTCACGGGTAAGCCGACACAAATCACGTTGGCAGGGCCGTGGCCCAGGAGCGACCCCCCCCTCCCCCACGCTGTGTTTGTCAAGGCGTGTTTATAAAATAAGCTAAACAATGGCCCCGGTGAGTTTGAGAAACACCGCAGCTCGCACCACGACGGGGCCCGTGCCAGGTGGCTGCAGGCAGATGGCCACGTCCCCTCCCAATCCAAACAAACCCCGTACATACCGGGCCGGACAATCTCCCCGACCCCAACAAGGGTCCTTTCACTGGACATGGCCCCTGGCTGCTGCTACTGCTGCTGCTGCTTGAGGAAGGTGCGGGGGTGGGGACCGGAGGAGGAGAGAGTCGTGCGTGGGGGTTGGTGGACCCTGGGGGAGTGGGGGGTGGGTGCAGGCCAACCGGTGAAACGTGCCGTGTGTGTGTGTGCCGTGTTGTAGCCGTGGCCGCCCCCATGCCAAGATTAGCCCTAATTGGGCTGGCCGGGGCCAGCTGTCGCCGTGGGTGTACGCCTCACACAAATATAAAACAATCTAGAGCTACACAGGGGGGGCCAGGGATGGTTGGGGGGGATGGCGGCAGCAGACCCGAGTCTCTTCGTCTGCCTTCTTCCGCAGTGGGGGGCCGCTTTGCCGGTCCATTACGTCCTGCAGAAACTCGATTTGCTCCGTTCTTTAAATCAATAATCATTAGCGGTGGAGGCCTCGCTGTTGTCTGTCTGTTGCGAGGTCGTGTGTTCACGTGTAGGTGCGCGGGGGGGCGGTTGTGGCCGAGTCGACCGCAAACACGGCGATCGGGGTTCGATTCCCGGGCCACGGCTGACATCGGTGGCCTGTGGCATCCGAACCGTTCGTGTGCTTTTCACAGGTCATGGAGCTCCTGGCGCGGTGTGCAAACAGTGCGGTGTTGTCCACACCCCACCCCCTTTTTGCGCCGAGGTAGCTTTAATAGACACTCTCTGACTGCACTTGCCCAAAAAGCGTGTCGACGGCTACACGGGGATCTCCATGTTTGTGTTCGCTTGGCTCGCGATGCTGCGGCAAGGATGCGGAGGCTGGGAGCTGGCGACGCCTTGACAAAGGGCGCCACGGTGGCTAGATGCTAACTAACTCGCCTGGTACAGAAGCGCGAATGGAAGGTAAAATATGGAGCGGAAGGCCCATGGGTCGTCGTGACGCTGGTGGACCTAAAGGATGAGGGGGGGGGTCGTTTGTGGAAGCATAGAGGGGGGCCAGAGAGCAGAGAAGATGGCAGCCAAGGACGTTCCCATTAAGACAGAGCATGAAAGACGTTATGCCGGCCGTGCGTGTAAGCATTGTTGTTGCACGGGCTGTCTCCTGAAGTATCATTGCTGCGCGGATCGTGTCTCTGTGTGTCTATCATTACCGGACCGACTGTAATCCGTATTGTTACTGCTGCTGCTGCTGCACAGTCTGTGTTGCGTGTCTGAGCCGCGTTGCTGCAGGGCAGACAGCCGGTCTCGTCGGGGCTCCCTCGGCGGCCGTCTCTGGCATGAAGGCAACAGCTGCACGCTCACACGGAGAGCGAAAGCATTTCCTTCCTGCCCCTGGCTGTCGTTTGCGTGCTATTCTGGACGCCGGAAACAAGGCCAACTTTACCAGCACCCCCACCCCCCTCACCCCCCCCACCGCCCTACCTAATTAGAGGCGAGAACGTGCGTCGACACGAAGCCGCGGTGTCACGGGCACGCTGGGGTTTACAACGGAATCGCCCAAAATCCTCCTCCCACGTCTGTTTTTGCGTCGGGATATTTTCCGGCTGCGCCGCCCGCCGTTTAACGCGCGCCCCAGATCTTCGCGAAAAGCGGTGACGGTGGCGCGCCGCCGCCGGCCGCTGTTCACGCAGAGCGCGCCGATCCGTCGCCGTTCGCTTCAGTGAGACGTATCGTCGCGCCACGGGGGGGGGGGGGGAGAACACCTGCCCGAGGGAATCGGCCGCCGCGGAGATGAAGCGATGAGAGCGGTTCGTGTGCGGGAGTGAGACGGATTCTGGCGGTTTTTTACTCGAGGGAGGGATGACGATGGCGTGTGGAGGCCTTTATTCAACATTGCGTAGACTATGGACGATTGACAATGTTCATTTTATGCACTGATAGGAATCTGGTGACGTGCGTTAAATTCTCCCTCGTGGCCAACTTCAGTGAGGGATATATAAACTGTTCCTGGGCTACCCCTAGTTCAACTCGGCCTAAAATGAGTACCTAGTGTGGGGGTGTAAACATCAGTGTTGGGCAGACAAAGGCGGCCGGCCGTGGTGCTGGCCTCCCACCCCCTCTTGTGCCACGTCTCCTTCCATAGGTGCTCACTAGTACCACTTGCCTCAACAGTCCGTTAAAGGCTGTAAGGTGGGGGTGGGGACCTTTGTCTTTGTGCATGGTAACGTCGGGGCAGGCACGCGCACGCCGTTTTCACGGATGGCCCTGTACGTCTCGTTAATGCGTCCTTGTAAAAACACGGGAAAGCATAAATTCTTGCTCCGTCAAGCGTTCCCCGCAAATGTTTTGATGTTAGCGGCTGCAGGAGGTAGCAGCTGTTGAGCCGCGGTGATTGAGCGCATCTGGAGCGAAGGAGAGCGATGGTGTTTAATTAAGTGGTCTCGGCGCCATGGCAGGGCCGGGTGGGAGTTTTTTACCACCTGGATTTTGTCGGCCCGAGCATTCGTGGGAGAGGCTGGAGAATTCACGGCGGAGCGGAGGAGGTTGCGTCCCTCACCGCCCCCCTCTCCCTCTCTCTTCTCCCACGCCGTTTGAGATGAAACGGTCCGCGTGATGCCCTCCTGTCGACCCACCCCATTTCTCACCGGGCGTCCTCGGCTGCGGAGCGATTGCGTCCAGGGATGATGGCGGATTTGTTTTATGGGTTTTTTTTTTTTGCGAACGGAAAAAGTTAAATGTTTTCCTTAGTCGGGCAATAAATTATCCGTACCTTTCTCTTGTGCCGCCATCACGGAGCTCCGGGGCAATGCAACGCTTGTAAATTCTGTACCAGGAAACTCCCATAACATGTCCGAGCGGCAGCATAACGTGAATTAGCGGCGTTTGCTATTTCATTTTTTTACGTAAACCTTTCAGAGGGGCGGTGTTGAAGCGGACCTGCACCCCAACGGTAGAGGAGACCACACACCTCCGCCATCGCTTCCTTCTGCTTGATCCTGTGGTTGTTTGCAAAATCATCGGGGTGGCAGGGTGGCGTAGTGGTAACACTTGCAACAAGAAGGGCCTGGGTTCGAAACCCAACATGTGCACCTTTTCTTGTGCATTTTGTTTGTTATTCCCCTGTTCCTCTTGGGTTTAAAAACATTCAACGTAACTGGTATTGGCTGCACATCCAAATTCTGAACGTTTACCGGCAAATTACTCAATTGGGATCGTACGTAGCAACATCGCCCCCAACTGAGAAATCTTGACAGGAAGGAGGAGTCTTGAGACTCCAGTGTAATAACAGTCGCAGTTATAATGACACCTGACCTCCAAGGAGAGCACTCTTAGCACAGTTTCATCACGAGCACTATCTGGCTCCAGCTCTTCCCCTTGGCACTACCAAGTTGGCTCCCCCCGACCCTTCTGGCTCGATCGTGGATGAGGCGCCGCACCTTGCAGAGGGAGTATCGGCGATGATTTCCACGCTCAATCACTCCGTCTCAACCCATGGTCGCGACGGTGATGTCGTGCGTTTATAAAATTCGCCTCTTTAACGAACGACAGCATCCCAGTAACCGGGAAGGCTCACCGTATTAAAATGTGCGGCGGTCACACTGCCGTGACGTTGCTACAACGCTGTACGGCGGTTGTACCCGGGAGTCGCTTGAAAGTCTTTTTCCACATTACTGCGGCTTCACACTGCCCAGCAGCACACACAGCCCAGGCCGCTGCTTATCGAATAGATAAGGGCCGTTTGTTTTTGCGCTGCATCTTATTAAGTCCACAAACAACTTTTCTCTTTGTCATTGCTTTTTCCTCCCCCGTGGGGATGCGCGGGTGGGAGACCTCCCGCCCAGTGAATGCATTTATTTTTATTTTGTTTAATATCGGGGTCGAGCGGCGAGGAGGAGGAGGGAGGGAGTCACCCACTCGACGCGGCGACTCCCTTTCATCTCGCTGGACCCGCTGGAGGAGATGAGCCAGCGTTGGCGTGGGAATTCTGGGAAGCGATCCACGCCGTGGCCTCTGCCGCCGTGCCGTCAATCACACCGGGAAAATCGCAGCACGGGATTATCCACGCGTATAGACTCGCCCCCCTCCCACCATGGGAACGTGGAGTTTCCACCACTGGCTCTGGCGTGTACATAGGAGATGAGCACTGTCAGCCTCAATGCTGACAGTGCTTCCCAGCATGGTTATTATGGCAGCGTTTGCTTTGTTTCAATGAGATGCCACCGCCTCCTTCTCCGTCTGATGTCAGAGCCTCAGGCCGTCGCCAATCATCGCCCAAATGTTAAACGCAAACGATCGCTCTGCTGCGTGGCTCTGTCGTGTGCAGTTAACGCAGATGAATTGAATACGCAAATGCTGCGGTGGTGGGGAGAGAACGTTACGTTATGTAACGGAGAGGTGTTAAAGGACACACGAGGGGGTGGGCGTGGATGTCGATGTTGAGACTGATACGGAGTAGCGCGCTCGGTACACGGGGGGTGCGAGTGGGGGTGTGGGATCCGCTGGGCGTGTACCATTCACCCGCCCCTATTCCACCAGCCATTTGATGAATCATCACGATTTGGGGGTGAGATTCTACTCGGGAATTAATTATGTTTGGTCTCTTGTTTTGCGTGATTTTGTTCTGCCCGCCAGCCTCGATTGTTGCATGGACAAATTGGTTTTGTGTGATTTGCGTACATAATTGTAAGTCATGGGTTCAGTCTGTGTATCCTGAGCACGACGACCTTTATGTATGTATGTGTGTAATGTTGAACCTCTTTCGCACCATACGTAGCCAACAGTGCCAATCGGAGGTGTACCTGTCTGCGTCTCAGCACGTAGTGGAAATTCCCCATTCCTATGGCGTGAATGCCTATGATCTTGTTCCATCTCGTAAGTTGGAGCAGGCGTTAACCTTAATAGCACTTGCATGGGTGATCACCTTGAATTAAACAGGTGGTAGAGGCCACAGGGTTACTCTGTGAGCAGCAGAGGGCGGTGTAGTGTAATCCTTCGTTGTACTGTACTGCTATGCATCCGCATCGATGCTCCCACGCCCTCGCCAACCGCGACCGACCAGCATCGCAGATCGTGACGTGCCCTCGCCGTGGCCGTTCGCTGTTCACGGTTAGAACCCAGTGGCTGCCCCCTGGTTACCACTGCGAGTGAATCAACCGTGAAAAATGATGCACTGTCCGCTTCGCAGTGGACGTTAAAGATCCCGTGACGTCATCCTCGCAGGAGAAACGCCACCGTGCGCTGGTGTCGTGGTCAACACAAATGTTGGCAAAAAAAAAATTCCACCGCAAATTACAACAGTTGGGACCACGCACAGCAATCATCAGCACCTACGAGGAAAACTCGCCAGGACCCTCCTGAAAAAGAGTCGTAGAGGAGAGGCCCTCATCCAACGGTGGATTGACAGTAAGAGCCGTACGTGAAACGTGTGTAACGCGCGCGCACGGTCCACGTGCAAGCGTGGCCCGCGGCACGGAGACGCTCGGCTTGCCGCTCCACCGACCCACCCGGCTCTTGTCAACCTCCCGCCGGCGTCGAGATTAAAACTGTCACCAAAACCCCGCAATTATCGGGATGCGACCTCTCGTCTCTGTGCATTAGCGCCCGGCCACCGCGACTGGAGCGCAGCCTGCGGTCCGCAGGGCCGAGTCGTGACGCGCGTGCGCTGCCGTTTGTGCCGCCGTTTAGGGATCGAGACGGGCGGCGTGACGCTGGACGACCCCGTCAGCCGGGAGGACATCAAGGTGTCGTCGTCCATCAAGCTCCACTGCCACGTCGAGGGGCATCACCGGTGAGAGGTCGCGGAGGCCGGCGTTGCTGTCGGCCCTGGTTTCTATCCCTCTCTCTTTCTCTCTCGCTCTCTCTCCCGTGCGGTCGCTTGCGTCACCGTGCGGCGCAGTGTGTAAATTATACCCCCGCACCTCCGATGAGCACGGTTGGCTATGTACGGTGCGAAAGAAGTTCAACGTGCATACGGGGTACTATTGCGACTGCATTTCAAGATTCTGAACAGTGGGCATATTTACTTTATATAGAGAGAGAGGCTGTATATGGCTGTCGTGCAAATATATTGGTGTGTGTACAATTCAGCGGGTCTCTGCGAAATGAGGTCACGGCCGTATGTCATGAAGTCGATTAAAATTAAGTCGTGAGCCGGCCGCGTGAGATGGACGCCCCGTGGCCCGCAGTGTCCTCCCTGCCCCCCCCTCGCTCCTGCCGTCACAGGAGACTTGGAAGCGCCGCGTTATAACAGGAGCTGGTGTTGCTCCCCCCCCCCCCCCCCGCATGCAGGCCGCTCTACCAGTGGCTGCGCGACGGCGTGGAGCTGCAGGCCAACGCACGGCTGGTGCTGAGTCGCGACGGCTCGCTCGCGCTGAGCAACGTGAGCGCCGCCGACAATGGCGCGTACACGTGCTGCGGTCAAAACCTCATGGGCAGCATGTGCAGCGTCTCCAACTTCACCCTCGACCTCTACGGTAGGATCGCCGTTCGGCTGCTGCTTCTACTGCCGGTGCTGCTATTTCTGCTGCTGCTGGTGGTGCTACTTCTGCGCTCTGCTGCTGATGCTGCTTCTGATGTTGCCTCTGTTGTTGCTACGGCTACTGATGCATCAGCTACTGCTGTTACTGCTGTGTCTGCAGCTGCTGCTTCTGCTGCAATTGCTGATGTTGCTGCATTATTGGTGGTTCTGCTGCTGCCAGTGATGCTGCTGACTTTGCACATGATGATACTGCTAATGTTGCCATTGATATATAATTTTAACCCTAACATGAACTGTCTCACAACGAGACCGTTCCCACCTCAACCTAAGCACGGTGGCTTGGCATGTCGCGATACGTCAATTCAGAAACCGATCCTCACGCTCACGTTAAATGCAGTGGTTTGTGCGTGTGCAAATCGATTCTATATTTTTGCAGCATTGATTAATGTAAGTCATATGGAATTGCAAGTCGGTACTCGGTAGGCTAATGAAGGAAACAAGACTGCATTCAGGACAAACGATGAACATTGCAAGCCATGCAGGAAATGCGAGACAAATCATTCGTCCATTCTATAGCGTCATCAAGTCGTGAACATTATAATTTGATTTGGTGTGGTTGGGTGGTGGCTTCGGCGCAGGAGGAATGGGGGGTGAATAGTTCATACTCTCAGGTTTTTTTGGTAAAGTCACATAGGTAAAATAATAATAATAATATAAAATAAATAAAAATGAAAATAACTGAATTAAATCACGACGTTTCGGAGGCAACACAAGTCTCCGTCTTCAGGTGGGACCGTCACAGCCGAATTTGTTGCCTCCGAAACGTCGTGATTTAATTTAGTTATTTTCATTTATTATTATTATAATTTTATTATTTTAGTTTTTTACCTACGTGACTTTACCGAAAAACCTAAGAGTATGAATCCTTACAGTCACAAAAGCTTCAAATCTAGGGTGAATAGTTATGATAGGAACACACCAACCCGATATGTTAATTCCATAATGTAGGCATGTATGTACGCACGCAATCGCACATGTTATGCTTGACGTTCACCGCGGCGATGGAGCGAAGAGATTGGCTCGTGCGCAGGTACCAGATGGATCGTTGCATCGCGAGCCTGAGAGAAAGAGATGGCGACAGCATCGGGGCCTTCATCCAGCAGTTTCCTAATTAATTGATTTGCGGTTTCATTTTTCAAATTGGGAAAATTTGTAAGATGAAGCTGGCACGCAATGTCCGAACTGTTTCCTCGAATGACATCACGGGACCTTTCCGATGTCCACCGTGAAGAAGACCGTAGTAGTGTACGGTTAAAATGCACGCCGTAGCCTCGCGCATCGCGGCCTGCCACTAGGTTCGAACCGCAAACCTCTGCAACAAGCGAGCGGACGCGCTGCCGCTGGGCCACGTCGGCCAGGCCCCATAATGATCGATGATGAACCTCTATTCCGGACCCGTTACCCGGCGGGATACCGGTGTGCGAGACCCGTTGGCTCGTGTGCTTGCTGTGCCCACGAACAGGCTAATGAGAGGCTCTTGGGCGCGTTGGAGTGGCAGCCCTCGTAGGACTGCTTCCGTCCCCATTCATCGCCCTTGCTGCTCGCGCGTGGCACCTCATTACAATATGCAGTCGCAGCGCCTCCGCGCTTTAATTATCCTTCCGAGCGCACGGGCTGCAATGGGATTGGAGGCTGGGGAATTAGTGCCAGGTATTTTATTGACAGAAATTATGACCTTGGCATCGATCGGCGCCCCCGACGCTTTGCATTCCTCAACAATTACGTTGACACAGATGGGTTTGCGATGGGAATTCCAATTTCCAGACGCATTACATCATTCAATTGATTTGAAAGAAATAATTATTCCACGAGATGGGATGGGGCCCATCACTCGCTGCAAGTCGGCTCGCCGTGAGCTATGGCGTGTCGGCCGCCCGGCATGTTACCAGTGGTCGTCCCGGACCCCGCCATAGTAATGTGGCTTTTCCGCATTACACTGCCATCGCATTGGTCACGTGACACATCGCATGATGCGTCACTTCAGTGCCTTTCCAGCATTACGTGGCGTTGGGTGGCATTACCTTTGTCAATGCGAAGACGACGGTTAAACCGTAAATGATCCAAAGAGCTCCAAAAAATCCTGAATGTGTTTACATCCGAAACTGCACCCTCGCTCGTGCACATCGCACGTCGTATCAATGTATGTATGTTGAACTCGTTTCCCACCGTACGTAGCCAACCGTGTTGACACAGGCGACGCCACGTCCTCTTGACCGTGCCTCCCCGCTCTCCGCCCCCCCCCCCCCCAGACGTGTCGGTCCCTCGCTTGGTTGTCCAGCCGGTGGACCAGGTGGTGAGTCGGAACGAGGCGGCCTTCTTCCACTGCCAGTTCACGGCCGACCCGCCCCCCACGCTCGCCTGGTACTTCAACGGCGAGCCCATCACCAACAAGCCCCGGTGAGAAGCCCAGCGCTGCCTCGGTCAGGAGTCATTACCGTAGTAATAATAACAATTGTTAATATTCACGGAGGTTTCGCAGCCAGTATTATTGACTTCCCAAATTCCTGGATCTTGTTTTGATAATGTTTGACGCAATTTGAAGAGGAACGCTACGTCTATTTTCATCGCTAAAAATGGTTGTGAGAATTGTGAGCTGCAACAACGATAATTGGCACGTAGTTCAACGCAGAAAAAAAAAAATCCTCAACGTGATCGCGATCGTGCTGTTTGTGTCGCGTCTCGAGATGCGAGATCCCACTCGGAGAGCCGTGCGAGCCGGCGTGTTACAGGGACCACTCGGAGAGCCGTGTGAGCCGGAGTGTTACAGGGACCACTCAAAGAGCCGTGTGAGCCGGCGTGTTACAGGGACCACTCAGAGAGCCGTGTGAGCCGGCGTGTTACAGGGACTGTTCGGAGAGCCGTGTGAGCCGGCGTGTTACAGGGACCACTCGGAGAGCCGTGTGAGCCGGTGTGTTACAGGGACCACTCTGAGAGCCGTGTGAGCCGGCGTGTTACAGGGACCACTCGGAGAGCCGTGTGAGCCGGAGTGTTACAGGGACCACTCAAAGAGCCGTGTGAGCCGGCATGTTACAGGGACCACTCAGAGAGCCGTGTGAGCCGGCGTGTTACAGGGACTGTTCGGAGAGCCGTGTGAGCCGGCGTGTTACAGGGACCACTCGGAGAGCCGTGTGAGCCGGTGTGTTACAGGGACCACTCTGAGAGCCGTGTGAGCCGGCGTGTTACAGGGACCACTCTGAGAGCCGTGTGAGCCGGCGTGTTACAGGGACCACTCGGAGAGCCGTGTGAGCCGGCGTGTTACAGGGACCACTCAGAGAGCCGTGTGAGCCGGCGTGTTACAGGGACTGTTCGGAGAGCCGTGTGAGCCGGAGTGTTACAGGGACCACTCAAAGAGCCGTGTGAGCCGGCGTGTTACAGGGACCACTCAGAGAGCCGTGTGAGCCGGCGTGTTACAGGGACTGTTCGGAGAGCCGTGTGAGCCGGCGTGTTACAGGGACCACTCGGAGAGCCGTGTGAGCCGGTGTGTTACAGGGACCACTCTGAGAGCTGTGTGAGCCGGCGTGTTACAGGGACCACTCAAAGAGCCGTGTGAGCCGGCATGTTACAGGGACCACTCAGAGAGCCGTGTGAGCCGGCGTGTTACAGGGACTGTTCGGAGAGCCGTGTGAGCCGGCGTGTTACAGGGACCACTCGGAGAGCCGTGTGAGCCGGTGTGTTACAGGGACCACTCTGAGAACCGTGTGAGCCGGCGTGTTACAGGGACCACTCTGAGAGCCGTGTGAGCCGGCGTGTTACAGGGACCACTCGGAGAGCCGTGTGAGCCGGCGTGTTACAGGGACCACTCAGAGAGCCGTGTGAGCCGGCGTGTTACAGGGACTGTTCGGAGAGCCGTGTGAGCCGGCGTGTTACAGGGACCACTCAGAGAGCCGTGTGAGCCGGCGTGTTACAGGGACCACTCAGAGAGCCGTGTGAGCCGGCGTGTTACAGGGACCGCTCAGAGAGCCGTGTGAGCCGGCGTGTTACAGGGACCGCTCGTGGAAGCAAAACTCGCCGAGCCCCCTGAGATTCCTTCACATGACCTCTGGTCTGCACCGCACGGGGCAGCCCATTCCCACGTGCTTTGCCACTGACAGTAATACTCATCGTGTGACCGCCAACTCGATGTTAATTTAAAATCTCGGCTGGGAATTAGCCACATTCAGTGCAGAACCAAATTTAATGCGATCAGGGTTTGTTTTGTGCAGTCGTTGGGTGACCGAACTGAGACCAATCAATACTTGAGAACACGGATTTAACCACGGGCAGCTGGAACCTGGATTTGAACCCAGGATCTCAACGGTGCCAGCTTAACGCTCTGACCGCTGAGCCACTTTGGCCAACTCATACCTAAATAACGAGTGCTTTGCTTCGCGTGGGAGGAAATCCACCACCATACGGAAGGGATAAACACTCTGCTTTAGCAGCTCTGCTTTACGGATGGGTTCGCAAACACATTTGCTCTCCTGCCACCCGCTGGCCACCTTGCAGATGAGCAGGAAGTTTGCACGACCCACCAACCATACACATTGCAACACGACGCGGAGTTACGTAGCGGCGCCCAGACGCTGCACTGAAGCAGTGAGCCACGTGTACGCTCTAGACGACAGAGGAGAACAGCAAGGTCTTGGGTCTGAACAGTGGCAGGGACCTTGTAAGTATCTTATGTAAAATGATCTTTTCCATTACTTCTCTCCCTTCATGTACACCCCCCCCACCCTCCCCACGTGCGTGTTGAACGCGCGGCGCGATCGATCGAGTGTAACCGAGCTCACCGCGTCCTCTCTCCGTGCCGCCCTTCAGGACCACGATCTTCCCCAACGGCTCGCTGCTCATCTCGCAAGTGAAGCAGCGCAACGTGGGCGCGTACCGCTGCGTGGCGCGGGGGGCGCGCGGGAAGGAGGCCTCCGCCGAGGCCACGCTGGCGCTGGCCTGTGAGGCTCGCACAGCCGCGTCAGCGGCACCGCACTCGGTGCACTCGCCGGTCCCACCGCACTCGCCATGCTCATTACACTAACCGCACTCACCACACTCAGCGGTCCCACTGTGCTCACCACACTCACCAGTCTCCCCACGCTCACCAGACTCGTAGTTTTGACTGCGCTCCCCAAACTCGGCATTCTCACTTCGATCGCTACACTCGCCGCATTCAACGCACGCACGGTCTAACCGTCCTCACCATGCTCACCGCATTGGCTGCGCTCACGGCATTGGCTGCGCTCGCCGCGCTTACTCCATTCACGACGCTGATCACTCACAGCCGCGGTCCATGCGGCAGTGGTGACAGCTTGCACCGTGTGCCCCGTGCACGGCTGTGAATATCTGACGAAAGCGCGTCACACTATCTGACTCCCCTCTGCATGTGTATTTCGGTACTTCATGCCGTCAATTTCTAAATGTTATTTTAATTGAGACCTCGGTATGTCAGGGCTCGTATGACTGCGCCAATTTACACTGCTCCGAAGGCCTGATCATAGGCCACAGATGCCCGGCGTGACTGTGAATGAGATTCAAATCCGTTCAGTGTGAGTGCGGCTGCCAGGCGTGTTGGTACATCGCAGGACCCGTGAGAACTGGCGACGGCTTGGCGAGGCCTTCATCCATCAGTGGGATTGAATGACGACGACGACGACGTGAGGCTCACAGTTTTGCCCGTCGGGTGTTTCCCGCCGCCCTGCCCCACGCCAGACATCGGCGATCTGGTGTCGCTGGATGCGGTGGCGGTGCAGGAGGGCGCGTCGCGGCGCGTGCAGTGCGGCCCTGTGCCGGGGCAGCCCCCGCCGGCCGTGTGGTGGGAGCGCGACGGCGCGAGGATCGGCGCGGGCCGTGACGGCGGGGGTCGCGTGCACGTCACCGACGCCGGCGAGCTGCGGCTGGACCCGGCGCGTGCCGGCGATTCCGGCACGTACCAGTGCGTCGCCGAGAACAAGGCCGGGCGCCGGCAGCAGGAGGTCACCATCTCCGTGGCGAGTACGTGCGCAGCCGGCGTGTGCGTGAGCGAGCGACGTTCGAAGTCTTAACGATCTTTAAATTGGGCCGGAGAGCGTTTATGCACGAGCTCTGTTGCTAAGGGGAGTGCGGGATGAGATGATGCGAATGAAACTTCAATCTAAAGCTACTTTGCTGTGAGAGATTCACCCTCGAGAACCAATCACGTTGGTCAAAGCCCTAAAGCCCTAAACGCTTGAGACCCTTGATCGTCGGGCAGCAATGCGGATTAGAGGGGAAAGTTCACACGCACACCACAATCTCTGCATGATCCGCCAACCCCCCCAGCCGTGCCAGTGTGGGTGATGCCGCCGGTGGACAGCGCCCTGCAGGAGGGCCAGCCGGGATTCCTGCACTGCTCCACCAACGCCACGCCGACCCCACACGTCGCCTGGTACAAGAACAACTTCGATATCTCAGTGGTACGAGCGCCACTCTCCTCATTCCTCTCAGGGGCGCGACGTGGGGGGGTTGTGACACAGGGTGATGCGGGGTTGGCCCACATGAGGAGAACGCTGTAGAATTTGTAACTCGCTCATTAAGTACGACTTTAACAATCCTCCCCGCGACTGGCATTACGTGGAGAGGCCTTCGTCCGCCAGTGGAATGGAAATCGCCGAGAAGTATGTAGACCGGATGGATTGAGCCAGAGGCGGAGACAGATGAATAGACAAAGTTTGACCGAAATTTTGTCAGACAGACACATGGACACACGTTGGCATATAGACAGATTGTGGGACATGTCGCTAACAAGGTGGACAAATCAACTGTGAGACACGCAGGTGGACAGACGCACAGACGAGTAGAATTCCTTCGAGACAGCATCGACAAGCAGGAACATTCTCTGTCGGATAACAAAACAAATACAATACTGGCGCTTTCATTGTCCAAATAAACCGCACAGTCGCTGATCTTGTTTAAAGGTTTAAATTGGAACTTCACGGTCGTTTCGTCGTTCATTAAAATGGGGTCAACATCCCACAAACATTTGTAAAACGGTAAAAACAAAGTGTCTCCGGCGTGAAACAGGCGCCAGCCACTCGCCGCTCTCGCGGGCAAGGAAACCCGTTAGCGTCCACGGCGTCGGACGGCCCGACGCGGTTGTGCCAAGTGCGGTTTGTGCCGCGCGTGTTGTCTGCTCCGCTTGCGGCGGTGACGCGCGCGTGCGGTTTGCGCCGCGTGTGCGTCCGTGCAGCAGGACGGGCGGTTCGAGGTGTTCCCCAACGGCACGCTGCGGATCAACGCGGTGGAGGTGTACGACGGCACCGTGTACACCTGCAACAGCAGCACCGCCGCCGGCTCCATCACCAGGGCGGCGCGCGTGCACGTGCTCGGTGAGGCCCCGCGCACGGGGAGGCCCGCCGTGGCATCTCAGCGGTCCCGTCGTTCGCCCGCTCGTCACCACGGCAGCCACGTCGTTCGTTCACTCGCTCACTCGCTCACTCACTCCTCACCGGGGCAGCCCTGGCACTCACATCTCACCACGGCAGCCACGTCGCTGGCTCACTCACTCCTCACCGGAGTAGCCCTGTTACTCAACCTTTACCAGGGCAGCCACATCACTCACTCCTCACCAGCCAACCCTCTCGCTTACCAGGTAGTGGATAATTCCACAAGGCTGCCTAAAGCTCGGTCTACTAAATACAACTTGGTCTATCGGAAACGGTTTGGTCTTGGGCTTTCACCGACCCCGGTCTTCTCAAAGCTGCAACGGCAAGCTGTCAATTGGGCATCCAGTCAACCACCTGGCAAGCACACACACAGCAACCAACCGGCCAACCGCCCGGCCGCCGTGAGCAATCTGTCAGCCCTTTTAAACCCACCTAACACAAACACCGTGCATTTATTTTTAGTTTGTGAAGGAATTTGAAAAGTGGGGGAAAGAAGAGGTCAAGCTGCGGAAATGAGCTGAGACGACGACAAACGAGTGAAAATAGCTCGGGGCGGCTCATTTTGTTTCTCCGTTAAATGGTCAATAAGGCTTGGGGGGTGGGGGTCTCTCGAGCGGGGCGAGCGCTTTCACGTGCGAGGAGTCTCCATCAAAATGAGACGTGGCGATACGTCTCCCCGCCCTGGCCGCTTTGTCCGCGCGAGGCGCCCGCTCCGCTTGTCCGGCACGCAGGCCGAAGGCGGCGGCTATTGTGTGCCTGCCACCGCCACTGTGGCGGCGCAGGTGGGACGAACAGGTTTTTCCGCACCCGAGTTCCCGCGTGTTGGGTTACCGGGCCGCGCACGCAAATCCACTCCCTCCCTCCGCTCCTCGCCTGCCAGCGCACGTCCCCTCCCTACCGCCCACCCGTCTGCCCCCTCCCACCCTCGTTTGTCTTCTCGCCTCATTTCCAGAACCTGTTCCGTCTCAATTAATCTCCCATCGGGCTGTGCCTTGGGCCGCAGCGCTCGTGCACGGTCGGCCGTGAGTGCCGGAACGTTGCGGTGCGGCGACGGTCGCTCGCCGTGCGCTTGCGTGGAATTTTTTCCCCCGAACTCGTCACTTGTTATCGATCTTTGTCATCGTCTTATCTCGTCTTTTTCCGGAATAGTTCCCGTTGTGGCCATCACGAGGCCCCCCTCCATCCGATTCGATCGGCCGCCCCCCCCCCCCTCTCGCTTTTCCCGCCTCCGGTGTCGCTATTGCTCTTCAGATCCTATCCCCCATCCAGCTGCTGCTCTTCCTCATAGCGCTTCCAGCATGCCGTCCACGATCGTCGTCTTTTATTGTTGCCGTTCGCTTCCGATCGTTTCTTAAGATAATTATTTTATAATCGTTAAAGTAGCCGAGGGGTCACCTTATTGGGAGAAGCCGTTTGGTTTTCTGTGTGCGGTCGATTGAGGATGTGGCTCCTTCGAATTGCAAGGGAAATACGGGAGGTGCTGCCACTCGTGCGCATCGCCGCTCAGCTAATTTAAACCGCCGCGACGCGAAAGATTATCCCGCTGTGTGACTCAGCCCGGCTTAATTATCCAGGCTCCTAAAACCCGATGGCCCTGACGTAGCGGCCTGCAGCAGGGGCGGCAACTTCGCGACGTCTCGGCATCGTATCGAGCAAGCGGGCCTTGCGGGAGGCTGGGCGTGTGGATGAATGCGGGCTTGGGAAAAAGCGATTGCCACTTCGTCAACCGCGTCACTAAGTCACTAAATTACGCCCGGCATAAAAACCGGCGTAATTTCCCCAATAGGATTTGCACGCACGCGGAAGTAAGCGCGATGGCAAGTCGTGGCGGTCGTCACCGGCGCCGGTCGTGGTGACCTCTTGACCTTTTTCACACTGTGATTGAATAGGTCACCAGAAGCGCAGGTGATTCAGTGTCCCCTCATCGTGCCTCCGTGCTCAGCTCATCCGAGGTCATTGGCCAGGCAGAGTTAATTGGATGTAGAGGGGCAGATTAATCATCGTGGGTAGAAGACGCCCACCGGCCCTCCCCGGGCAGGGCGGGGGGGGGTGCCTGTAACTTTACCGGGGTGTTTGCGTTTCTATTAAGATGCCTGCGCTGCGCGTTGTGCTATTGTGCCGCGCGGCCACGGAGAGTGGCGTGCGCACACTGCGGTCGTGGACGTGATCGTTAAAAGCTTCCTGGCCGTCGCTCGACGAGTCTGACGCACCCTTCAATGGCTGATTAATGATCCCCGCGCCCTGACGCGAGGGTCGAGCGTTGACACCCCACCACAGAGAGCGCTCGATTGCGGGATCTTTCGCGCCTTCGCACGAAGCGCTTCACGCGCCGCCGTGCGTTAATTGTTGCCTTCACTGTGAGCACACACACGCGTGCACTCTCTCAGAGCACGGCCCTGTATCCACACTGTCAAGGTCAAGATGTCGTCGCATCTAACGCCGTCGGCCTGTCGCGTCCAACACCTCGCCGATGCTTCCTTCTCGTCGATCCTCGAGTTGTTGCAAAGTTGGCGCTCGACCTCCATGGACCGTACTTAGTCTCATCGCCGCCACTACCGTCTGGCTTTGTCTTCTATTCCCATTGGTCGGTGACCTCTGGGTATCATTGCAATGCCCGTCTCGATCAATTGCCCTTCTTCTCCACCCTACACAGCCTCCACTTTGCTGATTACGTGCTTCCACCACGTTCTTCCCGTGTCATACTCTGAATCTCCAAGTTGCTCAGCCTATCCCGCCGTGGAATTCCCAGCATCCTTTGTTCAAGTTCAGCTCTCTGACCCATGCAGTCAACTTCAGTTTGTGGCCATAGAAACTGTTGGACACTAACACAGCCAGTACGTGTGTGTGTCTTTGCGTTTGAGTGCAGTGGGGAGCGGTCGTACAGTGGCTAGTGCACTGCGCTACGAACTCGGCGACCTGAGTTTGATTCCCGCTCACGACCAATAATGGTGGCAAATATCTGAAGCGGTCCTAGGCCTTCCTATAGGTCGATTCAGCACTTGGGAGATGAAGGTGGCCAGGCGTTTTGCTGGCCACCCACCCCCTCGTGTGTCGTGCGGGCCTTATTAGGTGCTCGCTAACAGCACTTGCCCCAACTGTCTGTTAAATGTTATATAGGGGGGTCTTTGTCTTTGTAAGCTTGCGTGGGCTGCGTTTAGTCTGGTGAGGCATCGCGTAAAATAACTGCGCTTAAACGTTTGCTTAACCACGTTTTGCATTCCTGCCTGAAATGACATCAGCACTTCAATTCCAGCCCCTGGGGGCCCTTCGGTTGTAGCCATAACGTGGCCCATAAATAAATACAGGACCATTACTAATTTCAAAATACGGCCCTGCTGAATTAAAGCGTGCACGTACGTGAGTTTTCTGCGCTGTAATTCGGTGTTTTAATAGGATGCAGATGCAGTCGTGCGTTTTAATGGGAAGCCGTTGGATATCGTCCCGGATTATTTATTCATTTGTGTATGGTCTCGGCGCGTTTCGTTAAGATGTGCGCGTGGGATTCCACGAGGCTCCTGGGGAGTTTACGATCTCAGACTCGCGATCACACCAGAGGCGGGGGAGCAGACGCCGTCGTCGCTCGCGGCGATCGATTCCATTTATTAAGTTTTCGTTCTGTTCCAGCGAACCTCAAGTTCACGCCGACGCCGCAGCTGCACCAGTGCCTGGAGCTGGGGAAGAGCAGCAGCGTCCACTGCTCGGCTACGGGCCGTGAGCCGCCCGTCATCACGTGGAGCAGACAGGGTTGGTACCCCCTCCCTCACTCCCCCCACCCTCTCCGGAGCCCACTCGGCACGGGGTTTGAGCGGGGAAGGAATGGAGAAGGAACGGGGAAGGAATTGGGAGATGTGGGGAAGATGGAGAAGTGCAGGGAGGCATGGGGGAGGTGCATGGAGGGGTGGGGAAGCAGAACCAGGGTGATTTTTCAAATGACTAAATTTGGATCGTGTTGCTGGCACACAACGGCCTACTCCACTTTGGGGTGACGTTACGGGTATCTTTTTGTGAAGCAGACGGCGCAAAGTATTTTTTTGGTTAATACAGACCGCAGTGTCAATCAGGGCAGCTTGTCCTCATTTCACTGTGCCACCGCGTGTCCCCGTGTGTCCCCGTGTGTCCCCGTGTGTATGCGGGGAGCAGGCCACGGCGCACCGCTACCCCCCGGCGTGGCACAGGAGGCTGGCACGCTTGTCTTCCGGAAGGTGGACGCCTCGCACGAGGGCGACTACTCGTGCACCGCCTCCAACTCCATGCAGGGCGACATTGAGGCCACCGTCCGGCTGCAGGTTGCCGGTGAGCGCAACGCTTGTGACAGTGGAGGGCGAGTGGTGATGTCTGTAGGTTGACGGCGGATGCGACGCCTGCACGAGTAGTGGCGAGCGTGACACCTGTACGGCGGTGGTGAGCGTGAGACGCCTGGAGGCTGCGCGTTACATCCTCGCCGTCCACCGTATGGAACCAGCACCGCCACTGCCCAGGGGTCGAACTGGGGACCTCAAGATGCATCTCGATTCCACCTCTCCTGCCGGAATCCTAACCTCACATCGTTATTATCATTATGTAACTGTACGCTTGTGCAATGAGGATTTCCTCTCATCAGGGGGATAGAGGGGGGATAATCATTGCACTCACGAGGGAGGCCAAACGGATCCCTCTAATTGAACTTGGGATTTTCTTGTTTGTGGAGCTGTGGGAACAGCTGTTCCTTTGGTAAAAATAGTGGAGGGCCTTGTCACGGGACTCCACCGGGAGAAATAAAATAAAAAAATACGAAACCCAAAGGCATTGTCGCTTGCTGAGCGATTCATGCCTCGCACGCCATTGACGAGGGGGGGGGGGGGGTGGCGGAAAGGGGTGGGCGGATGCCACCGGAACATCCCTAATCACAGGGCTCAAGCTGCCGCTGCTCCCACTCGTCGCAGATCACGAATAGCGGCTTAATTAAAAATCATCACCGGAATTCGCCTTTGCCGTCACCGAGAGGAAATGCAGACGTCGACGCTCATCCCGGCCAGCCTTCACCGGAATATACAGAGTGTTAAGTTTATTTTTACTTGGGCACGGTGAATATTGTGGAGAGGGTGGGTGGAGCTGGGTCGCGTTGTGATGTCAGACGGTGCGGATGTAATAGGCCCGGCTGAAATGCAATTTGTCGTCGGCGTTGGACGGATTCCGGAGGCGTTCCGGGAGTTAAATGTGCGGATTGCCTCGCCGCGTTGTAATGAGTTTTTCCGGCGCGCGCACGCGCACCCTAATTTCGGCCGAGCGAGCGATTGAATCTACGCCCCGCGAACTCATCTCGACGAAGCGGCCCACCCCCTCTCGGTCTCCGCGTCACGATCGCCTTCGCGGCGTGAAAGAAAAAAAAACGCGTCGGGCCGACATAATGGCTCGCCACTTACGCTGTCAGGATTGGCGAGGCGCGGCGTGAGAATAAAAAGGCCGATTTGTACAGAAATCCCACGGGGGGGCCCCCACCGCGGGCCGGGGAGGGCCCTGCGCCCCGCGTATTGTTGTCATCCGACCGGGAAATTGTGATGCTGCACGGGCAGAGGATGAATCGCGTGTAAATTTAGGCGCTTTATTTTGTTATTACTTTTTTTCTAATATTTCCAGCCGTAAGATGTGTCACACCCCAGACAGCAGGTGGGGGAGTCTTGTGACGGTAATGATCAGAAAGCCCCGAGGGGGGGAACCTCGCTGCGATTGAAGCCGCGGAGCTCTCCTCAATCTCTCGCTCTCTCTCACTCTCTCGCTCGCTCTCCCCTCTCACTCTTTCAATCTCTCACTTTCTCTTAATCTCTTTCTCTCATTCTCTATCTCTCTCAATCTCTTGCTATCGCTGTCTCAATCTGTCACTCTCTTACTGGCGTTCTCTCTCTCGGTCACTGTCGCTCGCTCACTCTCTTGCCCTCGCTCGCTCACTCGCCCGCTCTCTCACTCTCGCTCTCTCACTCTCTTTCACACACTTCCCTTTCTCTTGCTCACTCGCTCTCTCCCCACGGTGGGAAGGGAAGCGCTGGTGGTGACCGTATTGCGAGCGCCGCGGTGGCCCGGTGTGTGTCAGCACGGCGAGGTGGCGCGCTCGCCTGCGATCTGCCGCTTTGGAAACGAGGTTTGGTGGATCATGTCCAGGTTGGCAGTACAGCAAGTCGGTTGATGAACCCGTCCTTGTGGGCATTTGAGTGGTATCCTCTCGCACGCACCTTGGGTTTTCTCCGGGTATCACTATTTTCCTCTGACACGAAAGCACATTCCCAAGGCAGCACACTCCCAACAACGTGTCCTACGACTCGTGGCACAGTTACCCATCAGTCCTACCCAGACCCCTCGAGACCCCCAGAACCCCCAGACCCCTCAAGACCCCCCAGACCCCTCGAGACCCCCACACCCCGCGAGCCCCCCTTGCGTGAGTAAGGCACTGTAACGTCTCTCCGGCAGTCACTTAAGAGCTCACTCGGTGCGGCACTTAGGGCGCGCGCGGGAGGACGCGGGATGCGTCGCGCGAGCGAGCGGCTGTCACGCTCGAGTGTGATGATGCCCCTGAGCTGCGACCGCATCACAGCTGGAGCGCCGCCGAAGCACTTATTATATTTTTATTTAAGCCTCCTCTTCGGTACACGCGCATGCGTGTCACAGCACGGCCGAGCCGGCCAGCTGTAATGGTGCAACGAGTGGGAAGTAGTGGGTCTTTGTGCAGTGCCCGTGGCTGGAGTTGTCTGGGTGGGCGAGCGTGAAGGTGCACGTGTGTGTGTGCGTGTGGAGAGCGGTGGCGCGGTGGTGAGCGCGATGCGCTACGAACCCGGCGACCAGAGTTCGATTCCCGCTCACGGCTAACATTGGTGACGAATATCTGAACCAGTCCTGGGCTTCCTCCTCAGTCGACTCGGCGTCAAATGAGTACCGAGTTCAATGTGTAAACATCGCCACTCGGGTACAAAGGCGGCCGGGTGTGGAGATGGCTACCTTACCCCCCATGTGCCACGGCAGCCTTCGTACGTGCTCGCTAGCAGCAATTCCCCATACGGGGGATCTTTTTATTCGTTGATATGCACATATATTTTCCCCTATGTTTTTTTTTTTTATACATGTGCACTTTTGTGCATGTGTAGTGACATCGGGGATGTCACTGTATGGTGCCGGCCCAGAAGGGCCGTGTCGTTCGATGTTCCTACATCGTGGACAGCACCATGTGGGTGGCTGTGTGTAATGCCAGCCCTCGCGGGGCTCGGCGAGCACTGGGAAAGTGCGGGCACCACGCACAGCGTGTGGTGGGGGCTCCCCCGAGGGGGAGTGGGTGAGTGTCAGCCCAGGGGCAGGGTTGCCCCGGGCCATGGCACTCTGGTTGACCCCGTAGACACGTGATCCGGAGTATCCACACAGGGGGCCCCAGATTGGGGGGGGCTAGTGGGTGATCACGTGTCCGGGAGAGCTCTTGAGAAGGATAGAGAGGGAACGAGAATGCTCGTGAAGGCAGGCGGGGCCGAGGCCGGAGCGGCCACGACCAGAGAGGGATATAAGGCGGGTCCCTGAGAGGGACCGGGGTCGCTGCATTCTACAAGCGGGAAGCTCTACACCTACAAGCTGGAAGCTCTACACCTACAAGCTGGAAGCTCTACAGCTACAAGCTGGAAGCTCTACAGCTACAAGCTGGAAGCTCAACGTCTCAAGCTGGAAGCTCAACATCTGCAAGCTGGAAGCTTAACATCTACAAGCTGGAAGCTCAACGTCTCAAGCTGGAAGCTCAACATCTACAAGCTGGAAGCTCAACGTCTCAAGCTGGAAGCTCAACATCTGGAAGCTCAACATCTACAAGCGGGAAGCTCAACATCTACAAGCGGGAAGCTCAACGTCTACAAGCTGGAAGCTCAACATCTACAAGCTGAAAGCTCAACATCTACAAGCTGAAAGCTCAACATCTACAAGCTGAAAGCTCAACGTCTACAAGCTGAAAGCTCAACATCTACAAGCGGGAAGCTCAACTTCTACAAGCTGAAAGCTCAACATCTACAAGCTGAAAGCTCAACGTCTACAAGCTGAAAGCTCAACATCTACAAGCTGGAAGCTCAACATCTACAAGCTGAAAGCTCAACATCTACACGCTGAAGCTCAACGTCTCAAGCTGGAAGCTCAACATCTACAAGCTGGAAGCTCAACATCTACAAGCGGGAAGCTCTACGTCTCAAGCTGGAAGCTCAACGTCTCAAGCTGGAAGCTCAACGTCTCAAGCTGGAAGCTCTACGTCTCAAGCTGGAAGCTCAACGTCTACAAGCTGGAAGCTCAACATCTACAAGCGGGAAGCTCTACGTCTCAAGCTGGAAGCTCAACGTCTCAAGCTGGAAGCTCAACATCTACAAGCTGGAAGCTCAACATCTACAAGCTGGAAGCTCTACGTCTCAAGCTGGAAGCTCAACGTCTCAAGCTGGAAGCTCAACGTCTCAAGCTGGAAGCTCAACGTCTCAAGCTGGAAGCTCAACGTCTCAAGCTGGAAGCTCAACGTCTCAAGCTGGAAGCTCTACGTCTCAAGCTGGAAGCTCCACGTCTACAAGCTGGAAGCTCCACGTCTACAAGCTGGAAGCTCAACACCTACAAGCTGGAAGCTCCACGTCTACAAGCTGGAAGCTCAACATCTACAAGCTGGAAGCTCAACATCTACAAGCTGGAAGCTCAACATCTACAAGCTGGAAGCTCAACATCTACAAGCTGAAAGCTCAACATCTACAAGCTGAAAGCTCAACATCTACAAGCTGAAAGCTCAACGTCTACAAGCTGGAAGCTCAACATCTACAAGCGGGAAGCTCAACGTCTACAAGCTGAAAGCTCAACATCTACAAGCTGAAAGCTCAACGTCTACAAGCTGAAAGCTCAACATCTACACGCTGAAGCTCAACGTCTCAAGCTGGAAGCTCAACATCTACAAGTTGGAAGCTCAACATCTACAAGCGGGAAGCTCTACATCTCAAGCTGGAAGCTCAACGTCTCAAGCTGGAAGCTCAACGTCTCAAGCTGGAAGCTCTACGTCTCAAGCTGGAAGCTCAACGTCTACAAGCTGGAAGCTCAACATCTACAAGCGGGAAGCTCTACGTCTCAAGCTGGAAGCTCAACGTCTCAAGCTGGAAGCTCAACGTCTCAAGCTGGAAGCTCAACGTCTCAAGCTGGAAGCTCAACGTCTCAAGCTGGAAGCTCAACACCTACAAGCTGGAAGCTCCACATCTACAAGCTGGAAGCTCAACACCTACAAGCTGGAAGCTCAACATCTACAAGCTGGAAGCTCAACACCTACAAGCTGGAAGCTCAACATCTACAAGCTGGAAGCTCCACGTCTACAAGCTGGAAGCTCAACATCTACAAGCTGGAAGCTCAACACCTACAAGCTGGAAGCTCAACATCTACAAGCTGGAAGCTCAACACCTACAAGCTGGAAGCTCAACATCTACAAGCTGGAAGCTCAACACCTACAAGCTGGAAGCTCAACATCTACAAGCTGGAAGCTCAACACCTACAAGCTGGAAGCTCAACATCTACAAGCTGGAAGCTCAACACCTACAAGCTGGAAGCTCAACATCTACAAGCTGGAAGCTCAACACCTACAAGCTGGAAGCTCAACATCTACAAGCTGGAAGCTCCACGTCTACAAGCTGGAAGCTCAACATCTACAAGCTGGAAGCTCAACATCTACAAGCTGGAAGCTCAACACCTACAAGCTGGAAGCTCAACACCTACAAGCTGGAAGCTCCACGTCTACAAGCTGGTAGCTCAACATCTACAAGCTGGAAGCTCAACATCTACAAGCTGGAAGCTCAACATCTACAAGCTGGAAGCTCAACGTCTACAAGCTGGAAGCTCAACATCTACAAGCTGGAAGCTCCACGTCTACAAGCTGGAAGCTCAACATCTACAAGCTGGAAGCTCAACATCTACAAGCTGGAAGCTCAACGTCTACAAGCTGGAAGCTCAACACCTACAAGCTGGAAGCTCAACATATACAAGCTGGAAGCTCAACGTCTACAAGCTGGAAGCTCAGCACCTACAAGCTGGAAGCTCAGCACCTACAAGCTGGAAGCTCAACATATACAAGCTGGAAGCTCAACGTCTACAAGCTGGAAGCTCAGCACCTACAAGCTGGAAGCTCAACATATACAAGCTGGAAGCTCAACGTCTACAAGCTGGAAACTCAGCACCTACAAGCTGGAAGCTCAACGTCTACAAGCTGGAAGCTCAACGTCTACAAGCTGGAAGCTCAGCACCTACAAGCTGGAAGCTCAACATATACAAGCTGGAAGCTCAACACCTACAAGCTGGAAGCTCAACATCTGCAAGCTGGAAGCTCAACATCTGCAAGCTGGAAGCTCAACATCTACAAGCTGGAAGCTCAACACCTACAAGCTGGAAGCTCAACGTCTACAAGCTGGAAGCTCAACATCTGCAAGCTGGAAGCTCAACATCTGCAAGCTGGAAGCTCAACATCTACAAGCTGGAAGCTCAACATCTACAAGCTGGAAGCTCAACACCTACAAGCTGGAAGCTCAACGTCTACAAGCTGGAAGCTCAACGTCTACAAGCTGGAAGCTCAACATCTACAAGCTGGAAGCTCAACGTGTCAAGCTGAAGCTCTTTGTCCTACGAGGCAACCACGTGGTCGGAGAGCTGAGCGAGGGTCCGACCCTTCGTAGCAGTAACTCCTCTGTATAGTGGAGTTAGCTGGGTGGTCACCACCCTAGGTTGTATCTGGTAAAGGGGCAGTTACCCCTTTGTGTTACGGTGTTACAAATAACTGTGTTGCCTCTTAAAGGAACAACGTCTGCGACTCGGTTGGACTCACTACACTTGTGAGTATTTATCTTGTCAGTCAGCCGTCTCCGCTTCATACCCTCAAAGTGCACCTAGCCTAGCACAAGCACTGTGGTGACATCATCACCACTTAGAGGCAAATGGTTGTTGTTGTTTATGTATCTGGGTTTGTGTGAGTTTATTACTTGAAGCGGTGTAAACATCACTGCTGGGAAGACAAAGGCAGCCGGGTGTGTTCCTGGCCACTGCACTCCCTCGTGTGCCGCGCCAGCTTTAATAGGCGCTCGCTAACAGCACTTGCACATTTTATGTAGGCTCTGGGAGACATTCATCTCTGTGCATTGTGTGTGTATTTGTGCATATCTGTGCTTGCGATTTATTTTAGGCATGCTTGCGTGTATTTGTGTGTGCGTTTGTGCTTGCGTGTCTATGTATGTGCGTGCACATTCGGCGCGTGCATGATGCATGCATGTGCATACAGGGTTGTGCGTACATGATGCGTGCATGATGCGTATATATAGTGTGCGTATGCCCGGCGTGTGCATGCATGATGCGTACTTATATTGTGTGTGCTTGAGTACGCGACGCGATTCCTCCCTCGCTCACCGCAGGTGGCCGTTTGAGAGAGTCCGGCCAAGAGCGCAGATTAGCGCCGCAGTGCCACAATAGACGCTCCCAGCAAACACGACTCCCCCCTGCCCCCTCCCCCCCCCCGCCGCCCCCTCCACCCAACCCACAAAAACAAATTCATAAAGAGCCCGTGCTGGCATGGGGATGGGCGGTGGAGGAGCTGTCGCGAGGCCAAGCTGCCGTGAATGGGATTTCTAATTAAACGTTCCCGCACCTTGCGAGCCGCTGCCGCGCTTATCGCGCGGGCAAGGTAAACGACGCGCCGCCGCCCCCACCGCCGATTCCAGCGGATTTTTTCCCACAGCCGCGGCCGCGGGCGCGCGTTGTTATCTTGCCGGCGAGCGTGGAGGCGGAGCGACACCCGAGACGACGCATACCAATGCCCCGAACATCGCATCGTCGCCCCCCACCCCCTCGCACGGTGATGGATTGTAGGCGAGTTACAGTTAGCCCCCTCGACATCCTCCCCACAACCCCCCCACTCACCTCCTATGCCAAATCCGCCCCGACCCGCACGGAGGTTCGACGAAGCGTCGCGATTGATTCGTGGGTTGTGATTCAATTTTGCGATCCCATTATACTCGCGTCATTATTGCCGGCCGGCTTACTCTGTTCTCGTCTCAGTCGTGCAGTTTTATTCACTCCCGTTTAGCTCCGAGCCCGCCAACCTGAGTTTGATTCCCGGCCACGGTTAACTTCTGAACCGATTTCAGTCCTCCTCTTGTCGATTTAGCATGAGCTGGTTTGGTGTGTAAAACATCGCCGTGTCATTTCACTCGTATGCTTACCCGTTTGTTCCGTCTCGTTTGTCTTGTTACGTTCACTCTAGACTGCGTTGAATATTTAGCTCGTCGTTTGTGCCGTAGGGTTGGAGGCTGGCAGCGCGGTACGGAAAGAATGGGACCGGTTTCCCTTCCCGACCCGGGCAACTTTCTGCGTGGAATTTGTATGTTCTTCCCCTGTTTTACATGGGTTTCCTCTGGGTTCGCTGGTATCATCGTATAGCTTAAAACATACCATGCAAACTGGTATTGGCCAAAACATCGCAATGCTGAAAAATTACCCACCAATTACTCGGTTGGAGTTATACACAGCAGCAACATCGGACCCCACTACAAAAACTGGCTGGACCAAGTTTTATTTACAAGTGTAAATACAAAAAAATATATATGGCAAAGCATCCAGTGCTGGGCTTTAGTCTGGTGGTTCTGGGTTCACAGCGTGCCCTCTTTTGCGCATATCTCTTCAATTAGCGGCGTTTAGTCTGATGCACTAATCGCCATTGCGTGTGCCTTGCTGACTTAATCGCGCATGTGATGATGTCTGGCCGAGTGGAGCTGTGGTTAGAGGCACTGGCTCAACGTCTGAAAGTTACGAGTTCAAATCCTGGGTTAATACAATGAGCACACACTTTGTCGAGAGTCTCATGTTACGTGGATAGACTCACCCCACACCATAGGAATGTGGAATTATGTCCACTGGCTCAAGGATGTAAACAGGAGATGTGCACTGCCCCATGCTCATTTGAGATGGAACCACGAGCTCTCTCACTGGCTCTCTCACTTTTGATTTATGTATATTTTGCGGAATTTTACAGCCCTTTGGAAATCTGCTGCCAGATAAAGTCCTCCCTGTGGCAGACGAGGGGGTTGTCCGACTATACTTCACGCTGCTCGATGTGGGTTGATAAAGGAGGCTGCCAGGACCGATTCAGACATCATCACTCACCACTCTGACGTTCGCCTTGGCCAGGGATCGAACTCGGGCGACCTGGCTCATAGTGCGGTGCCCTCGCCACAACAGGCGTCATGGTCAGGGTCGAACTTACGACCTCCTGTATACCAGGCGAGGTAGTTAACAGTTCACGTTTTGTACAAATCACAAGGAGCCGAATAGACGCGTGCACTGTGAGCATTAGAATCAACTTGAGGAATCGACGCTTCTTCACTCGGCTGATGGGTGACACACCTGGGCAGCTATTTGTCTTCCACCCAACTCTGTGGATGTAATTCTTGCCCCGCTTTAGTGCTTGGTGGTTATTGGGGGGGTAGGGTTGTTGTTTAAATGTTTTATTTGTGCCAGAAAATGGAATTCTGTGTTGCCGAGCCAGCACGCTCGTTTACCGTCGCGCCGGGGCCTTGTAAATGTTTTACCGCACCCGCACTCTCGGGCCGTGCCGTGCCGCCATGTCGCCCGAGGTGTTCGCTGCAGTTAATCGCGGGCGCCGGTGAAACCGCACGAGCGCCGGGGCGGTGGCGACGTCGGCCGCCACCCCAGAGGAGCCTCGTGCACGCCAGGAAGGGGGCTCAACGTGAGGCCCGGCAAGGCATAATAGGGCGCCGTCGTAGGTTCGATCCTGACCATGACGCCTGTTGTATATTTGGAGTTTGCATGTTCTTCTCGTGGTCGCGTGGATTTTTATTCCGGTCTCATTTGGTTTTTACCTCCACATTTTTTTAACACGCGTTTTGAGTGTTTGGTTGCGATAGATTACCACGTGATAAGCCACTTCGTTGAGCTATCATTCGTGATAGCCAGGTCGCTTCTGAAAAAAGAGCTACATAGCTCAGTGAGCCTTATCTGGTAAAAGAAAATAAAACAAGTGTTTAGTATATATCCGAGCCAGGCAAGGTTGTCTTGGATATCAGCATGGCTCACAGCAAGCAGGGCACTTTTCTGAGTGGAGTTTGTATGTTCTCCTCCACCCCCTGCCCCCCCCTATTCTGCATGTTTTTCCTCCCAGGTTCTCTTGCTTTCTTTCCAAAGCTAAAAGGCACCATGGAACTGGTATTGGACAAATTTTCCAATGCTTAAAAAATTGCCCGTAAATTATTCTATTGGGATTACGCAGCAGCAGCCACAGCAACATCGCCGCCCCATACTGCGAAAACTTGGCAGGAGCTTCCTGAAAAAGAGTCTTGAGACCCGATGAGGCTCTCCTGTGTAAGAAAATATATCTGAGCAAGGCAGGGGGGTACGTGAGCCAGGCTGGAGTACGTGAGCCAGACAGGAGCCCCCATGTTCCATCGCGCACACTTCGGTGCTCAGCCACCGCTCCTGACATTCCGCGTAGCGTCGCGAATACCGCCGTCGTAGCACGTGAACCCTGACCTCTGTCACCGGCGTGCAAATTCGCGGTGGCTCGTTTGGCTCGGCAAGTCCGAAGCCAGTTGCGGTTTATCCCACCAGGGGGGCCTCCTGGCACCGTGTGCCAGCGCTCTCGTGCGCCGTACAGGATGGCGGCGTGCGCCACGGTGAGGGTGAGATGGCGCCGTTGACACGGGCCACAGAGGGGGTGGTGGGTGGGGGCGAGCGATATCGGCTCCGAGCGTCTAGCCGGCAGCTCCCGGTGCATTCCTGTGTGTGGCCCCAATTGATGGCAGTTGGGACGGACTCCGATAATTTGTGTTCGCTCGGGATGGACGGCCGGGCCAGGGAGACTCGCCGCGATGCTGAGCGGACGTCGTTCGGACATGTGGCCCGAGGCTCGGAAGACGACGGTGGACGGAAAGTTCAGACCGTGAACGTCGAGGGAAAGCGAAAGAGATGGATGGGGAGACCGAAAAAGACCTGGAGAGAGGTTTTCAACGAGGACTTGAGAACACTCTGCCTCGGTGTGTTGGAGGTGGCGATGGATTGAAGACCGTGGAGGAGGGGGAGAGGACTCTGAGATCGGACCCCACCCGTCGTGCGACAAGATGAAGAGGCGTGATCAGTCCGCTGCTGGATGAAGCTGTCGCCATGTCCCACCGTCCTGCGATGTAGTGATCCATGGAAGCGCCTGTACATGGCGGATGCTCAGAAGGACGTTGGGTGACCGATAAAGGGACACGTAGATTGGAGAAGAAAGGCAGGTTAAAGACATACTCTTGGTTCTTTCGGTAAAGTCACGTAGGTAGACTTTACCGAAAAAACCAAAGAGTATGGATTCCTCCAGTCACGAAAGCTTCAAATCAAGATTAAAAACATATTGACTGTTAAGAAAGTAAGTGGCCTTGGACAGGACACGTCACGGCTAGAAGGAACGATGCCCGGTGGTCGAGACTCACGACGGAATGGCAGCCAAGGAGGGAAGGTGCCCGAGAAGTTTTATCTGTGTAGATTTTCTTTTTTCTTTTACACCGCAGAGGTAAATGCGTCCGTCTTTGAGGGTTTATTTGCCACTCATTGGATAAGATGTTTGTCTCGGTGGGTTTTTTGGCTGACGTCTCCGTTGAGAACGATGTGGTCAAATCTCCAAAACGAGATGGGAAATGGAGCCAATCTCTGTTGATAGAGAGACCGGTCCTGTTCAATTCACGTTGTTCATTTGTCCATGTTATTACGGAACCACGGCATAAAGTACAATCTTGCAAACAGCGAGTCGGCCAGCCTCTCCGCCCTCCCTCTCCGCCCTCCCTCTCTGCTGTGAAGCGGCTCCATTGCCCAAACATCAGCCGCTTGTGTAAATGTTGATACTGCAGCCGTGTTAATGACACACGTGGTGAGTTGCGCTTGCGCCCCACTGCAAGCACAGGTTCTTCGACCGTTATGGCGCCGTGAGCCCTTTGGGCAGGATCTGCGCGGAGAGGCATCGAGTTCCAAAAAGGGCGGCGCTGCCGCAATATTTGAGCGTCGGTCGCGTAGGTGGGGCCAGCCGTCTACCGCCGGTAGTTGGGAGCCGTCTGCGGGGCGCTGCCGATGTTGCCATGCTAGCCCCTGGGGCCGGAGGAGATAAAGCGGCTAAATCCCGGCGCTAAAAACACGCAACTGCTCGGCTTTAGCCCCTCGCGGGGGGCCCCCCGATGTTTTGATAGCGGGGCAATTGGCCAAAATGATCTGCAGCCTAAACATTTTATGCGGTCGGCTTAACTTATTGGGCTCCCTCACCCCCTCCTGCGTCGCGCGGTACAGAAAATGCGGCGTTTGTTTTCGCGAGCCCTTTTCAAAACCGTTCTCTGCTCTTGGCAAAACACGAAGGTGATGAGCCACAGGAAGGGACATGTGAGCAAGCGGCACGTGGCGGCACGACGCCGCGTTGGCTGCCAAAATGCCGGGCGTCTTGGCAAACCGCGCTCGGGGTTAACGGGAGGTTAACGGGAGGTCGCACGGTGGGACCAGGTGCGCGGTATACCTAGCGTGCGCCACCAAATCGAGGCTTCTTGGCAAACGCTCTTACGTTGGTGATGTAATGCCGTTGCCGCCGGGACAGAGACAGAAACTGGCGGAGCGCCTGCTTGGCTGCACGGCGAGTCACCAGGAATGGGTTTCATCCAATAGGAGAAGCGCTCACCGTGACTGGAGAGCGCAAAGAATTGGAAGGTGTCTCTCCATCGTCGGCCGCCACGTGACGATGAGATGAGAGGGAGACTCCGTTGCTGAAACGTTTGCTGAGCGCCCACAGCTGGTGGTGCATATTCCACATTCCTATGATGGGGGACCATTTCAATTTTAAGACAACCACCGTCTAGATACCACATTCTCTTTCATGCTTGGGTCACCGAATTTTTTTTATTGGCTCGTGCTGCGCCATGTATTTTTTGTTGTTGCGAATTTTAATTTAATAATTCATCTTTGCCTCGACAGTTGCCTTGGTCTCGGGCCAGGAAAAAATTGTGTTTGTCCGAGACTCCCGCCGTCACTGCCGCCGCCAACCCCGCCGCTCGCTCGCAAGGGAAGCAACTCTGATTCTGGGCCAGATGGGTAATTTGTGCGACGGGCCCTGGGAGGGGAAGCTGAGCGGGCCTGGCTCGCACGTGCACTTGATTACCGTGGCAGTGCGGGCGAGCGGAAGGCTTGGGGGTAGGGGGTTGGGGGTAGGGGGTGGGGGGAGCGTGCGCAGCGAGGTGACGGTGGCGCGGTTGCCGGTCACGGAGGTGACGTGCGCCGTCGCTTTGCTTCACTGGGGCGGCCGCCACTGTGTTGCGTGACGCCAGGAGTGTCGCGTTCGTCTTGTCTACGCGCGTGTTTCCTTGAGGGCGCGCGTGTGTGCGTGCGTGCGTGTGATCTCGGTCCGGTCCTCAGCCACGGTTAACATGAGTGATATCTGAATTGACTGAGCCTTAAATGAGTACCCAGTGCTGTGTGTAAACATGAGCACTGGGAAGATGGACGAGCGTAGTGCTGGGCACACAACCCCCCTTGTGTGCCGATTAGCACGTTTGGCTATGTACAATGCGAAAGTAGTTCAACATACATTCATAGGTTTTTGCTAACAGCTCTTGCCCCAACAGTCTGTTGATGAAGATCTTGTCTTTTGCTCCCTTTTGCATGCCTAGTTTTATGACGAAATTGCACCCTTCTCTTCCCACTCGAGCCCCTGCTCTTGCTCCCCGTACCCTCTCCCCCACACCCGCTTACCCCCCCCCCCTGCTTACCCCCCCCCCCCCCCCCGTATAATTTTCCTTGTCATCCATCCGTTTGCGCTGCAGGAATGCGGCTCGCTGCAGACTGAAGTCATTACTGCGAGCATGTGGCTTCCTCTCCTGCGCCCCCCCCCCACCGTACAGCCCCCCCCCCAGTGGCCTTGTTAATGCATCTCCTTTTAAATCCTTGCCAAGAGAAACTGCTCCTTATTTGTGTGACTCGGGCGACGGTTTCTGTAGATTCCGGTTTTGTGGGAGCGGCGATCTTCCGTGCGTCGTATTTAGTTTTTTTGAACGGACCCCCATTTTTCTGTCTCGTGGAGTTTAGCATCGTCGTCATCGCCGCCATCGATCATCGTCACGACGGTAGCCGTCATCGGTCATCGTGCGTTGTATATCCACCACCGGGTCAAGAGCCCCACCCCCCATCCCACACCGTCCCCCGATCCTTCGTGGTCCTGCGCTGCCGTGATCCGTCTCCCTCCCGCACGCACGCGAGCCCATTTGCTACACCTCCACGACAGTTGGCCTCTTGGCTGCTGCTCCGTTGCAAATTCTCAATCCCTTCCAAGCAACTTGTCCTGCCAAGCTCAATTACTTTGGGTGGTTTTTTTGACAGACAGCACGGTCGGCGAGACGTGCGTTTAATCAAAACCGAATGCGGTATGGGCCGTGGCGTGCCAATGATCGCCGTGACGGTGTGGGCCTCTGTCGTCGTCGTCGTCGCCTCCGCTGCACGTGCGTCGCGCTGTCATGCTGCGACTGAATCAAAGACCTTGCCTTGGCTCTCCACGTCATCATCAACCGTGGTCTCTCCACTGCTGGATGAGACCATCGCTCACGGTCTTGCCATGTAAGGGTGCGTCGAGAGCCTGCACGTGTTCCCGATTTGATCGCTCCGTGTCTGCTGGGGACGTCCTTTTGGGGCTCCCTTGGCTGCCACTTCCTCATTAGTCTTGACCAGCGGCCTCCTTCCCGCGACATCACCTGCCTGAGCCCGCTGAATGTTCTTATCAGCCAATAGGATGCCTCTGATTTGCGTATGTTCTCGATTGCTGTTCATGTGTTGAACACTGTTCTGTTTGCCCCTTTGTTTCCTTGTGTTGTCCCCGTGCCTCCTTCTGTATCCCTTTGTGTACCTTCCATGTCTCCCCTCTGCGTATCCCCACCCCCTCCGCCTCGTGTATGTCCCCTCTGTGTGTGTGTGTCGTCGTCGTCCCCCCCCCCCCGTGTGTGTATCCCATCCCCCCGTGTGTCCAACTCGTGTGTGTCCCCCCCACTGCGTATCGTCCCCCGTCCCCGTCTCCCAGTGTTCCCGTACTTCAAGATGGAGCCAGAGAACACGACGGTGTACGCGGGCGACTCGGCCATGTTTCACTGCCAGGCGCTGGGCGACCCCGAGCCGAGCGCGCAGTGGAAAGTGCGAGGGCACATCCTCAACTCCAACGAGCCCATTAACAGGTAGTAGGCGCGTGCACGCTCGCGCGATGGGCGACGCAGTTCGCCGTTAAGTGGCGGTGACCTCGCCGCGGTGCTTTTTGCCGGGTTGGGTGCACTTTGGGGCCCACGTGGAAGTATCGAAGGTTCACTGGCAGGAGGTCGCAGGACAGACCCAGGTGTTATGGGTTAACTGATTGTGAGCATCGCTTTCCTCCGCCCTTTGTTGTTGTTGCAGTTGGACGGCGACTGCCTCCAACTGTCCAAATTGCCTCCTTCACAGAGGCTGATCTTGACACCGCTGGTTCAATAAGCTCCACATCCTCCTGTACCACATCAAAGACAAAGATCCCCCTGTAGTCACAAGAGACTGCTGGGACAAGTGCTGCTAGAGAGCACCTATGAAGGCCGGCATGGCACACGAGCGGATGATGTGGCCAGCACCATGCCAGACCACCTTTGTCTCTCCAGTGCTTATGCTCACACGCCACATTTGAGGCCGAGTCGATCGAGGGGAGGCACGGGACCGCTTCAGATAATTGCCATTGGTGTTGGTGGCATTGAGCGGGACTGGAACTCGGGTGAGCGTGAATCGAACTCAGGTCACCGGAGCGCACACGCTCCCTCACGGAACATCCCAACAGCTCAATGCTGTAATTAAGGCCACGCAAGACGCGGCTGGAGTGGGAACATTTTGCTATCATCATCGTCATCGCCGCCGTGAGAGTGTTCCGGCGCTGCCCACGGGGCCGTCTCCTGCTGCCCCACTGTCTGTTGCTGCTCCTCCCCCCTTTGTGGGGCTGCTGTGCCATCGCGTGCTGCCCTTCCTGTCTTCAACTGCCCCTTGCGTTTCATGTTGCACGTTTGTTTCCTGCTGCCCCTCTGTGTCATGATCACCCTGCTGTCTGCTCATGAAAATGATTTGTTTTTAGTGTCGCATTGTGGGATTTTGTTGCCATGAATGACGGTATATTATTATCGTGCTGCCTCCTTAACCTCGGGGCATCTCAGAGTGCTTTGTGCGTGGCAAGCGATTTGCAGCACATCTCACCTTATCACATTTGAATGGGCATCCCCAGCGGCAGCTGCCCCTGTGCACCGCGAGGTGACTAAGCACCTGGCCTGCAAGCAGGCATGGCTCTGCCAGTAGGTGCCATGATTGCCTCCGTGTGTAATCCCTATTGAGCAATTTGCAGGTAATTTTTCAACTTGCCAGATTTTGACCATTATGCCAGCACACAGTGGCCTTCTCATTTCGAATGGCGTCAGGGGATCTTAAACGTTCGCCGCGAAGCAGGCGGCGCATAAAACATCTTGATTAGTACTCGCCGCAGTCATAATCGGGGGCGGCCTGCCAGATTTGACGAGCGAGGCTGTGCAAACTAGCGGTGACTGTGGTACCACTTGGCTATGTCAAGTCGCCTGCTTGCCCTCTGTCTTGAGAGAGACGGGAAACGGGAACACGTGGCTTATAGAACAAACGCAGGTTAGAGACATCGTCTTTGCTGTGAGGAAGAGCGAGTGGGCTTGAGTGGGAAACGTCACGGCTAGGAGGGACGACGGCCGGTCGGTCCAGTCCCACGACAAAGTGGCAGCCACAAGGAGGGAAGTCGCCCAAGAATGACATCCACCGCAGCGATGGAGCAATGAGATCACGTCACGGGGCAGGAGCAGGATAGAACATCGCATCACGGTTCCAAGAGGTTGACGATGGCTTGGGGGGGGGGGAGGCATTCATCCAGCAGCGGATAGAATCACGCCTGATGGTGACTGCAATCTTCAGACGCTCTCTGAACCCCCCCCTCCCCCCCCCGCATGCTGCACCTTTGTTCATTGCCACCTCCGCTCGCTTTCTTGAGATGCCGCCCCTCGTCTTGGCGCTGCCGCCCCCCCTCCTCTCCGCACGAAGGCCGCTCTTCCCGCTCCCTCGCTTCGGTCGCGACGCCAACAAAGGAGCGCGTGGCGCGGCGGAGACTTGCATCTCTCAACACTTTTGTTCGTCGTGATTCACATTTTGGTGTTGTGGGAGCCGCACAAGTCTGGCTGTCAGATTATCCTTGAGCGTAATTGGCAGACTTTGTTCCATATTTATAGCCGGTGTAATCCGGTGTAAAATGACTGATCAATCGCGGAATATGCTTTTCGACAATGGGCGCTTTCATTTCGGAGGCTCAGAATTGCCGTATTGTTCGCGTTGTACGGTCGTGCTCGGCACTCGAATTGAACAACCTGGGCCGCCCCAGTTTAAACCGCGGGCGCGCTAACTATAAAATATACCGTGCACCGTCTGCTTAACGGGTGATGTTGAGGATCCTGTGGTGTCATTGAGAGAAGGGTAGGCCGCGTGCGGCGACGTCGTGAAAATGTAGTTTTTACCAAGTTTAAGTCATTTCCCGCAGATTACCTGTTTGGGGAAACGTGGCGTCATCGCCCCCTGCTGCGAAACTTAGCAGGACGCTGTGAGGTTTTTCTTGGGAATACGAATGTTAAGGAATTTAATTAAATAGAAATCCGTCTTCACACTTGCACCGTTGCTCCAAAACCTCATGTAAAATTCTGCCTGTTTGTATAAATATGGTAATTATTGCGTAGGAGAGGATGGTGGCAGTTGTTTAACCACCACATCATCAGGGTCCTGCCTGGCTAACCGCCGCTGCTGTTATTGAGACTTCAGACCGGCGAGTGTGGTGGTGGTGGTAAGGCGGGGAGGTTCCAGGGGTTCAGAGCCCTGCGGGAGTAATTAACATATGCGTGGGGAATAGCAGCGCAGTCATTAGCGCACTGCACTATGATCCCGTCAAGCTGGATTTGATTCGTGGCCACGGCTAACATCAGAATTGGTCCTGGGCACGGCGCGTAAACATCAGCGTTGAGCAGACAAATGCGGCCGGTCGCGGTGTTGACCACTCCACCCTTTCGTGCGGCGTGCCGCCCTGTGTAGGCGCTCCTTAACAGCACTTGCTTCTTCAGGTTAAAAGCTACACGGGGGATCTTTGTCTTTCTTCGGGGTTACTGGGACATGTGGCAAGGGTCTTGGCTCACCGCGGCGTCACGTGGGTGGCAGCCGCTCGCACAAATGAGTCTGGCTGCCTCCCTCGTGTAGAGCGCGCCGAGGCTGCATGCCGCAATCGTGAACGTGGCACTGAGCGCCACACAGCGGGGCAGGATTAGCGCCTCTCGGGCAGACGGACGCTGTGTGGCGACGGGGTCGAGGCCGCCACGCTGGCGCGCAGCGCTTTGGCCGTCTGCTGCAGTGGTGCTCCTTTGTCTTGCGCGAGCAGCACTTTACCAGTTTCAGCGGTGTGTGTGTGTGCTTTTAAGGCTATACGGGGGGATCTTTGTCTTTGTGTGTGCTTACGTGAGGAGCGGTTGTGTATAGGTTAGCACACTGCGCTACGAACCTGGCATCCCGGAGTTCGATTCTTGCTCACGGCCAACACCAGTGACATTTATCTAAACCGGTCCTGGGCCCTCCCCTCGTTCATTTCAGCCTAAAATGAATACCTGGCGAGATATGTAAACATCACCACTGGGGAGACAACGGCGGCCCGGCGTGGAGTTGGCCACTCACTCTCTCGCGCGCCGTGCCAGCTAACAACACTTGCCCCAACAGTCCGTTCAGGCTAAACAGGGGATTTTGTCTTTGTTGGTTTCTATGGTTTAAAGTTTGTGTCTTGCCTGCACCGACCGACATTCATGGTGATATACGGTCTAATAACCCACATGGCCCACATGGTGCATGGAGGCCATCATCCAGCAGTGGATTGAAAATTTATCAAATTTTGGCAAATGTGTTCTGCCTCTTGTGTTCGGCTCGTTCTCTCCGCATGTGCCCACGGTGCGACGCTCGCAAAGATCTATTTTTATCAGCGCCGTCGTTACGCTCCCTCCCATCCGTCAGCGTTCGCTCTCGCCGGCTGCCCCGGCGGCCGGGGCGACTTGTGCGACTCGCGTCGTTCTGGGCCGCGCTCCCTCGCGAGCCGCCGATTGTAATCTCGGCGGGGCGCGGACGGCGCGACGCAGCTCGTTAGCCTGAGCGCCGGGCGTTGTCTTACCGCGTTGAGTCGCGGTGCGCGCTCGTTAAAACGCGACGCAGCCCGAGCGATGGGAAACAAACAGCGCTCGAGTTGACGCCCCGCGCCGTCCGACGTGAGTTCGGAGCTTTGCTCGAGAGAAAATAAGACTTGAAAGTAACTTTCAGGCGACGGTCGCCGTAGCGCCCTCGAGTGCTGTAGCTGTATCGGCACGTCGTGTTGTTGGACGACGATGTCACTGGAATGCTGTCATCACGTGTTTGTAGCGCGTTGGACAGCCCGTAACGCGACCTCGTATCTAGAAGACGAGAGCTCGCCGGCTTTTGGGGTTTTGTCCTCATTTTTTGGCTCTTCGCAATTGTATTATGTGCTCGCAGCCTCGCATCGTGAGATGCTGTCCGTAGGAGTTTCTCCCAGAGCAGTGCGTCCCTTCTGCCCACGGAATTGATTATCACAGAACTACTTCTCCACGTGACCACTAATCAACACTAGAGGCGCCGCACTCTCCCACCCGCCCTGCTGGGGCGATATTCGTCGCGTGCCGGTCAAGGCGACGCTTGGGAATTTTTTTCCGAATTCAGTGAAAACAGACGTTGAATACAATTTCTTTTGTGTGCAGCCATTGCAATCGCGGGCATTGGTGTGATGCGGTTTAATCACGGGCCGTTGAGGTCAGGATTCATACCCAGAAGGTTAACAGTGGTGCCGGTTCACTGCTCTGACCCCTGGTCCACTGGGCCACCCCTGCGCTGTTTGTGTTTTGGATTGCGTCGTTCTTTGTGTCTGGGCGCCGTGAATGTTGCTGGACTATCGACGTGGATCATTGTCGGTGGGCTTATTGGCGCGCGCCTGCGATCCGGCGCTTAGGAGGACAGGGTTGGTGGATCATGTAGAGATGTGAAAAAATGGCCGATGGTCAAGAGCAACGGCAGAGTGGCAGCCAAAGGAGGGAACACGCCTGATTAGAGGATATTCTTAGGTTTTTTCGGTAAAGTCACGTAGGTAAAACATCAAAATTAATGAAAATAAAATAAAATAAAAACAAAAACAAAAATCACGACGTTTCGGAGGCAACACAAGTCTCCGTCATCAGGTGGGACCGTCACAGCCGAATTAGCTGTGACGGTCCCACCTGATGACGGAGACTTGTGTTGCCTCCGAAACGTCGTGATTTTTGTTTTTGTTTTTATTTTATTTTCATTAATTTTGATGTTTTACCTACGTGACTTTACCGAAAAAACCTAAGAATATGATTCCTTGCAGTCACGAAAACTTCAAATCTAGAAATGATTAGAGGATGCTCACGATGGAGATTAGCGAAGGGATAGGATTGTGTGCCGGCGCTTGGTGGATCATTCAACATCGTGAACAGATCGTGGTTGGCAATGGATGACGACGATGCCTCTTGAGTTGCCCCCCTCCGGCACTGCCAACTCAAGTTGCCCCCTCCGTGTCGAGGGTGACGGCGACAGCTTGGGGAGGAGGTCTTCCCACGGCCCTGACACAGCCAACGTCAATGACGACGACGACGATGTTGTTGACAGGTAGCGCCTGCTGCGATCGCCATCGTGTCAACTTAGCCGGGGGTCTAAGCCCGTGTCTCGGACTCCCCGTGCTAATGCGTTTAGGGCGTGGGCTTCCCGCAGAGGCTGATCGGCTCAGCAGCCTAATGCTCCGTGTTATGGCACTGAGCCAACACCGCCACCGCCCCCTTCTCCGGAGCTTGACCCCCCACCACCTCCCACCGCCACCGCACGCGTGTGCGCGCGCACACGCGTGCACAGACGCGCACGCAGGTGAAAAACACGCGCGTCGCATTCCCCCGTCAGGAAGGGTCTGTAATGGCGAAGAGCCCGATGGGATCTTCCATCTCGCCGACTCGGCACAACCGAGGCGCTGTGCGGTTTGCGGTGGAGCTCGCTTAGGCTGCAGTCGATTGGAGTGGCTGTGTTGGGATGGGGAAGGGTGTGGGGCTGCGGGGGCGGGAGTGTTGTTGGGGGTGGAGGTGAAGTGATCTGTCAGACGAGCTCTGGCAGGGGAGGCTGGGCCGGCCGGGATGCTAAAACCACTGTCTCGCGTGCGGTGAATTCACGCCGCTTCCCTGCTCATCCCGCCCATGATGCTCCTCTGCATGCCGCCCTTTTGTCAATCCACTGCTGGATGAGGGCCCTCCCCATACGGTGCGAGTCGTGGTGATTTATTTGACCATTGCTTTTCCCGCTGGCCACTTGCGTGGTTGGGACGGCACATTGGTCCACTATAGCGATGGATGTATCCTCCTCCACCCTATCCTCCATCCTGCACACACGTCCATCCCATCTACAGCACTGACCACGTAAAAAACGTTCTCTCGGCACCGCACGGCAGATGATAACAAAAGCATTCCGGTGCCCCCACCCACCCTGCCCTGCCCCAACCCCCTGCCCCTTTTGATGCCCCCATCGCAGGGTGGAGCTGCTGCCCAATGGCTCGCTGTTGATCCGGGACGTGCGTAACGAGGACTCGGGCTGGTACACGTGCATCGCCGGCAACAAGTGCAACATCAAGCACCACGACGCCTACCTCTACATTGTCGGTACGGCGGCCAGCCCGACCCGTATCGATCTGTCGGTTTCCGTCAACCAGCTGCTGCCGCCGTTGTTGTGGTTCTCAATTGTGGCCTCGGCGCCAACGCGATTCTTGAGTTGTGAAGTGCGCACCGTGGTACCGTGCCCATAACGCGGGACCCGCCCCCCGGTGATGATCCCACGACGGTAAACATCCAGCCGGGGTACGTCTCTGCTCTGTGAGCTTCTCGCCGCTCGTGAGACGATGGTCCAAATTCTACATCCCCCATGGTGCGGGCGACGAGTCTATCCGTACGAATGCTCCAGTTTGGCTTTTCGCAAAGTGGTAGCTATTTTACCCGTTGTAGAGAAATGATGAGCCGGGATTGAACTTTTGTGACCTTCCGCTCGCTTAGCCACCCAACTCGCCCGCCCGCCCGCTCGCCCATCTGTGCTAAACTACGACGGCGCTTACCCGTAGTGGCACGTGTCCAAAATGGGTGAATTCGAATTTTTTTATTTTTTCACGTGTCCCTCGCTTTAAAATAAATCTGCCTGAGGATTAGCGCGCACGGGTAGGCGTGTCCTCGTGTAGTCGTGTAATACGAGCCGCCGGCGGATTAGCATAACGAAACGCTAGCCCTGGCCCACTCGGGCGCCAGGGGCCTGTGCGGGACCCCGCTCTCGCGCCCCCCCGCAGTGCTGCAGCCAAGGGTGTCGTGCAAAGAGAGGAACACAATGGGCACACAAAGTAGGGGGAAAAGGTACAGTCCTGAAATTGCTTGCTCACCCATTACACCACCGTGGCAGCTCTGAAATACAATAACCATTCTTTTATTTAACCATGAAAGCCTCGCTTGAAGATGTCTTTTCACGTGAGGCCCTGCTTTATTGACAACGTGTGGAAAATGTGCTATTTCGGTGTGTGGGAGGGAATGGGAGGGTCTGGAGAAAATTCACCCCATGCACCCCCCCTCTGCCCCCCTCCTCCACCCAGTGCGCCCACTGACCGTGCCCCCCACGGAAGAAACCCAGGTGTCCCCCTACAAGATGATCCAGACGATCGGGCTGTCGGTGGGGGCGGCCGTTGCCTACATCATCATGGTGCTGGGCCTCATGCTCTACTGCAAGAAACGGCGCAAGTCTCGCAGCTCCAAGAAGCAGCCGAGCACCGGGGAGCCGGAGACGGAACATCTCAATGGTGGGCGGCGGCGGTGGTGGTGCGGTGACGCTCTGATGGTGGTGGTGGCGGTGCTGTAGTGATGGTGATGGTGGTGCTACAGTGGAGGTGGTGCTGCTGCAGTGGCGGTGATGGTGCCGATGATTGCGTTGTGGTAATAGTGGTGCTGCAGTGGCTGTGCGGTGGCAGTGGTGCTCTCATGGTGGCGGTGGTGCTCACCTGGTGGTGGTGGTGGTGGTGCGGTGGTGATAGTCGTGGTGCGGTGGTGATAGTGGTGCTGTGGAGGTGATGCGCTGGTGGTGGATTGCCGTATTTTTTGCAGTGGTTTTACAGTAAGATAAGCATTTAACCACGTGTGTAGCTGGTTTTTTTCCTGTGTGTGCGTTGTACCATATTGAATCTCAAGTTCTGCTACAAACCTAGCAATGAGAGCTTAATTCTCTGCCATGGCTAACATCAGTGGCGAATATCTGGACCGTCCCTGGGCCTTTCTTTGGTTGACTGAGCCTTAAATGAGTACCTGGTGCAGTGTGTAAACAAAGGTGGCCAGTCATAACGCTGGCCACACCACCCAGCAGTCTGGGTGGCTACACAGCGCGAATCTTTGTTTCTCTGTTTCTACGTAGCTATTGAGTAATAAGGAGCGTTAATCTATGTGTTTATGCATATTTACATGCCGTCGTAACATTGTGTAAGTCATTTCGTTTACGTGAACACGTGGCTGTTGTACAACAGCGGTAGGCGCCTGTGTGATCGTCCCACATCGGTGTGGTTTTGCGGTTGTGTGGGTCGTCTCTCGTCAGGAGACCCCCTGCACGAGAACGGGGACGCGGTGGCGGAGCTGAAGGAGGAGGAGATTGCGCTGACGGCCGGGCCTGGCAAGCGCGCCAGCCTGCACGACCGCCCCACCGTGGCCAAGCAGAGCATCCAGCGCATCACGCTGCTCGGTGCGAGGCCGCCAGCCGAGAAACAACGCTCCCCGCTCACATTTTGTGTCATTTATCTTTTTTTTTGTCTGGTCTCTCTTCCCCTCCAGCTTTTGTCCCTATTGTGCTCTCGCTCTCTGTGTCACGAGACAAGGAATTCATTAGGAATGCGCAGAGAGCGGCGGATTCATCATCTCCCCTTGTTAGAGAACGGCCCGCGGAAGTGTATATTACAAAGCTACAGTTGAATTGCTAAGTGTAAAGTGAGCGAATCATTGTGTTAACTATAATTAGTGTCAACTGAAAAACATGCATTCTTACGCTTGGGATTCGTTGCATCCATCACGAGTCTCAAGCCTCTAAGGCATTTCCTCCGAACCCATCGCAGAGTAGGTTATCCCCGCCTCCTACCACGATTGCAAAACGGTGGCCCCTGCCTATAGTTGTGTGCCACCGTTCACCGATGGACTCATCGTGCTTGTGCGTGCGGTTTCCCGCGAGCAGGCAAGGGCCAGTTCGGCGAGGTTTACCTGGCCAAGGTGGCGGGGCTGACGCTGCCAGCAGCGGGAGGCAAGGAGGAGGAGGACGACGACGACGATGACGAGGATGCGGCAGCACCGGCGGCAGAGGCGGAGACGGTCGCCATGGTGAAGGCGCTGGGTTCACGCGACGAGCGCGCCCAGGCCGAGTTCCAGCGCGAGGTGGACCTGTTCGGCAAGGCGAGCCACGTGGCCGTCGCACGGCTGCTCGCCGTCTGCAAGGAGCCTCTGCAGATGGTGCTGGAGTACACGGACTTGGTGAGTCGGTGCGGATGAGCGAGAGAGAGAGGAGCAGTGTTGTCGGCTTCTAAACTAAACCATTTTTATTTTACCAGGTAAGGCCCACTGAGCTATGTAGCTCTTTTTCAGAAGCAACCTGGTCACAAATGATAGCTCAACAAAGTGGGTTATTGCGTGAAAAATTTGGAGGGATAAATCGGAGGACCCAGAGAAAAATCCACGCTACCACGGGGAGATCGCATGCAAGCTCCAAATATACAGGCATCAGGGACGGGATCGAATCCACAACCTCCTATATCCCATGCGAGGTAGTTAACATCTCTCCACCGTGGCCGAGTGACTCTCCGGCTCAGAGCGCGGAGCCGGAGACGTTGGTTCGAATTCAGGTTTCAGCAGCCTGTGATTAAACTGTGTTCTCAGATCTGTGCTGCGCTGATGACCTCAGCCCCGGACACCGATGACTGCACACAGAAAGAAAAAAACCCATCACATTAAATTTTGTTTCTGCATTTAATGAATGTTCATCGCACGACAGTCAAAGCAGTATTTTTTTAATTTGGGAGCTGGACTTTAGCCAAATTAAGTGCAGAACCAAATTTAATGTGATGGCTTTTTTGTGCGCAGTCATTTGTGATCAGGCCGAGATCATCAACTCGCTTGGAACCGCCTTTTTTACTTGAACAAAAACGTGATGTATCTGACAGGATCTTCTGAAATCTATTTTGTTGTGAGATCAATACTCATCTCTTGTGACTTATAGTGGTATCATTTCTCCCCAAGCGTCCCCCGCCTTGCGCCGCCCTCGCCGCTCCAGCGATAGTGGCACCGGCCGGTGTGTCGGCCATTCAGTTTGTATCCGCCTCTTCTCCCCTCTCCTTCCACCCTTCCGTTGTCACTCATTCTAGAATGGTCACCATTCTTTGCATTCCACCTTGAGTTTTTCATCTATTCGTTGCTTCCCAACAAGCGGTAGAGATGGCGACGGCTTAAACAGACTTTCGTCCAGCAGTTGATAGATCGTGGCTGATGATGGCGATTTCAGTTGCTGACATTTACTATTTATCCAGCGCACCTGATGTACTCCCGTGTAATGGTTCGATTTGTTCTTTTCTACTTCTGCTGAACCATTATCTGCAACGGAATTCAAACGCTGGACTCCTTTGCTTGCTCGTGGGGTTTTTCTTTCCAGGGCGATCTGAAGCAGTACCTGAAGCTGTCCAGAGGCGACGACAAAGAGATCAAAATGAAGCCGCTCACCGCCCAGCAGAAGGTGGGAGTGCGGTTGACCTTGGCAGATGGGGGCGGGGGGGTGGAGAGGGGGTGGCGGTTGCTCGGTTGAATGTCGATGGCGCATGTGTAACCCCTACGTTGTGAGCAGCGGGAGGGTGGTTCAACAACATGCGATATTGTACCATACTTCTGTGCTTCCCACGTTCCCTAGCCCCCCACACCAACCAGCCTGATCTCCCAATGACTTTGGCTTGTGAATACAATAATTAATAAGTACAGTACGTCCATTAACCAGATCACCCGGATCTCATCACATCTGAGAAGCTAAGCAAGTTGGGCCTGGATAGTGCTTGGATGGGCGACCACCATGCATACCAGGTGTTGTAGGCTGCTGCATTACATGGTGGGCCCAGCAAAGGGCAGTGCAGAAAAATCTATTGTTATACTGGACCTTTGCGCAATAGCAGAGCCAGGATTTTCAGGTAGGTGGGGCAACCCCTCCAGCAATGAAAAATTTTAGGAGTTGTTAGTAAGTAAGGACTTGTCCCTTGCTTTTTATTCGACGCGTGTGCGGCGATGGCGCAGCCATCGATCGAGGCTCGAATTCGAACCGCGTTGTGATCGGCATCGCGCTCGCTGAAGGTGCCTTCAGGGAAGTCGTGGACTGACTGTACACGCAACTGCGCACAATTCTGCGAGTCACTTATAACCGCTTTGCCGTTACTCATTGCCAATTATGGACTCAGACTATTGTCCTATCATCTCATAGAGTCTCTGGCACGTAATAATATGCTACACAGTGGCAGTGGGGGTCGCAAAATGCCGATTTATTACCAATAAACCCCAATTTTCCGATCTAAATTAGGGATTTCGATCGGATCATTGGGGGGGCACGTGCCACCCCCCCCCCCCCCACTGACTCCGCCAGTGCCTCTGCGCACCTGGGTTTCACTAGCTTGCACTGACAAGCTTGGTGAAGGGTGGTGAAATAACCTGCACACCCCACGCAGCTTGAGAAGGGCGTGGTGGAGGGGGGGGGGTTCCTTATCGGTAGTGGATTGCCAGCGGGTTGAGCGGTGCGTGTACATGCCACCTAGGGATGGGGAATTTCCGCCGCTGGCTGAAGATCGTCACCAGCAGCAATATGAGCGGGACCCCATTCGCAATGACACGCGCACCGTGTCTCCAGAGTACTGCCAACCGTTGACTTCCCACAAAGTGCTTATTTTACACCGAGGATCATGATGGGTTGACTTACCTAAAGCTCTATTAACCCATTTTAACCATGTGTGATTGTATGGTCACGTCACACTGTCTTGTATGACAGCCATTAGGTTTGCCATTTAAATTAATCGAAAAGTTAATTGGGGTTACATTTCGGTGAATTTTGATTAATGCAGGGAGGCGCTTTGTTCTTCAACTTCTGGCTTGACCCCATGACCCCCTTTGCCTCCCTTCCCCCTCCTTCCCCCATGACCCCGCGTGCCCCCCAGCTGAGCGTGTGTGTGCAGGTGGCGCAGGGCATGGTGCACCTGTCGAGCCAGCGCCTTGTGCACGGAGACCTGGCCGCGCGCAATTGCCTCGTGTCGTCCGACAACAGCGTCAAGATCTCCTGCCCCGGCCTCAGCAGGGACGTCTACAGCAGGTCGAAATCGTCGTCATTGTTATCATCATCATCATCGTCGTTGACATCGTTGTCATCATCGTCGTCATCATCGTCATTTCCATCTCTTGTTTGTTACTTACACCGCGCCTCCCATGCAGTGCGGAGCCCTTGTGAGCTGTGATGCCGTGGTGGCACAGGCCCAAAGGCTTCAAAAGCTTGGGGGAAAGAGAAAATGAGGGGAGAGAAAGCCTAAGTGGAGCAGTGCGAGGACAGAGGCAGAAAGAGAAGTGAGGTGACCTGCAGTGTGGTGGTTGAGATGATACAGTGAGTGTCTGGTAGACCCGAGTCTTCAACATGGGTGGAGGAATCACCGAGTGATGATGATGACGATGGAAATACAGATGATGAGGAAGGAGATTATGTTTTGTCTTACGATGATGCTGACCCCGCTCCCTGCTGGACCCCAGACAAGTCCCATGTTGGTGCTGGTCAACCGCACGCAGCTCTTGGGTATTCCTTCTGTTTTCTTTGTCAGTGCCTACGTTTGTAAAACCACATAACCATAGCAGGTAACGCGCACTGATGGAAAACTTATTGAATCACCGGAGGGTGAATTGTCACAGACCCAGTACCTAGGCTGCGTGTCCCGTGATGTCCGACACGATTTGGAGCAATAAAAAGACTTTAAATTCATTCCGGCACTCGGTCATAGCACTGCGGTTGACACCGCCGCCATTGACTCTGCATTCGAATTTACGGCAGCCACAGTAACAGCGGCATCGCCGAAGCACTTATTGGCGACACGCCAGAAAGTCACTTTAAAGTCTCGCTTTTTTCTTCTTCTTCTTTATGAAGCTTCTAAGCCCGTGTTGGGACAACCGTGGCTGGTCCACAGCCGAGGCACTGGGCTGTATCTACAAGATAAGAGCTGCGCGTGTCTGTTCCGCATTGTCTTCCCTTGATGCGGCCCCGACGCGCTCCGCACGGGGCCAGGAACGCTCGCGGTCGAGGCTGATTAAAAACACCGGCGGGGAAGTGCGTGGGCGGCGACGCCGTAAATCCCACGCAGATGCACCAAGAGAGCGAGAGAAAGAGCAAAGTATCGCACGCTCCGATGATTCTCACACTTTGTTGTTTATTGTTAGGGAGTGTTGGCGCTGCAGTTATTTATTATTAATATTATGCTTGTTGGCCCCCGGGAATGATTCATTGATTCTCAGGACCCTTTTTGAAGAGGGCCCTGCCACATTTTCACAGCAGGGAGAGATGATGCTGCTGTGCAATCTCAATCGAGTAATTTTCGGGTAATTTTGCAGCATTGGGATGTTTGGCCATTATCAGCTACAGTGTGTGTGTGTTTTTGCTTATGGGAGGAAATCGGAGAATCGAGAAAAAACCCATGCGGAACAGGGGGAGAACATAAAACACTCCTCCACACAAACGTGCCCGAGGTCAGGAATCGAACCCAGGTCCTTCTTACTGCAAGGCACTAGTGTTGCACTACGCTGCCACTCTACCGGCCGCTCACTGGTGCGGTTAGCATTGTGTTCTATGGTTGTGCGACGCCATTGTTCATTGGTGGCATCGCTCGATCTCCGTGGCTGGGTGGCAGTCGTGGGCTCACCGGCGCAGCGCGTCCAAGTCACATTTGGAAGGACGCTGTTGAACAAGAACACTCGGCACATACGTCAACAAGTCTATGACCTCGTAGGGAAAAATATATAACAGGTGATGTTTTGGGCAATGACCTTCACAGCGCATAAATGAAAAGGCCATGGAGACAGAGTGGATAACAATAAGGGTTGGAGAATGCTACACGCCGTGCGGTCTTATTAGAATCGCTGCTAAATTGGCTTCAGCTTAGTTACCTATGAGCGGCTATTGAGTAACAGACAATTGCTACAACAATCACAAAGTGTATTATGAAATAACCTAATTTGTATTCCAAGCAAACGTATACAATGTGGCCAGCACATTGCATTATGTATAAACGCTATTCCGATGGATAGACTCGGCCAATCATCATCAGCATCACCCCACTGGAGTTGACAAAATGAGCACCGCCTTGTGGGACGTCAGTAAGTCGTTGATCCTTGGGTTCGAGCCAGTTTTGCAACAGACTTGAAGCAGTGATTCAAAGTGCCGACTGTGTGTGATCAGCATGGCGCATTCGTGATGGACGGGTCTCTTAACAGTGCGCAATAACAAATGTTCAGACTTTATATTTCTATGGAGAGAGATTTGGCCTTGCCATAGGAATGTTGAATTTGAATCATTGGCTCAAGGCCAACGTGAGAGAAGAGCACCACCCTCTGCTCTTTTGAGCGAGAGGACACCATAATTGTTGACACTAACGGTAATGTGAGATAAATAACAACAGCATGTGCATCTATGCGTGGCCCGGCCATCTGTGTATGCCGACATAAATCTGTCTCTGCGTGTGTGTGTGTGCGTGTGTGTATGTGTGTGTGTGCGTGTGTGTACGTGCGGTGCGGTGGAGCAGCGGTTAGCGCACTGTGCGACGAACCTGACACCTCGAGTTGACTTCTCACTCATGGCCACCAACACCAGTGACATTTCTCTAAACCGGTCCGAGGCCTCCCCGAGGTCGTCTCACCCTCAAATGAGTACCTCGTGTGAATTTTGACTTAAAACTTTCGTGACTGCAGGAATTAATATTCTTGGTTCTTTCGGTAAAGTCATGTAGATAGAAAAAAGCAAAAACCCACGACGTTGCGATTGAAACGTTGTGGGTTTTTTTTATAAAAAAATGTTTTTATATCTACGTGACTTTACCGAAAGAACCAAGAATATGAGTATCTAGTGGGGTGTGTAATAAACATCGCCACTGGGGAGACAAAGGTGGCCACCTACCCCCTTGCGTGCCCGTGACAGCCTTCATAGGTGCTGCTACTCACTAACAGCACTTTTACCTGACACTCCGGTCAAGGCCATACGGGGCATCTTTGTGTTTGGTCTCTGTGTGTGTGTGTGCACCTTGGTTTTCCCATTTCCCCATATGTGCGTTTCCACTCGTGCGTTCCTGCACCCAATGTCGTGTAACCCCCCCCCCCACCGTACGCGTGTCGTCGCCCCCCCCCCCCCCGCACATGCGTGTGCGCAGCGAATACTTTGAGCACCGCCAGGCGCTGATCCCTCTGCGCTGGATGGCGCCAGAGGCGGTGGCGGAGGGCGACCTCTCCACAAAGTCGGACGTGTGGGCCGTGGGCGTGCTGCTGTGGGAGGTGTGCACCCTGGGCGAGCTGCCCTACGCCAAGCTCAAGGACGAGGAGGTCTTCCGAGGTTCGCCCGCCACGTCGTGCCCGCGCTCGTTCACCGGGGGGAGGGTTGGGTGGTGTCACGCCGCATTGCGTGACAGTTCAGAGACAATACGTTTTTGCCCAAAATACCAAAAACATTTTTCGTGATGAACAAAATCTGTTGCAACGTCGCAATCGAGTGGCGCATCGAACCCGTGTGTGCGAACGACACAACACTCGTACATATTTAATTATTTTATTTTAAGGCCGGGTCGAAGCAACGAGATGAATCTATCTCATTTACAAGGGTGACCTGGGGGTTAATAAAGGGAGCAGCAATTACAGGAATATAAAAGAGCAAAACAGCACACCTGCTGACTTGAGTGCCGGTGGGGGGGGCACGGCCGCATTTTCCCTTCCTTTAGTTTGCCCTCCAGGATATATTCCAGTAGCTCCCCAGTGTCATGGGATGAATCATTCAACAACGACGCTCCCATTTGGAACTCTCACAGAAAGCACTGTGATATCACGCTAATCTGGATAACGGCATCGGGAAGAGGACATCACAGAACTACTTCTGAGGTCCTTGCAATTTCCTCTTAACCACAGTGGGTGGTGTTGGCGGCTTGACTTCTCGCGTGCCCTCCTGTGGGCAGGTGTTCACTTCATGGCAATAAAACCGAACGCATTTTAGTCCTTGGAGCTAATGTAGACCAAACTGGGAGAAGACCAACGTCCCAGCAGTCATTGGTGACTAGGTTTAATCACATAGGCTGGTGAAACCTGGATTCGAACCTTGCCCTGTCAGTGTTGCCGGCTCGGTGAAGCCCACCCAACCACCTCAAGGCACACTCTCTCTTACCTGAGCACGTCCGGCTATTTGGTTCGAGCGGTACTTTTCTCCGCCGTGTGTAAAGTGCATCGGCTTAATACCGCAGGACCGAGCAGCAATCACGCACTACACACTCCACGCTTCTGGCTGTTCAGCAGAGCGCAGTGGGGGGCGTGGGGTGGGGGACGACGGGGGAGTGGGGGACAGGGGGTGTGGAACGGGGGGACGGAGGAGGCGTGGGGACGTGGGCTTGGGGGACATGGTTCTCGTCAGGGCCACCGTGTTTTCTCCGTCCATGGCGGCGTCGGCCCAGGCGGCGCGAGGGGGCGAGACACCCTCAGGAAATGTTGTCAGAGCGAAACACAGCGCAGCTAAATAGAGGCTTGTAGAGTATTGACCGGCGCTGCTGCGGCTGCTGTGGCTGCTGGACTGCCCCCATCCAATTGCTCGCTCGCCATCTCGCCCCATTTGCTCGGAGCTGTGCAGTGTGTGGATTAAAGGCTGATTGGTTTTTTGTTGCTCGTGTCAGCCCGGAGAGTCTGTGAAAATGCCTGGACAAGAGCGCGCCATCTCTCTCTCTCTCGCTCTGTCCCTCGTTAAATTTCCCCACCATCAGTGGGAGGCTTCTGCTGACGAAGGGAATCTTGTGCGGAGGTCTCGTGGTGAATGTCAGCGCGAGCCACTTGGTTGGGTTCCCACCGCTGCCTGACGGTGTGCCTGTAGAGAATCGGAGAGGCGTGCCATCTGCTGCCAAACAGGATTTCAAGACCAGCTGACGTCCTTTGCTGTAGTCGCCTGCTGTGTGCCAGTGACCCAGGGCACATCTCAAAATAAAAAATGTCCTGCCCAATGTGGTCAAGTATGGTCAATTAACCACCCCCCCCCCCTCGCACCCCTCCATGACCCACATGGTAGAGGGAAGCCCTCATCCAGAAGTGGGTTGGCAGTTACATTTGACCCAGCTGGAAATTGAATAACACGTTAAACCATGAAGGTTTACAAAGCGTACGTCTCGTGGGGCGGTGTATTTAAGACTCGGTGTAGTGAATGGAGTCTGCTGGCAATGTGGGGAAGCCTGCTTTTTTCTAGATTTGAAGTTTTCGTGACTGCAAGGATCCATACTCTTTGGTTCTTTCGGTTCAAGTTCATTTATTAGGTATAGCCCTGTGAGCCATTCGGCTCTTGAATCGGGTGCAACCGCAACAAATAAAAAACAAAAACATGAACAAGAAAACATCTTAAAGTGACTATGTGACTAAGTGCAAGAAGAAACAGCAATATACTGCAGAAAAAAACACTGTAGGTGAAATTTTTTTATAAAATTAAATACAAATAAAAATCAGATAAAAAAATAGAAATAACTAAATTGTAGAAGATGGACATTTTAATTATTTTTATTATTTTCAACTTAGGGTGAAATTGTTGACTCATTAGCTCTGTCTTTGTAGCAGGGTCGGCAGTTTGGGTCACAATAACTCTTTTGAAGATGAGGGAATATACACAGAACATTGGTGTAATGTTGCATCACTATTGGGGACCTACTTTACCCTATGGGAAACCGACCAAATTGATCAAAGGGTTGCTCAAAAAAACTTGGCGATTAAACGCGGCAGCACTTGTGGACTAAGGCAATTGATGTCATTGCTTATGACGTCCCGATATGTTATTGCGCGTAATGTCGTCTCGTTGTGTGGCTCGGAGGGTAACATTGTTGTTGCTAATTGTAAACCTACGAGGATGAGCGAGCTTGTTTTGGAAGCGTTAAACAGAATCCGCGCACATGCAGGATTTTTCATTGTTTTGTTTGGGAAAGCCTCCAGGAAAGGTCCCGGCTGAGGTCGCGTCGCACGTCTCACACTCTGCGCTGCCTCTCCGCTTCCCCAGCCGTGCAGTCGGGCTCACTGAAGCCGCTGTCCACCAAGGCGTGCCCTGCGCACGTGTCCAAGCTCCTGCAGCGCTGCCTGGCGCCCAGCCCGCGCGACCGCCCCTCCTTCCCGGACGTCCTCCACGACCTGAGCAGCGTGCAGCTCGACACCAGCGTCTAGCCGGGCATCCGGCCGCACCGCCCCTCCGGCCACGCTGCTCCCACTCCCCTCCGCGTCGAGAGACAGTGAGAGGAAGCAAAACAAAGAAATCAAAACAACCCACAGTTATCTCATCACGGTGTTTTACTCTTCCTGTACGTGGCGACGGGCGCCACGAGGAAGAAACGGTTCGAGATAAAACCGTCGAGATTGAAAAAACACAAACGCAAAAAAAACTTGAAAAGAAACTTGTACAAAAACTCTTGCTCCTGAAGGAACGTGTGCGCCGTCGTGAGGCCATGAGGCCGGGCCGGTCGGCGGAGCGGGCTGCGCGGGCAGGCGCCGAACAGCGTTACGGCTCGACGCCATGGCGGTCCGTTGTCTCCACGTTCGTGGCGGCTGGGCACTCGTGACGACGCGCGCGTCGCACAACGCCGCGCGCTCGATGCGGGCGCGTGGCGAACTGGCGGCGCTGCGACGGTGGCGCCACCATGCAGCTGGAGGGGGGGGGGCCCCTCTCCTCCAGTTTACATCTGGCGCGGAAAAATCTACGCTTGAAATTTGTATTCATCGACCCAGCGGCTGTGCTCGCCAGCCGGCCTTCCACCACCGCTGTTGCACCGATAAAACCTTCCTCAACGTTGCCTAAAAACGGTTCACTGCAAACATGAAATGAAAACTCTTTTTGTATGATTTTATTTTTTTAAGCTGTATTGTAGCCTGCACGTGGAAGAGAGTTGGAATGTGAGACAGAATTGAGTTGTAGGGCTCCTTTGTTAATCCGGTTCACTCTTTCAGCTAAATGAGGCATCCTCGTTTGTGACACTGGTACTCGCTCACCACCCGCGACACTCGCCCACCATCTCTCACACTCGCCTGCTGTCTTAAAGACAAAGATCCCCCGTATAGCCTTAATAGACTGTTGGGGCAAGTGCCGTTAGCATATGAAGACCGACACGGCACACGAGGGGCCGCCTTTATCTCCCCAGTGCTGAATTTCACCCACCACACCAGATGATCATTTAAGGCTGAGTCGATCTAGAAGAGGCCCAGGACTGGTTCATATCATCACTGGTATTGGCCGTGATCAAGAATCGAACTCGGGTTGCCGCGTTACCTGCTGCACGACCACTAACCCACTGTCTTAAACGCTCTGCATCTCACACACACCCACCACCTCACACAAAGATCCCCCGTATAGCCTTAACAGACTGTAGGGGCAAGTGCTGTTAGCGAGCACCTATGAAGGCCGGAACGGTACACGAGGGGGTGGTTGGCCAGCACCACGCCCGACTGCCTTTTTCTCCCCAGTGTCGATGTTTACACACCGCACCAGGTACTCATTTGAGGCTGAGTCGACCTAGGGGAGGCCCAGGACCGGTTCAGATGATCGTCACTGGTGTTGGCCGTGAATCGAACCCGGGTCGCTGGGTTTATAGCGCAGCGTAGCGCTAACCACTACACTACCGCTCCCCACATTCTCACACCCACCATCTCACGCTCCCCCACCATCTCGCACACTCACCGTCTCACACACCCACCATCTACACTCACCATCTCACACAATCGCCCACCATCTGACACACTTGTCCGCTGCCTTAAATACTTGCCATTCCTCACACTCGCCATCTGACACGCTCATCCTGAGGCCACAATGCACTGTGCCCGTGAGCAGAGGCAATTGCTGGCATTTTAAACCAAAACACCGCACGGAGGAATTGTGCTTCTCCCGCATTGTGTTGGCAGCGCGATATCCTCACCGCGAAGAGATGCAAAACACGCGTCAAAGACTTTATATCAAGCGTTTTATGTAGAGCATGTGTTAAAGTTAGCAGCATTATATTTAAACAGCAGAATTAAGCTTCTAACAATAAGCATTGCAACATCTCAGGCTTTCAGCATTGCCCTGGCGGTGGAGGCAATGTGGAAAATGGGAAACGCAAAGAGACGCCGAGATTTCTGAGCGTCTGGAGTCTTTAAACCCACCCTTTATGACGATTTCCATTTATTTTATGACGTATATACAACAACAAAAATAGAAATGTTACTATTGTTGCTGTACGACGATGGTACCGCTTGTTGACCCCGAGCGCTGGCTGAACGGATGGTGGTGGGTGCCTTGGTTTACGAACTCGCCAGCGATGCCGTCGAATCTTTACGAGCACGTCTGGGCCTGGCGCTGCGTGCGCTGCGCGTTTGGGCTGGCGGGAGTGGGAGGTGTCGTGGTCTGGGCGAGCAGCCATCGTCTCGTCACCTCGTCGCGCGTGTGATTGCCTGAGAGGAGTGACCCGGGGCGAGCGAGAGAGATTCGTGCGAAGTTGTGCTTTTTGACGATTTTGCCTGGTCTCTCTCGCACCTTAACACGTAATATCTGGCGACTGCCTGCTGGCCGGACCCCCCGTGTGACAGATGGCACCTTGGGTGGCGGTGGCTCTCGCCGACGTCTGCAGGTGCCGTTTCACTGGCTCGCTTTCCTGTCTCGAGCCGCGACTCGGGCGAGCGACGAGTCTCGTGTCACCGTGGTATCGCGAGTGAATTGCGTGCGAGAGACGTTCACTGTAACGACACGAGGTCCAATTCTCATGGCTGGCGTCGTGCCCCCCCGCATGCACTGCCGAGTGGGGCAGCCTGGCCGTGATGAGAACTGGTAACTTGGTGCTTTGTGGACCTGACTTTGAATTGAGTGGTCCACCCGTGTGAGGCTTGCTGGTGCGGCGGCGACACCTACAGGATAGATGTGGGTTTGTGATGTCTATAAACGCGTATCTGGGCCGGTGAGGCCTCTTGGCTCGGCACGCTGATGTGGCATTGAGAGGTGACAAAAACGTGCCTTCTCTCTCTGTCTTCATCTTGTAGAGCTCAACATTTTAGTTTTTTAGTACTGTACTTGTATAGACTTTTTCTTAAAATATGAATTGTCAAGTTTTTACCAAGTATGAAGATAATCAAAAAGCATCTTATGTTCATGTCATCAAAATGTTTACTTTTTAAATGATTGAATACATCAACGATGCTTGTCCCTCCCCCTCCCATTGCATCAGCCCTTGCTCCACGCGATGACTATGGTACGCTGCGCGGTATAGTTGTCACGCTCGTTATGATATTACTTTTGTACGGCACACACTACGCATCAAGGTACGTTATGCGATCCAGTAGGCAGGGACACTGTACGCTATGTGCTCCAAATAGCAAGTTAATGCCGTGCACGCAAGGTGGCTGAAGCGATCGTACCGGGCTGGATGTCACCGGTGGCAAACGCCGTGGCGCCAGTTTAAAGCAGGCCAGAAATTCCACCCCGGGCTTTCCATTCTCAGGTGATTACGCGTGCAGGTGGATTCATTGAGTCACTGGAACGCGATGGGAGTGGCTTCTTCATAGCCGATTTGTCCATGACGCTGGCGCAACGCCGCAGTGCATGCAGCTTCCCAGGCACATTGGTCTGGTGGAGACTCGTTATCTTCAGGTATATCGCGATTCATCGATTTAAAAACAAATTTTGGTATGCTCACGATGGATGTCTAATCGTCTGTGTGAGAATCGATGATAGTGCCCACAGTACTGTTTGGATCTATGTAGCGTCTGAATGCCGCCACATTTCGCGACGCTGTACAGAAATGTTGGGCGTGTTTTGTAGAGAAGGGAGCAAAAGTAAGGTTTGGAGCCTGGATTTGAACAGGGCGAGGCAAACCACAGCACGGATTGCTTGCGGAGGGTTATGGGATCAGCAGAGTAGAATGAGCGAACTCGGCACATTTCAAATTATGCAAGTTACGTTTTGTTAAAGGTGAGGTGGAGCGTCTTGCCTCATCAAACTGCAGCCACTGGACGTCACCGAGTGAGGAACAGTCTGTTAGTCCAGAAATTGGAGATTATATAAATACATTGGCAAATTATATGATAATCCACTCATTTCAAATGGTTACCACATTTCTCTGTTATTGGTACCGACAAGTTAAATATCTGGCCCGGGCTCATCGACCAAATGGGATTATGGCAAGAAATTATACCAACCCCATGCCCCCACCCCCCCTCACCTCGGTAAACTTTCAATGTCTGTGCGGCGCTGGAGGGAGAGATGAGAGGGAAAACTCGGTGTGTTAGAGAAAGCACAGTCTTTGTTATTTTTTTTAGCATGGAATGGAAGTACTGTTCTGTAGTTTGTTTTATACAAAAAAATGTGTTTGCATGAATTTGTCTTGCCAAGGAAACTTGTGATGTGTTTAATAACGAGGCCGTGCCTCGCACAAAAAAAACTGAAGGAATAGTGGCATCGTTGCTAAAAGTTTTTTTTTGGGCTGCCATATACCTTTTGCATAGGTGAACATGAGGGATGATGTCGTTTATGAAGTTCAACTGCAGAAAATTTCCCGTTTCACATATGAAGAGAGGGCAGCTGCCCAAATAGTTTTGATATCCATGTTTTTATAAAGTTGCAGTATTGTTAGCAGTGTAACCCAGAGGGGGACATAGGGGGGGGAAGAGCTTTTGAATTCTGAAAACCACTCAAACCGTCCCGATTCAATTGCCTGGTGTTTTTTCCATCGCACACACTTCCTGCAATATGAATGTGGAATTTCCACCACTGGTTCAGGCCCGCGTTGAGCAGGAATACGGCGTTGACTTTTTATTATTTGGCCCCATCGCCTTTACTAACGGTGAGCTTGTGCTTTACGTGAACCCCGTGTCTTCAGGACTTGTGAAACTTACGTTCTGTGTCACCAGGAGCAATTACCACAAGACGTCTCCTGTAAACGGTACTTTGCAGAGTTTCAAAATGAGAAAATGATAGTCATGTTTACTTTGTACAGTGTCTTCACAATATCCACTCTGGATTTTTATGTTTATTAAAACACATGCTTAAATCTTCACTGACCTGCGTAGCATAGCTTGAGATCATGTTTTTCTATTGTAACTTGTTTTAACAAAATAAAAAATGAGTAAACACCACTGCGTGTGGGCTTCACTTTCACTCGGAACACACAATCCAGATGTTGCTGTCAATAATGGTCACTCAGCAAATAAAGAATAAACACTTTCGTTTGGTGTTTTCGGCCATTCGTATTGCACCTGCGATTCGCACGGTTGTTTACGTGCGGTGCGAAAGAAGTCCATACATACGGCAGAGATGTTATCACGAAGGTTGTACGGTTAGTCAGCCCTTGTAACTTTTACAGAACAATTCCTTCTACAAGACTAGGTTACGGTGGCTTAAAAATCCATGACAGCATCCGCAAAGAGTTCCACGTGCTTTGGCCGGACACGGAAACAATGTCGAGGCAAAAACTTGTGGTATCTGCGTGGGATTTTTGGGCCATGATGTGAAATCAGCTCCATAAAAATAAACCAATGTTAGTGTGAAACTTCCTGCATAAATTGGCCTCTTGCTGGGCAAGCTCGGTGCGAGGATCATGAATGTTGTCTTCACTGAATATACTGTCCAGGTATTCAAAACATCTGGAGGTTTTGCGCACCAATCTAGAATCTAGAGCGGTCATGCCTTCTCAGTCTCTAGTCCGCCCAGGGTCGCTAGTCGACTGGAATCGGCATGTGACCAGACGTATACTGGATGTGGTGAGCCGGGTGCAGAAATGTTTTGGTGAGACCCAACTGGCATTGAGCCCTCTGGAAAAATCACACAGCTTTTACAACGGATGATTTTGCACACATAGAGCTTGCGTGCAAGAAGCATTAACAGAAATGAACCATCTTCTTGGTTCTTTCGGTAAAGTCACTTAGAAGGGAAATAATAAAATAATAAAAATAAAACATAATAAAATAATTCTCAGGACGTTCCGGCCACAACGCAAGCAGCCGTCCTCAGGTGAAGAACAGGTCTGTCGGAAAGACAGCGTCTGAAATGAACCATTCTCCATCACTGAGGTACCCCCCCCTCTCTCACTGCTCACTCCGCGTTCATTCGCTTCCCTTGTGGAAATCGCAGGGGGCTCTATGTCTGGCGTTGTCACAGTCCTTCCCCCGTGCTGATGTTGGTGTCGGCTTACATGGAGGTGGTTGATGAGCAACGCGTCTCATCACGTCGGGGGTAGCCGAGTGTTGTTGTATCGCTGTGACCGATGCCTGCTTCGTAATTGCGAATCGGGTATTGCGCAATGCCCTACCGTTTTCAAATATTTCCATTTGTGCGTGAAAGCATCCGCATCTCCTGCTGCTGCTGCTGCCATCAGCGTTCGTGCGGCGAATGCGGTTCCAGGGGTTGTGGCCCCAGAAGCTTCACACAAGAGCCATGCTGGGGATCTTCTAGTTGGGTCTTTCACGATGATGATGATGAGGAGGAGGTGTTTGTGGCTCGTAGTCCTTTCGGTTTTCAGAGCAACAACAGCAACATCCTCATCATCAAGGGAGAAGTGGCATTGTTTAATGTTAAGTACGTGGGTCCAGAAGGTTTTCGGGTGGTGGTGGTGATTGAGGGACATTATTGAGATATCCCCGTGCGCTATGAGCCAGTCCAGGGGTCAGCAACCAAAAAATACAATAGCAGCAAATGTTTTCGAATTCAGTAAAAAATAAAACTCAATATTTCAAGATACCGCAATGCACTGCGTGGTGAATACGAGGCGGTGGTGGTCCTTAACCCATACCTGTCAACCCCTTATCAGTGCCCTGCCTTATTACAGACCAATTCAGACCTTATTGGTCACCCCGTACCCTTATAAATCTCAACGTTCATCCTACAAAGTCCCATCACAAGGCAGAGAAACACAAACAAATAGACAATTATGTTTGCCCGTATTGAAACGGCTGTACGCGGTATGGACCTGAAAACTCAATTTCCCCCTACAATAATACACGGGGCAAAAGCGTTTGTTTTGACGGCTGTGTGTGTGTTCATCATTAGCTTCACGAAGCAGTCCTCAATGAGCCGCATGCGATTTAAAGCTTTCGTGACTGCAGGGATTCATCTTCTTGGTTCTTTCGGTAAAGTCACGTAGAAGGGAAATAATAAAATAATAAAAATAAAACATAATACAATAATTCTCACGACGTTTCGGCTGCTTGAGTTGTGGCCGAAACGTCGTGAGAATTGTATTTTATGATGTTTTATTTGTATTATTTTATTATTTCCCTTCTACGTGACTTTACCGAAAGAACCAAGAAGATGAGCCGCATGCAGCTTCTGAGTCCGCGGGTTACCGACCGACCGACCGCCCTCTCCACCCGACGTTTGAGGACGTTGGTGGTGGTTGAGTGGGGGGAGTGGAAGCGGCTGGGGGAGCAGCCCCCCCCCCCCGTCTGGGGGAGCAGCCCCCCCCCCCCGCCTGGGGGAGCAGCCCCTCCCCCGTCTGGCGGAGCCCCCCCCCTTCTGGGGGAGCCCCCTCCCCCACCCCCCCCGGTCTGGTGGCGTCACTCTCCCCCACAGCATCACCACGGCAGCAGCAGCAGCACCACGGGGCTGGCTAGGGCCGGCATGGCACGGCGCTTCTTGTGAAGGCAACCCCAAGCGCCGCGCCGGCTAACGGAGTGGGGATCCATAGCGGGGAGTTAAAGTTGCGTTCGTTGTTGTCATCGTCGGAGGTGGAGAGGTGGTGGCGACGACGCGGTCGGTGCTGAATACATGGACACTCGTCGGACGAGACGCGGCCCGGGTAAACGAAAGTCGCGTTGTTATTGTTATTCTTGTTGTTATTGTTTATTTCTCACACGCAGAGACGACCCCCGCATTACTTAGTCACCGCGTCGCTCTTGCCACGCCGTTCGTGTATGATCCTGTGAGTTTTTCTGCCTTGGAGACTTGGACTCGGCCAGCTCCGGGCCGGTGGTGATTGTTCCCCTGCCGCCTCCGTCGCGCCTCTTGTGGGGCAGTGCCGCTAGGCAAGGCCGGTGTCTCCGATGGGAGTAGGCCCAGAATCCAGAGAGACGCCGTTCCCCTCAGCGACGGAGGCACATTTTACAACATAATAATTAACGACTCTGTTACAGTATTAATGATCGTTAATGTTAATTCTCACGGCGACACGAGCCGTGTACGGCTCGGCACTTGGGGGTCAATGAGGCGGTTTTAAGTGTTGGGTTCGCGTTGTAAATGTACTGCGGTTACGATGCGAATTCTAGGGATTGCAAGGGGTTGGCGTTTGGTTGTACTGTATATATAAAAACAAATGCCGTAATTTTAGTTTAGTTTGTCGGTTGTCGTTTTGGGGGAACGGTGAGTAATTTGAGACTCATCATTACAATCGGCCACAACGTTCACGAGTGTAAACACGGGCGGTCTGGCGAATTACCCGAAGGTTTGAGGCGTTAAAGCCCCCCCGGGTTACGTTCACCAGCACCGGGTTTAGGTGAGAACCATTCGATAAGAGGCGCAACGCCTGGGTCTCTCATGTGCAACCCGCACGGGTTTCGGTTCTAAAGCCCCAGGGGTTTCACGTGCAACTTCCAGAGATGCTGCTGTACTAAATCTGCAGGGGTTCACGCGTAAGCCTCATACCTGTCATACATCATTGCATACCTGTCAACGACTTATCAGTGCCCTATCTTATTACAGTCCAAATCAGACCTTATTGGTCACCCCGTGCCCCTTAATAAATCTCAACGTGCATCTTACAAAGTCCCATCACAAGGGAGAGAAACACAAACAAATAGACACCACTAGTACCAAAATATGGCAAAGGAGGTCCCATGATGTAGATGCTCACCCCGAGCTCTCATTACTCTGATAGTGCATTGTCTTTGTGCTGTACGCCTTTTGGAGTCCTCTGGTCTAACACCGTTTTGAGACGAGGCTCAAAAGAAAGCTGTCTCTGGTGTGGACCAATCAGTTTCAAAGACAATGCATATGCTATCAGAGTGTGTTTTTTGTTTTCATTCTGACCACAAGTATTGTGGTTAATGCAGACATGATTCCTTGTAAAAAGGTTTCAGTTTGGTGTTTTAACATCTTAAAAACCTGTTTTATTGCCGGAAAAAAGGGGAAAACCTATTCTCACCACTAGTACACTCACCACCACTACACTCACCACTAGTACACTCACCACTACATACCTGTCAACCCCTTATCAGTGCCTACCTTATTACAGACCGATTCAGACCTTATTGGTCACCCCGTGCCCCTGATCAAACTCAACGTTCATCCTACAAAGTCACATCACAAGGGAGAGAAACACAAACAAATAGACAATTATTTTTGCCCGTATTGAAACAGCTGTACGCCGTATGGACCTCAAAACTCAATTTCCCTGTACAAGAATACGGTGTAAACCGTTTAGATTGACAGCTATTCATCCTGTATATACAGTAGTCGAATGGTCACCGCCACGGGTGAACAGAGGCAGCTTTGTCGCTGTGTTTACGCCACGTCATCGACCTTTGGTACTTGAACCCTGTTCACTGCGGAGCGTTTCGGCGCACTCTTACAATGGTATGCACTGTTCGGCACTCAAGTGGTCACCGGTGTCTTTGGGCGTTGGGTTTTGTCCTCCAAACTTAGCCCAGTTCGGCTTTTGAAAGCAATTTCTCACTTTTGAGTGCTGCGCCCTCAAAAATGTGGATGATAAATTGATTACCGTACCGCGTGTTGCGGACGAGGGTTATCTTTGCGTGCAGGCACGGTGCACGAACGATGCTGTGCTGATAGCAATAAGCTGTTTGCTTAAGTTAGAAATGTTCGGGCACACGTTGGCACGTGATATCGCACCGATCAGTCGATTAAAATACATTATTTTGGTCACGATGTAATTGGTTATTGTCACCCTGCAATCACTAGAAGCGGTACACACACTCATGCCAATGGGAAATATGAATCCTTTCAAGAATGGAAAGCTTGAATAATATCACTTCATTGAATTGCGTTGAAGGTGAATAAATCCATGCATGCCCATTCCATTGAGTCAAGTATTTTTTTAAACAGGGACTTGGGATGATCTTGGCTCAGTGAAGGCAATTGACTCGATTTAACTTTATTTAACGCTAAAGAACTGCCAGGATTAAATCTACCGTGAATACACGGGTCTATGTTAAATCAAATGGGCACGTCTCATGGCAGATCTGCCCTCTACTCTTCTTCGCGAGTGCAATTTCAGAGAAAATCCGACATGTAATTACGGAAACACCAACCAGACCATCGAAAATTCAACGCAGCTATAAAAGCAATCCTTTTCACATTAACCAAAGCCATTTCGTGACCAAATAATCTGGAAATGGACGTGTAAGTTGCTATTCATCTAGCCACATTGCAATGTAGTGAAAGCAATTGACTGCTGATTGGTGCTTTCCCAGCGATGAATTGGGACTTGGAAGGCGAGATGGTGGGAGACGAGCTGGCAGAAGACGAGGTGGCCAGAGGTGAGGTAGCCGGAGACGAGATGGCTGAAGATGAGGTGGCGGGGATGGAGGACCTGGAGGCTCCGCTGACTAAAGCGCCACACGCTGTGCCAGTGGTGCTGGCCGGGGAGGGACACATGTTCTCTTTGGACGAGCAGGCCCTGGAAGACACCCTGCTCAAGAAGAACTTGCGTGACAAACCTGTCGTCGTCATCTCAGTGGCTGGGGCCTTCCGAAAGGGCAAGTCCTTCCTGCTGGACTTCATGCTGCGCTACATGTACAGCAAGGTGAGGGAGGGATGAATGAAAAACGCTCCGTGCTGCACTCAGTTACGTGGATTAGCTTTCCCTGCCGCATCTGTTGGGGATTAAAAAAAAAGCATGATCCAAATTGTGGCTGATGAAGGTGACCTCGTTTAGTTGAGATGAAATTTGTTTATGGATGGCAAAGAGTCACATTCCGCGAGGGATTATCCCAACTGGTCATGTTGAACTGGTTTCGTAAAAGGGAAAAACCCTTCAATTGTACATAAGCTCATTATTGTGCAAGAGGGAAGGGAACTGCATTCTCTCTGCTCATATTACCAGTTACCATTATTTCTGGTGATGGAAATGCTAGTTGCCTAGCTGGCCAGGCAGCTCGGGGGGGATGATACCTTGTCAAAGACACGTAAAAATGGAAATTATTACATTCACAATTGTTCGGTCACGGTTTCGGAGGCGGCAGCCGAGTCGGCACTGTCGAGAGCCTGAGTTTGAATCCAGGTTTCAGTCACCCACAATTCATTTGGGTTCGCAAGTGTAGCGAGTTTATGGTCTCAGCTTGGTGACCAACGACTGCACAAAATAACATCATATTTTTTTTTTTACTTAATTTCATGTATTGCAAATGCAAGAATAAAAACCTTGCTTCGTTATGCAAATAATATTTTTTAGGGTATATAAGGATGCGCCACCTCGTACAGAGATATGAGGCCAATTGAGTCTAGTCCACCTTAGCCTGCTCATCACACGACATCGATAGCACAATTGGAATATGAGTTGGCGTTAAAAACTAAAATGCGATTAAACATTACGAATTTACAAGTACTTATTGTTGTTATTGTCCCCATATTCAATCCTGACTGCTCTCGCTGTCCGAAGACGAAGCATGAATTCGGACCTCTCACAGAGCAATGCAACCCTGTGTGTTAGACAACGGCCCACATAAGTGAATAGCACAGAGCTACAGCGGAGATTCCTTCAGTTGACCTCTGATCCACATAGTGGGATAGTTTATGGGGCGGCACTTTTCACACCAGTTCTGTATATGATAATATTCGTAGCACTACAGTCGAATCAATATTTAAAGCTCAGGTTTGGAATTTAATTCTAGATTTGAAGCTTTCGTGACTGCAAGGATTCAAGATCATTGCCTCACTTGATGCAGCTAATCTGGCTGTGACGGTCCCACCTGATGACGGAGACTTGTGTTGCCTCCGAAACGTCGTGATCTTTATTTCATTTTATTTTTATTAATTTTGATGTTTTACCTACGTGACTTTACCGAAAAAACCTAAGAATATGAAGTTTGGAATTTAGTCAAAAGAAGTGCACAAGAAAATGTGAAGTCATGGGGTTTTTTTGTGTAGTGCCATTGTTGACCAGACTGAGACTGTGAGCTCATAGGAATTGAGAACCACGGTTTAATCTAAATCCAACAAAGTAAAAAAAAAATGCAATGGATATGTGTACTGAGACCTCTAAACTGTGCTCTGCAGGGGAGCCCTGCCTGGCTGGGAGGGGACAATGAGCCCCTTACGGGGTTCTCATGGCGTGGAGGAAGTGAACGCGACACAAATGGCATCCTTCTGTGGAGTGATGTGTTCTTGGTGGACCGACCTGACGGCTCTCAGGTGAGTCCCGGTTAGTCCTTGATTGGTCTCTGTTGTGTGTGCCAACTATGGACCAATTAATGTGGCCATAATATTAGCCTGTGAAGCATGTTCCATGAGAAGGCAGTAGTACCGATGGCAGTGGTAAGGTTGCTCTGTGCATGTGAAGATGACTGGTTTATGAATAGAGTGAACAATACATACCGTGCACCAGTGACTAAATCACCCGAAATGCAAACAATCTCAAAAGCTTAGCAGAATTGAAACCGCATTGTATTTGGATGGGCAAACACCAAGCACACCAGGTTATTGTATTTTACAGTCAGCGACATGACAGCAACAGACATACATTCATCATCATCATTGTCTCCAGCTGTGAAATCTGTCAGGGCGTGCCGGGTGGATTGGTTGCCCTGCATGTGCTTGTGGGAGGAGGCTGTCACATGGCTCTGTGGCTATGTGGGCTGATGTCCACTCACATGACATCGACATACATCTGCATGTATTTCATTAATTATGTGTCTTGTGTTAACTGTGTACAAGTCACATGCAAAAACATTTACTAAATAAATAATCATCATCCGCCTTGATGAATCTGCTGCTGGATGAAGGCCTCCCCATGCCGTCAACGTGTTTTACAGTTTTGCGATGGAACAATCTGTCGAGCCACCTGTACATGAGCTGATTTCAGTGACACGTGGTGTAATCAATATTGAGGCTGATGGCCGAGCCCTGGATGTTTCACCTATTGGGAAGCTGAACCAAAGGATTGTTTATTTCACATCAGCCTCCTTCATATAACCTTGTATTTGCAGACCGTGTGCGATCTCGCTTGTGGCTGCATCAGACTCGGTTGTTTGTGTTTTTAATTTAAATTCACACTTTCATTCTGGTCACGGCTGTGCAGCTAAATCCCCCGGATTAGTGGGAGTGGCGGCGGAGTAAAGCCCTTCACAATTATTTGCGTAAATATTGATGTGAAAAATCTGCACTTGGCATTTACTTCTGTCAGCGGAGGCAGTTGGGTTGTGTGAGACGCTTGATTTATGAAGGCTTGATTTACACAGTTGTGTCAAGGTAATGTTAATAATAATAATCGCCGTAATTAAAATTGTGCTCATATAGGGTGGAGGGGTGCGTAATGAAATGCAGCGACCTGAAATTGATTCGCGGTCACAACTTATAGCAGTGGTGGCTGATATCGAAACCGTTCCTGCCCGCTCCCACCATCGCCCCTCAACCCGCACTGACCGACCAGCAGAGTGAAGTATGGTCAAACCACCTCCATGACCGACACGTAGAAGCGAGGTCTTCATCCAGTCGTGCGTTGACAAAAGGGACTGAATGTAATAAAACATTTAAGGCGGTAATGGTGGTTTGACATTTTCACCATGTATGGGTTTTCTCTGGGGTTGCTCCATTTAATTTGCCTCTGTGTGGAGCAGCATTTCCCACAACGCCCAACAGGGTTCCAGTTTCATTCAGGGGTCAGGGGGGAGGGGTCATGACGTGGACCATAAATAAGGTGGGAAGATATCTGTTTTTAACGACCAAAATAACATAAAATGTGAGCACTGATATTAATCCTACCCTCCGTCAGCCTCACACCCACACGTTTCGGGGTCACCAATTTTTGAGGCATAATGAAGGAGGCTTCGGTCCTGGGTTAAACATATTTTAGAAACACTTGGTGAAGAGACCCAATTCCCAAGTGGGCGGGCGTTTTAATGTGCGTTTTGACAAAGCTTCACACGTGCCCAATGTGGTGACTGCACAAGGCTCGGCCCGCCGAGGACATGTCTCTGCTTGTTGGCAGGCGTTCATTGTGCATGTGTCACTTGACATGGTGGAGAGCACAGGAGCTGCATTTGCCAGCCATCTCAGTCCGTTAACCACACCAAAGAGCCTTCAGCACTTCACATCACCTTAATGTGCCCATAGCTTGGCACAAGGACTGTGGTGATGACACTGTCACTTAGTAGCAAATAGAAGCTGTTGTTATTATTATTGCGTGGTTGTGCCACTTTGCACAGGAGGTTGTATATCTGCCAGTCATCTTAATCGGTTAACTCAAAACACTTGTGTCTGTTCCGTGACCTGCCAGCAAACCTTCGACACTTCACTTGATAGCCTCAAAGTGCCCATAGCCTGTGGTATGGTGATGACACGGTCACTAGGCCTCGGCAAGGTAAGGTAAATTACCTTCATTACCGGGTAAAAGGGTAAAGGTAAAGGTTTCGACATGCCAAGGGGTAAGGTAAAGAGTAGGGTAAAGGTAGCTCAGAAGAATTACCCGGTAAATACAGTACCTTGTTTACCGCTAAAAGTTCCGTGGCGCAGTGACGCAGTCCGTGGCCTCCATTTTAAAGTGATGGCGGAGCACATGGAGACGGTCCACGTTCTTGAGGTCGAGGTACTAGAGGACGAGGATGCCAGCAACGGCTTTTTTGGGGTTGCTGCGAACAGCAATCGAAAGAGGCAGCGGTATGCGTTCCCGTGGGAGCACACACACGATTGGATGGAGGGTGATCCGCATGCACAGCTCAAGAAACACAACGTGCTCGCCCCAGGCAGCGAGGTCGGGACGTCGGCGTCGGCGAGCCGCCTAATACAGCAAACGCTGAGCCGGCCAGCATTCCCGGATCGCCTCCTGGTAAAGTTTGAGAACGCGGTGGTGGATTTTGTTATCCAAGGTGCAATCTTTTTGCGAGCCGCCGGCAGCGACAAGTTCAAGACCTTGGTCAACACATTGACGCAGGGATACGAGGGCCCATCGACCCGCACCATCATTCGCAGGATTGTCGAGCATCACGCCATCATGCTGCCCATCGTCGGGGCGTTCTTCTCCAACCTGGACGTCGCCATCTCGCTCACCATCGACGGGTGGTCGAACCGCAACCTGAAGGGATTTTGGATGGTCACGGTGCACTGGATCGACAGCAAATCTGGTGCGTCAAAATCTATGCTGCTGACAATCCTCGATGTGCAGTCCGGAAGGGGTGTCGGCAAGCGCATTGGGGCCGCTCTGTTTGAGCACCTCCAAAGCCTCGGGCACAATATCTCGACCAAGCTGCTCGCTGTCACCAGCGACAATGCTCCGATGCGAACAGTGCTGTCAAGACGTTTTTCGCCCTGGTCAACGTGGACGCCGGATATGAGCAGTTGTGGGCTTGCCACCATATTCGATGTGCGGATCATTCCGTCCAGATCGGTGTCGTCCAAGTTCTAAAACTGATCAAGTCAACAAATGCCGAACTGCACAAGGCGCTCGTCAATATCAGGTGCAGCAAGGTCGTCCGGCAGTCGTACCGCCGCGAGGCTGAGATCGCCAAGCTCGCCAGCAAGGAGCCGACGCACCAGGACTCGCCGACCAGGTGGCATTCGACGTTTGACATGGGCGATGACGCCATCAAGAAGTGTGTCCCATTGGACATTATCATGGCGCGCTTCCAGGATGTGATCGGTGTCGGTGCTTTATCTGAACTGCAGTGGGCAAACATCGAGGGCGTGACAGCATTCCTGCGAATGCCGCGCCAGGTCATGGCCTCGTTGTCGGCGGACCACAATTCGACATTGGATCTCGTGCCGGTGACGATGGAGCACCTCGTCCGTCATTGCGATCACGGTGAAGCCGCCTTCAGAGCGATCGATGAACCCTTGACTGCGACGGGGATGAAGGCCGAACTGGTGCGGTACCGCCACCTACTGGTTCAGGAACCCGCCATTGTGGCATCCTACTTGAATCCACAGCTGCCGAAAACGACAGACCAAGACGAGCTGGCTACACTGAAGGCCACGATCCGCTCTGTCCTGCAGCATCGCTACTCGGACGTGCTCACGATCTCGCCGACGGCAGTTGCTGCCCATATGGAGGAGCGGTCGCTGTTCAGCACCCTGTTCAGCAACGTCGGCAACTCCATAGACGACGGCGATGAAGTCGATCGTTTTCTGAGCATGGGCGTCACGACCGCCAGCGCCTTCATTGACGTAATGCAGTGGTGGTGTCTCTGCAAAGAGCTGCTCCCCGCCCACTACAAGATGGCCTGCGACTACTTGGGAGCGCCGGTGACGTCAACTGCCTGTGAACGTGCGAATAGCGGAGCCGGGCGGGAGTTCACATGCGTTCGCCAGTCGCTGTCAACGACGCTCTTCATGAAGTCCATGTGCTTGCGCTCATGGATCACGGCCGGCTGCCTGAAGGTTCCGTCTAACTGGGCTGGAGCGGTGCAGGATCTTATTGCCTGTCGTCCGTCCAAGGATGATGGCAATGACGAACTTGATCAGGTTGTTGATGAGATCGCCATCGACCAAGACGACTGGGACGAGGAGGTTATGGAGGATGGTGTCGTCGACAGCCTAAACGCCGGATTTGAGAGTATTCTATATGAATAAAGCGTCTTCTTGGTTCTTTCGGTAAAGTCACGTAGAATGGAAATAATAAAATAATAAAAATAAAACATAATAAAATAATTCTCACGACGTTTCGGCCACAACGCAAGCAGCCGTCCTCAGGTGAAGACCAGGTCTGTCGGGGAGACAGCGTCTGAATGAAACAGCACCATGCTTGGAGCGTATATTTAATCTGGGTTGGAAGAATTTGCATATCAAGAGGAATTTAGAATATTTATGGGAAATGCAGGTATGTGATTAGTACTACTTATGCCCGTGCATTATGCAGGATTAGCAGCATCAAAGGGAGGGGATATGGGAAATGCAGGTATGTGATTAGTACTACTTATGCCCGTGCATTATGCAGGATTAGCAGCATCAAAGGGAGGGGATATGGGAAATGCAGGTATGTGATTAGTACTACTTATGCCCGTGCATTATGCAGGATTAGCAGCATCAAAGGGAGGGGATATGGGAAATGCAGGTATGTGATTAGTACTACTTATGCCCGTGCATTATGCAGGATTAGTAGCATCAAAGGGAGGGGATATGGGAAATGCAGGTATGTGATTAGTATTACTTATGCCCGTGCATTATGCAGGATTAGCAGCATCAAAAGGAGGGGATAGGGGTAGCATTAATAAAGGGAAGGAGTGTTAATAGTATGTAGCTGCAGTAACTAAAACCACCACGTAAACAACTAAAGTATAAACTACATAGTATCATCAGTATACTAAATATACTCTACAATAAGCTGAGTTACTAACAGTAAGTAATACATTACAATTCTACGTCATAAAAAATATAATATGCTTCCATCTAAACTTTATTCTCTTACATCACACAAGTCTACACCGTACTATATACTGCCATAGACAAACCCAACATTAAATTATATACATCCTGGCACCAGACAAACTCCACTCTACATCCTGGCACCAGACAAACTCCACTCTACATCCTGGCACCAGACAAACTCCACTCTACATCCTGGCACCAGACAAACTCCACTCTACATCCTGGCACCAGACAAACTCCACTCTACATCCTGGCACCAGACAAACTGCACTCTACATCCTGGCACCAGACAAACTCCACTCTACATCCTGGCACCAGACAAACTCCACTCTACATCCTGGCACCAGACAAACTCCACTCTACATCCTGGCACCAGACAAACTCCACTCTACATCCTGGCACCAGACAAACTCCACTCTACATCCTGGCACCAGACAAACTCCACTCTACATCCTGGCACCAGACAAACTCCACTCTACATCCTGGCACCAGACAAACTCCACTCTATATCCTGGCACCAGACAAACTCCACTCTACATCCTGGCACCAGACAAACTGCACTCTACATCCTGGCACCAGACAAACTCCACTCTACATCCTGGCACCAGACAAACTCCACTCTACATCCTGGCACCAGACAAACTCCACTCTACATCCTGGCACCAGACAAACTCCACTCTACATCCTGGCACCAGACAAACTCCACTCAACATCCTGGCACCAGACAAACTCCACTCTACATCCTGGCACCAGACAAACTCCACTCTACATCCTGGCACCAGACAAACTCCACTCTACATCCTGGTACCAGACAAACTCCACTCTACATCCTGGCACCAGACAAACTCCACTTTACATCCTGGCACCAGACAAACTCCACTCTACATCCTGGCACCAGACAAACTCCACTCTACATTCTGGCACCAGACAAACTCCACTCTACATCCTGGCACCAGACAAACTCCACTCTACATCCTGGCACCAGACAAACTCCACTCTACATCCTGGCACCAGACAAACTCCACTCTACATCCTGGCACCAGACAAACTCCACTCTACATCCTGGCACCAGACAAACTCCACTCTACATCCTTGCACCAGACAAACTCCACTCTACATCCTGGCACCAGACAAACTCCACTCTACATCCTGGCACCAGACAAACTCCACTCTACATCCTGGCACCAGACAAACTCCACTCTACATCCTGGCACCAGACAAACTCCACTCTACATCCTGGCACCAGACAACCTCCACTCTACATCCTTCACTATACAATTACGATACTATATATTACTTTGTACATTGTATTAAGCATATACATTTTATACTATTTGTTATTATACACTGTACTATATACAGCAGTGTGATATACATTAGGGTGGGTAGAATAATACATAGTGTAATATTACAATGTATAAGGTGGTTTATAGCAATACAGTTTATAATTTAATGTTGGGTTTGTCTATTGCAGTATATAGTACGGTGTAGACTCGTGTGATGTAAGAGAATAAAGTTTAGATGGAAGCATATTATATTTTTTACGACGTAGAATTGTAATGTATTAAATACTGTTAGTAACTCAGCTTATTGTAGAGTATATTTAGTATACTGATGATACTATGTAGTAATACTTTAGTTGTTTACGTGGTGGTTTTAGTTACTGCAGCTACATACTATTAACACTCCTTCCCTTTATTAATGCTACCCCTATCCCCTCCTTTTGATGCTGCTAATCCTGCATAATGCACGGGCATAAGTAGTACTAATCACATACCTGCATTTCCCATATCCCCTCCCTTTGTTGCTGCAAATCCTGCATAATGCACGGGCATAAGTAGTACTAATCACATACCTGCATTTCCCATATCCCCTCCCTTTGATGCTGCTAATCCAGCATAATGCACGGGCATAAGTAGTACTAATCACATACCTGCATTTCCCATATCCCCTCCCTTTGATGCTGCTAATCCTGCATAATGCACGGGCATAAGTAGTACTAATCACATACCTGCATTTCCCATATCCCCTCCCTTTGATGCTGCTAATCCTGCATAATGCACGGGCATAAGTAGTACTAATCACATACCTGCATTTCCCATAAATATGCTAAATTCTTCTTGATATGCAAATTCTTTTGTCAAGACGCCCTTTCCCCCCCTTCCAACCCAGATTAAATATACGCTCCAAACATGGTGCTGTTTCATTCAGACGCTGTCTTCCAGACAGACGCTTGCGTTGTGGCCGAAACGTCGTGAGAATTATTTTATTATGTTTTATTTTTATTATTTTATTATATCCATTCTACGTGACTTTACTGAAAGAACCAAGAAGATGAATCCCTGCAGTCACGAAAGCTTTAAATCGAAATATGAATAAAGCGCTCTAACTAGCATTTATCGTTAAAAAAAATTCCTTTTTTTTTACCCCAGTAATTACCCTGTAATCGTGAAATTTGTATGGGATAAGGGTAAAAGGTAAGGTAAAGGTAGGCTCGTTCTTTTTTTACCTTTTACCTTACCTGCTAAAGGGTAAAAGGTAGGGTAGCGCGATTGTATTGTGGTAAGGTAAAAGGTAGGGTAAAGTTTCTCTTGTTTTTTGTTACCGTTTAACTTTTACCTTACCTTGCCGAGGCCTAACGGTCACTTAGTGGTGGATGGCAGCTTTTGTTGTTGTTTATGCATGTGTGCGTGCATGCATGCAGGTCGCAGTGCTGCTGATGGACACTCAGGGGGCGTTTGACAGCCAGTCCACAATTCGCGACTGTGCCACCGTGTTTGCCCTCAGCACCATGACGAGTTCGCTACAGGTGACGCGTTGCGCGCCCCTGCCACTACCTGCTGCTCTCGCTCTCTCTCATATTCCCCCCCCCCCAACGAGTTTGCTGTTGAGCCGTGGAGAAAGGGCTTTTGTAAATTCTGTTCAATAACAGCACACGTGTTGAGTTGCATATCCTAAGAGGCTTTACTTGTATCTGGTGATTGTGTGCCTGCTGTGTGCATCCATGGTGGTGTGTGTGTGCCTATGAAGTGCCTTTTTTTATCTGCACTGTGATGAATTTTGTCGTCATTTACAGACTTTAATATTTTTGCCTTTAGGCAAAATCACGAGTGAGGTCCCCATAGTTTACAAGGCTCCCAGATGCTTCGGGCAGCAGCGACTGTTGATGACTCCACCGTACTGATGAGTCGTAATGAGGATGAAACCGGTCTACAGTCATGTCCTTGTTTCACTGCTGCCTGTTGGGACGGTCACATTTTTCGATGGTTTAAACGACAAGCTGGCCACGTTCAGTTCTTTGAGCTGGTGGTCTGGGTAAGAAAGTATATTTTTAAATATACTTCTCTGTCCTGTGGCCACCTACGTCGCTTCCTGCTGTCCGTTATAGAAATAAGCTTAAACAAGGGCCCTTCCCTTGCTCTGAAGATATACATGGCCTCCCTACCCTACTTGTAAAGCGCACTGAGATGCAGCTGCTATATATATCTATCACAACATTGTATTGGCATAATCATAATGATGTCTGGTACTTTTTATTTATTCCGCAAGATCACCATGTGTCTCAAGACTTTCTTTTTTCAGAAAAGCCCTGCCTTTCAATGTTTGGCCGATTCTTGTAAAGTTTCGTGTTTGTAAGAAACCCGAGTTCTCGGAGCAAACCGAGGCACCGAGAATAGACTGCCATCTCATGGCTGCGACTGCACAGGCCGGCAGCTTTTGGAGAGCTCCCAAATATCCACGATCCCACAACCCTAGCCTCCAAAGTGCTGAATTACAGGTCTGTGCGTGTCTGTGTGTGCCTGTGTGTGCATTCACGTGCCTGTGTGGGTGCGGGTGCATCGTGTTTAATCGGTGCTGCTATGAATGCATATCTCGCCTTAACTCTGAATGCCATTCTCGCTCCGCGCAGGTTTACAATGTGTCCCACAACATTCAGGAGGACGATCTGCAGCACTTGCAGGTAATATCATGTCACTCTGCCTGAGCAGCCCTTCACATCAATACCTCAAACTAAAGTGATTATCCGTCCCATAGCGTTCTCTCCTTAATCCTGTCCTCCTTAACGGCAACATCGATTTCATTTTTCAGAGCATCTAATGGAATTGCATCCCAAGGCTCTTTACAATACCAAACAACTACATTTCAATAGAAGGGGGTTTGGTGGGTGGGAGTGGGGGTCAGAGGCCATCAGTGCGACACAGCCGAGGTTAAAGAAACCAGGGCTTGGGGCCCCCAGCACCAACAAAAAAGAGCCCAAAGGTACAGCCCTGTGGCAGCACTGTTGAGTCCTAGGGCGTCCACGATTGTCCGGGACTCGACTCCTAGGGCAGTATCGGGGGACCGAGACTCTTCTTCCCACAATCTCGTCGTGTGGATGTCTTCCTCCGTGTGCGGTGTCGCTGCGTTCAGACGCTTTGTACGTGCACGCTCTTCATAGTATTGCGATTGTGCTTGGGAGCGCCTGCTCTTACGCACCTCGAGTCATCGGCTTCAGTATTTGTCGTGAGCGGTGCCTGAGTTAATTTACTTTCTAGATTTGAAGCTTTCGTGACTGCAAGGATTCATATTCTTAGGTTTTTTCGGTAAAGTTATTCATTTTAATGTTTTACCTACGTGACTTTACCGAAAAATCCTAAGAATATTAATTTACTTCATTTGTAGCCTCTGCTGCTCTTACCTGGCTGCACTGTGGCGGCTGTCTTCCCCAGCTGTTCACAGAGTACGGAAGACTCGCGATGGAGGAGATCGTCAACAAACCCTTCCAGGTGCCATCCCCACGTTTGTGTTCCCTCTGCTTGCTGCCGTGTATTTTGTCTTCAAACTTTACCGTACTTGAAAACGAGACTTGTTTGTAAAATATCCTTCTCGTTTCGGTTTTATCTGTACACGGAGGCCGATTGCTAAAGCTGCATTGTGAACAGCAGGGGGCAGTGCAGCAAAAGCCATTCTTCTGTGCTTCAATATCCCCCTTTCCACTCCCTACCTTTACCAACCCGCACTGACCAGCACGGTCAATTAACCACTGTTACCCGCATGGTGTCGGGAGGCTTTCATCCAGCAGTAGATTGATTCATCTTGGGGCACGATTATAAGTGGGCTGATTCAAAGCAGTAATGTGGGCATTTCGCGCCTCGCATCACCGCCACTGCCGCCCCGTTGCGCGACTGTCCTGCGTTTTTTTAATAACGGACAGCAACCCGCGCACACAGTTGAGCGGTGACGCGCACGTGTTTGTCTCGTCGCAGTCGCTCACGTTCCTCGTGCGAGACTGGAGCTTCCCGTACGAGTTCGTGTACGGCGCCGACGGCGGGCGCCAATTCCTGGAGAAACGGCTCTTGGTGAGTGCTCGCGAAGCAGGCGTGACGTACGCGTGACGTGGGCGTGGCGTGGTGCGTCGTCACGCGCCTGCCGTTCGGCTGGACGGGAGCCATTCCAGGCCGTTTAGCGTCGGAGATTCCTGATGGACGGCAGCGTTCCAACGTCGCTCCGGTCAGTTGGCCGGTGGTGCTACGGTTGCTGCGATACGGCGGTCCTGCGATGCATTATATCACGTAAGGTTTACAATCATCGTGCCGTCCATTTTGCAAAATATCGTCATCATTGCTTATTTTATTTTTCTTGAATATATTATTTCCTTACAAATATAAACAAACTTGTAAATAAAACAGCTTTTTCCATTAAATGAGTGATTTGCAAAACATTTTTCTCAGCAATTGATGGCATGAAAATGTTATGACACCGCCATTTACATAGTCCCTTTGTTGTGTAATTGACAGCATGTATAAGTGTTATAGGCTAATGTTTTGCGAACTGCTGGTAATTTCAGCAAAGCACAACGACAACACAAGCAAAAATGTGAAGTCCAATTATACAGTGATGGGAGACTGATATCACGATATAAGGTTAATATCATGATATTTGATATGATATTATATGATGAAAAATTACATTGTATTACGCCCCTTCAGCCATTGGTCCAAAAATAGACTCCCGGTACCACCCAGGGTGGCAATGGGTAACAGTAATATTCTTTAAATATCTTACGTATGATTGCAGCGTCTGCGTGGTAGCTTATTACGAGAACAATGTCGTTCAAGGGTGCTATGGTACGTTTTGTAAAGAATATTGTTTGGGAAGAAAAAGCGAATCTACAGAATCTTGAGAATAAACCGGAAGTGTGTCTATGAAGCAGACGGTAAGTACACTAATATTTCTGTTCACGGTGGTCGCTTCCCGCGGTAGATGTGTGTAGCACTTTCCACGCCAGGTGGTAGCCACCAAAGGTCATGGGTTCGATCCTGACCTTGACGCGTATTTATTTGGAGTTTGTGTGTATTTATCCCCGCAGTCGCGTGGATTGTTCTCCGGGTCCTCCGGTTTTACCCACCACATTTACAATCAATGTGCGTTTAGAGTATTTGGCTGCTATACATTTCCACGTAATAAGCCACTCCGTTGAGCTATTACTTGTGGCCAGGTTGCTTCTGAAAAGAGCTGTACAGCTTAGTGGGCCTTACCAGGTAAAGTAAAAAAGAAATAGTAACCCCCTCGGCTCATGGGCTAATGGTGCGAATGAGCCGCCTTCTCCCCCCCCACCTCCTCCTCGTCGTGCCGTTGCGCCTGCAGGTGAACGACCAGCAGCACGAGGAGCTGCAGACAGTGCGCATGCACATCAACTCGTGCTTCAGCAGCGTCTCCTGCTTCCTCATGCCGCACCCCGGCCTCATGGTCGCCACCGACCCCCACTTCGACGGGCGCCTGGCAGGTGAGCCGAGCGGCGGCGCCGTGGAAGGCGACCGTTTGCGAGGGCGCGCGACGAACTTGATTCTATTCCGAATGAGTGCCGCTCGTTGGAATAAAACTTTTTTTCAGGAAAATCGCAAGGGCGTATTTTTTAAAATGTGCACGTCATTCGAAAAAACTGACCCATCCACACGCGCACAAGCGCATCCTCTCACTGACCCACTCACCCACTCGCTCACTTAGCTTTCTGTCCACTTAAATACACCCACCCACTCGGCCAGACACTCGCTCCCGCACCCACTCACTCACCCACTGTAAGGAAAACACGAGCACCACCGCACGCTCGCTCTGTCGAGGAGACCGCCGCTGTATTTGTGAACTCTCCCTTGTGCCCTCCGCAGACGTGGACACCGCCTTCAAGCAGTGCCTGCAGGAGCTGGTGCCCATGCTGCTGGCCCCAGAAAACCTCGTCGTCAAGGAGATTAACGGGACGCCCATCACTTGCCGCTCCCTCGTCGAGTACTTTAAGGTGACCGCCGGGGCACGGGGCCGACGTGTCCACGCTTTCCGTCGTGCAACCCACGGTGATGAGATATTCACTACCTTGCCTAGTATACAGGACTTTGTAGGTTTGATCTCAACCCTGACGCCTGTATATTTGGAGTTTTCATGTTCTCCCCATGTTCGCATGGATTTTTGTCTGGGTTCTCTTGTTTTTCCCTACACATTTAGAAGCATGTATTTATAGTATTTGGCTGCTATAAATTTCCACGTGGAAAGCCATTTCGTTGAGCTATAATTTGTGGGCAGGTCGCTTCTGAAAAAAAGCTATATAGCTCAGTGTGCCTTACCTGAAAAAGAAAACATCTTGACTCAGTAAAGCTTTCTGGTAGACAAACATATATACAGTCCCCACACCGCCATTCTTATGTCGGCCTTTATCAGAATTAAACACCTCGTCGTCATCATCAGCCACGATCTGATCACCGATGAAGGCCTTCACCCTCTCTCGCATTCTTGTGATGCAATAAACCAGCTAGCTCCTGCACCCAAGCTGATTTTTGGGGAGGTTCCGAGACCATCAAACAACACTCGCACTTGGTCCGGAATTTCTCTTGAAATTTCGCGTCGAGCGCGGACCCAGGAACCGAGCCCCTTGTCAGGTCGGCGCTGGCAGATTTCCCCGAGGCGCGTGTGGCACTGGCTTCACATGGCGCTTGCGTGGGAAGCGGTGGCGCTGATGCGCGGTGTGTGCGGGCGGCGTGCAGGCGTACATGAAGATCTACCAGGGCGAGGAGCTGCCGCACCCCAAGTCCATGCTGCTGGTGCGTGGCGAGCTGACGTGCTGCGTCAACGCCGGACTCCCACACCCCCCTCCCCACCGCACCTATTCCAGCGATTCCATTTGTCACGATTCGTGCTCGCGCTCGAAAACAAAGTTACAATATCTTTGCCGTATTTATTTACAACCCCTGGTTAATCTGCTGATAGACGAAGGCCTCCCCAAGCCACGTCGGTCACGGGCGTTGTTTGATCACGATTCACGTCGGTGAGTAGGGGTTGAAGAGAGGGGTGCCTAGGACCGATTTACATGTCATTCGCCGCCGATCTTGGCCGTAACTGGGAATGGAAATTGCATCACGCTGGATGGGAGGTGATTGTGTGAGAGGCGATGGGCGGGGCGTGGTGACATCTTTGTCATCATGAACTCCTACACTGTGGGCGTTGCTCGTTGGGGGGTTTTCCACCTTGGGGAGGCAGGATGTCGGGGCAGCAGACATTTTTTTTAATGAGCCCGAGTAATTTACCACAAAACATTTGTTGAATAATTTTTCAGTTGGTTATTCAACTCGATAATTATTCGTTTCAGCTCCAGTGTTGATCCAGATTCATTTCTTCTTCTGATAAATAAGTCCCATTACTGCGTGGGGCAGTTTCCTGGCAACCTGGGCATAAACGAGGGCTAGGCCAATGGAAATGAAGAAACTCAAACTTGTGTTCGAATTTATATCCTCAGGCAACGGCAGAGGCCAACAACTTGTCGGCAGTGGCGGCCGCCAAAGAGTTCTACACGACCGAGATGGAGAAGGTGAGCGCGAGGACGAATGTCTGTTCGCGAGCGGCGTTCCTTTCGGAGGGCGAGTGCGTTCAGCAGCCGTGCGCGTTCAGGGTAGGTGTGTCCGTTCGGTGGGTACGCGCGCATGCCGGCACGCGCGTCCGTCCGCCTGCGTCATCGCTTGCCCTTTCGGGGCGCGTGCCACAGGTGTGCGGCGGCGACCGCGCGTTCCTGGCGCCCTCCGAGCTGGAGCGGCACCACCGGCGCGTGGCCACGGGTGCCGTGGCGCTCTTCCGCTCCGTCAAGAAGATGGGCGGCGACGAGTTCATCTGCCGCTACCAGGAGCAGCTGGAGAACGAGGTGGAGCAGCTGTACGGGAACTTCGTCAAGTACAACGAGAGCAAGAACATCTTCCACACGTTCCGCACGCCCGCCTCGCTCTTCGTGGTGATGCTCGCGGCCTACGTGCTGTCGGGCGTGCTGGGCTTCCTGGGGCTCGACATCGTGGCGTCGCTGTGCAACCTGGCGGTGACGGTGCTGCTGCTGCTGCTGTGCACGTGGGGCTACGTGCGCTACTCGGGCGAGTACCTGGAGATGGGAGTCCTCATCGACGAGCTGGCCAACTTCATCTGGCAGACGGTGCGTTTGCTCGTTTCGTCGTCGTGATTTTTTCGATGTGCGTGTCTCTCGATGTCCAACTTTCACTCGCTTGCCATCTCTGCGTCTCTCTTGCTCTGTACATCTGCATGTCAAAATGTATGTCTCATCTTACGTCTGTCTGTCACTAACTTGCTGTTCGCCTGTATATCCCTTAACATGTTAATGTTTTTCAGGCCAATCGAAGGCGCTCCGTGCGCCACGACGCCACTGGTGGCGTGCAAATGTAACGGTGCCGCGCCACCCTCGTTGTCCCCACAGATGATCAGCCCCCTGAGCGAAAAGCTGCTGGGCGAGGCGGCGAGGATGACGGTGTCCGGCTCCTTGGGCGCCGCGCTGCCAGCCAAATCCAAACGCAAAACCAAAACCAACTGACCCCGCCGCCGTGCCGGTCGGCGCGCGAGCCGTGCGGCCGCTGAGGGAGGGGAGGGGGATCAAGATAGTGGCACTATTGGCCAGACGGTCAACACGGCGCTGACCTCTATGCATTCGTCGCCGGACGGCGTCGCTCCGAGTTCCCTTGCTTGTGACCGACGGCACGGTTCGGCAAGCACGGGCGGTAGGTGGGGGGGTGTCGCCGAGGAGGAGGGTCTCCCGTCACCGGGGTCTGTGGCCAGTCGCCGACGGTGAATTTAATTCGCACGTTTGAAGAACGTCAAATTTTGTCCGATTGTTTGCGAAGACCTGCCGGGTATCTCTTTCGTCCCACGATTGGGCAAATGGCCAAGGCCATTAATTGCAGCCGTTTCATCACGGTGTGAATCTGGCAGCAAAGTGCAATGAGATAATACAACAACATGCCAATACTTAGCACGTGTGGGTTCTTTACGCGGACCCCTGTCATTCCTCATTGAGCGGTTGGTGAGCGCGAGACCAAAATTGAGAGCCACACGGAGCCCCCTGTGGAGAAGCACAATTTCCGCGAGCTTTTGCCACAACGGCGATGAAATGCAATTGATTGTCAACGTCCAAACATTCCCTGCTCGCAACACGTGCATGCCAACGCGCCTTCCCGCTCGCATGTACCTCGATCGACCACCAAACACACGCTCGCTTCACGGCCTGTCCTCACGCGTGTTGACTGTTATACTCCATTCGCGCACACGTGTGCTGTAGGCAGCAGCTGCCGTTGACGCGTGTTGTGTTAACCCGGGGGTATTTTGAAAGGCGCCGTCGCAGCAGCCGCGGCAGCACCAAACTGACGGCGTGGTGCGTGGCTTTGCCGGCCATTGGGCTGGTTCTTCGTTGTTGATGTGCCCTGCTGCTGCACAGAGGCAGCAGGGCCTGCACTATTCGAGGTGGAGGCAACACAAATCGAGCCGATGAACAGTCCTGGTTTTGGAAGCGTGCTTAATTTTTAACTCGGTCCACGAAGCTGAAACTGAAACAACAAAAAAGAACCCGTGCGGTGATGCACGCTGTTCACCTGTTTGTCATTTTATTTCCATTACCGCGACGCTTGCTGCGTCCTCGTCGAATTGAGCGTGCGAGTCGCAATGTTGCTTTGTTAAAGCGCTCAACTTCCGAGGGTCTCTTAATCCGTTACCGTCTACCCGCCTGGGATCTTTCAATTTGACGCTTTGACCTTTTGCGGGCACGCTTTCCACAGCGAGGCTATTTGACGGTTACTTTTTGTCCCTCCCGCCTCTCAATACCGCATGGTACTCGCTCCACCGTCTGTTTACAGCACAGCAACGTGGCCTTAGCAGCGGTAAGGTGCCGCTTCCCGCGACTCACCCGGTTTCCCACGTCTGCCAACCGCCAGCCGGATCGGGCGGTGCACGCCGTCGATTGGTAGACGCGGAAAGCCGAGCAGCGTCCAGGCGGTGTGATGGTGGCAGATGGTGCTCCACGGGGTCTGGAGTCTCGGAGCGACTTGGTTGTGAGGAGCGTGGGTCAGAGACCAAAATTTGTCCGGCCCTGAACTCCACAAACACCCCCGCTCCCCATTTGCTCTATCGTCGCGACACGGAGCCGCTGGTGAGAGATTCGTCGGAGTTTGGTTCCGGATCAACCGCTCCAGGCTTTGACAGAGCCCGGGGGGGCCGCCTGCCCATCCACTGGCCTTGCTTCGAGATGGGAAGCAAAGGGAAAAAATAGAACAGCTCCGTTGTGCTTGGGACATAAACGTGCTTCAGATTACACGTAGAATGCTAATGTATGTGCATTTCTGTTGATCTTGTTAAACACGAGGGCTGTTTACATCCAGCGAGTGAGCACGTTAATTGTAAAAGCCGCACCTGCCTGCAAGCCTGCAAAGTCCAATGTGTAGATATTTTATGTTTTGTTTTCTCGAGGTCCACGCTTTACATTGCAAAATGTTATTGCCAGGAGTCGCAGTGTTGGAGAGCGCGTGCGACTCGCAAGTAAAAAAGTCGCGAGTTCAACTCCGGGTCTGGGGGCGCGACTTTGCCCGTTCTTCCTCCGTGCTGATAAAAACGAGAGAGCCACTCGTCGTGAGAAGGCAACATTTCTACGGGTTGACTCATCCCCGTCATGGGTTTGTCATTTCCACCTACAGCTCGTGGCTGTACGGGGGTAGTTGACCGTCTCAACATTTCTTTGAGCAAGAAACCACTCTGACTTGTGTACCAGTGGAACGATCCCGCTCGGACGCCATCTCGTGCGAGAAACGCGTCTTGAATTGGCTAGCTAAGAGGGGAACCAACCAAATGCACTGGGAGGTCGGGGGTGAGTCCACGTAGTTTACACAGCGAGGGGCGCCTAGTCCGCTCGAGAGCTCAGAGTTAGCACCCTATGCATATACAGTGGTACAACCACACGTGCGTACGTGTGTATTATAAAGAGCACCTTAATCGGTAACTTGAAGTGATTTTTGTTATTTTAGAGTACATTTTCTGTTGCCAAAATTGCAAGAAATGTTTTCAAATGGTACGGTTAATTTGGCTGTATATTAAATATTTGGTTCAGCATCTCTGTCTCTATTTGTATTCTCCTCAGACATGTTTCTCTACTTGCGTTCTAACCCCTTTTCCTCCACGTTCAAGGCACTTTCCGTGAAATCGGCTACAGTTATATTATTGTTGAAAGTGGTGTCATCGTTTGGTTCCTCGAGGCGTTTGAATGTGTCGGTTCGAGTTGGTCTCGAACCAGCAACTTGCCTGCCGAGCTATTTGATGTTAGCTCCCTTGTCGCCGGCTGTACTTCGCCTTACTCTAGCTTTGGCTATGTTGAAGTACAACCTGCATCACACCAGCGTGTACTCGCCTCATGCATTGTTTTTGTTAATGATTGAAACACTATTGAACACACCTCGTGGGTGTTGATGTCATAGCGAGCATCGAGAGCATGGCATCAACGAAACCGTTGATGATTGGCAGTTTTCAGAATGAACCAAAGCAAAATTAATTTATATATTCCAGCACTCAGAACTTTTTTCAGATGTCATTGGTGACCAAAAAAACGGGGGACTTGCGCAGAGTGACAGCCAAAGGATGCTGCACGAGGTGTCTCTGGCGTGCATGGAAGTGAGTTGCCTCCCGCGTGCACAGAGCCGTGGAATCAGCTCTTTGTGCAGGAAATTGTCGGTGTCGTCGTCGTTGGTGACGACGGCCCGGCGAGACCTTCATTCAGCAGGGGATTGATCACGACTGGTGATTGCCAATGGAGCCTGGTCGTGTTTATTAGGTGGTGTGTTTAAAGTTGTTGAGACAGCTCGTCAGGATTCCTACCTTGCAGACCAACTTAGATCGTATTGGTCACCCCGTGCTCCTTATAAATCTCAACGTTCATCCGACAAAGTCCCATCACAAGAAAGAGAAGCACAAACAAATAGACACATTTCTCTGTCCGTATTGAACGGCTGTACTCCGCATGGACCTAAACTCAATTTCCCTGTACAAGAATGCGGAGTAACCTGTATTGTCTGACAGCTCTGTCTGGTTGCAATTTAAACGCAGTGCTCGAACGCCATCGATCTGGGTGAGAGTACGGAAAGTAGACTTTCCCTTTCAGATGATGTTTCAGTTTTCAGTTTCATTTATCAGGTATAGCCCTGTGAGCCATGCGGCTCTTGACTCGGGTGCAACCGCAACAAACAAAAACATGAACAAGGAACATCTTAAAGTGACGACGCGAACCAGAAAAAAATCCAGGAAAAAACAGCAAAGCCTTCCAGAAAAAGCACCGCATATCAACGCTGTGTGTAGGATGTGAACAAACAAAAATGATACAATACAATCTCGCGGTTCGCCTTGAGTTGTGCTCACGGCACCGGGCGAGGATCTGTGCCCCGTTGCGAGTTGCCAGGCCGAGTCCCACCCAGGTCACGCCGCCCGCCACCACCTGCAGGGCCGTGGAGGCGCGCGGGTCTCGGGTTTGATTCCGGCTGCTGGCACGAGGGGGCGACTCTCGCGCGCGACACGAGGCCACCCCGAGTAACGAACAGCGCTCTTGTTCTATGAGACCTAATTTACCAGTGGCAAAATATAGTAATAGGTTTTTACCCTTTCAACTGGTACAAAACTGCAATAACCACAACAAGCAGTCAAAATGCAAACAAAAAGAAAGGGTAAAAACCTATTACTATATTTTGCCACTGGTAAATGAGGTCTCAGTGTAAATGCTTACCCCGAGCTCTCTACTCTGATAGTGCGCTGTTTTTGAGTTTTACGCCTCTTGGCGTCATCTGGTCCAACACCAATAGAGACTAGGCTCTAAGAAAAGCTGTCTCGGGTGTGGACCAATCAACTTCAAGGACATACATATCATTATCAGAGTTGTTTCTTTTTGTTTGCATTTTGACTGCTTGTGTTGTGGTTAATGCAAACATGATGCCTTGTATAAAGGTGTCAGTTTTGTACCAGTTTAAAGGGTAACAACCTATTACTGCAGCGCTCTTGCTGTTGATGAATACGTCTCTGCAGTGGTGTCACTAAAGCTGTAACGAGTGGTCAAAGTGTTGCATATCGGGTCTCATCAATTAAGTTTCCAACCCGTGAACATTGACATGCACGGCATTATATATATATTTTTGCCAACCTATTTCTGGACGAAGGGCCTCCTCCTTCCGCACGCTGTGTTGCAGATCGTGAGTGTCATTTGCCCATACTTCACCGCGCGGGTCTTTTGAAGGCGTGGGTGCGTAGACGTGCAGTACAACAGTGCCGTACTGCCCGCCACGTATCCCCGCAGAATGGAGTGCAGCTGGCACGCGCCTGATCGCTCTTAATCATACGTCCCAGGTTCATCCACCGTCCTGCTTAGCTTCCGAGACCCTGGCGAATTCAATCGCCAGCCTCAGCGATGTTGTTGGTCACCGTTCTTAAGAGTGCCATGTCTTCACCAGGGCTAAGGCTCGCCGAGTCTCAAGACGCGTTGCCAAGGAGGGTCCTGATGGGATCATTTGGCGCAGCTTCAATATTGCTTCGTGAGCGTTTGGGCTCCGCGTGCGTTGGCTACGTACGGTGCGAAAGAAGGTCAACATACATTACGACCCTCAAAGCTCTACACAGATAGGTGCAACAATCACTGGCTGTACTGCGGCCACCTGGCCACCTCGCAACCCACGCCCGCAACACGGGGGAATCCCAGACAGACTCCAACTCTTACCTGTCCATAGGATTTTTTGAATATTTATGTAGCCACAAGGTGTGTGTGGCTACAAGGTGTGTGTGTAACTACAAGATGTGTGTGTGTGTGTGTATCTACAATGTGTGTGTAGCTACAGGATAAGAGATAATCGTTTTTGTTTATTTAATTTTGCTCTCCCGTGCACGCGACACTGAAAGCAATCGGTCATCCTTCGAGATGGGGGTAGACCACGTGTGTATTAGGTTCGGTTAGCCTGGTCCTCGAGGTGCGAGTGACTATTTATATCTCTCAGCAGCGCGCTTGATTGTAATTACTGGTGATTTCCCCCCCCCGCCCCTAATCGGCATCATCAGCTGCAGCAAAAAAAACCAGCAGCGCCATCAGCTTACGACTTCATCACCCGCACCGGCCAGATCTCAGCAGCAAAGTAAACGCCGAGCCTGGCTGCCTGCCTCGACAATGCCGGGGTTGTCAGGGTTGCTGGTGCGCTGCTGGTTGGCCAGCCACGAGGTGGAGGAACGCGCAACGGATTATTGTATTCATCTGTGCGGAGCTGTCAGCGCGACGTCGCTTGGAAGTGGGTGCGGGCGGGGGGGGGGAGATGGCGCGCGCGGAGCGGATCGATGGCAACTCCCAAGGTCGCGTCGTCCTTCAGCAGAGCGAGGTCGGAGTCGAGGAGGAGGAGGAGGAGGCGCGCGTTCACACGGAGGGCGTCGGAGAGAGAGGGAGGGAGGGAGGGCGATTTTATTGAGTGTGGACTACCTCGCGAACGCGAAGCGAAAGTTACAACTCCGATTTTGTTTTCAATCGCGTGAGAGTTCCGGAGACCAGGATGAGTGTCATTTGCGAAAGTGGGGCGGGTTATAACCTATGCGACCATTTTTTTCCGGTATTGAAATGATGATAAGAAATAAAATTATGTAATAGGCAATTAACCACGATGGCTGAGGCAAAGCTTATTTGGAAATGAAATTATTTATTTATCAAGGACACTTTTTCAGGAGGGTCCTGAATTGTTTTTTAAACAGAGGGTAGTAGTAGGTTTTTACCCTTTCAACTGGTACAAAAACTGACACCTTTATACAAGGCATCATGTTTGCAATAACCACAACACAAGCAGTCAAAATGCAAACAAAAATAAACAATTCTGATAATGATCCTTATCAGAGTTGTTTCTTTTTGTTTGCACCAGTTGAAAGGGTAAAAACCTACTACTATATTTTGCCACTAGTAAAGGAGGTCTCAGTGTTTTTAAACAGAGGTTTCCAGGGAACTAATGATGAGTTGTGATCATTATTATTATACATGTGGGAGGAAGCCGGGGCACTCTATCCCCCTACAGATGGAAACATCTGGCGATTAGTGCACTTGCTCTACTGCCATCTCCTGGCGAGCCAGGGAACTGCACTTCCTCGTCGCCCACGCGAAGGGAGTTCCACAGTCCGCCCGTGTGGCGATCCACCATCACCGGAGCGCAGGCAGCAGCCACGTGCAGGGTAGCCACCGCCGCCGCCACTCGGCTCCAAGTACCGCCACAAAGGTGGACGCTAAAGTCGAGGAGGACTTCCCCGTCGTGGCGACATTCATCGGGAGGACGGTGCGAGCTTGGGTGGAGCAGTGAGCCTGGGTTCTTGGGAGTCGGTGGCGATGCAGAGTTGGGAGTCGCCATCGAGGAGGTGGTGAGCGTTGGGTTGTGGGGGGGGGGTAAGGATAGAGACTTCATGGGACACCGTAGCACGGGCGGGGGGGTCATGGTGAGAGGAAGAGAGTCCTTGTGTGGGCATAGAGAGAGTGGTGCGAGGGTTAAGAGCACGGACCCAGGAGAGGAGTGTGGTGGTGGTGGTGGTGGTCATGGTAGTGGTGGTGGTCATGGTAGTGGCGGTGGTGGTGAGTGGTAATGTAGCGGTCAGCGCACTGCACTACGAACCGGGTGACGCGAGTTCGATTCCCGCTCACGGCCAACATCGGTGGCGGATATCTGAACCGGTCCTGGGCCTCCCCTAGGTCGACTCAGCCTCAAATGAGTTCCTGGTGCGGTGTGTAAACATCGCCACTGGGGAGACAAAGGCGACCGGGCGTGCTGCTGACCACCCACCCTTCTGTTCGCTAACAGCGCTTGCACCGACAGTCCGTGAAGGCTACGCGGGGGGGTGGGGGGGTCCTTGTCTCTGGTGGTGTGGAGTGGCCCCCTGGTGCCAGACGGGGTGAGAGTGGCCCACGGCGCGAGATGCGAGGAGGACATTGGGGCACGAGAGCGCCGGGATTGACCCTCGCCGACCCCGCCCCTGAGGGTTCGGATTCGGGGTTCTTGGGGGGGGGGGGTCGTCTTTGGCGGCGAGGGAAGGGGGACGGAGGGGATTCTGGGGGGAGTGGATGGATGAATGGGCGAATAGGTGAGTGGATGGGTTAGTGGGTGAGTTAGTGAGTGTGAATAGGTGAGTGCATGAATGTATATAGGCGAATAGGGGAGTGGATGGATTAGTGGGTGAGTTAGTGAGTGTGAATAGGTGAGTGCATGAATGTATATAGGCGAATAGGTGAGTGGATGGGTTAGTGGGTGAGTTAGTGAGTGTGAATAGGTGAGTGCATGAATGTATATAGGCGAATAGGTGAGTGGATGGGTTAGTGGGTGAGTTAGTGAGTGTGAATAGGTGAGTGCATGAATGTATATAGGCGAATAGGTGAGTGGATGGGTTAGTGGGTGAGTTAGTGAGTGTGAATAGGTGAGTGCATGAATGTATATAGGCGAATAGGTGAGTGGATGGGTTAGTGGGTGAGTTAGTGAGTGTGAATAGGTGAGTGCATGGATGTATATAGGCGAATAGGGGAGTGGATGGATTAGTGGGTGAGTTAGTGAGTGTGAATAGGTGAGTGCATGGATGTATATAGGCGAATAGGTGAGTGGATGGGTTAGTGGGTGAGTTAGTGAGTGTGAATAGGTAAGTGGATGGGTTAGTGGGTGAGTTATTGAGTGTGAATAGGTGAGTGCATGGATGGATGGGTGAATAGGTGAGTGGATGGGTTAGTGGATGAGTTAGTGAGTGTGAATAGGTGAGTGGATGGGTTAGTGGGTGAGTTATTGAGTGTGAATAGGTGAGTGCATGGATGTATGGGCGAATAGATGAGTGGATGGGCGAATAGATGAGTGGATGGGTTAGTGGGTGAGTTAGTGAGTGTGAATAGGTGAGTGGATGGGTTAGTGGGTGAGTTAGTGAGTGTGAATAGGTGAGTGGATGGGTTAGTGGGTGAGTTATTGAGTGTGAATAGGTGAGTGCATGGATGTATAGGCGAATAGGTGAGTGGATGGGTTAGTGGGTGAGTTAGTGAGTGTGAATAGGTGAGTGGATGGGTTAGTGGGTGAGTTAGTGAGTGTGAATAGGTGAGTGGATGGGTTAGTGGGTGAGTTATTGAGTGTGAATAGGTGAGTGCATGGATGTATGGGCGAATAGATGAGTGGATGGGCGAATAGATGAGTGGATGGGTTAGTGGGTGAGTTAGTGAGTGTGAATAGGTGAGTGGATGGGTTAGTGGGTGAGTTATTGAGTGTGAATAGGTGAGTGCATGGATGTATGGGTGAATAGGTGAGTGGATGGGTTAGTGGGTGAGTTAGTGAGTGTGAATAGGTGAGTGGATGGGTTAGTGGGTGAGTTATTGAGTGTGAATAGGTGAGTGCATGGATATATGGGTGAATAGGTGAGTGGATGGGTTAGTGGATGAGTTAGTGAGTGTGAATAGGTGAGTGGATGGGTTAGTGGGTGAGTTATTGAGTGTGAATAGGTGAGTGCATGGATGTATAGGCGAATAGGTGAGTGGATGGGTTAGTGGGTGAGTTAGTGAGTGTGAATAGGTGAGTGGATGGGTTAGTGGGTGAGTTAGTGAGTGTGAATAGGTGAGTGGATGGGTTAGTGGGTGAGTTATTGAGTGTGAATAGGTGAGTGCATTGATGTATGGGCGAATAGATGAGTGGATGGGCGAATAGATGAGTGGATGGGTTAGTGGGTGAGTTAGTGAGTGTGAATAGGTGAGTGGATGGGTTAGTGGGTGAGTTATTGAGTGTGAATAGGTGAGTGGATGGGTTAGTGGGTGAGTTAGTGAGTGTGAATAGGTGAGTGGATGGGTTAGTGGGTGAGTTATTGAGTGTGAATAGGTGAGTGCATTGATGTATGGGCGAATAGATGAGTGGATGGGCGAATAGATGAGTGGATGGGTTAGTGGGTGAGTTAGTGAGTGTGAATAGGTGAGTGGATGGGTTAGTGGGTGAGTTATTGAGTGTGAATAGGTGAGTGCATGGATGTATGGGTGAATAGGTGAGTGGATGGGTTAGTGGATGAGTTAGTGAGTGTGAATAGGTGAGTGGATGGGTTAGTGGGTGAGTTATTGAGTGTGAATAGGTGAGTGCATGGATGTATAGGCGAATAGGTGAGTGGATGGGTTAGTGGGTGAGTTAGTGAGTGTGAATAGGTGAGTGGATGGGTTAGTGGGTGAGTTATTGAGTGTGAATAGGTGAGTGCATGGATGTATGGGTGAATAGGTGAGTGGATGGGTTAGTGGATGAGTTAGTGAGTGTGAATAGGTGAGTAAATGGGTTTGTAAGTGTGAATATGTGAGTGGATGGATGTATGGGCGAATAGATGATTAGATGGGTTCATGGGTGTGTGTATATGTGAATGAATGGGTTACTGGGTGAGTTAGTGAGTGTGTGTGTGAATAGGTCAGTGGATGGATGAATGGGTTGAAGGATGAGTGCGTTGGTGAGTGGGTGAATGAGTCGATTGGTATGTTAGTAGGCAAGTAGATTTGATGGGAGGATGTTATAGTTGAGTGAGAGTAAATAGTTGAGTGAGTTTTATGGGTGGATGAGCGATACTCGATTAAGTGGATGTGTGAGTGGAACAGTAACTGAGTGAGTGGGTGAATACGTGAGTGGGTTGGTGAGTGAGTGAATAGGCGACTGAATATTTGGAGGAGCGAGTGAGTGAATGAGTTGTTAATAGCTGAGTGGGTGGTGGCTGAGTGAATCGTTGAGTGGATTGGTGAGTGGGTGGATGGATGAATGACTGTGTGGATGACCGAGGGAGCGAATAGCTGAGTGGGTGGATGCGTGAATGAGCGAGTGGGTGTGGGGGGGGGGTGGCTGGGTCTCTGGGGGGGGGGGCTGGATCTCTGGGTGGGGGCGGGGGGGTCTCTGGGTGGGGGCGGTGTGCGGAGCTTAGAGGCGGCGCAGCACCGTGGGGCTGAGACTGAAGCAGCAGCAGTAGCAGCCGCAGCGACAATAGCAGTCATCAGCAACAGCAGGATCAGCAACAGCAGCTTGCAGACATCAGTTGAAGAGGCGATACGTGGAGCCAGGTACGAGCGTGGTGTGTGTGGCGTGTGGTGTGTATGTGTGTGTGTGGTGTGTGTGTGTGTGGCGTGTGTGTGGCGCGTGTGTGTGTGTCTGGTGTGTGTCTGGTGTGTGTGTGTGGTGTGTGTGGTGTGTGTGGTGTGCGTGGTGTGTGTTCCTGGTGTGTGTGCCTGGTGTGTGTCTGGTGTGTGTGTGTGGTGTGTGTGTGTGGTGTGTGTGTGTCACTGTCTTCGTGCAGCGTGCTCTGCCTGTGTTGTGTTCCGTGCGTGTCGTCTGTCTGCGCGCGCGCGCCCGTTCATTATCCTGTCTCATGCATTGGCATGTGCGTGTGTTCCGATGTGTCGTGGTTGTGTGTACGTAGATACACGCGTGTGCTCGCGTGTTCACGTGTGTGTGCGCGTGTTCACGTGTGTAATAAACGTGCGTGTTAATGTTGCGTGCGCCTTTGTGTATTCCATCGTGTGTGTGTGCAATGCGTGTGTAGGGTGATTGCATTAACGGACGTGTTGATTGAGTGTAAATGTGTGTGATGTGTGTGTGCGTGCGTGTGTGTGCGCGTGTGAATGTGGCTCGTTCAATGCGTGTGTTGTGGTGTGGTTTTCCTGACCGTGCGTTCGGCGTGCGCGTTGATCGTGCCGACCTTCGTGTTGTAGATTGCGCCCGTGGGTCGCGATGGTGTGCGTACACCATTCGTCCGTGTGTGATCATTATAACAGAATCGCGTGTTGGTGCGTCTGCCCGTGTGTCGTAGTGTAGCGGTCAGCGCGCTGCACTACGAACCCGGCGACCCGGGGTTCGATTCTCGCTCGCGGCCAACACCGGTGACGATTATCTGAACCGGTCCTGGGCCCTTCTGTAGGTCGACTCAGCCTCAAAATGAGTACCTGGTGCGATGTGCAAACATCGGCACTTGGGGAGACAAAGGCGGCCGGCCGTAGTGCTGACCACCCACCCCCTCGTGTACCGTGCCTGCCTTCATAGGCGCTCGCTCAGAGCACTTTCCCCAGCAGTCTGTCAAAGCTACACGGGGGACCTTTGTCTATGTACGTTTCTGTGTGTCCTTGTGTGGGGAGCGGTGGCGTAGTGGTCAGCGCATTGCGCTTGGAACCCGGCGACCAGAGTTCGATTCCTGCCCAACATCAGTCGCGAATAATTGAACCTGAGTCTCCCCTAGGTCGACTCAGCTCTAAAGGCGTTCCGGTCGTAGTGCGGGCCACCCACCCAGTCGTGTGCCGTACCGGCCTTCGTAGGTGCCCGCTAACAGCACTTGCCCCAACAACCTGTAACGGCGATACGGGGTGTACGTGTGCGCGTATCCGTGTGTGTTTGCGTGTCTCCATGCTTGTCATCATATAGAGAGCGCAATCATCACCAGCAGCAGCATCATCAGTCGCATGCTGGTAATTCTAATGGCGTGTGTTTGTTAATGATTCATGGGAGGCGAGCGAGCCCGTGTTACAAGAGAACACAGGTTACGCTCATTAATATAATCAACAACATCATCAACAAAATCATCATCATTAATCGCATCACCATCGTCATGATCATCAACCTCATTGGCACCGTAGGCATCGTCAACATCATCGTCAACATCATCATCAACATCATCATCAACATCACTCCATTGACATCATCGCCATCAGGAACACAGCCGTCAGCAGCAGCATGATCATCATCATCATCAATTCACCAACCACATGGACACCATCCAACCTCGTCAAATCTCATCAGGCTCAAGTGAGACTTCACTGGATCATTATTATTCCATAATATCGTTGTAGGATTGTGGAGTGTCCACCACTGGCTTCAGTAACACCAAGGCCTTGCCCCCGTCTGGGGTTGGGGTCGAGTCGCGGTTAGTGGTTGGGCTTAAGGGGTTAGGGGTAGCGTTTAGGGGTTGTTATGGACTTGGGGCTAAAGTTGCAGTTATGGTTAGGGTTAATTTAATTTAGGTTATGGTAATAGTTGTGGTTGGGGCTACGGTTGTGGCTATGGTTGTGTGTTAGGGTAGTGGTTATGGTTGTGTGTTAGGGTTGTGGCTATGGTTGTGGTTATGGTTGTGGCTATGGTTGTGGTTATGGTTGTGTGTGTGTTAGGGTTGTGGTTTTGGTTGTGTGTTAGGGTTGTGGTTTTGGTTGTGTGTTAGGGTTGTGGCTATGGTTGTGGTTATGGTTGTGTGTTAGGGTTGTGGTTATGGTTGTGGTTATGGTTGTGTGTTAGGGTTGTGTGTTAGGGTTTTGGCTATGGTTGTGTGTTAGGGTTTTGGCTATGGTTGTGTGTTAGGGTTGTGGTTATTGTTGTGGTTATGGTTGTGTGTTAGGGTGGTGGTTATGGTTGTGTGTTAGGGTGGTGGTTATGGTTGTGTGTTAGGGTTGTGGTTGCTCTTAGAATTAGGATTGAGGTTAGGTTTGAGGTTGCGGTTCGGTTTAGGATTTTGGTTGTGGTTAGGGTCAGGGTTCACTGTGGTGAGGCTGAGGGATTTGGATGGTTGCTGTTGTGGCTCGGATTGTGGTTGTCATAGCGGGTTATGATCACGGCGGGGATTTCAGGGTTACGGGTTCTCTGCGGTTCCGCTTGGGGTGGTGGGACTGTGGTTGGGGTTGGGGTGCGCTGGGGGTCGGGTTGCCGGTGGTCTTGCCGAGTTGCTCGGTTTCCACTTTGCGCCGCCGCCGCCGCGTTGCGAGCTCGGCGAAGCGACGCGACCGCTCGCAGAACGAGCGAATCACGGACACGCCGCAGCCAAGACAAAGGTGCCCTGTGTAGTCTTGACAGACTTTTTGGGGCAAGTGCTGTTGGCGAGCACCCGATGAAGGCCGGCAAGAGTGACCTGGGTCATCAAAATTACAAAAACAATGAAATAAAACAAGTACATCGATGAAACGAAGAGAAATCAGAGAAAAAAAAATAACCACGGTACAGAAGAAATATCAAATATTGTCACGAGGATACATCTCCCCGGTGGGGAAAGTCAGCTCGGACAAACGCGTCCAGCACCCGCGATGACTGTCGCGTCATTCCCGGGGGGATTGCTGCCACCTCCGTTGAGCCACCGCCGTGGCAGCCGCGGCGGTAACGGCGAGCGGCGCTTGCACCGAGTGAGCAACGGCTCCTTCCCTCTGGCCGCGAGCGAGCAGCCACACAAGATACGGCAGTGTAGTGGTCAGTGTAGCGGTCAGTGTAGCGGTCAGCGCGCAGAGCTGCAAACCTGGCGGGCCGAGTTCGATTCCCAGCCAACACCGGCTCACGGCCAACACTGGTGACAATTATCTGAATCGATCCTGGGCTTCCTTTAGGTCGAATCGGCCTCAAATGAGTATCTGGTGCGGTGTGTGAACATCGCCATTAGGGAGACAATGACGGCCGGGCGGGGTGCTGGCCACCCACGGCCTCGTGTGCTGTGCCGGCCTTCATAGGTGCCTGCGAACAGCACTTGTCTGTTAAGGCTATCGGGGGCATCTTTGGTCTGGTTGATGGTAGTTGGCGGTGATTATGACGATGATGATGATGATGGTGGCTGATGACGATCTCTCTCACCAGGCTCACCTCTCCCACCTCTCCCACCTCCCTCGTCACCTCCTGCGGCCGCCCCCGCCCGCCGTGCTCCTCGTCTCCCCCGGGGGGCCCGGAGCGGCCACCATGGGCGGCCTGCGGCTGCGGGGCCTCTCCCGGGGCGGCCTCCAGCTGGGCCTGGCCTCCGCCGCCCTGCTGCTCGCGCTGCGCGGCGCCGGCGCCGCCACCACCGCGGCCGTCCCGCCCGCGGGGCCCACCTCCTCCTGGCCCGGGGGGGCGACCGCGACGACGGCAACGGCCAATCAGAGCAAATCGTGCCTGGGCACCTACACGTGCTTGCCCGGCATCCTGCTGCCCGTGTGGCTGCCCAACGACCCGCCGCTCCCGGACAAGGTGGCGCGCGCCCTCGTCTACTTCGTGTGCCTCATGTACATGTTCCTGGGCGTGTCGATCATCGCCGACCGCTTCATGGCCTCCATCGAGGTGATCACGTCGCAGGAGAAGGAGATCACCATCAAGAAGCCGAGCGGCGAGACCGTCACCACGACGGTGCGCGTGTGGAACGAGACGGTGTCCAACCTCACGCTGATGGCGCTGGGCTCGTCGGCGCCCGAGATCTTGCTCTCCGTCATCGAGGTGTGCGGGCACCACTTCGAGGCGGGCGACCTGGGGCCCAGCACCATCGTGGGCAGCGCGGCCTTCAACATGTTCGTCATCATCGCCATCTGCGTGTACGTGGTGCCCGACGGCGAGACGCGCCGGATCAAGCACCTGCGCGTGTTCTTCGTGACGACGGCCTGGAGCGTCTTCGCGTACATCTGGCTCTACCTCATCCTCGCCGTCTTCTCGGAGGGCATCGTCGAGGTGTGGGAGGCGCTGCTCACGTTGGCCTTCTTCCCCGTGTGCGTCGTCTTCGCCTGGGTCGCCGACCGCCGCCTGCTCTTCTACAAGTACGTGTACAAGCGCTACCGCGCCGACAAGCACCGCTGCGTCATCGTCGAGTCCGAGGGCGAGCGGCCCAAGTCGTCCATCGAGATGGACGGCAAGGGGGCGGCCACGGCGGCCGGGGGGGGCGCGACGGCCGTGGCGCTGCAGCTCGACGGGCCCGACGTGGCCGACGAGCCCGAGGCGGGCGAGGGCCGGCGCGAGATGTTCCGAATCCTCAAGGAGCTCAAGCACAAGCACCCGGACAAGGACCTGGAGCAGCTGACCGAGATGGCCAACTACCAGCTGCTGAGTCAGCAGCAGAAGAGCCGCGCCTTCTACCGCATCCAGGCCACGCGCAAGGTGCTCGCACCTGCCTCCTCGGCCACTCCCGCTGGACTCCTGGCCCCAATCGCAGCGCTAATGTTTTGGTTTTGTCAGTAGCAATGGAGGAGCGGTGGACGTGACGGGAGTCTCGCGGTCAGCAGCTCCGTCCGTAGTGGCCGATGGGAGATGACGCGGTGTCGTGACGATGCCGTGGTGTCATGCGTAGCACCCTGAAACCGCAATCCAGAGGTCGCCGGTTCGATTACAATGGTGCAAGTTTCCCCAATCCCCCCGCTCCCCAACCCCCACGTGTTAACACCACGTGATATACAGGAGGTCGTGGGTTCGATCCCCACCCTACCGCCTGTATGTTTGGAGTTTATACTGGTAGGAACCTTCTGGTTACACCAGCCCACAGGGGATTATTGTGTCCGTCGTGCAGGGAGGGGCTGGGTGGGGAGGGGAGGGTGGGGCTGGGTGGGGGGTGGGAGGGTGGGGCTGGGTGGGGAGGGGCTGGTCACCCTGTGGTGCCCTTATAAAACTCAACGTTTCACCTACTCACGCCGGCTTGTGCCCGCCCTCACAGTCGGCCATATTTGCAGAATACACCACGCCGCCGTTGACCCTGCAGGCCATTGCCCGAGCAACCCAACGTTCCTACCAGCTCCCTCCGCAGGACAATGTGTTATATACAGGCGGTAGGGCCGCGTAGATTTTTCTCCAGGCCCTCCGGTTTTTCCCTCCACGTTTAAAATCAACACCACACGTTTAGAGTATTTTTTGCTGCTGTAAATTTCCACTTCGTTGAGCTGTCATTTGTGATCGTCAGGTCGCTTTTGAAAAGGAGCTCTACAGCTCAGTGGGTACTTACATGGTGAAATAAAAATAGAAAGTTTACTTTGAGTTTACACGGGGACACCACGGTTAGCCGATCGGCAGGCAGGTCGTGTGTGGTGGGGTAAAGTGTGGGTACGCCCACCTCTCCCAAAAGGTCGGGTCAACGTGGACGAGCAGGCCAAGCACCGTCTCCAAGTCACTTTCCTCATTAAAAAAAAACTCCCCCCCCCCCCCCACAAAAGTCTTGGCTCAACCGCAGCTCCCGAATCCCCAGGGAGACGAGCATCTCGTACACGGGAGGTCACCCGGCTAGATTCAGGACGTGGTGTTGTAAGACCCTCCCTGTAGGAGGCAAGGTAATTCAAATTCCTATTTTAAAAAGCGATTAAATAATGCAGTTAAACAAAGGCCACTGTTCTGCACAGTAGGGACATCCGGATGTTCTTGGAGGCCTGGGGCTATAGGCTCGGGGCAACATGGGGGGGGGGGGGCTGTTAATTAGCGAGAAAACAGCCCCTGTGGGGCCCTCTCTTGTGAGGTTATGGGTAAATAGTCCCTTCTCCCTACCCCACACCTGCCGTGATGTACCTTTGTAATCAACGTAAATCCGTATTCCTACGCTGCAGGGGACGGTGATGACTAATTATATCGCTGATCATGTTGAGCGGCGTTCTGTCGCCGCCGCCAAAGCAGGCAAGCGAACAAAGATTGAAAAGTTGAGGCCCGAAGAGCCAAAGGTGCGGTGGGGGGGTGGGTGGGTGGGGGGGGACAGCACTCGTGGCTGGCTGGCTAACGGTCGCGGCAGGAATAGAATTTCCCCGGCTGCTGCTGTGGCCCTCCGATCGCGTCACCCGCCGCCCCCCCGCCCCTTGTGCCTCCAGATGACGGGCGCGGGCAACATCCTGAAGAAGCACCTGCTGGAGCAGGCTCGCCGCTCGGCCAGTATCACCGAGATCCACGTGGAGGCGGGCGACGGCGCGGGCGCCGCCTCCTCGGCGTGCCGCGTGTTCTTCGAGCCGTCCTCGTACCGCTGCCTCGAGAGCTGCGGCGCCTGCACCCTGACGGTGGTGCGGCGCGGCGGCGACCCCCGCGCCACCCTCTACGTCGACTACCGCACCGAGGACGGCTCGGCGAGCGCCGGCTCGGACTACGACCTCGCGTCCGGCACGCTCGTGTTCCGGCCCGGCGAGACGGAGAAGACGATCAGCGTGGGCATCGTCGACGACGACATCTTCGAGGAGGACGAGCAGTTCTTCGTGCGGCTCAGCAACTTGCGGGCGGCGCCCGGGGCGGGGGACGAGGAGGTGGCGGCGGCGGCGACGGAGGCCGGGCCACCGGACGTGGTGGCGGTGGCGGTGGCGGGCGTCGCGCCGTGCCTGGCGACGCCCGACGTGGCCAGCGTCACCATCCTGGACGACGACCACGCGGGGCTGTTCGGCTTCGAGGAGGCGGCAGTGCGCGTGAGCGAGAGCGTGGGCTGCGTCGAGGTGCGCGTGGTCCGCTGCTCGGGGGCACGCGGCTCCGTGCTCGTACCGTTCGCGACGGTCGAGGGGCGGGCGAAGGGCGGAGGGGAGGACTACGAGGACGTCAGCGGGGAGCTGCTCTTCAAGAACGAGGAGAGCATGTGAGTAGACCGAGCGAGCGCGCGCATCCACCGGCATCGTCGTCGTCGTCAACAAAGTCGTCGGCGCTTTGATCGATGTCGTCGTCAGCATCACCGCCACAGCCACGATCGTCAGTGTCATCAGTGTTATCATCCGCAACACCGCCGCCACCATTCATCATCGCTATGATCAATGCTATCATCTCCTCCGCACCGTCTCCTCAGTCGCCCCTTTGGGTGGAGTTTCCTTCCACCAGCACCGTGATCATCAATGGTATCATCGGCATTATCACCATCGCCACCACAACGATCATCAAGCAGTCGTTACCCTTGTCATCATCGCCATTGTGACGTCATAACTAATGCCACACGCGTGACTCGTGGACCCACGTGGGGAGTCTTCGGTCGCGGGTGTCCAGTGAAAGCGCCGTCGTCATGAGAGACAGACGCTGCTGATTTGAGAGTCGTGGGTGCCCATGATGTGTGCATGTCACGTGTTGGGGAGCGGTGGCACAGTGGTTAGCACACTGTTCCACTAACCCGCCATCCCAGTTTCATTTCCGCTCACACCCAACATCGGTGTCAAACATCTGAACTGACCCTGGGCCTCTCCTAGGTTGACTCAGCCTCAAATGAGTACCTGGTGTTATGTGCAAGCATCAGCATTGGGGAGACAATGTCGGCTGGGTGTGATTCTGGTGCGCCGTACTAGTTTGCATAGGCGCTCGCGAACGGCACTTGCCCTGCGTATCGTTCCTTCTCAGGCAGTGTTATTGATTCATGTGATTTATTTTGCTATGTGCCATACGTAGGCTAGACATGGCATGTGTGTGTTTGTTCACGCGTGACGGGTGGTGTGTACTCGGTGCCTGATGGGTTTGTGATGTGTATGTGTGTGATGTATGCATGTTATACCAGTACCGGTGATGTCGGTACAGGTGATGTGTGTGATGTCTGCATATTTGATGCATGTGATGTGTGTAAGTTTACGTTTGTGTGCTGTTTTTCTGGGCCAAGTGAATAGACCCGAGCAGTGATTTATGGCCAGAGTTTTGACATTGCGTAGAGGTTACTTGCGATATATTTATATATAACACACAGCGAGAGGAAATTGCCGCTGCTGTTGCAGCAGCGGTAATACATGGGGTAATTAAAGGAAACATAATCACATTTCCTTTTGCCGTGAGCGGGCGTGTGTTAAATTGCGTGCTGGCTTGTGCGCGATATTGAGTGTGTTGGGAGTTACGATGCCACGTGTGAGTCTTGGTGGTGTTGGCCGTGAAGCTTGTGTTGGTGCGTGCGTGGACGATAAGCGTGTGGAGCGGTGGTGCAGCGGTTCCCGCACCGCGCTACAAACCGGACAACCCCCCGATTCCCGCTCAAGGCCAACACCGGTGACGATTATCTGAACCGGTCTTGGGGCCTCCCCTATGTCGACTCAGCTTCAAATAAGTACCTGGTGCGGTGTGTACACCGCCACTGGGGAGACGAAGGCGGCCGGGCGTGGTGCTGGCCACACACCCCATCGCACACCATTCCAGTCTTAATCACTCATGGCCCTTTCCCCAACACCCCCTGCGACCAGGCGGAGAGGGTTTGCCGTTGTTTCATTTCATTCGCACGCCATCCACGTGTGCGCTGTGCAGGTGTATCGCGTGTGCACGATAGATTATAACCGTGGGTCTACAATAGTATGACGTGTATTATAACGGTGTACAGGATTATGATGGGTGCAGGTGTGTGTAGTGATGGGTGTGTATAATAGGCAGGTGTGTGTAGTGATGGGTGTGTACAATAGGCAGGTGTGTGTAGTGATGGGTGTACAATAGGCAGGTGTGTGTAGTGATGGGTGTGTACAATAGGCAGGTGTGTGTAGTGATGGGTGTGTACAATAGGCAGGTGTGTGTAGTGATGGGTGAACAATAGGTAGGTGTGTGTAGTGATGGGTGTACAATAGGCAGATGTGTGTAGTGATGGGTGTGTACAATAGGCAGGTGTGTGTAGTGATGGGTGTGTACAATATGCAGGTGTGTGTAGTGATGGATGTACAATAGGCAGGTGTGTGTAGTGATGGGTGAACAATAGGCAGGTGTGTGTAGTGATGGGTGTATACAATAGGCAGGTGTGTGTAGTGATGGGTGTACAATAGGCAGGTGTGTGTAGTGATGGGTGTACAATAGGCAGGTGTGTGTAGTGATGGATGTACAATAGGCAGGTGTGTGTAGTGATGGGTGTGTACAATAGGCAGGTGTGTGTAGTGATGGGTGTGTACAATAGGCAGGTGTGTGTAGTGATGGGTGTGTACAATAGGCAGGTGTGTGTAGTGATGGGTGTGTACAATAGGCAGGTGTGTGTAGTGATGGGTGTACAATAGGCAGGTGTGTGTAGTGATGGGTGTGTACAATAGGCAGGTGTGTGTAGTGATGGGTGTGTACAATAGGCAGGTGTGTGTAGTGATGGGTGAACAATAGGTAGGTGTGTGTAGTGATGGGTGTACAATAGGCAGGTGTGTGTAGTGATGGGTGTGTACAATAGGCAGGTGTGTGTAGTGATGGGTGTGTACAATATGCAGGTGTGTGTAGTGATGGATGTACAATAGGCAGGTGTGTGTAGTGATGGGTGAACAATAGGCAGGTGTGTGTAGTGATGGGTGTATACAATAGGCAGGTGTGTGTAGTGATGGGTGTACAATAGGCAGGTGTGTGTAGTGATGGGTGTACAATAGGCAGGTGTGTGTAGTGATGGATGTACAATAGGCAGGTGTGTGTAGTGATGGGTGTGTACAATAGGCAGGTGTGTGTAGTGATGGGTGTGTACAATAGGCAGGTGTGTGTAGTGATGGGTGTGTACAATAGGCAGGTGTGTGTAGTGATGGGTGTGTACAATAGGCAGGTGTGTGTAGTGATGGGTGTACAATAGGCAGGTGTGTGTAGTGATGGGTGTGTACAATAGGCAGGTGTGTGTAGTGATGGGTGTGTACAATAGGCAGGTGTGTGTAGTGATGGGTGTGTACAATAGGTAGGTGTGTGTAGTGTTGTGTGTACAATAGGTAGGTGTGTGTAGTGATGGGTGTGTACAATAGGTAGGTGTGTGTAGTGATGGGTGTGTACAATAGGTAGGTGTGTGTAGTGATGGGTGTGTACAATAGGTAGGTGTGTGTAGTGATGGGTGTACAATAGGCAGGTGTGTGTAGTGATGGGTGAACAATAGGTAGGTGTGTGTAGTGATGGGTGAACAATAGGCAGGTGTGTGTAGTGATGGGTGAACAATAGGCAGGTGTGTGTAGTGATGGGTGTGTACAATAGTCAGGTGTGTGTAGTGATGGGTGTGTACAATAGGCAGGTGTGTGTAGTGATGGGTGTGTACAATAGGCAGGTGTGTGTAGTGATGGGTGTGTACAATAGGCAGGTGTGTGTAGTGATGGGTGTACAATAGGCAGGTGTGTGTAGTGATGGGTGTGTACAATAGGCAGGTGTGTGTAGTGATGGGTGTATACAATAGGCAGGTGTGTGTAGTGATGGGTGTATACAATAGGTAGGTGTGTGTAGTGATGGATGTACAATAGGCAGGTGTGTGTAGTGATGGGTGTACAATAGGCAGGTGTGTGTAGTGATGGATGTACAATAGGCAGGTGTGTGTAGTGATGGGTGTATACAATAGGTAGGTGTGTGTAGTGATGGATGTACAATAGGCAGGTGTGTGTAGTGATGGATGTACAATAGGCAGGTGTGTGTAGTGATGGGTGTACAATAGGTAGGTGTGTGTAGTGTTGTGTGTACAATAGGTAGGTGTGTGTAGTGATGGGTGTGTACAATAGGTAGGTGTGTGTAGTGATGGGTGTGTACAATAGGCAGGTGTGTGTAGTGATGGGTGTATACAATAGGTAGGTGTGTGTAGTGATGGATGTACAATAGGCAGGTGTGTGTAGTGATGGATGTACAATAGGCAGGTGTGTGTAGTGATGGGTGTACAATAGGTAGGTGTGTGTAGTGTTGGGTGTACAATAGGTAGGTGTGTGTAGTGATGGGTGTGTACAATAGGCAGGTGTGTGTAGTGATGGGTGTGTACAATAGGCAGGTGTGTGTAGTGATGGGTGTATACAATAGGCAGGTGTGTGTAGTGATGGGTGTGTACAATAGGCAGGTGTGTGTAGTGATGGGTGTATACAATAGGCAGGTGTGTGTAGTGATGGGTGTATACAATAGGCAGGTGTGTGTAGTGATGGGTGTACAATAGGTAGGTGTGTGTAGTGATGGGTGAACAATAGGTAGGTGTGTGTAGTGTTGGGTGTACAATAGGTAGGTGTGTGTAGTGATGGGTGTACAATAGGCAGGTGTGTGTAGTGATGGGTGTACAATAGGCAGGTGTGTGTAGTGATGGGTGTACAATAGGCAGGTGTGTGTAGTGATGGGTGTACAATAGGCAGGTGTGTGTAGTGATGGGTGTACAATAGGCAGGTGTGTGTAGTGATGGATGTACAATAGGCAGGTGAGTGTAGTGATGGATGTACAATAGGCAGGTGAGTGTAGTGATGGGTGTGTACAATAGGTAGGTGTGTGTAGTGATGGGTGTGTACAATAGGTAGGTGTGTGTAGTGATGGGTGAACAATAGGCAGGTGTGTGTAGTGATGGGTGAACAATAGGCAGGTGTGTGTAGTGATGGGTGTGTACAATATTCAGGTGTGTGTAGTGATGGGTGTGTACAATAGGCGGGTGTGTGTAGTGATGGGTGTGTACAATAGGCAGGTGTGTGTAGTGATGGGTGTGTACAATAGGCAGGTGTGTGTAGTGATGGGTGTACAATAGGCAGGTGTGTGTAGTGATGGGTGTGTACAATAGGCAGGTGTGTGTAGTGATGGGTGTATACAATAGGCAGGTGTGTGTAGTGATGGGTGTATACAATAGGTAGGTGTGTGTAGTGATGGATGTACAATAGGCAGGTGTGTGTAGTGATGGGTGTACAATAGGCAGGTGTGTGTAGTGATGGATGTACAATAGGCAGGTGTGTGTAGTGATGGGTGTATACAATAGGTAGGTGTGTGTAGTGATGGATGTACAATAGGCAGGTGTGTGTAGTGATGGATGTACAATAGGCAGGTGTGTGTAGTGATGGGTGTACAATAGGTAGGTGTGTGTAGTGTTGTGTGTACAATAGGTAGGTGTGTGTAGTGATGGGTGTGTACAATAGGTAGGTGTGTGTAGTGATGGGTGTGTACAATAGGCAGGTGTGTGTAGTGATGGGTGTATACAATAGGTAGGTGTGTGTAGTGATGGATGTACAATAGGCAGGTGTGTGTAGTGATGGATGTACAATAGGCAGGTGTGTGTAGTGATGGGTGTATACAATAGGTAGGTGTGTGTAGTGATGGATGTACAATAGGCAGGTGTGTGTAGTGATGGATGTACAATAGGCAGGTGTGTGTAGTGATGGGTGTACAATAGGTAGGTGTGTGTAGTGATGGATGTACAATAGGCAGGTGTGTGTAGTGATGGATGTACAATAGGCAGGTGTGTGTAGTGATGGGTGTACAATAGGTAGGTGTGTGTAGTGTTGGGTGTACAATAGGTAGGTGTGTGTAGTGATGGGTGTGTACAATAGGCAGGTGTGTGTAGTGATGGGTGTGTACAATAGGCAGGTGTGTGTAGTGATGGGTGTGTACAATAGGCAGGTGTGTGTAGTGATGGGTGTATACAATAGGCAGGTGTGTGTAGTGATGGGTGTGTACAATAGGCAGGTGTGTGTAGTGATGGGTGTATACAATAGGCAGGTGTGTGTAGTGATGGGTGTATACAATAGGCAGGTGTGTGTAGTGATGGGTGTACAATAGGTAGGTGTGTGTAGTGATGGGTGAACAATAGGTAGGTGTGTGTAGTGTTGGGTGTACAATAGGTAGGTGTGTGTAGTGATGGGTGTACAATAGGCAGGTGTGTGTAGTGATGGGTGTACAATAGGCAGGTGTGTGTAGTGATGGGTGTACAATAGGCAGGTGTGTGTAGTGATGGGTGTACAATAGGCAGGTGTGTGTAGTGATGGGTGTACAATAGGCAGGTGTGTGTAGTGATGGATGTACAATAGGCAGGTGAGTGTAGTGATGGATGTACAATAGGCAGGTGAGTGTAGTGATGGATGTACAATAGGCAGGTGTGTGTAGTGTGGGACGCGTCGGCTGTCAGCGCTGTCAGCGCTGTCAGAGCTCGGGGTTTCTGCACTTCTCCCTTCATTCAGACGCCACTCGGAGTGCGATGGGAGAGTCTGGCAGCGTGTGTGTGTGTCTGTGTGTGTGTGTGTCTGTGTGTGTGTCTGTGTGTGTGTCTCTGTGTGTGTGTGTCTGTGTGTGTGTGTCTGTCTGTGTCGGGCGTGGTGTTGGCCACCCACCCCCTCGTGTGCCGTGCTGGCCTTCATAGGTGCTCGATAACAGCACTTGCCCCTACAGTATGTTAAGGCTATACGGGGGATCTTTGTCTTTGTGTTCTCTGTGTGTGGGGAGCGGTAGTGTAGTGGTTAGTGCGCTGCGGTACGAATCCGGCGATCCGAGTTCGATTCACGCTCGCGGTCAACACCAATGACGATTCTCTGAATCGATCATGGGCCTCCCCTAGGTCGACTCAGCCTCAAATGAGTACCTTGCGCGCTGTGTAAAACATCGCCACTGGGGAGACAAAGGCGGGCGTGGTGCTGTGATGTGTGCCGTGTCGTTTGTGAACAGCACTTGCCCTAAAACTATGTTGAAAGCTATGGGGGGGATCTTTGTCTTTGTGGAGAGCGGGTGGAGCAGGCAGCTGGCTCGCTCACCACCACTCGGAGTGGTGGTTGTTATTATTTATGGCCCCGTGAAATGGCCACGCAGTTGATTGCGGAGCACGGAGACAGGGGGACAGTGGTGATTACACCTCATAGTCAACTTAACGGCAATATAATATACAAAACCAAATAGTCAACAGTTTTAAGCCCGTGTCAATCCACTGCTGGGTGAAGTCTTGCCCGTGCCGTGTCGGTCATGAGGGTTGATTGACCATACTTCACCACCATGGGCCAGTGTGTGTTGAGACCCCAGGATGTTAACCGTGGTCGGGATTCGAACTCAGGTTTCCATGTTCATCGCTCAGTGCGCTAACCAGTGCGCCACCGCTCCACTCTCTCGCGACTTGTGCACGTAACGACTAATAATTATTTTTGGGAATCGTCCAAATGAGATGCTCATGATGTTACGTGCACGGCACGTACTCGATGCTTGCAAACAGCACGGCTGAGTGGAGCGGTGGCGCACTGGTTAGCGCACTGAGCCACGAACATGAACTGCGCACGGAGCTGGACCAAAGTGAGACGAAATGTCGCACCGAGCGGCGACAGCTCACGAGCACGGCCGTCGTGAGCACAAGCGGGCGGCGCTGGACGTCGTGGACACGGCCGCCGCATCGCCACCGCCATCCCCAACGCTCATTGCGCACCCAGAGAGAGAGGGCAGGTTGGGGCCGCGGTCACGGCGGTGGCGAGCGCCACCCGAGTTTCGATTCCCGACCACGGCTGACATTAGTGGCTCGGAGTGATACCGAAACGCCGGTTGTGGACTCCACCCCACCCGCCACCTCCTTCCCCCCGCATCGCTTCACCAACTCGCGTCGACCGGCGTGGTGAGGTTTGGCGAAACTGATTCCCGAGGGAACCAGAACCTACGGAGCCTCTCGTCGGGGCGGTGATGGGCGGCTAAAACTGCGAATCTTCGTTCGCGCAGAAAAAGGACTTCAAAGTTACACTCGGGCACTCTGTGATGGCATCGCTAGAATCAGAATATTTATTTTTCGATTTAAAGCTTTCTTGACTGCAGGGATTCATCTTCTTGGTTCTTTCGGTAAAGTCACGTAGAAGGGAAGTAATAAAATAATAAAAATAAAACATAATAAAATTATTCTCACGACGTTTCGGCCACAACGCAAGCAGCCGTCCTCAGGTGAAAACCAGGTCCGTCGAGGCGACAGAGTCTGAATGAAACAGCACACGAGCTTGGAGCATATATATAAGCTGGGCGCCTTGACAAAGGAATTTGCATATCAAGAGGAATATTTATGTTGAAGGAATCCGATGAGCTGAGAAGCTTTTTTTCCACAGATGTCCAGTCGGGGTGGGTCAGAATGTTTCAACGACAGCACAAAAACTTGATAGCAGTGCTAGGTATAGAAAAGATAAACAAATCACTTGAGAAAATATATAAAACTAAACTATTTTTTTTTATCTTACCAGGTATAACCCACCGAGTTATTAACTCGTTTTTCAGAAGCGACCTGGCCACAAATGACAGCTCAACGAAGTGGCTTATCGTGTGTAAATGTACAGCAGCAAAATAATCTGAATAATCTACGGGCAAATTTTGTGGTTGGCGTTTGTGAAGTGTCACAACGCGGCTGCGTGGGACCGCGTGGGCAGCTCCACCGCTCTCCAGACTTTTCCGAGTCGGGGCGACAAACTCGAAAGCGGCCCCAGGTGTCCGCCGCTGCGGAGACGGAACGCTCGGCTGGCAGCAACGGTCAGGGCCGGCGACGCGAGCTGGAGGAGGACACTTGAGCGCCAAGCCACCAAATGCGCCCCTGTGGTACCACACAAGTCCCACGCTCCTCCCTCGCGGAGAATCAGTGTCACGGTGGCACCGCCACCCCCACACACACCACAGCTTCACTGGCCACCCCCTGCCCCCGAAACGAGAGGAGCTGGAACTCGGTGGCGGGTCCAGAGATAAGTTTCAGCCAGGACGGTCCAGAACGTTGTTCCCTGGGAGTGTTTTTGTTCACGCCATATCTCACCTTGTTTTTAGGCCTCGTTTAATTTGTATAACCCCCTCTTCATGGGATTATTGGGATATACGAGGTACGATAATAGGGGATGATTACGGATAGGAGTGGCGGCTTTTCGTCGACAATCCTAACTCCAAGCCGGCCTAGTGGCGTGCCGAAAAAATACTGAGCGAGAAATTAAGCCCCGTGCCGGCCCAAAGGCTGATGGATTATAACGTAGTTTTATTTTATGTATTTTTATTGTTGCGTGCTATCCAGACAAAAAACGTTAAGGTGCTGAGTTGGCAGTGGTGTGTGTTTGTATGGACGGTGTCTCAATGTGACCGCGTCTCACGATGCTGAACTAAAACAGCAAAAACATCTAATTGAAAAGCATTACAACACGCACACACACACATGAATCTCTCCCGAAGAAGGGCCATGGCTCACAACGTTAGCTTACTGTATCCCAGTAAACATGCAACGTTGGTCCAACTTTGGCACGTGGTTGGAACCGTTGGAGCAACGTCAGCCCAACGTTGACTCCACGTTTAACCAAAGTTACATGTTATTAATTTGTCTGTTGCAAGGCAATGTTGGCACGAGCCCGAGAGACCGCCCATCGTGGAGATGGAGCGATACAAACAGCTCGTGTGCCAGGAGCAAGACGGACTGATGCATCGCAGGAGTGCGATGGCTTTAGGAGGCTTTTATCCAGCAGTGGATGGATCATGACCCGCCAATGATGGCGAGAATGGATGTAAAAGTTGTAGATTTGCTCTCCAACACATCGGTGTGCTGTACTAGTAACACCAACCTCACGAATTGGCTGTGTCGGGCGGTGGCGAGTTTAACGACACATTTATATTTACGCGATCTAACCCATAAAAAATTAACCCGTAAAAACAAAGTTTTTCACTATAAATCCTTTATATGCGTGGCGGCTAGAGTCCTCTCGTCCTCTGGCTTGAGATGGCTGCCACCTATGGGTCAGATGATTGCCTGCTACCATTAAGCGATTGGTAATTAAATATTTTAAAAAAATCCTAAAAAGTGTAAAATTTAGGAAATGTTTTTCACAAATATACATTGTCACGCACAAAGAGTCTGTGTGCAAAATGTCAGCTCGAATGGATCACGGGAAGTGGGTTAAAAAACGACCAAAAGTTGTGCACGGTCGTAAGCGCGCAAGCAAGTGAACTTAATATAAAGGATTTAAAAACAACCCTCTATTCACGGATGCGCACGGGCGCGTCACGCGCGTGTCTCGTTCGACAGCGGTGGGAGCCGTGATCTGTGTCGACGGGTCGCCTCGTGCGCCGTGGCTGACGATGGCGACGAACGTGCCTGGGACGTTCATTTAACCCTGCGCCAAGGTGCAAACGGTCTGTTTACCCTTCACATTGACGGAGGCTTCTTCGGACTCGCTTGGCACAAGCCCCGGGACGCGCACAGTCTTGCGTGTGACTGTTGCTACAAGATAGCGGCCGTGGTGTATTTTGGATTTTGTCTTCGTGTGAAGTCTTGCTGGGATGTGAGCCGCAGCTGGCTCCGTCTCTTCCTCGCCCCCTCTGCCATCACCCACTCTACCCTTGCGCCGTCAGTTGCCGAGATAAAGGCCCCGTGCCTTGCTATTTCATTTGTTATCGCATATTTTATATCGACTCTGTGGAGATTGCGCGGTGGGGGGAGGAAGGGTGCGATGCTTTGCGGCAGTGTGGAGCTTCGGCCCCGTAGTGAAGCTTTTGGGTTTCTCCGTTTCTCCGTCTCTGTATTTTTTCGATATTTTTTGTATTATTATATTTCTCTGAGTTAGACGTCAGAGCTGCCAAGAGACCGAGCGAAAAATATCCAACATCTCTCCCCCCCCCCGCTGTGAGAATATCAAGCGTGCAATTTTCTCCGTCATTAATCATCGCCGTTGTCATCGTTGTCGCCATCGTCGTAATCATCATCATCGTCACCGTCATCACCTTCATTACCATTATCAACAACTTCCATCACCATCATCTCCGCTATCAGCATCACCATCATCATTCCGAGTCTGTTTCTGATTGATAGCCAAAGATTTGATTATCTCTGGTGCACATATACAACACTGGCTACGATTCAAGTATTTTTTCAATATTTTTTCGTCTCAGTTTTCCCTGCATATGTTGCCCGGTTTTGTTTGTGCCTTTCCCCGAAAATGTAGCAATCACATTTAATTTTCATACAATTTGCCGGATTTTCAAACTCTTCACTACGACTCCATGTGCTAGGACGTGTCGGCCTTAATAGTCGTTCGCTGATAGCCCTTGCCATAAATCATCGATGAGAGTGAACTGTGGATCTTTATTTTTGTACCACAAAGTCATGATTTGAAGAACTTTGTAGGCAGCTTCCGGTGTGCGTTCGCGTGCGTGCCCAGGTATCGGTCATCTCAGTAAGTCAACCCATGGCGCCTGAGTCTGTCCCGTGACCTACTGTCAGCGAACTTCCCGCACTTCAGGAGGCCTCAAGGTGCACCTTTGCCCGGCACAGGCGGCTGTCGTGGTGTGGGGAGTGGTGGCGCTGTGATTCGTTGGCGCGGTGCGGTGCGCCGTGCCCACCCACACCGAGGTGGTTTCACGAGCCGCGGCCCTCCGGTTCTGACGAGCAGCCCTTGTGACTGGCCGCAAGGCGTTTCCGCGGTCGATCGGAGAACAGGCCCCGGGCTGCCCGCGTCTCCGCCACCGTCCGGTGAACGTGTCGCGGAATTGGGGGCTCTCGCCTCGCGCCGCTGTGCGGAGAAATATCGCGCTGCGGCGTTTCTGCGATGGCGACTATCTGTCATCTTGACCGGGCTGATTAGTTTGTGCTCGATCAAGCGCATTAGGCGCACGTGAAACCTCGGCGCCTCCCGTCGTGAACGCACCTCGGCACCTCGGCGCTGCGTGAAGCGAGCGCGCGCGAGCAATAGGATGCCCGTTAACGAGAAGAACAAGTTGATTTTTATTTTTTGGAACGTCACCGGGAGGAAAGAAAGATGCTTGATGCTTCGGGTGACTGGCCCGCTGCAGGAAAATATTTGAAGCTCGCAGAGAGAGAGTCCCGAATGTGCCGGAGAGCGTGCGGTCTGTGATTGTCGGCTTTGATGCGCCAGAGTTTGGGCGCATGATGCACCCTGCCGCATCTGCGATGCGGCAGGGTGCAGTTTGCGTCTTCGTACATCGATGCATCCGCGTGTACGAGTACTGGCAACACGCCACTCGCCGCTCTTTTGACAATTCCCAAGACTTGGTAATCGGCCTTGGCCATCCCACTGCCGATCTCCGTGCGTCTGACCAGGACGAGAATCGCCCTGCTATGCGGGTGCTCAACCTGCGCTCGATCGTGATGCCCGGACTTGCGTCTGGCGTTTCCCGCTCTCTGCCCGTGGCTTTTTTTTATCGACGACCCCCTGGCACCCTTCACGCGCGACTGCCAAATTGTTTCTTGGTTCAGTGCCACGAGTCCCCCGCTACGCCTCGGGGTGCTGGGGGAACTCACAAAGTGCTGGGCGCCAGATGGAGGAGGAACTTGATAAGCTGCTTCCCGAAGAAGCGGGCCTCCCAGAGGTGGACAGATGTTGCAGCCTCGTGCAGCGGCGGTGTTAAGAATTAATCCCTCTGTGAGCCCACGCCACGCCGGATGAACAGTGGCTTGGCGGTGATAATAGCCTACCCCCACGCCGTGCCGGTCATTGACCGTATTTCTCCACGCTGCTCAGTGCGGGTTGGTGGAAGTGACACCCGAATTTGATTTTGAAATAAATTCTCCACCGTCCGTCGCCACGGAGAATGCGCCCACGGCGGCACCCGCCAGGGCTTTATTCCAGCCGGCTCTGTCCGGGTCGGCGACCGGGAAAATGTTAATTCCCTCGGCACACCACATCCAGTATACATCTATGGTTACGAGTCACGTGCCAGCTACTCCAGTCCACAAGTGAACCAGCAAAAAAAATATTCGATGAGAAACAAATCCCTGGTACTGTAATGCCCAGGGATTGATTTTAGGTATCACCCACCACTGATGTTTGCCATGTCCGAGAATCAAACCCAGTCGGTCGAGTTCACCGTCCCCTCTCAAACCTCACCACCACCGCTCCCGTCGCTCACCGATGCCGGCACACCTCAGCGTGGTCACGGTGAGGAGGGGGTGGGGGGGCGGGGGTGGGGTAAGCGCCACCGTTTGGCACCGCGTCTGGCGGACGTCGCTTTATCTATCCCCCAGAGATGTGGCCCAGCGATCGCGCTGGCGGGGGAGACCCGCGGGGGAGACCCGCGGGGCCTTCGTTACGGGAAGGAGAATTTTTTTCATTTGTCCCCAGGGAATGTCTCCCTTTCTCTCCGTGGGCGGCAGCGGCGTGGGCAGCGATGACAACAACAACATCGCACGGGACGCGGCTCGCGGGCGGTGATTTTAATTGCGCCCCGGGAGGTAGGCGCCACGTGCTCCCTGCGCGCGCGTGGGGGGTTATTGCGAATCGCGATTAGACGACGACGATAATGACGATGCTGATGACGACGATGATGATGACGACTATCCTCATGACAACGACGATGATGACGACGATGACGACGATGATGATGACGACTATCCTCATGACGACGACGATGATGACGACGACGATGACGACTATCCTCATGACGACGATGCTCATGACGACGATGACGACGACGATGACGACTATCCTCATGACGACGATGCTCATGACGATGATGACGACGGTGATGATGACGATGATTACGACGGTGATGATGACGACGGTGATGATGACGATGAACAGTAGCGACGACGACGATGACCGGTGACGCATCGGCGTCTCCTCCCTCGAATCGGTCACAACTATCAATCTCCCTGCTGGGAAATCGGAGCGTGCGAGGAGCAGCCAGGATATCTCAGCACGAAACCCTGCGTCCGGGATCGGGGGTCTTCCCCCCCCCTGGGGGTCTCCCCCCCCCCCCCCCCCCCGTTCATCGTAACGAAGGCGCCGAACGACAGCGCGTTTTCCGGCACGCCACATCCATCTCACCTGAGCTTGTCCTCCTGTGTGTACAGTAAATGTCGAGTTTAACACGTAGGCTTTCGCGACCAATATTATTCATAATCAACGTTTTTGGGTTTAGATCGCGTTATTTATAAATGTGTCGTAACCCTCCACCACCCGACACGGCCAATCAGTAAAAAAGTGTCACGTTGACAAAAGACAAATAGTTCATTGCTCATAGGGTCATATAGAACAATACGGAGCAATAATATCGCGATGTGGTGGATAGGCGTGGGGGCCGTCCATAAATGACGTCACGCACCTGGGGGGGGGTCAGACATTTGTGACGATGTGTGACGAGGGGGGAAGGGTTGATAAATGTGACGTCACATCAAAATGCGCAACTTTAAATAAATATAGACAACACGTTCTACTTAATTAAATAGACTTTTTAATAAATGTTTTCTCCTACAACATCAGAGTGCAGCGCCACATTAAATACGCACTACAATGACAATAGTTCAAAGCTATTTTAAGCATGTTTTATTTTCAAAATGGATATATGGTTTTGGGAGGGGGGCAGATCTTTGTGACGTCATATTTGAGGGGGGGTCTGACTTTTTGTGACGCCGTTTGACGAGGTGGGGGGGGGTCAAAAATCGTCCAAAATTGCGTGACGTCATTTATGGACGGCCCCGTAGCGTGTGCTCTAGTGGAAGTGCCTTACTCTCATAATCGCGACTGAAACCGCGCCTGGCGGCGTTCCACAAAACATCGAGTGAGGAAACGAGGCCCTGCGTAACGACGCATCGCTTAATCGATTAAAATCGATTCTCAAGCTCACGAGACACACGCCGAAAAATCGGGGGGTGAGAATCGATTACGCACGACGACAAAAAAACGCGTTCGATAAGCGACCATTACATTCAGGACAACGGAGCGAACATAGCTATAGGAACGAGGCAAAACAATCGATGAACGATGCAAACGGCCGGGGGGAGGGTGGGGGGAAGGGAAATATCTCGAAGGGAAAAAAATGTTTGATATTGAATCGCCATGTGGAACCACGACGATGTAGAGCATCGCTGAAGGGGAGTGACATTCCTCCTCCCGCTCCTCGTCGCCGTAGCTGCCGTTGTGCGGAGTGTAGGGAGGAGGCGAGAGAGGTGGAGGTGCGGTGGCTCAGGTGGACGCGCGCTCGCCCCTCTCGCGTTGAAAACCCTCAGCAAAAGGCCCCTCGGCTTGGTGGACACAGGGAGGGAGGGGGGGGGGGGTCGGAGATTCTCAAGAGGCGTCGCGATGGGCGGGCGGAGACGGAAATTTCTGATGCTCGGCTGTGCCGTGGAGGTTGATGAGCGAGGTGGAGGTGGATGCGTGCTGACGGTCGATCGGAGGTCAGATGGGCGATGGAGGGGTGGCAGCTTTGCCGCTAGGTGAAGGTGGGACAAGAGGTTGATGGGTGATGGAAGTTAATTTGTGCTTGATGAGAGGTGGAAATTGCTGGGAAGCAGACGGGACGTGACTGTAGGTCGAGGGAGATGAAGGTTGCCGAGAGGTGGAGGTTGCCGGGGAGTGAGGTCCATCTCCTCCATCATCTCCACGTCAGAAGTCTCCCCGTGCGTGGAGACGCCGCGCGGGCGAGCGGGTCTGCCACAGAGTCGCGCGTTGCCCTCTTCTCTAGACACACGCGGACGCTCCGGCAGATGTGGGCTACAGGAACCCATTAGACAGTCCCGTCTCATTACCCATCAGCCGGCGAGCCAGCCTCGCACGCAAGCGCGCAGCCATGCAATATTAAACGTGCCCCCGATAAATTAGCCATGAGCTTCCCCCGCTCGGTGCCACGTCCGTGGGGTCGCAAGCAGCAGCAGCAGCGGCGGCGGTTGCTGCTCCTGCTGCTCCTGCTGCTGCTGCAGCAGCAGCCGAGTTGCGTCCGTGCAGGTGAAGTTCGCGGAGCCGGGAAGGAACCAACGTGACCGGATGCCGATCAGTTTGTCGTCGTTGTTGTTGTTGTTGTTGCTTTCCGCCACCGCGATTCACGCGCCATCGACCGCGAGGCGACCGGGGCCACCGCGTGCCCTCGCTCCGGCCGTCGAGCCAGAACACACAAAGCTGTCGCCGTCGCTTTCTGGTCGAGTGACGCTTCGTGCGCCGTGTGGGCCCGCGCGGTAGCGATGGCACGGTGACCCCAACCACCCCAACCACCCGAACCGCCCCTGATTGGCGATGTTGCCCGTGGCGCCGCGTTCTTGGCCGCTGCCGATGGCGCCATCTACACGGCTTCACGTCTCACTCGAGGCTTCTCCGGGACGCCGCGAGGCTTGGCTAGGGATCGACGGCGTAAGGCACTACCACTAGATTGCAAGCTATACGTCTGTCAATAATGGTCCTCCATTATTTTGTCCTGTAGTCCCAGGAGCAGATTTGTAAAGTGTCATGAGGACCGCGATGTGGGGCGATGGACGCGGCGAGCCAAATCAAATTCCCAGAACAGCGATCCCCCGACTGTTGCGGCTGATATGCCTCACTGGGTATGATGTGTGTGACGATGCGGCCACTCGTCGATTATAGCCGATTCTCGTGCCCGCAAAACACACGTCGAATGGTACGCGTTAAGAGTCGAAGATGTGCTCGATTTGTGTGCGTAATGTACGCAATTGGTTAATTGGGGCGCGATGTTGAACAAGTAATCGACTCGTGAATTTCGGACCATGCCGCCAGCACGCGACGGCCTACTCTTGCGAATAACGTCGCAGGATCTTTAACGACGTCCGCCGAGAAGCAGACAGCGCGGAGTATTTTGTTTTACGACGAATATTCCCGCAGCATTAATCGGGGTGGCGACTGGATTCGAACCGCGAATCTCCGCAACAACAAGCGGCGGATGCCTTGCCGCTAGGCCGCAACACCGGCCCGAGTGGATTTTTTTTTATTAAATGCTCAGAGCCGGCTTAAGATGAACGTTGCAGCGAGAAACAAACACCCCGTCTATTGCGGTAATTGAGGACCGCGCCGCCGAGGAGACGTCACCCTCGCTCCGCTGGAGAATCGGAGAATCCACTTCACGCGCGGGCGGCAAAAACCCCGGGTCCACGCGCAGCGCTCGGCGCGTCTCACCCAGGCCGCCACTTCGCAGCAACGGAGACATCATCCCCCGGCTTTGACGGCCGTGCCGAGGCGCGAGGAAATAAAAATAGCCATCACTTCAAAGGTGGATGTGAGTGTCAGCTGACAGCGGGGGCAGGGGTGGGGGGGGAACGGGAGATGGGAGGTTTGGGGGGGGGGGGGACGTTGGTGGTGGAAGCGGCGCGGGTGAAGAAGGGTGGAAGTCGCGAGAGTGGAACGGGAGGAGTTGTCAGAGAATTCCGCAGGGGAAGTGGGATGCCGTCGGAGGTGCGCGTCGGCCGAAACGAGACCGCTGTTGTCAGCGTCCTCCAGCGTGGGGCCGCGTGCACGGCCGCAGTCGCTGAGCCGGAGGTCGTGCCGGCAGGGCCGTCCATAGGGGGGGGGGGGGTGCGGGGCCTGGGGCAATCCTCACCGGGTGGGCCTCCCCCCCCGCCCTCAACGTCTTCAAACTAAACCGGGAGTATTACTACGTCTGACGTGATGTCGAAGCGCGGGGCCCCCCAAAGCGCGGGGCCCGGGACGGTCGCTCCGATTCGCCGTGTACCCTAGGGACGGGCTCTGCGTACGGAAATTCGTGTCATTTGCAGCCTGGACGAATGAATGATTCGTCATCATCATCATCATCATCAGTCGCGATCATCAGTCGTGTTCCAAGCATTGTCTAGCGATGTGACGGTCCACATGGCGACTGCGCACGAGCCGATTCCATCAACGCTACCTCCACGCTCCGACCAGCATCCGTCCTAGCGGCGCGTTCTGCACCACGGCCACTTTACGTTTGATTTTATTTTTAAAATCTCCAATCCATTTGTTCCGAGCGTTCGCCTCTCGATTTTTTTTTCCTGAATACAATTTTCTGCTTTCGTGTGAGAGCATCGCCCATTTCGTTGCACGCGCACATGAAAGCGCGTTCCGTAAAATTGGGTAAATCTCTAAAGCGCTGTGTACTTTCATTTCCATCGCCCCTACCCACAGCTGCCGTGTCTCTTAGGCAGTCGCCCGCAACGGGAAGGGGTTGACTCGTGAATCGGCGGGGTGGGGGGGGGCTCACGGAACGCGGCGTGACCCCAATACTGAAAAATAAGTTAATAGTTCAGTGGACTGTACCTGATAAGAGAAACATTTTTTATTTGAATATATTTTTAAGCGATATGTTCACCTCTGCTATACTTTGCGCTCCTATCGTGTTTCTTTATTGTTTGCTGTTGAAACGTTCTGACCCGCCGCGACTGGAAATCTGTTGAAAAGAGCTTTATAGCTCATCGGTTTCCTCCTGCAGTATAAATCTCCTCGTTCTGGTCAATGGTGCCCCTGCTGAGACCCCTGCTGAGACCCCTGCTGAGACCCCTGCTGAGACCCCTGCTGAGACCCCTGCTGGGACCCCTGCTGGGACACGCGAGAGGCTGCGCGCCGGGGGGTTGCCGCACAGGAGGAGTAGCGGACGACATTGAGGGCACGGCGCCATCTGCTCGCACGATAAACAACAACAAACAAACAAACGACGGCGGCCTCGCAGCACCGCGCCACCCAGGACAGTCCCGACTTTCCCGAACCGAAACTCCGACGATGAGAAGGGGTCCTGGTGACAATGCGGAGGCGGTGGTGGTGGTGGTGCAGCGTGCGTGATTACCGGACTGTACTTGTGGGCAGCCCGTCCTACGGACGGGGGGGGGGGGTGATTCACCACTCACGTGACGCTCACCTGAGCCTCGTCAGACAATCGCCACTCGCCTGACCCTCACCGCCACAACCACCACCGCCACTCACCACTTTATACACCACGCGCCTCCTCGGGGCTGCGATTTTTTTTAAAGGGCCACGCGTCTCGCTCCATGCCATCGTAACTGATCCAGCGGATAGACAATGGCGTGCTGGATAATACACCGAATTATCGGGTGGAATGTGCGGTTGTCTTAAAGTAAAGTTTCGACGGGGATATCATAAGCTATAAGCCTTCAAATAATGACTCATTCGACTCGGAGGAACGCTACGGGAGGAGGTCTCGGAGGAGTTTAAGTTGATTTGATTCGCTTCACGGATTATGGTCCCGTGTAGCTATTCTACAACGGAAGATCCGTGGTATGTGAGTAACAGTAGCAGCAGCAGCAGCAACAACACAACAACAAAAGCATCGATCATTGCAGGGAACGCGGGCAGCAGGGCCCTTCAGGAATATTGCACAACAAGCAGAGCCGAGGTCACCAGGCGAACAAACGCACATTATCCGCTTGTTACGCAATAAACCCGAATTGCTGCATTTCCTCTCAACTCTTGACGCAGACCCTTGCACCACACGAGGGCAACTTCAATTTGCAATAGCGTCTGCGTGTTACAGCAACTCAGGGGATACGCGGGGCTTTGCTTAAATCTAAACTCGGTATGTCTAAAACCTACATTCGCACCTCCGATGAGCACGGTTGGCTACATACGGCGCAAAAGAAGTTCCAACATTTGTACAAACTATATTGCTAAAGTCAAGTTCATTTATTAGGTATAGCCCTGTGAGCCATTCGGCTCTTGAATCGGGTGCAACCGCAACAAACAAAAAAACAAAAACATGAACAAAAAAATCTTCAAGTGAATATGTGACTGAGTCACCCGAACCTGAACAAAAGACGACGCTTCTAATATGAACACAATACAAGCGACCATCCAATGCCGCTGGATTAAGTTGCTTAGAACATGAAACACAACGAGGCCACTGTAATGGTCAGATCGACAGCATAATCGGGCAACTTGCGACGAGGCGACGGCGCGGTCGTGCGAGGAAAAGGAGTCGCCACTTCGAGGAGGCGAGGGGAGGGGGGTGGTGCCGAAGTGGGCCCTGCACTGCTGCTAGAGTGGCCCCACACACACGACAGCAGATCTACTGCCCCCCACCCACCCTGACCCCGAGCGAGAGGAGCTGGAGCCAGGCCTGGCGTGATTGCGAAGAAAAGCCAGAGTGGCCGCTCTCGTTGCCTCTCCTCTACACAAGCGGCAAATGGAGGAGGAATCAAGCGAGACTAAAAACTATCAAACCGTGTTTTATTTTACCAGGTAAAGCTCACTGAGCTATACAGCAATTTTTTTCAGAAGCTACCTTGCTATCACAAATAATAGCAGCTCAACGACGTGGCTTATCATCGCGTGGAAATGTATAGCAGGCAAAATAATTATTTAAATGCCCTGCTTCGAAATGCCGGGTGAAAAAAACTGGAAGAACCGGATAAAAATCCACGCAACCATGGCGAGAGAGACGGGCAAACTCCCAACTATACAGCAGGCGTCAGGGTTGGGATCGAACACACGACCTCCTGCATACCAGGCGAGGGAGATAACATCTCGCCACCGTGGCGCCCCCCACCAGTTAAGAGCGAGCGCAAGTCCGAAGGGGCATTGACTGTGGGATTGAACCTAATCCCGGCGAAGTGGTGGCGAGTCGCGAGTTGACGATGCAGCTCTTGCGTAGGTTGTGTGGAACGTCGCTGGAACGTCGCTGGAACGTCACGGGCGCGTTTCTCTGCCCTCGCGCAATCAGAGTAGCTGGCAACCTCGGGGGTAATGAGCCAGTGTCCCAGCTGAGATTATTCAAGGATCTCATTATAAAGTATATTCCTCCCACGCACTGGAGAGCCGCTCTTTATTATCGCAGCCTCGTGCCCCAAATTGCGTTTATGTGTTCGCGTAGGTTACGGATATTCTAATCGGGCACAATAATAGTTATATGTATTATTGTATTACAGCAAAGTGGCTATTCATTAACAGAGTGTCTTGTCCCCAAATTGAATTTATGTAGAGAAATTCCAAAAAATATGCAATGAGCAGGATTGTAGAGATTAGAAACCACAGGCTCACGCAGAGACCCACGGGCTCACGCAGAGACCCACAGGCTCACACTCAGACCCATAGTTTCACACACAAAGATCCACATTTACACGCAGACCCATAGTTTCACACACACAGAGTCACAGACCCACATGTTCACACTCAGACCCATAATTTCACACACAGAGACCCACAGGCTCACACTCAGACCCATAATTTCACACACACAGACCCACAGGCTCACACCGAGACCCATAGACTCACAAAGCAACCCACATGCCCACATCAAGACAAATAGATTCAGAAATAGAGCCATAAACCCGCACGGAAATGAGATTCGTAGATTAGGGGAGCTATGGAGATGCTACAACCGGCGCAGGGCAGCAGCAGCAGGAGGGCAGGGCGAGTGCGAGGGTGCGATTGAGCGAGATAAGAGTCCCGTACAGTGGATGTCACCAGAGAAGAGGCACGGATTCGGAGCTCCCCGTGCTGTGATTGGGCTTCTTGGAAGCAGCACGCAGAGACATTACAATTGGGCACAGTAATTGTGATGTTATTGTTGTACCGTATTACGTCAATTTGCTCTTCGTTAACGCACTCGCCTATCCCCAACTTGCATTTATATAGAAGTGCCGTGACGTGGCATAGATAACCCTCGAGGTGGTATTTGGTCTACTCTTCCACGCCGGTCAGACGGCCCGGAAGACGTGGAAGGACCCACACTTTCCCCCGCAACACGTGGTGGGGGTTGGGGAGGAACCAGACCGGACCAACGACCTCTGGATTACCAAGTCGAGTGTGCTAACCATTACACCACAGCGGCATCGCGTGTGCGTATATATATTATATGTCACTGCATTATTACGATATCAAATAAATTCCCATTAGCCACCGCAGCGCTGCGCAGCAACGCGAGCTGGCGATGCGAGGTCGAGCGTGGGGGCTTTTTGTATCTTTCCCCGCAGAGTGACCCACGTCTCGTGCACCCCAGCGTGGGTTGTCGGCGGGACGACGGAGGGCAAAGGTCACCCCCCTGGCCCAACCCCACCGGGCATCTGTGTAAGATGAACGCTGTTCGTCTCACTCCGTCTGCTGCGGCCGTTTTCATTACAATCCCCCGCGGGACCGGATCATCGTGCACGCGACGTTTATGTAACACGGCGGCTGCGGGGTGAGAGGTGCAATTTGTTTAACTGTGAGCGGACGAAGGCCCCCCCCTGCCCACTCCCCCACACATCGTGACAGGACGGTCATGGGGAGAGGTCATAAGGGATGAGTGACCCATATTTGGCCGCGTTGGGCAGTGCGCATCGGTGAAGGTGGAGACGCAGCACAAATCACTCCTCACCGACGACGCTCGCCGGGTTCACGGTGCAGTCCGCGAACCGCCGTGGGGAGTGGGTGAGAGAGAAGCCGCGTCTTTACCGAAGCAATGCAAAAAAAAATTAACCCGTAAAAACAAAGTTTTTCACTATAAATCCTTTATATGCGTGGCGGCTAGAGTCTTCTCGTCCTCTGGCTTGAGATGGCTGCCACCTATGGGTCAGATGATTGTCTGCCACCATGAAGCAATTGGTAATTAAATATAATTAATTTATTCCTAAAAAGTGTAACATTTTGGAAAAAACATTTCACGAAAATAAATTGTCACGCACAACGAGTCTGTGTGCAAAATGTCAGCTCGATTAGATCACGGGAAGTGGGTTAAAAAACGACCGAAAGATTTGCACGGTCGTAAGCGCGCAAGCAAGCAAGCAAGTGAACTTAATATAAAGGATTTTAAAAAGGCATCGAAGCAACGTATAAATACCGGCGCACGGGTGGGAATTCTGGGCACGATGGGAAAAGCAACTTGAGAGTTGAGATATTGTAGTGTGGCGGCAGCGCCGTCCACAGGGGGGGGGGGGGGGTGGAGGGGCGCGGGGCCTGGGGCTAATCCCACTGTGTGCCCTCCCGACGCTCGCTAACTAAACCTGCATTACAGCTGACACCGCGACGTCGAAGCGCCTCCCCCCCCCCCCCAAAGCGCGGGGCCCGCAGCGGTCGCCCAGATTCGCCGTGCACCCTAGGGACGGCTCTGAGTGCCAGACAAGGGGTTCGATTGTGATCTGGTTGTGATGGGTGGGACACGGTGCAGGATGGGGGGGGGGGAAATTCCTACAGGCATCCAGAGTCTGTGGCCCCGGGGAATAATAAAAACCAGGTGGTGGTGAGGCTGTAACAGCGGCCATTGAAGGATGTGTCAACTGCGTGACAATGGAATGATGAAATCGTACGGCCGAACAGCTTCAAGATCGAGCAAACGATGGAGAGGCTCGGGCGGTGGGCTGTGGTGGCACCCACATTCACCAGCATTGGCCGCGGTGACCTCCTGACCTTGGGAGCGAGCGACATCGCACTCGCTGTCTCGGTCACGATATTTACAATTAGACCAGGTCGCGCAACCTCCTCCGCGACCCAGCGGATCAGCCTCGCCGCGTGCGCCGGTCGCCTTGGGTAGATTGCAGCAACGTCTGCCCTTCACGCTCCGTCAGCCCCCCGATCGCCTCTGTGCTCCTCGCGTCTTCTCCGCCTCACTCATAATTCATAATATGTGCGGTGGCGGGTTTAACGACGCGTTTATATTCACGCGATCTAAGCCAACAAAAAACCTCTTGTGGATGATATTGGTCACGAAAGCCTACGACTACGCGTTAAACTCACTCGTAATTGTTTGTTCGCGTCGCCGCCCCCCAACCACGGGGTCCCCGCGCCTCCTCGTTAGCGGAACATCGCCCCTGACTTTGCCGCCGCACACGCGGGCACAGAGCCAAGGCCGCTCAGACTCGGACCCGCCTCGCGTCGCCCGTGCCCTCTGTCCGGCGCGTCGTTGCTTTTCTGATCCAACCGCTGTGGTGGTGCCACCAACTGCCACCATCCGCTGTGGTGGTGCCACCAATCGCCAACAACCGCTGCGGTGGTGCCACCAACCGCTGCGGTGGTGCCACGAACTGCTGCGGTAGTGCCACCAACTGCCACCAACCGCTGCGGTGGTGCCACCCACTGCTGCGGTAGTGCCACCAACCGCCACCATCCGCTGTGGTGGTGCCACCAACTGCCGCCATCCGCAAAGGTGGTGCCACCAACCGCCACCAACCGTTGCGGTGGTGCCACCGCGGCCGTGCAGAGCTCCTCCTTCCAGTTGCTGTAGAAACGGGGGCAGCTCCCTCCCTCGCGATCTCCGTCGGCGAGCCCGCGCCGCGCTGGCATTTACAATCGACACAAAACCTGAATGCGGCTCAGCCGGTGTCGGCCGGGCGCACACGCAGATGAGCGATGCCTTATCACGCCTAGCACAGGCGCGCGCACACACACACACGTGCACGCGTGTGTGTGTGTGCGCGTGTTTCTCGCGAACGGCACTTGCCCCAAAAGTCTGTCGAGGCTACATGGGGGGAGGGGGGATCTTTGTCTTGTGATTCTAGATTTGAAGCTTTCGTGACTGCAAGGATTCATGCTCTTAGGTTTTTTCCTATATAAAAAACACGTGTCTTGAATAGCTCTCTTCACACGCTACAGTAATTTTACTGGAGCAGTTACACCTGATGACGGAGGCTTGTGTTGCTTCCGAAACGTCGTGATTTAATGTAGTTATTTTAATATATAATATTATTTTATTATTATAGTTTGTTTTACCATGTGTTGTGATATTTGGGTGCGGTGGCGGCAGGGGCTGCTGCCGTGAGCTATGGGGCCCCGAGACCTTGGTGAGATTCCCGGCTACGACTATCATCAGTCGTGAATGTCTCGGTTCCGGGCCTCCCACAGGTCAACTCAGCCTTAAATGAGTAGTACACAATGCGTTGTCTGAACATCAGCGCAGGGGAGAAAAGAGTGGTCGGATTTGATGCTGGTCTCACATCTATCCCCAGTGTAGCGATATATGGTCAAACAATCATCATTACAAATAGGCTGTGGGGAAGCTTTCATTCACTAGCGGATTGACAGGGTCATTGTAAATCAATTGTACTTCTATGCAAATAACAAGGGACAAACACAAACCAGACCCGTGATATTGACAATTAGGTTTAAATAATGGACATGGGCAGGACGCATCACTGGGCGGGGCGGTGGCCGACGGACCAGGCTGGTGATGGAATGGCAGCCGACGAAGAGGGAGCGGCGTGATGCGATGTTTGCGCAGGCGTGAGATGGATGGCAGCGCCACTGAACCGTGAAGAATGGCGACGGCGTCGGGAAGTCTTCATCCAGCAGTGGATAGACAATGTCTGCTGACGACGACGACGATGCCGATGCATATTCAGGACAGTGCACACGTGGCGCGCAAACCGGGCCCGCTAATGAATGGGAAGACTGAGTGATGGTGATAATGGCTGCGTTTAGGGGCTGTCCCTGGAGGAGTGGGGGGTGAGAGGGGTATGGGTGGATGGGGTCGTACTCTTACGTTTTTTCGGTAAGAGTCACGTAGGTAAAGATAAATAATAATAAACATAAATAATAAACAATAAAAATAATAGAAATAATAATAGAAATCAAATAATAAATCACGACGTTTCGGGCGCAACACAAGCGTCCGTCATCAGGTGGGACAACCACAGCAAGAAACAATTGCTGAAGTGGAGTCGCTCCCAACGTGGCGCGCTATCGATCGGAGGCTCTCAGCTGTAAGTACTTCTGTGTCCGAGGCTTCCACCGTCTTACCGGGCCAGCACGTCGCTCAGCACAGAGGAGTCGTTGGTAATTGATTAACCCATCAGCGCTCCCTGTCAACCCCCCCACCCACCCCCATTCACTGTCAGCTCCCCTATTGGCCCCGAAGATATCTCCCTTAACTCATCAGCTGTCTCGGTAACCTATCGGCTCACATGCTATCTCATCAGATACCTCATTAGCCCATGAGATAGATAGTTAACCTGCTCCGCTATCTCATCGACCCATCAGATATCTCAGTAACGCATCAGATAGATCATTAACCTCAGCTATCTCATTATATCCCATTCCATATCTCGGTAACTCAATTTCCCCTGCGTTAAATCTCCATCTGAATAACCCATCCGATATTTGAGTCGCACCGTTGTACAGGCCATTAGCCACACCAACGATCGCGTTCGATCAATTTTGCTCGCGCCTCACATGCGCATTTAATCAACAAGAGTGGACAACGCGTGACTGCTTGAGTCGGCCAGGCTAAGATGATGACCAAAACTGAGGATCGACTAAACGACGAAACTTCCACACCAACTCCACACAGTCAAAGTAATTAGTGGCCTCCTGCTCAATGAGCATTGGGGCAGTTGCTGCTCCCCCATTGCACGGCCCTGAGCCAGTGGTAAAACAACAACAAAATCCACATTCCTATGACGGGGCCACGTCTGTGACAAGCGATAGCGTGGCCGGGCTGGCCCCGGGTGGGATCCGTGTGAGTCGGGCCCTGCGAGATCTGCCCGCAGCGGGTTGAGAGGCGTCGTGGAGGGGGGTGCGGGGGGGGTCGGATGTGGAGATCTCACGGGGGGTGTGGGGGGTGCGGGGGGGGGAGATCTCACGGGGGGTGTGGGGGGCGCCGGGGTTGTGGAGATCTCACGGGGGGTGTGGGGGTGTGGGGATCTTACGGGGGGTGTGGGGGGTGTGGGGTTGTGGGGATCTCACGGGGGGTGTGGGGGGTGTGGGGTTGTGGAGATCTCACGGGTGGTGTGGGGGGCGCCGGGGTTGTGGAGATCTCACGGGGGGTGTGGGGATCTTACGGGGGGTGTGGGGGGTGTGGGGTTGTGGGGATCTCACGGGGGGTGTGGGGGGTGTGGGGTTGTGGAGATCTCACGGGGGTGTGGGGTTGTGGGGATCTCACGGGGGGTGTGGGGTTGTGGGGATCTCACGGGGGGTGTGGGGTTGTGGGGATCTTACGGGGGGTGTGGGGGGCGCAGGGGGGGGGGGGGAGATCTCACGGGGGTGTGGGGGGCGCCGGGGTTGTGGTTATCTCACGGGGGGTGTGGGGGTTGTGGAGATCTCACGGGGGGGGGGGGGGGCGGGGGGGCTGGTGGGGGGCGCGGGGAAAGGGAAAGCGACTCGGCCTCGGCGCAGCAGCTGCTGTTGTTGTCGTCGTCGTCTCCGCGATGAGGGCGCAGTGGGCAGGAAGGGGGCCGAGTGTCGCCGGCGCCGATCTCGGCAGAGCGGGAAGCGACTGCCCCCAGGGAGACGCCGCGTGCACAGCGCGTGCCGCCGGGGTGCGGAACGATGCCGGGTGACAGCCTCGGAAACACGCTGCTTTGGCGATTGCGTCAGAAGTGCAACTTCTGGAGGGGGTAGGGGGGGGGGAGGTTATAAAAAATAAATACATAACAAAAACACAATGTAAAGAAGAGGAAGAAGCTGTCATTCCACCACTCGCTGTGCGGGACAGTTCGCATTTAGATTACTCGGGGCGAAACCGTGCACCGGTTCGTGGGGGCAAGCGAACGTGGAGTGATTTTTATTATTTTTTTTTAACTTCATTTTTTACCTACGTGACTTTACCGAAATAGCTAAGAGTATGAACGTGGAGTGGGTTGATGGGTGAGGTGGAGTGGTGGCGCAGTGACTCGCACGCCACGCTCCGTCAGTGCCGAGTGATATCTGAACCCGTCGCTGACCCGCACGCTGAAAAGTGTGATCGTCAAACAACCCTCTGAAGCCACGCAGTGCGCCAAGGCCGTCATCCAGCAGCGGATTGACAAAAGGGCTGAGCAATCTCAATGATGCACCGCCCCAGCGATTAGATATTTCGTCACAGTTTCGGGGGTCACGATTTTGAGTCCATATTATCCGTTATTAAATCACACAATGAATCACCGTATTGTTACGTAAGCACTGTAAACGCACCGTTGCTGTTTCGTTCGTTATCCCCCTCCCGCCGCACCTCCGATGCGCACGGTCGGTCACGTGCGGCGCGAAAGAAGTTCGACGCCCCACAGGACTCCCACGCGAACCCCGTTGCGCACGACGGAGGCGAACGGGAGGAGCGCATGGGGAGCGACTCCGCGCGCCCGAGAGGCGATGGCGGAGGAGCGATCGAAGCGCCGTGACCGACGTCGCTCCTCGCGCCACGCGTCTCGCCCCCTGTGGATGTCGCGCAGGGTCCGGGAGACAAAACCTCACAGCGGCGAGCGGGGGAGGAGCTGCTGGGCGCAGGGTGGGGGGGCGCACTTAAAAAAGAAGAGTCCTAAATGAATAGTATTAAAATTAATCGCGGTATTTTTCTCTCGCCGGTCGATGCCAATGCAATCGCGATTGTGGGGGGTCTCTTGGGAGCGTTGCGGGCGGTGGTTCAGGGGGGTGTCGATTGCCCGATGCCCCCCCCCCGGGCAGCGGCGCGCTCCGTCCCCATGTAAATGCAAATCGCGTCGAGTTCACGGGACGAACGTTCGTGGCACGTCGCCCCCCCCCACCACCATCACCCCACCATCACCACCATCACCACCACCATCATCATCACCACCACCACCACCATCACCACCACCATCACCACCACCATCATCATCACCACTACCATCACCACCACCATCACCACCATCATCACCATCACCACCACCATCACCACCACCATCATCACCACCATCACCACCACCACCACCATCACCACCACCATCACCACCACCACCACCACCATCATCACCACCACCATCATCACCACCACCATCATCACCACCACCACCACCATCATCACCCCCATCATCACCACCACTATCATCACCACCACTATCATCACCACCACCATCACCACCATCATCACCACCACCACCATCACCACCACCATCATCACCACCACCACCACCATCACCACCACCATCACCACCACCATCACCATCACCACCACCATCACCACCATCACCATCATCACCACCACCACCATCATCATCACCACCATCACCACCATCATCACCACCACCATCACCACCACCATCACCACCATCATCACCACCATCACCACCACCATCACCATCACCACCCCCATCATCACCACCACTATCATCACCACCACCATCACCACCATCATCACCACCACCACCATCACCACCACCATCACCACCACCACCATCATCACCACCACCATCATCACCACCACCACCATCATCATCACCATCACCACCATCATCACCACCACCATCACCACCACCATCACCACCATCATCACCACCACCATCACCACCACCATCATCACCACCACCATCACCACCACCATCATCATCACCACCACCACCATCACCACCATCACCACCATCATCACCACCACCATCACCACCACCACCATCACCACCACCACCATCACCACCATCACCACCACCACCATCACCACCATCACCACCATCATCACCACCACCATCACCACCACCACCATCATCATCACCACCACCACCATCACCACCACCCAGGATTGTCTCGGCGTCAGGGCTCGCTCCGGTCGGCTGCCTCCGCCCTCGTCAATGCGTTTGTGCTCCAGACGCGCGGTCGAGAAAGCGTCCTTTTGTTGTTGTTGTTTAACCTTCCAAAAAGAAACGTTGCGTATAACTCTCACGAACATTATTCAAACTCTTTGGTTCTGTCGGTAAAGTCAAGTAGGTAGAAATAAAATTAAATAGATCAAATCACGACGTTTCGATCGCAACACAAGCGATCCTCACCAGGAGGAACACCCACAGCAAGGAAACGCCTCATCGAAACGTCGTGATTTGTTCTATCTAATTTTATTTTTAACCCACGTGACTTTACCGAATGAACCAAAGAGTATGGATTCCGGCAGTCACGAAAGCTTCAAATCAAAATTGAACATTATTCACACGTTCCGTTTGGTCTTTCTGGGGGGAGAGGGAGAAATGCGGAAGAAGAGAAAACAACCCGTTGTTAATTTTACCTCACCGCTGGTATTATTTATTAGCTTATTAGTTTATCCTCACGGCCCTTGGCTGACGGGGCTTTCCCGCGCGATCCATCTTCGTCCTCCCCTTGCCGCGTTGCAAGCCGCGACGGCGGCTGCGGCGGCTGCTGACGAGGGGGGCTGAGTGTGGGGTGGGGGAGGGGTGGGGGAGGGTGGGGGGGGGGTGGGGGAGGGTGGGGGGGGGGGGTGGGGCCCCCCCTCCCATCGAATGGAGGTCTCCCCCCTCCCCCCCACAGTCCCCTCGTGTCACCTGCCCCGAATCCGTATCGCCCGGTGGCTTTCATAGCGGGAAGGGGGGGGGGCACTTTCACCGATAAGACATCGACAGTGTGAGTGCCGCCACGCCATTTGTAAAACCATTGGTTGGGTTTGACAGCAGCACGATGATGATGATGGGGGGGGGGGGGGTGTTGTCACTCTGTGTGTGTTGTCCGGGGGGGGGGGGGTCACTCTGTGTGTGTTCTCACTCTGTGTGTCTTGTCACTCTGTGTGTGTTGTCGCGGAGGGGGGGGCCGCACTAAAGGCCACTAGGGGCCGCCAGGGGCCCGCGGGCCCTGGCGGCCCCTGGCGACACGGGCAGAGCGACTGCTCGAGTCGGGTCCACGTTCTTGAGTCGTGCGGTCCATATTCTAGCGCCATGGGGAGGTCGGCACACGATGTTGATTGAGAGGACGCAACGTGGCTTGGGCTGGGAGCCACTTCTCAGAAAGTGTTGGGGGGAGGGGGCTGGAGTTACACCTCCCCCCCAAGCCGCTACGTCATCCCACGCCTGTCCCGGGTGACGATTAGGGAGTGACACCCCACACCCACTCACCCACTTACCCCAACACGACAGTTGCGATCTGATTCGTGTTTGTGAGTCTTTAAGATGAGCGGCAACAAAGAGACGCTCAGCTTAGAAACGGCGTCAAGACTTCAGCGACTGTTTCCCACGCACACTCCCGACGCTTCCCGCGAGCTGAATAATCATCAATCCCGTGAGCTCAATAATCAATCCCGTGAGCTCAATAATCAATCCCGTGAGCTCAATAATGATCAATCCCGTGAGCTCAATAATCAATCCCGTGAGCTCAATAATGATCAATCCCGTGAGCTCAATAATCAATCCCGTGAGCTCAATAATCAATCTCGCGAGCTCAATAATAATCAATCTCGCGAGCTCAATAATAATCAATCCCGTGAGCTCAATAATTATCAATCCCGTGAGCTCAATAATCAATCCCGCGAGCTCAATAATCAATCTCGCGAGCTCAATAATCAATCCCGTGAGCTCAATAATCAATCCCGTGAGCTCAATAATTATCAATTTCGCGAGCTCAATAATTATCAATCCCGTGAGCTCAATAATCAACCCCGTGAGCTCAATAATCAATCTCGCGAGCTCAATAATAATCAATCCCGTGAGCTCAATAATCAATCTCGCGAGCTCAATAATTATCAATCTCGTGAGCTCAATAATGATCAATCTCGTGAGCTCAATAATGAGCAATCTCGCGAGCTCAATAATAATCAATCTCGTGAGCTCAATAATGATCAATCTCGCGAGCTCAATAATAATCAATCTCGCGAGCTCAATAATAATCAATCTCGCGAGCTCAATAATAATCAATCTCGTGAGCTCAATAATGATCAATCTCGCGAGCTCAATAATGATCAATCTCGCGAGCTCAATAATAATCAATCTCGCGAGCTCAATAATGATCAATCTCGCGAGCTCAATAATTATCAACCCCGTGAGCTCAATAATCAATCTCGCGAGCTCAATAATAATAAATCCCGTGAGCTCAATAATAATCAATCCCGTGAGCTCAATATTATCAATCCCGTGAGCTCAATAATAATCAATCCCGTGAGCTCAATAATTATCAACCCCGTGAGCTCAATAATCAATCTCGCGAGCTCAAAAATAATCAATCCCGTGAGCTCAATAATGATCAATCCCGGTCGTCGAATCGAAGCGCCACAATCGTTGCGGCGCCACTCAAAATCACTCGTGACCGTCGAACTGCGCCCCTCTGTTCTTGCCGCACTCCGGACAAAGTGGCCACATGAAAGGCCTCTTGCAGCCCCACCGGGAGCTTTGAGGCTCGGGAGGATGGGGGGTGGAGGGGGCTGCGGGTGGGAGGGGTTGACAGGAGAGGCGCGGGATTCGGTGTGGCTGGGATAACCACCGCCATAAACGCGCCCCATTATTAATTCAGCAGCTCGCGGAGTCCGTGCTGCTGCTGCTGCTACGACCGCCATTCTCCTCCCCCCCCCTCCGGTAAATGCCGTCCTCGGGCCGTCTTGCGTACGAGCTTTCTCTTCTCCAATCTATTTTGACCTTGACTTCATTACAGGTCGTCCCCCGTGTGAGTTTGTGTGAGTGCGAGAGAGGGAGGGAGAGGGAGATTAGACGTGTGTTCTCAACGAGTTCCCCCACCACCCCCCTACCTGGACAGATTAACGCCACGGAATGATTTGACTAATTTACCGCTGGTATCGCCCAGGGAAGTTATTTTCAAATTAGCGAAAACGTTGTCGGAAAATGTCAGCGAGGTGGCTGATGCTTGTTAGAGAATTGTAGATGTCTGTGACATTGGCTTGGGCTGGGAATTTCCCAATGGTGCGGCTGAGTTGAAGATTATAATGTTTTGTCTCTGTCAAGGTTAATGACAACCACGTGCGTTCAACAAAAAGGTGTGGCCATCTCCGTCTTCTATCTCTGCTCTGAAGAAGGGCCATGACCCGAAATGTCAGCCTGTTATATCGTTGTCTGTTTCGAGGCAGCGATAATAACTAGTGGTGAGTTGTATTTGTTTGTTCTGTACCCAAGTCTCCCTTGAAACATACTTTTAGACCTCGTGCAATATCTATTTACAGATTATGTACAATCACAGCAGGCACATTTATTTTGTAGAGAGAGGCAATCAGAGGCAGAGGAGGAGAAGGGGGGGGCGATCTTGAGTCTGGATCTGCACAGGGGCAAGGAATCGACAGCACGGAGGACTGTGTGAAGGAATTCTATACGATGGGGGCAGCAGAGGAGATTTTGGGACGTCCCACTGAGGAGAAGGTTAACCTCAATAGAGGACCTTGGTTCCTAGAGCAGAGTACGTTGGAGTAGAGATGAGAGAGAGGCAGGAGAGTGTGGAGGGGAGTAGAGTGAGATGAGAGGTAGGAGAGATAGGAGAGTGCGTGGAGGGGAGTAGAGTGAGATGGGAGAGGTAGGAGAGTGCGTGGAGGGGAGTAGAGCGAGATGAGAGGCAGGAGTGCGTGGAGGGGAGTAGAGTGAGATGGGAGGGGAGAGGTAGGAGAGTGTTAGGAGGGGAATAGAGTGAGTTGAGAGGGTAGGAGAGTACGTGGAGGGGAGTAGAGTGAGATGGGAGAGGTAGGAGAGTGCGTGGAGGGGAGTAGAGTGAGATGGGAGGGGAGGGGTAGGAGAGTGCGTGGAGGGGAGTAGAGTGAGATGAGAGGTAGGAGAGTGCGTGGAGGGGAGTAAAGTGAGATGAGAGGGGAGAGGTAGGAGAGTGCGTGGAGGGGAGTAGAGTGAGATGGGAGGGGAGAGGTAGGAGAGTGCGTGGAGGGGAGTAGAGTGAGATGAGAGGGGAGAGGTAGGAGAGTGCGTGGAGGGGAGTAGAGTGAGATGGGAGGGGAGAGGTAGGAGAGTGCGTGGAGGGGAGTAGAGTGAGATGGGAGGGGAGAGGTAGGAGAGTGGGTGGAGGGGAGTGGAGTGAGATGGGAGGGGAGAGGTAGGAGAGTGGGTGGAGGGGAGTGGAGTGAGATGGGAGGGGAGAGGTAGGAGAGTGCGTGGAGGGGAGTGGAGTGAGATGAGAGGGGAGAGGTGGGAGAGTGCGTGGAGGGGAGTGGAGTGAGATGGGAGGGGAGAGGTAGGAGAGTGCGTGGAGGGGAGTGGAGTGAGATGGGAGGGGAGAGGTAGGAGAGTGGGTGGAGGGGAGTGGAGTGAGATGGGAGGGGAGAGGTAGGAGAGTGGGTGGAGGGGAGTGGAGTGAGATGAGAGGGGAGAGGTAGGAGAGTGCGTGGAGGGGAGTGGAGTGAGATGGGAGGGGAGAGGTAGGAGAGTGCGTGGAGGGGAGTAGAGTGAGATGGGAGGGGAGAGGTAGGAGAGTGCGTGGAGGGGAGTAGAGTGAGATGGGAGGGGAGAGGTAGGAGAGTGCGTGGAGGGGAGTAGAGTGAGATGAGAGGGGAGAGGTAGACAGGAGAGTCTTTGGAGGATCTTGAAGACGGTCATCGTGATTTGGAGAAGTCCGGCAGCCGCATTTTGGATCATGTGGAGTTTGGCGATGGGGAATTTGGAGAAGCCCCATTAATTAATCAGAATCAGAATATATGTATTCGTACTGGAGGAATCCGATAAGCTACAAATATTTTTCACAGATGTCCAGTAGAGCGAGTAAGAACTTTACAACAACAAACAGTAAAAAAAATACACGATAGTAGTGCAAAATACAAGAAAGGTAAACAAATCACAGAAACACATAAAAATAAAGCGATACCATCTCCATCCTACCAGGAAAAGCCCACTGTGGTATCACCTTACTTTACAGTCGCAACGTGGCCACAGTTGATAGCTTAGCAAAGTGACTTATCATTTGGATATTTATAGCAACAAAATAATCCCAATGCATGTTTCTAAATGTGGAGGGAAAACGCGGAGAAGCCGGATAAAAATCCACGCGACCACAGGGAGAACATGCACACTCCAAATATACAGGCGTCATGGTCGGGATCGAACCTCCTGCATACCAGGCGCCGTGGCGCTCTCCTTGAATAAATAAAGCCTAAAAGTTATAATTGCATAATCAATTACCAAGCTGTCGGAAAGGCAGTAAAACAACAGCAAAAACAGTCCCAGACCACACGAAGACAACACACGGCCCCGCAATAAAATTGTGCTTTTAGAATGGAACTCTTTGAGTCACGGATTCAGGATCCACGTCCGTTTGCCTGCACGGCACGGGGCACGGCACATCCTCCATCATCAGGTGGTGAGACCAGGGAGGGCTTTAATGTCGCCCTCTATGTTGTCTCGGTTGCTGGTTGACTCGAGGAGGAGGCACCTGACGAGTAACCAGAGCCATAGTGAGAGGGATACTGGACGCGGTGTGCCGGGCGTGGATTTATTTTTCGAGTCACTGACCCGGACAGACCCGGCTGAAATTAATTCCTGGGCCGAACGCGTAAAGCACGCACGATATTTACCGCACGTGCTTGTGTCTCAATTGACTTCCTCCCTCTTGCAAATGTATTCCATTGATTCATTGACTGAACGAATGATAGATGGGTTGGCCGACTGATGGACTGATTGGATAAAACAAACTGCAGCTCCCCCTGCCGTCAATAGAGTGGTCTGGAACCTGGTGCCATTTTAATAAAGTCGTGTGTTCTCCGTCGTAAAAATAATTGACACCCATTTGTTTACCAGGGAGTCAATGGGTAAACAAACGGAGTGGCTGAATATACAGCCACCTATTCAGGAGGGTCCTGCCACATTGTAATGTTGAACCAGTGATCGTATTGAACCAGTGTCGGTATTGTTGAACCAGTGATTGTATTGAGCGTTTGCCTTCACGTGGGAGGGAACCGGACACCCAGGAGAAACCCCGGCACGCCATCGTGCGAGTGTAACTATGAAACACTCAAACTCCCAAACTCAACCCACTTGCTGCACTGCCATCTCCCAGCCGCGGGCTTGTTCGGGAGTCCCGTCATTCTCGACGTGACCCACCAACCCCTCGCCAGCACAGCGCAAGGCGTGCGTCACCGCGTCGCCCGGCTCTGCCAATCTGGTCATCGCCCGGTGCCTGTGGGCAACGTGGGGTGGAGGGGTGGGGCAATGGGGGAAGGATTTGAGGATGCGGGCAGTTCTAGCGGGTGGTGCATTTTCCCCATTGATGTTGAAGGGGTGCGGGCGGGGGGGGTAGACAGAGGAGCGATAGTGGGGGAGAGAGCCAGGCGCGTGGCCAGCTTAGATCGCTGGTCGCCGCCCCCCACCACCACCCTGCCCCCCCCCCCCTGCCGCCTTACCCTCTAACGTCGCGTCCCTTGGGGCAGTGCGGTGCGACACGCTCCAATTACAGCAACAAATGAATTTGTAAAGATGCCCTGAAATGCACACGGCCGCGATCCCGGGAGCTGCTGAATGATTAGTGAAAGCTGTAATTAATATCGCCGGGCCTCATGCACAATTCACCAATCTCCGACGTAGGCGGGGGAAGTGGGGAGGGGGGGGGGGCACGGGGAGGGGGGGTCGGTGACCCCTCGAGCGGAACGTCCACGGCGGCAGCGCGGGCGGTGAGCAGTGCGGTGTGAGCGGCCGCTGGCAAAACAAACAAACACACACGCAGCACCCAGGCGCGCAGGGGCGCGCATTCAGCGGGCGCCGCAGTGACTCGAAGTGTCCCCGCGATCTGTGTTGTGACCGTTAGGAAGAGAGGGGGGGCTAGAGGGGATGATGGTGATGCTGATGATGGTGATGATGCTGATGGTGATGCTGGTGATGGTGACCGTTAGGAAGAGGGGGGGGGCTAGAGCGGATGATGGTGATGATGGTGATTATGGTGATGATGATGGTGATGATGGTGATGCTGGTGATGGTGACCGTTAGGAAGAGAGGGGGGGGGGCTAGAGGTGGTGATGGTGATGATGATGGTGATGATGCTGATGGTGATGATGGTGATGATGCTGATGGTGATGATGGTGATGCTGGTGATGGTGACCGTTAGGAAGAGGGGGGGGGGCTAGAGCGGATGATGCTGATGATGGTGATGATGGTGATGCTGGTGATGGTGACCGTTAGGAAGAGGGGGGGGCTAGAGGTGATGATGGTGATGATGGTGATGATGGTGATGATGGTGATGGTGATGCTGGTGATGGTGACCGTTAGGAAGAGAGGGGGGGGGGGCTAGAGGTGATGATGGTGATGATGATGATGCTGGTGATGATGGTGACCGTTAGGAAGAGAGGGGGGGGGAGTGGGGTTAGAGGTGGTGATGGTGATGCTGGTGATGATGGTGATGCTGGTGATGGTGACCGTTAGGAAGAGAGGGGGGGGGGGGGGCTAGAGGGGATGATGGTGATGATGATGATGGTGGTCGTAGTCGAGACGGGAGTTGGCATGACCCCCAGGGGTCAGCCGAGGAGGAGACGGACCTCACGCCACGCGGCGGTGCTTGATGAGGACTCCAAGAGTGGTCCCTGGAGGAGGTGTGAATTAAAAAAAAAACAATCACATTGATTCTGCTGCTCCTTTATGGCAAGAACGACTGCACGGAGCCTCACACGTGTGTGACAGTGGAAGACCTCGCGCCAGGTGGTGCTGCTTGATGTCATTATATCTCGGAGTTTGGGGGGGGGGGGGGGGTCAACTTTGAAACGGCGAACAGATCTAGCTAGAGGGAAGGAAGCAAGGGTTAGTTGTTGTAGCGACATCAACAGCATTGGCCGTGACGAGGTCTGGACCCACGTGAGCATCTCGCGCTTTCTGATGCGCTTCTGCGGCCGTCTGGAACACTCTTCCGATATTATGAAGCCACCTCTGCTTTGCATTTTTAAACCGTCTAGATTGAAAACTCGTTTTTTATTGCTTTGTGTTTAGTTTGTTGTCCTTCCCTCGCGCCTCCGGTGAGCGTAGTTGGCTACGTACGGCGCGAAAGAAGTTCAACATTCACGTAGATGCACACAAGGAGGTAGCAGTGGCTCAGTGAGACACGAACAGACACCACGACAACATCGCTGTGCTGCTGACCCCACGTGGAGATGGAACCCATTGCTCCCTCCCTCCTTCTCCACACAAATGGGGTCCACACCTCCTTGGACACTGAGATCTTTGATTCCGTGCTTTTCTCCGTTAACGAGTGTGGCTTGCACCTCCGAGCAAAAGAAAAAAACGCCACCGCAGATGAATAAATGATGGCGCGGGTTTGTGTTGCCGGAAAGAGTCCGCTCCTAGACGCTGAGAGTAACCACACGTGGTGTCGCGAGCGCATGGGGGCAGAGGGGACGAAGAGGGCATGGTGGGGGGCACAGAGCGGGGCACAGGGGCATGGCGAGGGGGGGGGGCATTTTTAGCCAATTTAGTGAGTGGGGCACAGGGCAGGGTGACATCTCCCCTCAAGCTCCCATCTCTCCACTTGATCTCCGTCTCCCATCCACCTCCACTCCATCTCTAGTCCACCTCCACTCCATCTCCCATCCACCTCCACTCCATCTCTAGTCCACCTCCACTCCATCTCCCGTCCACCTCCACTCCATCTCCAGTCCACCTCCACTCCATCTCCCGTCCACCTCCACTCCATCTCCCGTCCACCTCCACTCCATCTCCAGTCCACCTCCGCTCCATCTCCAGTCCACCTCCACTCCATCTCCCATCCACCTCCACTCCATCTCCCGTCCACCTCCACTCCATCTCCCATCCACCTCCGCTCCATCTCCCGTCCACCTCCGCTCCATCTCCCATCCACCTCCGCTCCATCTCCCGTCCACCTCCGCTCCATCTCCCGTCCACCTCCACTCCATCTCCCGTCCACCTCCGCTTCATCTCCCGTCCACCTCCGCTCCATCTCCAGTCCACCTCCACTCCATCTCCAGTCCACCTCCACTCCATCTCCCGTCCACCTCCACTCCATCTCCCGTCCACCTCCACTCCATCTCCAGTCCACCTCTGCTCCATCTCCAGTCCACCTCCACTCCATCTCCCATCCACCTCCACTCCATCTCCCGTCCACCTCCACTCCATCTCCCGTCCACCTCCGCTCCATCTCCCGTCCACCTCCGCTCCATCTCCCGTCCACCTCCACTCCATCTCCCGTCCACCTCCGCTTGATCTCCCGTCCACCTCCACTCCATCTCCAGTCCACCTCCACTCCATCTCCCGTCCACCTCCACTCCATCTCCCGTCCACCTCCACTCCATCTCCAGTCCACCTCCGCTCCATCTCCAGTCCACCTCCACTCCATCTCCCGTCCACCTCCACTCCATCTCCAGTCCACCTCTGCTCCATCTCCAGTCCACCTCCACTCCATCTCCCATCCACCTCCACTCCATCTCCCGTCCACCTCCACTCCATCTCCCGTCCACCTCCGCTCCATCTCCCGTCCACCTCCGCTCCATCTCCCGTCCACCTCCACTCCATCTCCCGTCCACCTCCGCTTGATCTCCCGTCCACCTCCGCTCCATCTCCAGTCCACCTCCACTCCATCTCCAGTCCACCTCCACTCCATCTCCAGTCCACCTCCACTCCATCTCCCGTCCACCTCCACTCCATCTCCCGTCCACCTCCACTCCATCTCCCGTCCACCTCTGCTCCATCTCCCATCCACCTCCGCTCCATCTTCTCTGCTTGCGGCACTGCAAGTGATTTAGGGGGGTGATGCTAGGAAGCTTGGTGGCAATGGGATTGAGTTTAGCCTGATAATAACAATCAAAGTAACCCTAAACCCATCTCTAAATGTTAACCCTGCAACTAAGATTAACCCCAAACCCTTAAACTGATCCTATCTTAACCCTCGTCTGAGTGCAAGTCCTGAATAAGAACGTCCACGTATATATGTTTTGTAAAGCCTTTGGTCAATCCACTGCTTGATGAACGCTTCCCGATGCCCTGTCGGTCGTGGGGGTTGCTTGACCATACGTCACCGCACTGTCAGTGCGGGCTGATGAAGGCCGGGCACAGAGTTGCGAGAGCGCACAGCTCCAGTACGGCGATGGATTTCTCTGCACTGCGATCCGCATCCCACAAGGCAACCCCGGCGGTCCGGTGACAACCAGCAGTGTCCCATACAAGCACCAGCCATCCTCAACTGTGCCTAGCTTCTGAGATCGGGCAGATTGTGGCTTAATTCTGGGCGCTTCGTTTCACGGGCGCGAGGAGGTCGGACCGCCCGGAACTCGCGGCCCGGGTGCGTGGCTACCGGATGAGAGCCGATCGGCTCCGTTTGGCGTTGCGTTTTAATTCGACCGCTCTCCCGTCAACGTGACACTAAAAACAATTCCCAAGCGGTCGAACCCCCATGCAAGTGCTAACCAGGCCCGACAATTTCCTGCTTAGCCTTGCCGAGATCTGATATCGGGGGGCACGTTCATGGCGGCTTGGTCGTAGGGATCGGCTTCCTCGAGCTCACGACACAGACAGACAACCGACAGAACAACGAGTCCACGACTGCGCGGGTCATCCCGCGCGCATCTCATTAAGGGGTCGGCGCCCGCGGTTGATGCAATTAACCCAATTGGAGCGGCGGCGCGGTGAGGGCAGGCGGCCGCTCCGCTGATTGAGTCCTCGCGCTCGTTAAAGGCGCTGACTGATTGGGGCTACAGATGCTGCATCTTACCCCGGGAATGCTCGTTAGGGAGAAGCACTTTGCACGATGAGCGATTAGCGCTTTGGGCACGGAGCGCGCGCACGCGAGACGGGGGGGGGGGTGTAGGGGGTGGGGGGGTGTAGGGGGGGTGTAGGGGGTGGGGGGGTGTAGGGGGGGTGTAGGGGGTGGGGGGGCAGCCCTTCACACGTGCGGCTGTGGTCGGGCACAGCAGAAAGCTCTCACCTCCCCCCCCCCACCAATTTTGCGAGCGAAAATGAACATTTGACAAACGGCTGAACGCTGGCTTAGAAAACCCAGGATCTCAGTTTGTTCCAGTCCAGCACTCTGACCTCTGTGCCACCTTTTACCTCTGACCTTTGTGTGAAAATTAACATTTGACGAACGTTCGATGTAATTTTTCAGCGCTCAGTCGATACCGGTCACATTTTGTCCGCGTTTCGCTACGGCAGGAAACCGGAGAACCCAGAGGAAACCCGTGCAGAACAGGGGGAGAGCGTACCAAGGCCATATAGAATAGACACCCGAGTTGCGAATTGAACCCAGGTCTATTTCGCCGTGAGACACGCGCGTTGCGTTGCATCAGGCTTAAACTAAACAATTTTTTATTTTAACAGGTAAGGCCCCCACCGAGCTGTGTAGCTCTTTGTCAGAAGCGACCTGGCCACAAATGATAGCTCAGCCAAATGGCTTCTCACGTGGAAATGTGTAGCAGCAAAATACTCTAAACGCGTGACGTCGATTCTAAATGTGGAGGGGAAACCCGCAGGACTGGAGAAAACCGCGCGAGCACGGGGAGAGAGACACGCAAACTCCAAACATGCATCAGAGTCGGGATCGAACCCACGACCTCCTGTATCAGAGGCGAGGTAGTTAACATCTCGCTACCGTGGCGCCTGCTAGCAGGGCGTGCGCTGCGTTCGAGTTGGCGTGCGGATGGGGCACCGTCTTGGTTTGCGTGCCGCTGCAGCATCACCAGCTACTGCTGCTGCTACTGCTGCTAGTGCTGCTGCTGTTGCTGCTGCTACTGCTGCTAGTGATGCTGTTGCTGCTGCTGCTACTGCTGCTAGTGATGCTGCTGTTGCTGCTGCTGCTAGTGATGATGCTGTTGCTGCTGCTACTGCTGCTAGTGATGCTGCTGTTGCTGCTGCTACTGCTGCTAGTGATGATGCTGCTGCTACTGCTGCTGCTGCTGTTGCTGCTACTGCTGCTAGTGATGATGCTACTGCTGCTGTTGCTGCTAGTGATGCTGGTGATACTGTTGCTATTGTTGCTGCTGCTACTATTGCTGCTGCTACTGCTGCTGCTGCTACTACTGCTGCTGCTACTGGTGCTGTTGCTGCTACTGCTGCTGCTGCATGTGACTGTGGAGCCGCCCAACGAACGCGGCGCCCGTCTCCCCGTGCGGGCAGGAAGACGATCCAGATCCGGATTGTGGACGACGAGGAGTACGAGAAGAACAAGAGCTTCTTCCTCGAGCTGGGGGAGCCGCGCATGGGGGACGTGAGCGACAAGAAGGGTGAGCCATGGGCCCGTGACCCGGCGCACACGCACGCGCCGACACGCACGCGCCGGTACACACGCACCGGTACGCACACGTACCGATACCCTTTCTGGCAATAAAACAGGTCCCATGTTATAGCTGCTCAACCAAGGCTATAAATGCCTTGATAGTGGCATTGTCTTTGTGCCGTTCGCTTTTTGACGTTCTCTGGTCTAACACCGTTTGAGACGAGGCTCTTTCGAAAGCTGTCTCTGGCGTGGACCAATCGGTCTTCAAAGACAATGCGCGTGTATTATCAGAGCATGTGTTTTGTTTGCATGTTCTCCACAAGCACGTGTGGTTAATGCAAAAGGTTTCTGTTCAGTGTTTTAACATCCTACCACCACCTGTTTTATTGCCAGACAGGGTAAAACCTATTCTTAAATGTTGATAAAGACAAAGACACACACACGCACACCACTACGCACGCACCAGTACACACACACCGGTACGCAAACGCACCAGTACACACACACCGGTACGCACCAATACACACACACCGGTACGCACCAGTACACACACACCGGTACGCACCAATACACACACACCGGTACGCACCAGTACACACACACCGGTACGCACACGCACCGGGACACACACACTGGTACACACACACACCACTACGCACGCACCGGTACGCACACATACTGGTACACGCACACACCAGTGCGTACGCACTGACGCACGCACTGTGACGCACGCACCGGTACACGCACAATCTGCACGATCCGCGGTCACAAATCAACTGCTTGATGGCCACCGCATTCGATGGGGGGGGGGGGGGGGGGGGTGGCCCGGTGACGACGCGGCGGTGTCGCGGCACCCCGAGGGCCGGGGGAGCGGTGATCGATGCATCGCGATGGACCGGCCGCACCGCCTCCAAAGAGAACCCATTTATTGTTCCCCATCTCTGGGCTTCTTTCTGGAAATAATAAACCAGCCGGGGCACAGAGCAAACGGATCAATGGACGCGAAGCGTCCGAGATGAATGGCGGACGTGCGGTCCGTCAGTCCGTCAATGAGATCGCTGCCCCCCGCGAAGAAACGCTTCAAATTAAGGTTTTGTTCAAAGTACTTTTGGTAATTTATCTCGCTCTCACCTGCGGTCCCTTTCCTGTTTGTGCGGCTCACTCTCGAGCACGTACGCGTACGTGTGCGTGATGGTGCGTGCGTGTGTGATGGTGTGTGTGCGTGTGTGTGCGTGTGCGTGATGGTGTGTGTGTGTGTGTGCGCGTGATGGTGTGTGTGTGTGCGTGATGGTGTGTGAGTGTGTGTGTATATGTTGTTGTGTATATGTGTGATGGTGTGAGTGTGTGTGTGCGTGATGGTGTGTGAGTGTGTATGTGTGATGGTGTGTGCGTGTGTGTGTGTGAGTGTGTGTGCGTGTGCTTGATGGTGTGTGCGTGATGGTGCGTGCGTGATGGTGCGTGCGTATGTGTGTGTGATGGTGTGTGTATGTGCGTGATGGTGTATGTGTGCGTGATGGTGTGTATGTGTGCGTGATGGTGAGTGTGGGGAACCGTAGTGCGGTAGTGTAGCAGTTACCGCGCTGCGCTACGAACCTGGCAACCCGAGTTCGATTCCCGCTCACGGCCGACACCAGTGACGATTCACTGAATCGATCATGGGCCTCCTCTAGGTCGACTCAGCCTCAAATGAGTCCCTGGTGCGATGTAAATATTGAGCCAAAGACGGCTGGGTGTGGAGCTGAGCACACCATCCCATCGTGTGCCCTGGCAGCCTTCATAGGTGCTGCTCGCTAACAGCACTTGCGCCAACAGTTTAGTTTCTGATTCTTCCCCCGCACCTCCGGTTAGCACGGTTGGTTAAATACGACACGAAGGAAGTTCAACATTACATAGAGTACATACACGAGTCTGTTAAGGATCTAGGGGGGGGGGGATCTTTGTCTTGCGTGTATTGTTGACGTGAGTGTCCCCATGTGTGACTGCGTGTCTGCGTGTGATCAACTGCTGCTCTCACGTTGTCTCTCTTGTTTAATCGACGTCTGCTGATTTCCCGTCGTTCTCTCTCTAACCGTGACTGACGCTCCTCACTCTCCCGTCTCCTCTCCCGTCTCCTCACTCCTCCTCGCTCCTCCTCCTCACTCTTCCCTGCAGCTGCTCTCCTGTGGTGTGAGCACGGTGAGTTCCTCGCGTCCTCTCCGCGTCCCCCGCGCGTCCCGTTGCGCAGGTGTTTCCGTCGGGTCGCCGTGATCCCCGCGTGACGTTCTCGCGACTACGACGCCACAACCAATTCCCGTGACCGCATCGCCCGGAACTCGCCGGAATGCTTGCGCCCGATCTCATCAGATATCCGCGCAAGCTAAGCAGGGGTTTCAGCCTGGATAGTGCTTGCGTTGGGCTAGCCCCGTGCGAAACAGGTGTTGTAAGCTGCGGGGCTACGCGGTGCACGATGCAGAAAAATATTGTCCACTTCCTGTGTTTATATCCACTCACCCGCATGGTGTGGGGATGCCCTCTTCCAGCAGTGGAGTGACATAGGGCCCGATCCATTCACGCATGTACCTGTACCATAATATTAACACTCATGGGAAATTCCACATTTGTCTCCGTAGAATGACCACTGCTGGCTACCCACAAAGTGGTATAAATTGTATCTACCACGGTAGAGATGATAGGCTGAGCTATCAAACTATTTACATTTAGCGCTGGGATTTTATGGCCAAGTTTTGGGATACGTTTGTCCATGCCAAATCCTTAACAGTAATCTAACTTGTACCAAAATTCATTCTGATTGGATCATCTTGGCAGAATTATCATGAAATCCTCAACAATTACAGACAGACAGGGCTACTGCGTGGACACTTTCAACCTTAGTTGGGCAGTATAAAGAAAAAATAAAATTACACCACCAACAGCACCAGATTTCCCACAAAGATAGCAAACCCGTTCACTTCATCCAAAGTCCAAAGCACGTCTTCCTTGCAGAGGTCGCAACCGGGTACCCGATACCCGTACCCTACCCGATACACGGCTACCCGGCCGGGTACGGGTACCCGTTTGCGACCCTGGTGCGGCCGGGTACGGGTACGGGTAGGCCGTGAGTCACTGGTGAGTCACCGTTTGTCACTCATTTCCCAACGTCTTGTCTCTTCTCACAATTCAAGTTCCTAGAATCAACCCACCCACGCCTGCAACATTGCTTCATCCCAGAGGTCGCAATCGGGTACCCGATACCCGTACCCTACCTGTATCCGGCCGGGTACGGGTAGCCGGGTATCGGGTAGGGTACGGGTACCCATTTGCGACCCTGGTGCGGCCGGGTACGGGTAAGGAATCAAAACCCGTTTGCGACCTCTGCTTCCTTGTGAGATGTAGACTTTGGGTAAGCCTTAATGATTTATAACATAACTAGATTTTCAGCCCTTTGTCAATCAACTGCTGGTTGAAGGCCTCCGCACGCCGTGTTGGATGTTGGGGTTACTCAACCATACTTCACCGGACTGGTCAGTACGGGTTGGCTGCGAGCGTAACGGTAACCGCACGCCTCTATCGATCCCCCGTCCGTCGCCGCCCCTCGTTGTTTGACGAGCGCGTTGCCGTGCCCCGCAGCAGATGGCCTCTCGACTGAGGAGTCGGAGGCCCGGAGGGTGGCGGCGCTCGGGAAGCCCGGCCTGGGAGAGCACCGCAGGCTGGAGATCATCATCGAGGAGTCTTATGAGTTCAAGGTGACGAGGCCGCCCCTGCTGACTCCTGCCGACCCACCCACTCACTCGCTAGCCCGCCCGCCTGCCCACTCGCCCGCTCACTCGCCGCAGCATCCAGTCACTCATCTGCCCGCTCACTTTTGCCCAGCCGGACACCTGCCCGCCCGCCCGCCCGCCCGCCTGCCCACCTAGTCCCCCGCCCGCCAAGTCACCTGTAGGCCCACTCACTTGCCCGTGTGCCTGCTCACCCTCCCGACCGCTTACCCGCACGCACACCTGCCTCACACCTGCCCGCACACCTGCCCACACACCTGCCCGCACACCTGCCCGCACACCCATGCATCAGGCCACCCACCTGCCCACTTGCCCACCGACCCAATCACCCCCCTGCCTGCTCATCCACCTGGCTGACCACGCAGGACGCTGGGCAGCCGCCTGGTCTCAAGCTGCCAAACGTGCCGGTTAGGCCGCCACAGTCCCAGGTTCAGAAAATCTGGCCCGGTTCTCCCCTCCCCCCTGCTCTCCGCCCCCCCCCCCCACCCCCCGCCGGCATTTGAATGTTTTGTAAAAATCTGGATTTTGTGGCCGGTTTAAATGTTTCTGGCCTCATCCTCGACTCATGACGTGAGAAAGGGCGGAACTACCTGCACGGTCAGCAGGGCCTGCGAGTAGTGAGGACCACGTGAGACCGGGCGAAGAGGCCGCTCACGGCGTGGGTGAGGCCGGTGATCGAGTGGGTTGTGGGGGGAGGCTGCCAGCTCACCATTTACCCTGGTTAAGCCTCCCAGAAATGTGTAAACCATAGCCTGGCCAGCAATCATCAGCGGTGCAGGGGATTCCGTGGCCTACTAGCTACTGATGGCCCAAGCATCCAGGCCCCAACCTCTCCAGCCTCCGTTGCCCTGTGTCGTCATAACCCAGTGCGGACAGCCGGAGCTTCTATGGCCGTGAAATGAAGGTGAGGTTTTGGCCGCTGGAGTGGAGGGTTCTGTGATGTCAATCACTTACTTTCATTTGTAAAGCGACAGTAGATTGGCAATTAAGCAAACAAATGATGTAATGAAAATGTAAAAGTGAACCATGGAACGTGTCGTGGATTGTAAGTCGTTTTGTTGTATCGGCAGAGCGATAGGGTGCATGCTTATGTTGAAAACGGAAGCGTGGTTCCGACTCGCTGCTACATTCCCGCGGTAAGATCCCTGACACCGTTTGCTGGGCAGCACGGGGGCAGCACGGGGGGCAGCACGGGGGGCGGTGCGCGGTGCGCTGAGTCGGTGCACACACCGGCACACACCGGCACCGTGTGAAGGTTCCGCCAGCCGGCAGCCCGGCGAGAGGTTTGCCAGGGTGCAACACCGTGACACGGGACAAGGGACAGAGAGATGCTGGAAAGTAGACGTGGGACAGATTTGTGAGAAGGAGATGGGACAAATGCATGAACACAAAGATGGGACGGAGACACGGAGCAGTGAAATGGGACGGGAAAAGGACAAACGCATGGACACGCATTGGACAGAGACATGAACATAGATGTGAAACATAGATGTGGGACAGAGACACAGAACAGAGACAAAGACCTACAGTTCATGTTGAACAGACACACAGGATGGTGAAGCAGGCTGCCACCACTGAGGCCTGGCACCCCATGGTTAGGCTGAAGCCCGCCTGCCCCTGCTGCCCCCCCCCCCCCCGTATGCTACCCCCCTACCCCCTTCTCTCTCCTCATGCTTAGAGCACGGTGGACCGGCTAATCAAGAAGACGAACCTGGCGCTGGTGGTGGGGACGCACTCGTGGCGAGAGCAGTTCGTGGAGGCCGTCACCGTGGGCTCTGGTGAGGGACCGGCACAGCACGGCTCAGCAAACACAATGAATAACACGCGTTGATCAACACGCGGTGAACAACACGCGTTGATCAACACGCGGTGATCAACACGCGTTGATCAACACGCGGTGATCAACACGCGGTGAACAACACGCGGTGATCAACGCGCGTTGATCAACGCGCGTTGATCAACACGCGTTGATCAACACGCGGTGAACAACACGCGGTGAACAACGCGCGTTGATCAACGCGCGTTGATCAACGCGCGTTGATCAACGCGCGTTGATCAACGCGCGTTGATCAACACGCGGTGAACAACACGCGGTGAACAACACGCGGTGAACAACACGCGTTGATCAACACGCGTTGATCAACACGCGGTGATCAACACGCGTTGATCAACACGCGGTGATCAACACGCGTTGATAAACACGCGGTGAACAACACGCGGTGAACAACACGCGGTGAACAACACGCGGTGAACAACACGCGGTGAACAACACGCGTTGAACAACACGCGTTGAACAACACGCGGTGAACAACACGCGTTGATCAACACGCGGTGATCAACACGCGTTGATCAACACGCGGTGATCAACACGCGTTGATAAACACGCGGTGAACAACACGCGGTGAACAACACGCGGTGAACAACACGCGTTGAACAACACGCGTTGAACAACACGCGGTGAACAACACGCGTTGATCAACACGCGGTGATCAACACGCGTTGATAAACACGCGGTGAACAACACGCGGTGAACAACACGCGGTGAACAACACGCGTTGAACAACACGCGGTGAACAACACGCGGTGAACAACACGCGTTGAACAACACGCGTTGAACAACACGCGTTGAACAACACGCGTTGAACAACACGCGTTGAACAACACGCGTTGAACAACACGCGTTGAACAACACGCGTTGAACAACACGCGGTGAACAACACGCGTTGAACAACACGCGTTGAACAACACGCGTTGAACAACACGCGTTGAACAACACGCGGTGAACAACACGCGTTGAACAACACGCGTTGATCAACACGCGTTGAACAACACGCGTTGAACAACACGCGTTGAACAACACGCGTTGATCAACACGCGTTGAACAACACGCGTTGAACAACACGCATTGAACAACACGCGGTGAACAACACGCGTTGAACAACACGCGGTGAACAACACGCGTTGAACAACACGCGTTGAACAACACGCGGTGAACAACACGCGTTGAACAACACGCGTTGAACAACACGCATTGAACAACACGCGGTGAACAACACGCGTTGAACAACACGCGTTGAACAACACGCGGTGAACAACACGCGTTGAACAACACGCGTTGATCAACACGCGTTGAACAACACGCGTTGAACAACACGCGTTGATCAACACGCGTTGAACAACACGCGTTGAACAACACGCATTGAACAACACGCGGTGAACAACACGCGTTGAACAACACGCGTTGAACAACACGCGGTGATCAACACGCGTTGAACAACACGCGGTGATCAACACGCGGTGATCAACACGCGGTGATCAACACGCGTTGATAAACACGCGGTGAACAACACGCGGTGAACAACACGCGGTGAACAACACGCGTTGAACAACACGCGTTGAACAACACGCGGTGAACAACACGCGTTGATCAACACGCGGTGATCAACACGCGTTGATAAACACGCGGTGAACAACACGCGGTGAACAACACGCGGTGAACAACACGCGTTGAACAACACGCGGTGAACAACACGCGGTGAACAACACGCGTTGAACAACACGCGTTGAACAACACGCGTTGAACAACACGCGTTGAACAACACGCGTTGAACAACACGCGTTGAACAACACGCGTTGAACAACACGCGGTGAACAACACGCGTTGAACAACACGCGTTGAACAACACGCGGTGATCAACACGCGGTGATCAACACGCGGTGATCAACACGCGGTGATCAACACGCATTGAACAACACGCGTTGAACAACACGCGGTGAACAACACGCGGTGAACAACACGCGGTGAACAACACGCGGTGAACAACACGCGTTGAACAACACGCGGTGAACAACACGCGGTGATCAACACGCGTTGAACAACACGCGGTGAACAACACGCGGTGATCAACACGCGTTGAACAACACGCGGTGAACAACACGCGGTGAACAACACGCGTTGAACAACACGCGGTGAACAACACGCGGTGATCAACACGCGTTGAACAACACGCGGTGATCAACACGCGTTGAACAACACGCGGTGAACAACACGCGGTGAACAACACGCGTTGAACAACACGCGGTGATCAACACGCGTTGATCAACACGCGTTGAACAACACGCGGTGAACAACACGCGGTGAACAACACGCGTTGAACAACACGCGGTGATCAACACGCGTTGAACAACACGCGGTGATCAACACGCGTTGAACAACACGCGGTGATCAACACGCGTTGAACAACACGCGGTGATCAACACGCGTTGATCAACACGCGGTGATCAACACGCGGTGAACAACACGCGTTGAACAACACGCGGTGATCAACACGCGTTGAACAACACGCGGTGATCAACATGCGGTGAACAACACGCGTTGAACAACACGCGGTGATCAACACGCGGTGAACAACACGCGGTGAACAACACGCGTTGAACAACACGCGGTGATCAACACGCGTTGAACAACACGCGGTGATCAACACGCGTTGAACAACACGCGGTGATCAACACGCGTTGATCAACACGCGGTGATCAACACGCGTTGAACAACACGCGGTGAACAACACGCGTTGATCAACACGCGGTGAACAACACGCGTTGATCAACACGCGGTGATCAACACGCGGTGAACAACACGCGGTGATCAACACGCGTTGAACAACACGCGGTGATCAACACGCGGTGAACAACACGCGGTGATCAACGCGTGTTGTTCACCGCGTGTTGTTCACCGCGTGTTGATCAACACGCGGTGATCAACACGCGGTGATCAACACGCGGTGATCAACACGCGTTGAACAACACGCGGTGAACAACACGCGTTGATCAACACGCGGTGAACAACACGCGTTGAACAACACGCGGTGATCAACACGCGGTGAACAACACGCGGTGATCAACACGCGTTGAACAACACGCGGTGATCAACACGCGTTGATCAACACGCGGTGATCAACACGCGTTGAACAACACGCGGTGAACAACACGCGTTGATCAACACGCGGTGAACAACACGCGTTGATCAACACGCGGTGAACAACACGCGGTGATCAACACGCGTTGAACAACACGCGTTGAACAACACGCGGTGATCAACACGCGTTGAACAACACGCGTTGATCAACACGCGTTGATCAACACGCGTTGATCAACACGCGGTGAACAACACGCGTTGATCAACACGCGTTGAACAACACGCGTTGAACAACACGCGGTGATCAACACGCGGTGAACAACACGCGGTGAACAACACGCGTTGATCAACACGCGTTGAACAACACGCGTTGAACAACACGCGGTGATCAACACGCGTTGAACAACACGCGTTGATCAACACGCGTTGATCAACACGCGTTGATCAACACGCGTTGATCAACACGCGTTGATCAACACGCGGTGAACAACACGCGGTGAACAACACGCGTTGATCAACACGCGGTGATCAACACGCGTTGAACAACACGCGTTGATCAACACGCGTTGATCAACACGCGTTGATCAACACGCGTTGATCAACACGCGGTGAACAACACGCGGTGAACAACACGCGTTGATCAACACGCGGTGAACAACACGCGGTGAACAACACGCGTTGATCAACACGCGGTGATCAACACGCGTTGATCAACACGCGGTGAACAACACGCGGTGAACAACACGCGTTGAACAACACGCGGTGATCAACACGCGTTGATCAACACGCGGTGAACAACACGCGGTGAACAACACGCGTTGATCAACACGCGTTGATCAACACGCGTTGAACAACACGCGGTGAACAACACGCGGTGAACAACACGCGGTGAACAACACGCGGTGATCAACACGCGTTGAACAACACGCGTTGAACAACACGCGTTGAACAACACGCGTTGAACAACACGCGGTGAACAACACGCGGTGAACAACACGCGGTGAACAACACGCGGTGATCAACACGCGTTGAACAACACGCGGTGATCAACACGCGTTGAACAACACGCGTTGAACAACACGCGTTGAACAACACGCGGTGAACAACACGCGGTGATCAACACGCGTTGAACAACACGCGTTGAACAACACGCGTTGAACAACACGCGTTGAACAACACGCGTTGAACAACACGCGGTGAACAACACGCGGTGATCAACACGCGTTGAACAACACGCGTTGAACAACACGCGTTGAACAACACGCGTTGAACAACACGCGGTGAACATCACGCGGTGATCAACACGCGTTGAACAACACGCGTTGAACAACACGCGTTGAACAACACGCGGTGAACATCACGCGGTGATCAACACGCGTTGATCAACACGCGTTGAACAACACGCGTTGATCAACACGCGTTGATCAACACGCGTTGATCAACACGCGGTGAACAACACGCGGTGATCAACACGCGTTGATCAACACGCGGTGAACAACACGCGTTGATCAACACGCGGTGAACAACACGCGGTGATCAACACGCGTTGATCAACACGCGGTGAACAACACGCGGTGAACAACACGCGTTGAACAACACGCGTTGATCAACACGCGTTGATCAACACGCGTTGATCAACACGCGGTGAACAACACGCGGTGATCAACACGCGTTGATCAACACGCGTTGATCAACACGCGTTGAACAACACGCGGTGATCAACACGCGTTGATCAACACGCGGTGAACAACACGCGGTGATCAACACGCGTTGATCAACACGCGGTGAACAACACGCGGTGATCAACACGCGTTGATCAACACGCGGTGAACAACACGCGGTGAACAACACGCGGTGATCAACACGCGTTGATCAACACGCGGTGAACAACACGCGGTGAACAACACGCGTTGATCAACACGCGTTGAACAACACGCGTTGATCAACACGCGGTGATCAACACGCGGTGATCAACACGCGGTGAACAACACGCGGTGATCAACACGCGTTGAACAACACGCGGTGATCAACACGCGTTGATCAACACGCGTTGATCAACACGCGTTGAACAACACGCGGTGATCAACACGCGTTGAACAACACGCGGTGATCAACACGCGTTGAACAACACGCGGTGATCAACACGCGTTGAACAACACGCGGTGATCAACACGCGTTGAACAACACGCGTTGAACAACACGCGTTGAACAACACGCGGTGATCAACACGCGTTGAACAACACGCGTTGAACAACACGCGTTGAACAACACGCGTTGAACAACACGCGGTGATCAACACGCGTTGATCAACACGCACACAACGAGGACGCGATTCGCCCCAGGAACGTGACACAGGCGTCGTTTTCGCGAGCGAGCACGGCAACTGGGTGCTACGCGAATTCCTTTAACGGCAACGTGAATGAGAACGACGACTTATAAGAGTGTAAAGGAAGTTGAACTATCGAAGGGAACCAGGACAGAACGAGGACGTCGTCTGACGGTGTCGGTCACGGCACGGAGTCGCGTGTGGCTACGCTGCGGTGTTGTAAGCACAGTCTGACGACGTGCTTATGAGTTTTAAATGACAAAACATTGTGTCACTGAGAACGAGAACGGCCTGTAACTCACGTTACGCTTCGCTGCGAACTGAACCGCAGCTACATTTGTCGTTGCAAAAAAAAAAACAACCCCACAACGAATGAACGATCGCGAAGTTGAAATCGCGCTGCGTAACAATGAAGAAGCGGCGGATGATCGCGCCACGCTCGCGACGCAAACGTTGCACTGGGACACGGCGCATGCCCTCGCTCGACGCGAAGGGCACGACACGAACATGCCACGGACACGGCGCGTGCCCTCGCTCGACGCTAACCTGACGGGCGCCCCGACGTCCGACGCGAGGGCACGACACGGACATGCCACGGACACACGCGCGCGCGACGATGCTACGCGACGCAAACGCGCGACTCGTGACGCGACGGCGCGGCTAACGAGAGCGGGGGAGCCGCTCGACGCGCTCTAATTGGCCCGTCCGTAACGAGCCGCGGACGCTCGGCCTGCACGACCCGCACGGGGCCCTGTCCGCACAGACTCGGGGTCGATCGCTCGATTCGCGGAATGAAATTAACGGAACGGCGTGAGCAGCGGCGGCGGCGGCGGCGGAGTTCGCGAGCGCCGCCGTCACCGCGAGCGGTTGCGACGTGAGGGCCCGTCGCCATGGCGACAAGGGAGCCTGCATTAATCTCTAAGTGGCAGCGCAGTTTTGGGACGGCGGGAGTGGGGGGGGGGGGAATATTGGGGTCACGCTTTGTGGACGCCGCGGAAATTAAATGGCACAAAACTCACCGCGCTCACCCAGGGGCCAAAGATCTGTCATTGAAAACTGTTTGCCGCCTGGGGAAGAGAGAAAATATTAGATTTTCGGAGCCGACCGCCCAATGGGGGGGGGGGGGGGGGGGAGGCCTGTGATTATCGTGGTTGCTTCGCCGCATGCCTTTTTCACGACTCTACAATCACCCGCACGCCCTGAGCCTCTGGTCCTCCTCCCGCGCCACGGAAACTCGCACCGCCACAGCCTCTGAGCTCGTCCACCCTCATCCCACGTTCCCTCACCCTCTGCCCTTTTACTGCATGACCCCTCACCCACGGCCTTCACCTCACATCTCCTAACCCCACCACCTCGTGCTTTCTCCACCCCATAACCCATAACCCCTGCTCCCATGCCCTATCACTCCACGGCACTCTCGCCGCAGTGCCTCTAACCACCACAACACCCCACACCCACCTCTAACCGACCCCGTGACCCCTTCACGTCTCCTAACATCGCGACCTGACCCCCAACCCCACGGACCTTTCACCCTGCACCTCTGCACCCTCCCACCCCCCGTCCGCCCTCCCCCGGCCTTGCCACAGGCGACGACGATGACGAAGATGGCGGCGGCGGCGAGGAGCGCATGCCGTCGTGCTGCGACTACATCATGCACTTCCTCACGGTCTTCTGGAAGGTGCTGTTCGCGTGCGTGCCGCCCACCGAGTACTGGAACGGCTGGGCCTGCTTCGTCGTCTCCATCTCCGTCATCGGCATCCTCACCGCCGTCATCGGCGACCTCGCCTCGCACTTCGGCTGCACCGTGGGGCTCAAGGACTCGGTGAACGCCGTCGTGTTCGTGGCGCTCGGCACCTCCGTGCCCGGTGAGAGCGGGCGGTGAGGCGCGGGTGAGGCGCGGGTGACTTGCACCATCGCTTGCACCTTGTTTGCATTCAACTCGTAAGTCAGTGCGGTTGAGGTGCAGTTGAGGTGCAGGTGAGGTGCAGGTGAACTGGTGGTGTTACAGGGATGGTGGGCGAGGTGCAGGTGAGGGGGATGAGGTGCAGGTGAGATGGGTAAGTACAGGTAACACAGATGCGTCCGTCAGACAGGTGAGTGTGTGACAGGTGAGTGTGTGTCACAGGGGAGATGGGTGAGCCAGCCAACCTGCCATCCAACCTGCCATCCAACCTGCCATCCAACCTGCCAGCCAACCTGCCAGCCAGCCGTCGCGAGTTTCGCCTCGCGAGACGCCTCGCGAGACGGAGCTCTCAACGGCCCCGCTAGAGACGCCGTTTGCTCTTCTTCTCCACAGCCGGCGGCGACGGCTGCGAGAGCCAGGGAGCGACGCGAGACAAATCGTCGACGGGTGATTGAGCGAAGCATCAAAACAGCCTGAACGCGCAACGCGCAAACGAAATGAGTCCGCAGCTGCTACGTCTCAACGAGAGTGAAATATACACAGCCGGTTTCTTTTGTTCGATTAATCAGGCCCGGCTCTTTAATATTCAGCGCACGCCCACTGCAGCGCCACCGCCGCTCGAGTGCCGGCATGGGCCCCGGCAGGACAAGGCAGGCCGAGGGCCTCCTCCGAGTGGTAATTGCCTCCCCGTGCCACCCGCGCGGGGAGGCATCGCGCCACTGCACGGGTAATTGTCGCCACGGTCAGGAGAGATCACGGCACGCTTCCAAATAATTACATTCAACAAATTCGTCTTTGCGTCCGCCCGCTTAATCCGTCTCTGGGGGAGCGGGGGGGGCGAGTGAGAGGTCGCGGGTCAAATATTGGATGTAGGCCACGGCTCCGGATTCCTCCTTGCTGTGCTCCGCGATCCCACGAAGCGGTGGATGGTTAAGGTGCAGCACCAAAATAACCGCCCGCTCGCGCTGCCGCCGGCAGAGATGCCTGGCTCGACGGAGCTCTCGACGGCCCCGCTAGAGACGGTGTTTGCTCTTCTCCTCCATGCTTGCCAGACATCGTAGAAGACGTGCAAGTACCCACACCCTACCCCACCACTCCGAGACCCGCCGATCGACCGACCGCGGTTGTATACCCACTTACACGGCGAGGGGGGATTTAATAAAGTTGCCCCATTGTTTAAACTGCCGCGCTGCAAGATCAAATCGAACCGGTGACCTCTGGATTGCAAGTCCGGCGTGCTGACCGTTACCCCCCCATCAACATCCCCACAATGCTATGAAATGACTCTGTAAATCGGTAGCGCAAAGAACAGACGGCTGTTATCTTCTTACGAACCCAGGCCGCGTGCCCCGGTCTTTAAAACGTGAGTATGCAAGTACGTTCATCAGATCGAGAGTAATAATACCCTTTGTATGTATGTATGTTGAACTTGTTTCACACCGTATGTCGCCAATCGTACTAATCGGAGGTGTGGGTGGAAGGACAACAAACTGAACACAAAAAGCAGTTCTAAAGAAATGGGTTTTCAATTTAGATGATTTCAAAGTGCATAGCTCCAGTGGCTTCCTTTAGAGTCGTTACACACGACTGTGATAGAGGGAGGTCCCCTTATTCGGTACGATGAGGCTGGTTGGCATCTGGTGCGCCACAATCGAGGCCTCTCTCACGTGTCGTGCTTCTTGTGACAGACGTCCGCGTGCGTGCGTGTTTGTTGCGTGCGTGCATTCCTCCCACTCATGTTCCGCCGCTGTCTCCTGTCCGACATCGCCGGCTCTCGTTCCCGCCGACAGACACGTTCGCCAGCAAGGTGGCGGCCGTGCAGGACCAGTACGCGGACGCTTCCATCGGCAACGTGACCGGCAGCAACGCGGTGAACGTGTTCCTGGGCATCGGCATTGCGTGGTCCATCGCCGCTATCTACTGGTGAGCGGGCGGAACTCTCGCACACACGGGCTGGGCCGCTAGGGACGGGGAGTTCCTGCCTTCGCTCCTTTTCCACTGGCTCATCCATGCCACGCTGGGTCAAGGCCCTCACAGTGCATTTGATTTTTTCCACTGGCTATTTGCCGAGCTGAGCCAGAACCAAACCGTGCCTTTTTAAGGCGCCACGGTGGTGAGATGTTATCTCATACTTTTAGGTTTTTTCGGTAAAGTCACGTAGGTAAAAATAATTTTAAAAAAGAAAATAATAATAAATGAAAAAATATATATATATTTTTTACCTACGTGACTTTACCGAAAAACCTAAAAGTATGAATCCTTGCAGTCATGAAAGCTTCAAATCTAGATGTTATCTCCCTCGCCTGGTATACAGGAGTGCATGGGTTCGATCCCGACCCTGACGCCGGCTGTATATTTGGTGTTTGCATGTCCTCTCTCTCCGTGGTCACGTGCATTTTTGTCCGGGTCCTCCGGTTTTTCCTTCCACATTTAGACTCAATGTGCGTTTAGAGTATTTGGCTGATATAAATTTCCACGTGATGAGCCACTTCGTTGAACTATCATTTTTGAGCAAGTCGCTTCTAAGAAAGAGCTGTATAGCTCAGTGGGCCTTACCTGGTAAAATAAAAAAAATAGATTTGTTTAATATACAGTACTCCTTTTCCACTGGCTCATCCATGCCACACCAGGTCGAGGACTTCACTCACAGTGCATGTGGTTTTTCCACTGGCTATTTGCCGAGCTGAGCTGGAACCGAGCCGTGCTACGCTGGCTTCACAAGACGTCTGAATCTGTACCTTTGTTCCAGATCGATGCTTGTCATTTTCGTTGTGCATCGACACACCAACGAGGGCCTCTTGTCTATCCGTGGCGTACTTGTAGAGCTGGGCTTACCCTGGAACTAAAGATGACACCACGCAGGGGTCATCGAGGACACTGCACGCCCTGAGGCCTATCGCTTTGTGTAAGATATCACCCGTGTTCTCAAGCCACACGGCAAAAAATAACTGAAATATTTTGTATGTACCTATTTTTAACTTCTTTCGCAGCACCGTACATATCCAAGCGTGCTAATCAGAGATGCGGATTAGCACGGTTGCCTAATTTTGACTTAAAATAAACAAACTTATATCTTGATTGCATTCAACTTCATCAAGCATAATACAGTTTTTCGCTTATTGCCCGCCGCTTCATGGCCACAGGGGGTAGATGGAGGGGGGGGGGGGTAGGACCCTAAATTGCGAATCGGAAACCAGCGAGTGGGAACGACCTCCGCCCGTGAGCGACATAAATGCGGCGTTGCCGTGCCGCGTCTCTCTCTCTCTATATATCCACGCGGCCGCGCAGGTGGACAAAGGACGAGCCGTTCCGCGTGCAGGCCGGCACGCTGGCCTTCTCCGTCACCCTCTTCACCATCTTCGCCTTCGTCTCGGTCGCCGTGCTCATGCTGCGCCGTCGCCCGTCCATCGGCGGGGAGCTGGGCGGCCCGCGCCGCCAGAAGCTGCTCACGTGCGCGCTCTTCGTGCTCCTCTGGCTCATCTACATCGTCTTCTCGGGCCTCGAGGCCTACTGCCACATCCCCGGCTTCTAGACGCGCCGGCGCTCGGGGGTGGTCTGTCGCTCGGCGCGCGGCGGTGCGGTGGTGGGGTAGGGGGTGTTGTGGGCGTTGCGGCGGTGGGGCTGCTGCCACCGCCATCGTCAACGTCGCTGCCACCGTCGTGGTTGTTTCGTCCGGGTGGAAACTCTGAGGCCTTGCGTTGCTGAGGACTTCTGAGAGCGCAATAAGGAAGTGTTAAAGTTCGAGTGCGGTGAGCTAGAATGGCTCGTGTCACGCTGCTGCTGCTGCTGCCCCGCACACGCCACAGATGCGGGTCTCAGGTGGAGCTCACCACGCTGGCGGTGGTGATGGCGGTGGTGAGATTATACATTTGAGTGGTGTCTCACTGACATGGCACCCGTGGCTGTGGCTCGTGGATTGCGGCCGATGGACGATAATTATCGGCCGACTTGGAGGTCGGGCGGCTCTTAGCGGGCCAAGTCCCCGCGGATTTCTTGGCGAGAGATTCTGCGATGCTCGGCGAGTGTTAGCGTCACAGCTGACGGACCTCGTGCGCTCAGCGTGGTTTATTCTCGCAGCTGATCCACAACTCATTTGAAGTCGAGTTTGCCGTGCCTGGGTGCCAGTGCACAGATCTCCCAGGGTGGTGTGTGCTGCCATCGAGGCACTCTGCTCATTAAGGACGTTGTTTCTAACCCCCGCGATGTTCCAGCCTTCACCGACTGCACTCCCGCAAAGCCCGATGTGTGAAGGATGCATGGACGCACACGTGGCTTTGTTAGCCCGGTGGCTTCAGGGCGCTGCTATGCCACTTGCAGCCATCGAACTGTCCGCGCCTCCTCCTCTGCCACCAACTGTCCGACTTTGCCACCCACTGCCCCACTCAGTCACCCAATACCACCTGTACTACCACCCACTGCCCCACGCCACTACCCATCGTCCCACCCTATCACCCTCTGCTATAGCCTACCACCGATTGCTGCTAGACCCGGTCATCCCGTCACTCTTCGCTGCCAAGTTTGTTCTCAGCCTGGTGCTTTACGTTGGCAGCATGGGCCATCAGTTCTTTAACCAAAAACAAATGAAAGAAAAAAAAGATCTATGCTCGATGTCTGCGACTGCACTTAATGAAAAACAAATGGTATCCCTCGTGCGGAGCCGCCTGCCACCACGGTCCGCTGTGTTGTGTTGTTTCGCAGTGATTTGTGAGCGTGAAAACCCTTTTTCGGTTGCCTTGGCGCGCGCCATTGGCGAGACGCTTCCATCCCTGCGTCGCTCGTAAAATCTCCTCGTCTCTAGCGATGTCGGCGTTTAATTGGATCGCGCTTCGACGATGCGTTGGCCTCTTCCTCGTGGCGTTGCTTTCAAAGCGATTTCCCGCTCACGTGAGCATTGAGGCTGCGTGCTCATCTCCTGTTTACAGGCTTGCAGCGGCAGTGGTGGAAATTCCACAAATTTTAACCATGGGGGGGAGTGGTGGGGGCCTGCGGTACAAGTCTATCCATGGGGCAAGCACTGGTGACTTCCCGACAGTGGTACTAATTTGTATCCACCCCAGAGGGATGATGGGTTTAGTCAACCCCTCCCCAAACAGGATTTGAACTAGCAACCTTCCGATTGCAAGCCGCGCTGCTGGGTCTGCCGTTGAGTCACCTGGACGGATAATCAATCTCATTTATACCCTCGGATGTAGATAGGTTGAGCCATATGTAGCGTCGTACCCGTAGGTAGGTATGTAGGTAGGCACGCACCTGCTGTGCGTGCGATGGCGCATACAGCCCCGAGCAACGTCTGAAGTACGTTTTACAGAGCCTTATTAAAACGTTAATTTATTTATATTATGTAACGTTGAATGCGATTTATAAACCCATCATCGTGTTGGGCCAGTGGTCCTTTGGTTTATTCAAAGTGTCTATCAACGCGTGTGTGTGTGGGTTGTTTTTTGTGTTTAGGCGTAAAATCCCAATCTGCGCTCTCTCGTGTTGAAGCACATGTACCAGTACCTGTATGGAACCCCACGTGATCTGTGACTTTGTTTTGTTCGCAAGCCGCCAATTTACCAGCGGAGATTCATTACCACCCAAGCTATGGAACGCCTTGCCACTTTAAATCAGGCAATCGGAGTCGGCAGATATATTTCAGCCTGCTTTAAAAACCCATCTCTTTAAAGTGGTCTTCCATCTCTAGGTTGATCGGTTGGCCCTGGTTCTGTTTGTGTTTCCTGCTTCCCATGCATTGCACATTAGGATCCTAGGATGGACTACGCATTATACATTTGATTTATTATTAGTATTACTCTGACGACTACTGAGGGCTGCCCTCGTGTAAATATCTGGACGTCAATCAGGTGACTGAACCGGCTTGCGTTGTGGCCTCTGTGACGATGCCTGCGATGATGGCGGCGGCGGAGGCGATGATGATGGTGGTGGTGGTAGCTCTAGCGGCTAGAACGACGACGCCTCTGTTAACAGTCATTGTGACTGAAGGTGGTGGCGATTAAGCAATAATCGTCACGAATCGTTCCGCGTCCACGACTTGCATCCGCGACGATTTGGCATCCAATCCCCCCCCCTCTGTGTGTTCGCACACAGAAGAAGAGTGACGTCATGGCTAAACGGCGCCCCCGCCCCCACCTTTTGCACGGCATTTGGCAGGAGAGCGGCTCCCCTGGACTAAAGACTGAAACAAAACCCTCTTGGCTTCACGCCTTCGGCATCTCAACAATACCGATCGCACGCGAAGCGGGTCGTCACGGTATTTCGCCATGATAGATGTCGCCGTGGCGGCGGTGGATTTTTTTTTTCTTCTAATTCCAATTCGTAACGAGAACCGCGCCCGTCGGGGTATTCCGTGCCGTGCCCCGCGCTGTCTGTCCACACCGCATCCCCCGCTGGGAGGAGGTGGTCGCGTCTCTGCACGTCAGTGCTGAACACCCACGCGCTTGAAAGCAGGGCAGGCGTTCACTTCGCACGATATTTGGGAATTTGTCAACTGGGAGGGGGGCAGTGCCGGATGTAGCTAGTGCGGGGCTTGTAGCATATGTTGTTATAAAGGGGCCCTACATTTAAACAAAACACGTACATATGAAAACACAAATGTTTAACTTGCAAAGTAAAGTACTTGTATTTTTTCATTTGCTATACAGCCATATAATACGACAAATTGCTAATCTTAAACATCCAGTCGTTCATAAAAGTTGAAGGCGGTATATTACTATAGTAATAGAGCAAGTGCAGAATCACTGAACCGGAATTGATAGCTTGAAAGCATTTAGCGCTGGGCCCTTGAAAGTGCGGGGCCCGTAGCAGCGACGCGTGTGTAGCTGCGACGCGTGTGTAGTAGCTGCGACGCGTGTGTAGTAGCTACTACGCCGGTTTAGCTGCACGTGTAGTAGCTACTACCACATGTGTAGTAGCTACTACCACATGTGTAGTAGCTACTACCACATGTGTAGTAGCTACTACCACATGTGTAGTAGCTACTACACGTGTAGTAGCAACTTTAGCTACGAGGAGAATCCCGCCCAGGTGCCGGGGTCGCGACAAGGGTTGACGGATCACGCAGACGCGCGAAGCTCCGAAACCATTCCGTGCGGCCGGCGTGGCTACCTGGCGGCGGAGTTGAGCGAACCCGTTCCGGGTGTGGACCACAGGAATTGGCGGGTGGCTTGTGATCGCCACGTGTCCTTCCTCCGCATTTCTTCCCACATGCGAGAAACATTCCTTAATAGCATTTATTGTAAAAACCAAAAAAATACAACATTCCTTGCCCCAAACATCGCAGAAACTTTTCTGGTTTCCTGGGACCCAGTGATTATTTCCTGCGAAAAACATTGTTACGACATTATTCATGTTGTGCAAGCAATTACTCAAATGTTCTGTAGGCCTCACGGGCACAGGTCGGTGTCGAGTCAAAATATTCTGGCGTTCTAATGTCCAGTTTTGTCCAGGAGCAGACCACGAGGTTGTGTTTAATGCGTGTTGTGTCTTGCTGCACGTGAGGGCCGATGCCGTGGCAGGGCGCCCGTTGGCTGTGGTCCCACGACGTTTTCTGGCTCGCCGGTTTAGCTGCAGCGGGCATGTGATGACCAGTAGCGGTAGCCAGGGTTCTAGTGGTAGGTGTACTGGACGTGGTGCGCCGGGTGCAGACAATTTACCGGGTCGCCAAGCCATTAGGCTTGGCTGGAACTAATCCCAGGTCATGCGTGTGTGCGTGTAACCCTGTAGTGGTACCCTATACGTGGTACAATATAGTGGTGCCCTATAGTGGCGCCCTATACGCCCGCTTAGAGGTCCCTCTCAGAGCGCGAGTCGAGTGTAGCGGTGGTGCAGCGGTTAGCGCGCTGCGCTACGGACCCGGCATTTAAGCCGTTCCTGGGCCTCCACTGTGTCGACTCAGCCTCACATGAGTACCGGGTGCGGTGTGTGAACATCGCCACTTGGGAGACAAAGGCGGTCGGGCGTGGTGCTGGCCACCCACCCCCTCGTGTACCGTTGCCGGCCTTCATAGGTGCTCGCTAACAGCACTTGCCCCAACAGTCTGTTGAGGCTATACGGTGTGGGGGGGGCGGGGTCTTTGTCTCTATGCCCGCTCGAGCGCGACGTGAAATCAAAGCGTCGTCCCGAACAATAACAACACGCGAACAAGAATTAAAACGAATTTTCTAGAAACGCTAAAATCTTGCAACGTTAAAGGCGCTAGGGCGAAGCGCATCTCCCGTTCTGGGGAAGCTTTCGTGGCTGCGCGCTGCCGTTCGGCAGGCTCCGAGCGACGAGCGATGAGAGATTTCGAGTCGTCGGCGGCTTCCTCTGGGGGAATCGGGCATCGATCTTGGGTGGGGGAGTTGCGAAACCGCATCGGGAGGGGGCCCAGACACTCGGCGCTTCTTAGCCACGCGCGCGTGTCTCGGTGTGTGTGTGCGCGTGTCTCGGTGTGTGTGTGCACGTGCGTGCGCGTGCGTGTGCACGTGTGTGCGTGTGTGTTGTCGTTGTTGTTGTTGTTGTTTATTGTCGAAGCCAATGGACGTGGCTCATTCGCGGCTCATTCGCGGCTGCTTAGCCCACCGGGGAGTGGAGGCGGGATTCACAGGCGAAGGTGTTACATTTTCACTTGAATTTAATGTGCAAGGCGGTCGGTCGTGTGTTGGTCGTGTTTTTTTGTCTATTGGAGTCTGTTTACAGTTACCATTGTAAAGACGTTCGTTTAACATGCAAGACGTATATCTCTCTCTATATATATACAAATATGCGATTTTAAATTGAAAAACGGTGTGCTGTGTAACACATCATATTATAGACGTATTTATTTATAAATTATGCAAATATATGTAAATGTTACTGTGTGTGTGTATATGGAGCAGCGGCATTAGAGTGGTTGGCACGCGGCCCAGTGCAAGGAATAAAATCGAGCCCTCAATCCACACGCTGGTTCCGCGGTGGTGAGATGTTAACTACCTCGCCTGGTATTCATGAGGTAGTTGGTTCGATCCCGACCCTGACCGCTCGTATGATTGGAGTTTGCATATCCCTCTCTCTCCCCGCGGTCGAGTGGGTTTTTTTCCGTGTCCTGCGGTTGCCTCCCTCACATTTAGACACACCACCTTTAGAGTATTTGACTGCTGTACAAGTCCACACGCGATAAGCCACTCAATCCGTTGAGCTATCATTTGTGGCCAGGTCGCTTCTGATAAAATAAAAAAAGGCTAATAGTTTTAGTTTCGTCATTTGACCCTCTTTGTTGCTCAGCCCCTGGAGCCCTCTGGCGCGTGGGCCCCGGTGCAGTTGCACCGCCTGCGCCCTCGATAGCGACGCCAGGAATAGGGGAGCCAGGAGCAGGGCTGTGTACCGTGGGCTAGATCGCTGCTGCTTCTGCTGCTGTCCGGTTAATGCACGTTAGGCCCTGCCCAAGAATGTCCTAGATTTGAAGCTTTCGTGACTGCAAGGATTCATATTCTTAGGTTTTTTCGGTAAAGTCACGTAGGTAAAACATTAAAATAATTTTATTTTACTTTAATTAATTTTAATGTTTTACCTACGTGACTTTACCGAAAAAACCTAAGAACAAGAATGTCCTGGTTGTATTATTTATTTGGCGAGCCGCTCTGTTCTCTGGATGTCATTGTATGTATGTTGAACTTCTTTCGCACCGTACATAGCCAACCCCCCCCCCCCCGAGTCTGTTTAGTCTTCACACAAACACTGGGTTTACAATCAGGAGCCCGACCTGGTCGCGTGTTGTTGGCAAAGTTGAACTGTGGTCCAATTTGTTGTGAAACCTTGCTGATGTATATCCATCACCGATGAATCAGGCCTTATTAGTAGACGAAATTAGTCGATCATTATCATAATCAACATTCATCTATCCACTGCTGGATGAAGGTCGACCCCCAAACGATTGCCGTCTCAACGATCCACGTATCTACGATAAAGGTTTTTGGGTTGGATCGCGTAAGTATAAATGTGTCGCAACCCTCCACCACCCGACACGGCCAATCAGAAAAAAAATGTGTCACGTTAACAAAACGCCAATTAGTTACTTCTTCTTCAGCCCACCGGTGTGTTTGAAGAGTGAATCCACAACATTTCGAATTTGAGTAGTACGACGTTTCGCTGGTAATTACATCCAGCATCTTCGGGCGATTTGCCAGAAAAGTGAAGCCATCCACCTGCTTCCAGTCTTAAATAGTCCAGGACGACGTCATCATTGAACCCCATCAGGTTTCTATATCGGAGGTGGGGGGGGGGGTATTGTAAGTCACTAATTGGCGTTTTGTTAACGTGACACATTTTTTTTACTGATTGGCCGTGTCGGTGGTAGAGGGTTGCGACACATACTTACGCGATCCAACCCAAAAACCTTTATTATGAATAATACCGGTCACGAAAGCCTCCGTGTTAAACTGATCCACGTATTGTTTGCACGTCGGCTGATTCCATCGCTCCATCTCCACGGGGGGCGTACTTCTAGGCGGGTCCCTGCTTGAGCTGCCCCTCCCCGTCATGAGTCGCGAGTCACGCGCCCTCCGTCATCCTTTCTTGTGACGCGTCCTCCCCAAGGGGACTTAAATGTCTTAAGAATCAATACGATGTCTCGAACTTATTTTTTGTTAAATAGCTTCTTTTCATCTTCTTGGTTCTTTCGGTAAAGTCACGTAGAAGGGAAGTAATAAAATAATAAAAATAAAACATAATAAAATAATTCTCACGACGTTTCGGCCACAACGCAAGCAGCCGTTGTGGCCGAAACGTCGTGAGAATTATTTTATTATGTTTTATTTTTATTATTTTATTACTTCCCTTCTACGTGACTTTACCGAAAGAACCAAGAAGATGAATCCCTGCAGTCACGAAAGCTTTAAATCGAAATTTAGCTTATTTTCATTCACTGCATCATAAGTGTAACTTATTAATAAAAAGAACATCCACAAACCCTTGTCCCGATCCTAAGTTGGATATTGTTGGTCAAGGAGTAAATTTGGCCGTCACGTCATTTCCCTGAACGAGTTTTACCGGTTTTGAGATGCAAACTTTCACGGTGGCCACCTCTATCACATAAATTCAATTCTGGATAAAGGTCGAGCCCTTTTAAAGTTCATAGTACATTAAATTAATTACGTACTGTAGATGTTATTTTAACAGCGGAAAGTATGCGTTAATATGTAATAATACAGCAATTATAATAAAACATACACTTTACTCTTCAAATTAAGCAGAATATTATCAGCGAAACGTCGTACTCAAAAATTGTAAATGTTGTGGTTTCACGCTTCAACACACCGGTGGCCTAAAGCAGTGAACTATTTGTCTTTTGTCAACGTGATACTTTTTTACTGATTGGCCGTGTCGGGTGATGGAGGGTTACGACACATTTATAAATAACGCGATCTAAACCCAAAAACGTTGATTATGAAGAATATCTCCTGCCTGCCATGTCCGTCGAAATTTTAGCAGAGGACTCATTTCTGTGGTGCCCCCCCACGTAAAGATGATGGTTAGTTCTTACTACTGCTCGGTGCTTGCTTTGGGTCTGAGGATACATCGATTTGTATTGATGCTGTTGGGTCTGAGGATACGTCGATTGATTTTGATGCTGTTGGGTCGAACGATACATGGATTAATATTGATGCTAAAGCTCGCCACACTTGAGTCGAATTTCACGTGTGAGAATCAATGTGTTTCCGATTCCTACGTGGGAATGGGTTTGTGTGATGCCCCCCCGCCAGCCACTAGCGGCCACTACATTGACCACAATATAAACACATCACAATGTGATTCCTGAATCTAAATGTTGCACCTCTACTATGGGTCAGCCAAGACCGTATAATTGTTTTAAATGAAAGAGTTCAGTGGTTCCCGTGAGGCATTAAGATGCCCAAATATATTTAATTGCTCTACGTTTCTCAGCCAGTGGTAGACATTTCTGTACGTCAATGAGGCCACGGAATGTGGTAGGCCCTGGTTTTAATTGAGGCTCCGACTGCATCGCAATTTTGGGGCATGTCATCGCGCGTCATTCTGCGGCACTGTGGTCGGAATTGAATGTTTACGTACGGACGAGAGGATTTCAAGCTAAGAATTCCAGACACGCTGCGATACCCGAGGGACCCAAGTTCAAAGTACTCGGCGGAGAAGTGGAAGCGTATGAAAACAAATATTTTGGCACCCTGGGCAAGGCGACTTCCTCGCCCCACCAAAACATGCCACCAGTCGCCACTGCTAGCTTCATTTTTAGAAAATCAGCTCCACATTCGGCTGGCAACCTCCCTCGGGAGTGGCACCCTGGGCGGCAACCGTACCCGACCCCTGCCGCGGTCTTTTTTGTTTGTTAACTGACGCTACCCCCGTGTGCGACATTCGTGGCATGGGGCAGAGGGAGTCACAGAGCTCGCCGTCCGCTTGAAGGGGACGTCCAGTGGAACGGCGAGCATTGACGTGACACCGAGAGGTGCGCTGATTTTTGCGTGGCAATTTTGAAAAGGCTCCCCTTTGGTGTCTTTCCGTCCGTACTTTGGGTTCGGCGCTGCCACTTGAGTACAACGATGTACGGCATTGGACGCAGGACCGCTGTGTTACTCGACCGAGTAGAGATGGCGACACAGCCGTGCGGCATCTTCACGCGCTCTCGTTGTGAACTGGCGGGACGCGGTTCGGCTACGGTGCCCTGGCTGAGAGGGACCTCGGAAAGCGGGCGTCTATTTGAGTCTCAGGGATTTAAAATTGGCTCCGTGCGTAGGTGTGGGTTGTGCGTGGCACAGCGAGGGTTTGAGCGCTGAATCCACACTTGTGGGGGCTGCTCGGTTCGAGCCATGGCCGTGACGCCCACGAAGGAAATGCTTTGACTTGCGATGGGTTTGATGGTTTCAGTCAGGGCTTTATTTCTCACTGGATATTTTGTTAGACGCGAGTAGGCATGTGACCAGTGTGACCAGTGTTATTATACAATCAGCTGTGGTCGGTGCGGAAATATTTTCACGGTCAACAACCCGAACGGACCCGATTGTAAACTGATTGCACAATCATCTCGCCCTGTCTGCCCGCGAGAGTTGTGTTCCTCTATTGGACTGCACCTGGCTCCTTCGACCACGATACTGAGGACGATAACTCCCAGAGCACGCAACCTCGGGGGGATCACGTGACTCTCTGATCTGATTGGAAGTTGGCCATCCCAGTTGCCCACGATAAAGTGTGGCCGATCGTTACGGGCGACGATTGCCCGTGACGGCAACTGTCAACATATTCGAGCCTATTGTGGCTGCAGGGACAGAGGGTGGTTGAAGTGAACGGCAGGCGTGTGAGGGGTCGTTGACTGAGAGCGTGGAGAGCGATGGACATTTCTCACCGTGTCTGGCCGCGGGCTCGTGCCTCAACCGGAATGTGTGCCACCCTTGTTGCGGTCGTTACGCATTCTGGGAATGGTATTGTGTTTCTGTGAAGGATTCTCACAGCATGTTGCGAAATGAAAAAAAAAGCTCGAAAAAGACACAAATATTGCTTGAAAGTAAGACAAAAGTGAAACTGGGATTTGTAAGATTTACTGTTTAATGATAAGCGGGCTCGACTGTTATTGCTGTTTTGTTCTACTGTGAGTCTCGTGTCTCGATGATTTGCCTTTGCCCCCGGGGTGTGGTGAACTCTAACAACTGAGAAGTAATCCTGAAGTGGGAATGGCGCCTGGCATAAGCACCACAGGTGTGGGGGTTAGGAACAAAGTTCGTGCCGCTAAAATGCCGGTACAAGCATTTGGCTGCCCGATTAGAGATACGGTCAGTGGAGAGGACTAGCACTGGGAGGCTGGTTGTGCTAGCTGGTTAGCGCTGGGGATAGAACGACGATTTGCGTGGTGGGCTCGTGTGCTCCACCCTCGCCCTACTTGCCCATATTTCTAGATTTGAAGCTTTCGTGACTGCAAGGAGTCATACTCTTAGTTCTTTCGGTAAAGTCACGTAGGTAAAAAAATGAAATTAAAATAAAAACAATAATAATACAATCACTTATTGAATTTTTTATTATTTTTATATTCATTGTTTTACCTACGTGACTTTACCGAAAGAACTAAGAGTACTTGCCCATATCCCCAACAGCAGTGGTCCGCCGTGGCTCCAGCTCACGCGTGCAGGGAGCTCCGCCACGGGTGTTGAAAGTGCAGGTGACGTCGTCGTCACCAGCCAGGAACTTCTGACTGCTGGACTGCTGTGAGGCCTTCCCCCCCCCCCCCCCCCCCATTTCTTTAAATCCCTTCCTCTCCCCAGAGCTTCTCCTGTCCAGCGGTGGCCTCCGAACTCTTTGATGTCGTCTCACCGCCATTTCTTCCGCTGTTCTCCTCTGCTCACTTTCCCTTCTCTCGGTCTCCGCCTCTAAGTTAATTTTGTCTCTCATCAGTCGTTCTCGTGACGCGCCGCTGCCCTTTTCCTCTTAATTTATTTTGCTTTAAACATTCACATCCATCGGTGACAACTGTTCTTTAATTCCTTGTTGCTTTATCGCTTAACCTGCCTCTTCAACTTACTCCTAACGCACTTCTTTACCGCAGTTCTCTGGCAAACTTCTCGCTTTTCTTTCCACCACAAACTTGTAGCCCCATTTTTTTCGTTGGCAACCTTGCATCTTTACAACCAAAAAAATTGTTTTTAACTTGTTTTTAACTTGTTTTTAACCTGTTTTACGCAGGTCAGGTACGCGAGTGATCAATGAATGTGATTCGGTGGGGGGGGGGGGCAAATGTTTGCTGCACCCGTGGCTGGGCTACTGTCACCAGTCCACTTCTCCTCCTCGGTGGCTGCGTGGATTTCGAGGCTCAAAATCCACCACGCGGAACTCGCTGCCTGCCTGACCTGGAGCCACTCCCTTGGCCCGTGGCTCAATCCTCACCTTCGTTGCTCGGAGCAATTTTGGGCACGTGGCCAGGGGTTTTGGCGGGGGGGGGGTGGGGGGGTCGAGAACGCTGGGTGGCGCCACTCTCACGTCAGGGCCCCTCAACCGTTGAGTCAAAAGGGCCGGAGCAAAACAGTTTCCGCCCGAGGTAACTAAACTTTCGTGCCACCAATGGCGAGTACAAGTAAATCGCGCGATGACCCCCCCCCTCCCACACTCGGTTGAAAAGGTCAACGAATAACAATTCACTTTGATTGGCCGAGCAAGTAAATTGGTGCCAACACGGTCTGGCCACACCGGGTGGCACTGAGTTGTGCCCCCTCTGGGTTATTATTCACAGTACTGGAGACACGAATGGGCACACGGGGTCACCAATTAACCGTGAGACTGGGATCGTATTTGCGCATCCGAGGGATATTCAAGTGGGCGGCCCTGGTGGTGGTAGGGGGGGAGCGCCCGTGCAGCTCTAGAAGTTGGTGACTAACGAGGGAAGGGGTCGCCGTCGTAATTGGTGCCACTTCAGTCGGGGACTTGGAGAAGTTTCCGCCTGCGCTGGGCAAGAACACACGGGGTGGGGGTAGGGCGGTAAGATTGTGGCAACCGCCCCCCTCCAAAAAGTTTGGTAACGTCAGGTGCCGCCCACTCCCCCCCCCCGCCAAGGGCGGCTTGTATAGTTGTGGTGAAGCAATGCGTGGATTCATCAATTGATGTCGGTACTTACGCTCACAACACGTGCGAAGAATTGACCATCGATTCTAATCGACGTCGTCCGCGCGGTGAATGCCGCTGCCACTCTAGGCGCGATATTCACCACAATGTTGGGGGAATTTTAAAAAACAACAAAACAGCCATCGGTTTATTTTTTCGATTAAAATCGCAAACCCCCCAGAATCGTGAAATGTCATCGAATCATTCATCTACACGCCTGCCCCCGCTTCAATTGGCAGTCACTTTTTTATTTCTCTGATTTATTTTTGCCTCATTGCTATAACTTTTTTATTTATTTATTTGTCATTTCGGTGACCCGGGCTCACTCTTGCAAATGAGCGTCTTGCTGGTCCCCTGAGTTCTCGCTCAGTTTGAATGAAATCAACTTGAACTTAAGACATGGAGGGCACGCCTTCATTCGCTCGATGGTCCTGCTGACCCGACATTGAGGGGCATTGTCGCATTGGAGGGTGGTTTACGCATCATTACCGTAGTTTCATTTATCAATTCGAACGTGACATGTGCAATGCATTCCATCACCAGTTGGTTGATCTTCTTCTTCTGTACAACACGGAATAAATTAAAAGCCGCGACGAGAAACATCTTAGCGGGGTTTGGCCTGGGCTGAGCACTCGTGTGAGGACCACGCAATGCTTCACGGCCAAATGGCCCGCCACAGCACTTTTTACCATCTTGCCCCGGTTTTGTGAGCGGAATTCGTGGGGAACGCAGCTCCGAGGGGTTCGGCGGGCGAGGGAGCGCGATGAGACGCCGCTGGCATCAGGGATAGAGGACGAGCCATGACCCTCCACTGATGCCCGTGTCGTTGCACTCAGTGTGGCGTCGTATATATATAAATGTCGAGGTGGCTACGAACACTCCCTCCTCGGGGTTTCCCCGTTCTCAGGTGATAACAACGCCTTGCAGGTGGATTCGTTTGGCGATCGGAATTTGACGACGGTGACTTCGGCAATGATTTTTTTTGCCAGCGGACGGGCGCGCACACACGCGCGTACGTACACATATACATCCATGCACACATACATGACCGAATGTAATACGCACATGCATAGTCACAGTAACATACAAAATACATTTGACGCTACATGCGTGTACAGCAACAACCGCCATTCGACACTAAGTGGCAGTGACGTCACCACGACGCCTGTGCCAGGCTATGTGCACGTTGAGGCCACGTGAAGTGTCGAACGCTCGCTGGTACGAGGTCACAGGGCAGACCCAGATGCCAAGGGTCAACTGACCGAGATGACTGGCTGATGCACGACCTGGGCCCCCTACTGTGCCAACTTGCTGTGCTTTAGCCACCCGTCGCTCCGCTCGTTGTTGAGAGCGTCGCTCCTCCACCCTCCGTTGTTGTTGGAGGGCGACTGCCTCCAACTGCCCAGTAGCATCCTTCACGAGCCTCCTCCACAGAGGCCGATCTTGACACCGCTGGTACCAGTCATCAGCAAGTCCACTCAGCTCCACATCCTCCTGTACCACATCACTCCATTTCTTCTTTAGTCCGTGTCGCTCCCGTTTAGCCCCCTCGATCCGGCCGAACAAAAGCTGTTTAGGCATGCAGTGGCTGGGCATACAGGCTACATGACCCAGCCAACGCAGCCTTGCCTGCCAGAGGAGCTCACTGATGGGACTTTGTCCAGATCTTTCTTGGATATGTGAGCTCCGCACACAATCCAGCCTGGTTAAACCCAGGATGGATCGTAAGCAGGCCAGCCTAAATGTTTCTAACCGGCGAAGATGTTGCATTAGGGGGGGGGTCCACGTTTCGCAAGCGTAGAGAAGGGAGGGAATAAATGTGGCCGAGAAGACCTGTAGCTTCATGCGGAGAAAAAGACCAGGTAGCTTCCACACAGCATTACACAACTGATGAAAATAATGCCGCTCGACTGATTCGGAGTGAGACCTATGCTGTCAAACTGGAGCCGGTCATGAGCACACTGCCCAGGTATGGGAAACTCTCCACTCTCTCCACAACTGCCCCATCACCAATTGGGAGTTGTGGGGGTGGAATGTCCGATGGTACAAAATACCCAGGCAGGTGCTTAGTTTTGGTGGGGCTGATGGTAAGGCCCCACCTCTTAGTGGCAAGCTCCAGGTTCAGCAGCAGCGCCTCCAACTCCTCCTCTGAGTGAGCAGCAATTACCATATCATCGGCATACATAACATGGTTGAGCAATAGGGAGCCATCCCTTGACTGCACCTGGGCATCGATCAGCCTCCCATTATATCTGTACCAGATGGGAATGCCTCCGGTACAGCGATTGAAGGATTCATGGACTACATGGTCAAAATAGATGTTAAATAATGTGGGAGCCAGAGGACATCCCTGTTGCACCCCAAAGTGTACAGGGAATGGCTCCGACTCTCGGCCACGTAGTTTTACCTGGGCCCGCTCACCATCATGAAGGTCCTTAATGGTCGTGAGCAGAAGGTCAGGGACTCCGAAAGCACGAAGAAGAGCCCATGCCTACTGATGGTATCATAGACCTTGACCAGGTCAATAAAGCAGAGATAGAGGTTGACTTCTTCGTCCAATATTTGAGGCACCGCAGCCTCAGCAGGGTCATCCCCACTTTGTCCCACGTTGTTCTCCAGGCTGAGGGATTTCCCCTCCCTCAAAACCTCACAGAAATACTCGGCAAATCTGCTAATCTGTTCCTGGGGGTTGGAGATTGGATCACCGTTCTTTCCCCGAATGATGGTAATAGGTATGGCGCTGCAGGTTACTTTTTTGATGGAATTAAAGAGCGATTTGTGATCGCAGGCCATTGAGGCAGACTCCATCTCTTCAGCAACCAGCGACCACCACCCATTCTTGCAGAGCCTCATGGCTCTCTGAACCTCCAAGCAAAGGTTGCAGTAAGCCTCCTCATTCTCAGGCGTGGGATGCTATAGCCAATGAGAGTGGGCCTGTCACTTTTCTCAGCCAGCCTGAACACCTCCTCTGTCAGCCAGGGTCTATGGGGAGGTCTGGACCATGTACCCAACGCAGCCATAGCAGCTGCATGAGCCACAGTCCAAAATCTCGCCCATTTCCCCTCGACAGCAGGAGTGGGGGACGATGGAAACCCCAGCCGCAAGCGATGATTAAATTCTCGCTTGCAACTTTCATCAGATAGCTGAGACCATGCCACTATGGGTTTGAATGGGGTCCTGGGTGTACACCCACCACCGGAGTGGAAGAATGGCAGGCGCATCTTACAGATGACAAGTCGATGGGCAGTGGGCTGATCAGCTCCATGGTAGGTCCTAGTGTCAAGGACATGGGCCCGCATCCGCTGTTCCGTCACTATGTAGTCCAGCAGATGTTCTTGCTTGGACCCGGCATGCATCCATGATGTTGTGTGGATGCGCCAATGCCGGAACAGCGTGTTGATAATTACAAGCCCATGGGCTGCACAAAAATCTAGCAGCCTCCTACCTTTGTTATTGAACTGATCTGGCCCATGCCTTCCAGTCACTTCAGACCAGGTGCTAGCATCATGACCAACTCGGGCATTGAAGTCATCCAACAAGATGACTCTATCCCGAGGGGCCACTTTAGCTAGCACCTGTGACAGGAGGTCATAAAAGGCATCTGACTCATCGGCCTTGCCTGCATCCCTCCACGGATGTTCGTCTTCGGTGGGGGCATAAGTAACCACGACCACCACTCTTCGCCTCTGGTTGATGGGAAGGCGAGCCCAAAGTAGCCTGGGGCTTACAGCTCACCGCCACGCTCCCACACCCCCTTCATTCTTTTATTCAGAAGAAGAGCCACTCCCTGTTTTTTTGTAGTCTCCTGCCCCGAGTGGAGGACTGTCCACCACTCATAGTGGCAGGAGCCAGAGCCAGTCCACAGGACCTCCTGAATACCATAGAGATCCAGGCGGTACCGGTCCAGCTCCCGACAGAGGCGTGGCAGCCTCTCCTCCACAGTGAGCGTTCGAACATTCCACGTGGTCACCCGCAGTGGCTTTTTGTTGTTTCTGGAGGAGCCCCGAGGGTAAGGATTCAGTCTCCTGGCTTCGCCAAATGGGGTTTGGCCAGGAGACGTCATAGACACCTGCCCCCCCGGGGCCTCCGGCACAAGCTTATTAATTTAAATTTTCCGTCGCGGTTTTGTGGTAATTAATTGAAGGTGAAGAGGTTACCAGCCCCTCGCACCCGTCCAGAGCCCCAATTTGGCCGCTGTGGTGGCTACAAACGCCATGAGGGGAATGGTCAATCTAAATTGGCCCTCCCCCACGGCACTGCCCACCACAGCGTTGCCGTCTGGCCCAACGAGGAGGTAGGGGGTTGTTTTTGCCGGACTCATGCATGTGCACACATACGTACACGTGTACATCATTCACACGTGAATATACATACACGTAACACACACACTATACATACATACCACACACGCATGAGCATCAGTTGACAGCCAGTTCAGACAAGTCTTTTTGTAAGGGAGACCATGCAGTGTTTACGCTGTTGCGTCATCTTTATCATCATCACCTGTTCCAGTTTTCAATGAATCCACCTCTTGGCATTTGCCGTGGCTGGAAACCCTGATGTCGCCCTATCGCCTCCTGACATAGATTATTGAGCAGACAGACAGACACATGCGACGGCTGTTTGGAGAAACCCACAGCTGTCTTTTGACAATTTGCAAGTCCCCGGGTGAGAAGTCGGCAGAAAGAGTTCTGATTGCTACGCCTCCTCCCCGCCACGCGCCCATCCCTCGTCTCGCGCCGTGTTCAGTAGAACCAAGAACGCAATGAGACGTTGGGAGATGACAGCCGACGTGGGATGGAGCTGCTGTTGTTCAATTTGGGGCTGTCTTGATGCGGTGACCCTTGAATATCCACTGGCCGTTAATGGGGCCCCGGCAACGGAATGTGGAATATCCTTGTGCGTCGTTTTACTCTCTGTGATGGCGTGTTGAGCTGTAACCTGTTCGTACCATTTTAACCAAGTACTTGACTGCATTCACATTTTAAGTGTTGTTAACATGTGAACACGAATGTTGGGGAGGTACGAATCTCGCAGTTCTGAAGGTACCGTTTTCAAAGACGAAAATGTGTGAATTCAAACTTCGAGGTCAGCCTGTGGCTCGCACATACAGAGTGAGCGCACGTGGGCTTCAGTCTTCATAGAAATATTTCCAAGCCAATGCCTCGAGCGAGGAACGGTGACATCACAGGGAGTGGTGGTGCTCAGTGTCTCCCGGGACAAGTACCGTCTTGGAATGTGTCAAAGCTGTGAAGTGGGACAGATTTATAACCGTCTTACCCGTCTTACCAGTGACAAAAATCAACCTTTTAAAGTGAGATCATTACCGCGGAATCGTGGATTGATTTTAGGGTTTGATTCGGACGGTACTTGCGATATTCTAACGAGAAGGGTTTTAATGCCGCAGGTTATTGATAGCCACGAAATTAGGTCGAATTTCATATTAAAATTGCAAGTCTTTGAAAACGGTTCCAGGATGGTAGGAAAAGGATGTATCAACTTGGCCGTGTGTGAACGTGCACACCTGATAACCCCACTGTGAACGTGTCTCTGTAAAGTTTGATGTCTCCATACCAATTGCAATGTGTGAAACTATATAAAGCTCATAGAAGAAAGAAAACCTACAATAAACCAACTAACAAAGTAATTCGTGATAATAAAAGCAGAGTGGTGAAAACAAAATAGCGGGTCCCAAGTCGTTTGTTTGCACAAAACGGTTTTGGATAAGTACCAGAGGTAGAATGCACAAACCTTTGTGAAATCATTACTGAGAAGAGCAATTATAGGAAAATCAACACCGTAACATTTCAATATGCCATAACAATGGGAGCATGAAAGCAGCAAAGATGTTGTTGATGATTGATGAATCACAAATAGCGTCCCTGAGAGAGCAAGATGGAACGATCGCACGCGACAGAAACAGAATCGTACAACTGGCGGAGAAATGACATGCATATCTCTATTGTACAGTTTTTTTGGGTTGGATCGCATAAATATGTAAATGCGTCTTTAAACTCGCCACCAGCCGACACAGCCGATTACTAAGGTTTGTCACGTAAACAGAACATGCCAATTCGTTACTAGAACAGCACACCCGTGTGTTGGAGAGCTAACCCACGACATTTACAATCTCACTACGACGTTTCGCCAGTAATTACAACTAGCTTCATCGGGCGACATCCAGATTTGTGAAGTCCACCTGTTTCGTTCCTTAAATAGAGGCGTGGATGTGATGACATCACTTGTACGCTCTTCTTGCGCGGAGTGGGGGGGGATTAATGAATGCATTTAAGTGACTATGGGTATCCATTGCCGTTTGGGCTATTTATATGGTAATCAACGTTCATTAGCCGACGTGTTAAACTGTATATCTCTTGCAAAAACAATCATCGACTCCAGCACACCAATCGATTTCCAGATGAGGAGTAGGATGTTCCATATGCCACACCTGAAGAGGTAACCGCTGCCCTTAGCAGGATGAGAATACAGAAATCTCCCAGACCAGATGGAATAACTGTGGACAGACACCATGAAATAAGCGGCACCAGCTGTTGGCTGTTGGAACGCATTAGCAAACCTAATTTCAAATAACATAATTAGATACATAACAACATGACATGCTTCAGTCGTGGAATGCCACCTAAATTGTGATTTCATTTATAAATTGGAAGACAACAAGGGTGAAAAATCACAACAACAACCGCAATTCGCCACTAAGTGGCGGGTGACGTCACGGACACATTGGTCACGTGCACATCGTCAATCAGATTCGATCAAAGACGCGTAACTTTCGAATACCATGATGTCCAGCCGTTGTTGGCCTTCACATGAGCGTTCGGAAACGGACACCGGTGCGGTCATCTCGACTCTCACAAACCGCCAGGCCTCAATATAGAAACGATGAAAGCCGTTCGTCAGGATGTGTGTCAGAGCCGCACTCTGAGGCTGTCTATTTAAAGTGACACGATAGGCATCAGAAGAGCAGTCGGGCAAGGAGGTACGCTTAAGGGCCGTGCATAAATGACGTAATGCACCGGGGGGGGGGGGGGGATCAGACATTTGTGACGATGTGTGACGAGGGGGGGGGGGGGGTTGAGAAATGTGACGTCACATCAAAATGCGCAACTTTAAATAAATATAAACACGTTCTACTTAATTAAATATACTTTTTAATAAATGTTTTCTCCTATAACATCAGAGTGCAGCCCCACATTAAATACGCACAACAATAACGATAGTTTAAAGCGATTTAAAGCATGTTTTATTTGGGGGGGGGGGGGTGCAGAGCTGTGTGACGTCATATTTGAGGGGGGGGTCTGACTTTTTGTGACGCCGTGTGACGAGGGGGGGGGTCAAAAATCGTCCACACTCGCGTGACGTCATTTATGGACGGCCCCTTAGCTTCACACTCGACGATTCTGTCCACGTTTGACGCCGCACTGTCTCCTTTGGTCGGGCAATTCTTACACTGGTAGCTTAATCAACGATCATAAGATCAACAATTACAACAACAACAATTACAGGTGGCTGGGAGCCAAACATTATTAGGCATTCTAGATTTGAAGCTTTCGTGACTGCAAGGATTCATACTCTTAGGTTTTTTCCGTAAAGTCACGAAGGTAAAAAATAAATGTAGAAATAGAAATAAAATAATAAATAATAAATTAAATCACGACGTTTCGGGACCGTCACAGCTAAATTTACTGTATCAAGATTTGTATCTTTGTATCTTGATACAGTAAATTTAGCTGACGGTCCTGAAGCCGGAGACTTGTGTTGCCTCCGAAACGTCGTGATTGAATACAATTATTATTATTTTATTTCTATTATTATTTTTCTTTTTTACCTACGTAACTTTACCAAAAAACCCCAAGAGTATTATTAGGCATATAATTATTTGTCGTCCCCGTGATTTTATTGTCATTCTACACACTCACATTTACATATATACATCTGAATATGTTTTGTATGTGGCGAACGGTAGCGGCTATATTGGCCACATGGGATGGCATAAGTCCATTACACGTAACCGAAATGAATTTGTAAATAATCGGTTCTCAAATACACTGGCTAACGTACTTTTAACGTGCGGCAATTTCCAATGCGTCGTGGGTAAGAGTCGATTTTAATCGATAAATCGATGCGACAGAGCCACCGAGCGGGCACCGCTGATTCGCTGGGCTCAGGTCCTGGCGTGAGCTGCCCCTGATTGTGTTTTCAAGTGCAGTGAGTCGGTGCCCTCAGCTCAGTCATTAATGACTTCAGTAAAACAACATTGTCATGTAACAGGTTTTTGTAAACCAAATGTAGCCTATTTCGGCTCTTTACATGTGTAGTGCTGATCATGGAGAAACACACTTGAACTTGGAGGCAACACGTTTATTACAACTCCCCAACAGGGTAACTCACTAAACATACACTGGTTCTACTGCTAGGTGATAGCTACACGGTTAACTATGTGAGCAGCGGGTTAACTACACAACCGGGTCAGCCAGTTACACGCTGCCTGACCCACGATGCCGGGCGAAGCACGAAGACCGAAGGGACGCAGCACCAAAGGTTGATTCCACAGGCGAGCCCCGATCACTCTCGGGGCTTCGCCTTGAACCCCCGGAGCGCGGCCTCGCTCCGCCCTCGGCCACGCCCCCTTCTGGATCTTGCCAGAAGGCTCTCGGCTCCACGTCACGTGTCCCTCGAGCCCCCTTTCGCCCCCCCCTTGCTACCCTGTTGGGGTCACGTGCCCTCTCGGGTTCACGCGGAGTAGCACGTCCTCACTTGCTCTCCTCCAGCCCTCACCAGAACCATGCCCCCCCCCCCCCATGGCCAGCTTCCATGTCAACCCATGGTCTGGTGGCAGAGATGACCCCCGACGTGCGTTTCCACTCTCGTGACAGCAACTGGCGCGAAACGTCATAGTGACACCAATAACGTCACTACACATATGCCGAACACTCGTTTTATCGGGCATATTAAGGGCGTGCCCCCTGGTGTGCATATCAGCGATCCGAATTCGATTCCCAGCCATGGGTAACATCAGTAGCAAGCGGTATCTGAACCGGTCCTGGGCCACCCCCGTTCCTTCACCCACCCGCACTGGCCAGCATGGTCTGGGCTCGGGGAGGGAGGCGTTCATCCAGCAGTGGGCTGACAAATTGCTCACGTAAAATATTCAAAATCAAAGTAATTTCCTGCTGAAATGAGCATTGGAGCGGTGCTCATTTGCTGTTTACAGCCCTGAGCCAGTAGTGGCAGATCCACATTGCTATGGCAGGGGCGAGTCCATCCATAGGACGATCACTAATTATTTCTCACAATGGTACCTATTTTAACGGCACTATAGGTTTGATGGGCGAAGTCAATCCTCAACGAGGATGTGAACTCGCTACCTTCCAATTGCGAGTCGCTCGCTCTACCACGGAGTCACCTGGCCGATAGCAGATTTAAACCCAGGTCTTCACGGTTGGCTACGTACGGTGCGAAAGAAGTTCAACATACTTCCGCACATTCCACAGTGGATTGACGAGAGAGCTGTGCACGAAAAAGACTTGATCTTAACGTGCCCTTACTTGGTCATAAAAACCAACCGACCTTCCGCCTGCAGAAGGTGTTCACAAAACATCTTCTGACAGCGACCAGGTACCGCGTTGGAAATGGTGCTTTCCCCAATTTCCAATTCAAATATAAACAAAAAAGAGCCCTTGAACATCAAGAGGCACAGTAATCTGTCTACATGGGAATGTGAAATGCCCACGAATCCACGACGCGTTTTAAAAGGCACGCGCCTCCACATTTCGTGGAAAATAAAATCACACAACACGCATCTGCGAAGACGATGACCTCAGGATAGGAGCTGCGGTTAGTGTGTGGGAGTTCCAAGCGTGCCTGGTATTCAATGCTCACGTGACGGAAACATGAGCATTGAACCACTGAAGAATTCAAATTGACCTCAGCAATGCGCGGCGACATCTGGCGGCAGAAGGGCGCGTGGGTTTATAGCGCGCTGTGTGCTCACCACCGCGTCACTGCTCCGCATCCACAATGCTGTACTCCACGGCAAGGCCCCGCTTAACGAGTGTTCACACAACGCGTTTTCGCTGTAAACCGGTACTTTTTGCACAACGTGGAACGCGCCCGTCATAACGCGGAACGCGCCCGTTATAACGCGGATTCTGAGCGGTCGACGATGAGATACTTTCGTGAGCTGTGTGGCCAAGCTCTGTGATAGAGTACACAGAATGATGCAGTAACCCAGCCGCGTACCCCCCCCCCCCCCCCCCCCCCCGTTGTTTGTCACGCCATCTCACTATCTTTAGATTCGCTTCACGCGTTTATCGTTTGACGTGACATCTTTCAGGAACGCATCTACCGCGTTAAACGAGGACTTACTGAACAGTACACATGTCAGACCCTGCAGTCCCTTGATCTTTTTTCCCCCAAGATTAGACGTTTTCTTTGCGTCTCGTTATTTTACTCTTTGTGATGTTCAACGCACTTCTTAGTGGTGCTCACCATAAAGAGCTCAGCTGTGTTTACGGTAATACAGGTTTATGAATGTGTGTTCAGCAACACTTTTTAATGGCTTGCCATGTTACGACGCTATGGGAGCTGTAGTTGTTGTCAGTGTAGTGGCTCGGGGTGGACCGATTATTCCTCCCGGAGCTTTGATGAGATCTTGGTCGCGTGACAGTCAACCAGACATTCATCTCACGGCTGGGATTTAGCCAACATTAAGTGCACAACTAGATTCAATGCTGTATGATGGGGTTATATTTTGTGTGTGAGTGTGCCGTTATTGGAGAGCGTGCAGGCTGAGACCGTCAAAACACTCGACTTGAGAACAAGAATTATTCATTACAAGCGGTTGCTTGGATTCAGCTTCGCACCCCGACTACTGAACCACCGAGCCACTTTAAGTTTTTTTTCAGAACTGCTACCTGTACAAGGTATATAGCAAAGGCGGTTTTCGCTGCCGCCTGTAATCCAATTGTGCTTCCGAGGTGTGGTTTGTCTGCCGTGTCGTGCGTGGCAACGCTAACAGGAGAGATGCTGAGCACGCAGCTAAATACTCTTTGGTTCTTTCGGTAAAGTCACGTAGCTGAACCCAGAAAATCACACTCGAAAGATGATGCATTACCATTCTCGGTGGAGGGCTGCGGGGCTGCCTAAACGAGGGGATAAAAGGGGGAAATTTGCCTCGGGCCACACACAAAAGAGGCTCTCACGGCAGGCATCTTTTGTTTGTTACTCAAAAGGGGCCCCCACGTGACATTCTGACCCCGGGCCTCCAGGCACCTCTGCGTGGCCCTGGTGAGATATTAATGGAAATGTACTCCTGTATTACCATTCGCTGTTACATAATGAACACATAGCGACAGCACATATTGTTTTAAAACTCAGAATATTTGTATGTTTAATTTAATTGACCTCAAACTTAACTTTCATCGACCTGTGGCCCGTGGATCACTGATGGTGTCAGGCTGTGGGAAGCGTTACACGGAATGGTTGCAGTCACTACGATCTAGAGTAGTTTACATTTAGGAAACAACGTTATTTGTGCATGGTGGTCCGCCCAAACATGCCGAGGGTTGTGAGAGTCGTACGTGGTTCCGGAAAGTTTGTGAACCGCTGACGTAGACAATTGCTAACGTGCCCCCGTCAACCATTGTACTGGAAGTGAATCGGTCCGAGTGTTTCCAGAACCCCTTTAACATTTGCGTCCATCCATTGCGGAGGGTGAACTCCGCAGTGCAACGGGTGGATTTCATGCCGTGCAAAGAAATGTGTACAGTGTGGAGAGGGGGGGGGATTCACAGTGTCGCGTTGGGATCTCAACGGCGGTGAACGAGTGCATCCCCATGCACCCGGTGAGCTGACAGGTTCTACCGAGTGTGTCCCCATGCACCGGGGTAGCTGACAGGTTCTACCGAGTGTGTCCCCATGCACCGGGGTAGCTGACAGGTTCTACCGAGTGCGTCCTCATGCACCGGGCTAGCTGACAGGTTCTACCGAGTGAGTCCCCATGCACCGGGGTAGCTGACAGGTTCTACCGAGTGAGTCCCCATGCACCCGGTGAGCTGACAAGTTCTACCGAGTGAGTCCCCATGCACCGGGGTAGCTGACAGGTCCTACTGAGTGAGTCCCCATGCACCCGGTGAGCTGACAAGTTCTACCGAGTGAGTCCCCATGCACCGGGGTAGCTGACAGGTCCTACCGAGTGAGTCCCCATGCACCCGGTGAGCTGACAGGTTCTACCGAGTGCGTCCCCATGCACCCGGTGAGCTGACAGGTTCTACTGAGTGCATCCCCATGCACCCGGCTAGCTGCTTTCTAGCTGTGGTCGTGGCTGTCAGAATCCAAAAACAAAATTGGTCAATTGTTTTTCCGATGGTTTTGATGCTTAAGCTCAACTTTCTTTTTAAATGTGTTAATTTTAATAATTTAAATTTGTAAGGTGCATTTCATCCATACTCTTTGGTTCTTTCGGTAAAGTCACGTTGGTAGAAAAAAAAATTGATCACGAGGTTTCGATCACCACACAAGCAATCGTCTTCGGGTGGGATAGAGCCTCTAGCTGACAGGTTAGAGTCTTTATATTGTATTGCATTTGCTCACAAAGTGAAATAAAAACAAAGCCTGGTCACTTTGTATCCAATGGCTTGTATATGCTTATTTACGTAATCTTGGATATTTAAGTGAAGACTTTCATTGAGCTAGATTCACATACTTGCAAATGTTTGTTTTATATCATTATAGGCAGAAACACTAAACATGCCCATGTCTCAGTGATTAACAATGGGCTTACATCACAGAAAATGCGTTTTGGCCCTTTTTGTCAAGATGCGGATATCGCTTTCTGTGCATTGTTTCAGGTAATTGATTGCTAGTGTCGTGTTACTTGGGGTAATGTTTTACATACTCTTTGGTTCTTTCGGTAAAGTCACGTAGGTACACGTAGGTAAAGTCACGTAGGTACCTACCTACGTATACCTACCTTCGTGTATCTATGTGACTTTACCGAAAGAACCAAAGAGTATGGATTCCTGCAGTCACGAAAGCTTCAAATCAAATCAAAGCTTCAAATCAAATTACATTTAATCTTCTGATAACATTTATTTTCCCAAGAGTCAAACATAAACACAACTGGCCACTTGGTCTCCTATGTTTTTTTGCTCTTATTATTAATACAAAAGTGAATGCCAAGTATTTAATCTTCATTTAGTAATCCCATACGGTATTTGGGGTTAACAAAATCGGTGCCACCTATTCATATATAGCCCAGGCCATAGGAATGTGGAATTTACACCACTGGCTCAGGGCTGTAAACAGGAGATTAGCACTGCCTCCACGAGGAGCCTTATTTGAGCAGAACACCACGTTGGCCCGTTTCGCTTCAGTGAACACAAGTTTTAGTTTTCATATTACAATGAATAATTATTGTTTCACTCAACTAACTGTGTTGCGCGTTCGAGATGTGTTTATTGTGTTCACGTGGTCTTGGTTCTGTGTGCTGTTTACCTGTGGTGATGTTAACCTGTAATAAATGTTAAAACGCTTCGCCAATAATATTTTTCTAACCGTTTTATATATTTTTTCAGCGTTAATGTAAACAGCCGCAACCTTCACACTTGTTACTGTGTGTCTTGTGCAGTTAAACCCACGGGATATGCTGCGTATCAGTGCAGGGTTCATAGTGCATTGCGCTAACCACTATGCTACCGCTCTGCCCCTCCACTCTCAAAATACGTTTAGCAAAAACATTTAAATACCGCACCAATATCGACAGAGGTGTGTCCAGAGCATATGTGGTCAAATCTGTAAATTATGAGAAAACCCATTACATTAAAATCAAGTCTGGAAACAAACGGATTTCACGACACACTTAACGTGCATTATGTAGTTAGTTTGAGCTGGTGGTCTGGATAAGGCTTTTTTTGTATTTTCAATGCACATCCTTGTGCGTTGTTACATTTACATATGTGCATGTAAAAGTACGGTTGTTATGTTTGAGATTTAATCTCAACAATAATAACAATACTCGCCCCGATATTTAGCTTCCAATAAATGACTAGATCGGGTGCCTCCCAGGTGCTTCGGTCTGAGACCGTGAGATATTTGTACATGTAGTCATGTATCTATCTCCTCGTGAGAAACGAGAAGAGGACGAGGAGGAGGCGGACATACAGAGCAAGAGGAAAATGTTCAGGAGAAGACTGCACAGGAGGAGATGCAAGAGGCAATGGAGGAATGCGGAATAGGAAGACAAGACACAAGATTACGAAGAAGAAGCTTTCTTGACTGCAGGAATCCATACTCTTTGGTTCTTTCGGTAAAATCACGTAGGTATAAAATAAGATAAATCACGACGTTTCGGGCACAACCCAAGCGTCCGTCATCAGGAGGGAAAGCATGTTCTGCTGCTGAGGCATGTAACTGTAAGATAGGAAAGCGGAGGCCGCTTTCCTATCTTACAGTTACAGGAGAGAGGGGAGACACGCGTGGAGAAGAGACGGGAGACGATCATTCGGTTTAAGGAAGATACGTTACAGGAGAATAATAATAATTGACTTATTTATCCAGGAAAACCAAACTGAGTTGTAGGACTCCTTTTCAGGAGGGTCCTGCGTTGGGGTTCCAATCGAAGATGATGGTGGTGGTGGTGAGTGTTAAACAACAACAAGAAAGAACGGCGGACGAGACGCGAGAGATGATTTAGAGGGAGACAACACACCTGTAAACCCCTTATCAGTGCCCTACCTAATTACAAACCAATTCAGACCTTATTGGTCGACCCGTGCCCTTAAAAATCTCAACGTTCATCCTACAAAGTCCCATCACAAGGAAGAGAAACACAAATAGACAATATGTTTGCACGTATTGAAACGGCTGTACGCCGTATGGACTTGAAAACTCAATTTCCCCCTACAAGAACACGGGGGGTACACACCGCACGTGTTGACGCGATGATGTGAGACAATGGCACACGCGTCGTCAGTCGAAGAGACAGAAAAATACGGGAGAAGTACAAGACGGAGGAGGAGTGGAGAGAAGGTGGAGAGAAGGTGGAGGAGTGGAGAGAAGGTGGAGGAGGAGGAGTGGAGAGAAGGTGGAGGAGGAGTGGAAAGAAGGTGGAGGAGGAGTGGAGAGAAGTTGGAGGAGGAGTGGAGAGAAGGTGGAGGAGGAGTGGAGGAGGTGGAGTGGAGGAGGTGGAGGAGGAGGAGTGGAAAGAAGGTGGAGGAAGAAGAGTGGATAGAAGGTGGAGGAGTGGAAAGAAGGTGGAGGAGTGGAGAGAAGGTGGAGGTGGAGTGGAGAGAAGGTGGAGGAGGAGTGGAGAGAAGGTGGAGAAGGAGTGGAGAGAAGGTGGAGGAGGAGTGGAGAGAAGGTGGAGGAGGAGTGGAGAGGAGGTGCAGGAGCAGTGGAAAGAAGGTGGAGTGGAGAGAAGGTGGAGGAGAAGTGGAAAGAAGGTGGAGGTGGAGTGAAGAGAAGGTGGAGGAGTGGAGAGAAGGTGGAGGAGGAGGGATGGGGAGAAGGTGGAGGAGAAGTGGAGAGAAGGTGGAGGAGGAGGAGTGGAGAGAAGGTGGAGGAGGAGTGGAGAGAAGGTGGAGGAGGAGGAGGAGTGGAGAGAAGGTGGAGGAGGAGTGGAGAGAAGGTAGAGGAGGAGTGGAGAGAAGGTGGAGGAGGAGGGATGGGGAGAAGGTGGAGGAGGAGTGGAGAGAAGGTGGAGGAGGAGGAGGAGTGGAGAGAAGGTGGAGGAGGAGTGGAGAGAAGGTGGAGGAGGAGGAGGAGTGTAAAAAAGGTGAAGGTGGAGTGGAGGAGGAGGGGACACGCGGGGAGAGGGGGCGGGGCGGACAGCGGCCGCCCCCGCTCGTGACGAGTTGGAGGCGGCGTCCGGGAATTTCCCGGTCGGGTCGACGCCTTCATAAAAACTCTGAGCCCGGTCGACGCTCCACGTCTCAGCCCCCCACCCCCTTCCTCGCTCGGGGTTTGTTTTCGTCGCGCTCCCAGAGCCGTCGGAGGAGTGTTGCGAAGAGAGCAGCAAACCCCTCCACTACCGCCGCCACCACCACCGCCGCCGCCGTCCCTCCATCCCGGGCCGATGAGTTTGCTCGCCATGGCCGGCACATCGCGAGAAGGTGAGTTGAGGCTCATCCCCTCGCACCCCCATCGAGTCCCCTGTGTGGTGGGACAGGGTCCCCTGACGATGCTGAGTCGGTCACTGTTGGGGGGGGGGGGGTCTCTGTCCCTGGAGCCCCCCTCGCTCCCCTGGCTTCTACTTATCTTGTGACCCCCTCTCCTGGTGACCCCCATTGCCGGCCGTCTTCCTGCGGTCCCTGGCAGGTCCCTTCTGTCCAGCCGTGTTGCCAGATGCCCTTCTTTACAGACCCCCCCCCCCCCGGCTGCTCATTTCCCCCTGGGGGTCAAACCAAGGCTATGGCCATGGAGTCGACATTGGGGGGGACCCAAATCTTCCTGGGGGTCTGAGCCCCCCCCCCCCCCCCCAGAAAAACATCTACATTTGAAAACTCATTTCCTGCCATTTACTGCCTATAATATTAAAATATGTCACTAACACATGGGATGGACTTTTTATTTATGATTACATTGCGTTTTTTCTTCTTTTTTTACCTTTTCTTGTTTCATTGTATGTCATGGCAGAGATTATGGATTTATAAAGTACAACCATGACCACAATCAGATACACAGAAATCTATTTTATAGCAATATATTGGGGGGGAACATTTTGAGCATATTTTAATATTGGGGGGGGGGGATGTGCCCCCCCCCCCCCAATATTTATGATAATTACGACCTTGGGTCAAACCCTTGTCTCTGACCCCCGCGTCTCCCGCATCCCTCGGACTCGGGGCCCCCTTGAGTCCCCCCCCCCCCCGCATCTTTATAGAACCCCCGTCGTTTGTTGAATCCCTATGGGGGGGGGTCCTGTAGGATTAATCCCATATTAGGGGTGCAGGGGTCTTCTTGTTACTCGCTCCCGACGACATCACGTACATGGAGAGGCACATTGTCAATCGGTTGCTATCTAGCCCTGTGCTTTAGTACAACCCTCATTCTTGCCGTGATGTTTACCATTGTCACAGTAGTTTAGGGGCCATCCATTCAGTACGTACGCATGGAGGGGGGTTAACCCAAATGCGTAGTTTGCGTATGGGGGGGTCTACTGACAATGTGCGTAGCATAGGAAACGGGGTGGGGGGGTGGTGAAGCCTCGATAATAATTTGTCTACATTGGCCTTCAAATGAGTCAGATAGTCCGGCGGTGTACTCTCTGTTTGCTTAAACACGTTAATAGTATTGATCCTTGATCGTTTCTGCGTGGATTAAATATCGGCCGTTCTATAGGATTCGGGGGGCGGGGGGGGTGTAAAAAGTCCGCGTTCGTACAGGGAGAGGGGGTGAGGGGTCAAGTTTTGACTGTTTTTTGCGTACCCACTACATGGATGGCCCCTAAGTACTCTCTGAACTTCAGGTACATAGAGATCAGCAGCTGTACACTGTGGTAAGGTAGTGTCTGCATACCGGTTCTTTTCACTTAAATAACACAACATTTAAAAATATATAATATTCTTCTAACAATGGAGACAATGTGTTCGGTCATTTATCGACATTTTTTTCCTCAACAAACGTGACCCAAAATCACGATACAATCAATGTGCTTGACGCTGTCTCATTAATTGACCAAGGCAAGACTTGAAGCCAGATTGAGGGACAGTAGTTTGGTCTTGGAGATTTGGTGCCAACCTGGTGAGATCTGGCATCAGGAAGGGAGCGATATCCCAGGTGTGTGGTGCCATCCACGGCAATTGCCACGTTGACCCCTTGAACCTGTTCAACTGTTGGATGCCCAGGACCCACAACTTGACAATTGAACTCGTGGCCACTTCGCCGATGGTCTGCGTTGACCTTGTCGGTGTGAGCCCTTTCTTTGCACTTGGAAGAAGGTGGACTTGAGTTTGCTGCTCCGTGATAAAAAAAAAGCCCACGGTTGTTATCGAGGGCTCGAAGAGAAAGTATTTGTAGTTTCACTTCAAACCACCTTGAATCATTCACGCAGATGACATCGCGAGAACATTTAAACTCACAATATTTTTTTGTTATGTTGTTGTATTGTCATAGTAAAGCGCGATTCATGTAAGTTTTAAACCCACATTTTTGTCTTATCTGTTAAACCATAGATATGGTTGGGCTGTATAGTGACGTTGTTTCTCTTGACACACACACAATGTAGGCCCGAATTAAAAAAATGACACGAAAAGTCAGTGTTGGTAGTGGGGGGGTCCACTTAGCACAAACAAACCCCACACCACGCATGAATCAGTGACTACATTTAAAGCAGACAAATACATTCACAATTCAAGAGTGTGCTCGTGTGTGTAGTGGTTAGCGTACGCACCCAGCCACTCACGGCCAACACCGTTGACGATTATCTGAACCCGTCCTGGGCCTCTCCTAAGTCGACTCGGCCTCAAACGAATACCCGGTGACATGTGTAAACATCGCCACTAGGGAGACAAAGGCGGCCGGGCGTGGTGTTGGCCACCCACCCCCTCGTGTGCGGTGCCGGCCTTTATAGGTGCTCGCAAACAGCACTTGCCCCTACAGTCTGTTAAGGCTACACGGGGGATCTTTGTCTTTGACCTGCTGGGTGCCCCTTGGCCGTGATGTGTCTCTGTGTTATTTCCTGGTTGGCATGGCGGCCGGTGTGTGGTTGAGGTTGGGGGAACGAGGTTTTTCTCGAACGACTCGGGAGGGCATGGTGTGTTAGGTGGCGTGTTCGGCGAGATGTGTGTGGTGGACATGCCAGGCATGGGGCGGGCAGTGTCTGTGTGTGTGTTCTGTGTTGGTGGTACAAAAGGGTTTTCTGGGTGTGGTGGAATTACAGTAAGTGTGTTACTACTGTACACTACTATAGGAATGCTGTTTCTAGTTTCAGTGGACCATTTAACAATGCCGACACTGTTGCAGAACACTTGGTGAAACTTTTGTGGCTACTGTGTGTAGAACAACACATCTTGGGCATTTGGCATTCTCACGGTGATACCCGCTTTTACATTTATTTGCGAGGGTACATCCAGAAAATGAACAGAAAGTGCAAATGAACATACCGTTCCTCGTGTGTTTATCCCTTACCTTTCAGAACATTTGCTGCTGTGCCCGTTTGTGGACGCATTCTCTTCCGTGTCACCTTTGCCCTGCCTTTTTTGTGGTGTCAAAAGACGTGTTTTGAAATTCGTGCCGAACAAAACGAAGGAATGATGTGATAATTTGACACCGTGAAAAATGAGAATAACTTTTACCCTTTTTTTGCACTAAAATAGGTGGTTGTTAAGATGTTCAAACACCAAATAGAAACATTTTGCAAGTAATCAAGTCTGCATAGACCACACGTGCGTGTGTGGTGAACATGAAAACCAACATTGTTATGATAATGAATAATATTATGCCATTGTCTTTGAAACTGATTGGCCAACATCAGAGACAGCCTTCTTTAGGGCCTTGTCTCACCAGTGTCGGACCAGAGAACGCCAAAAAGCGAACAGTACAAAGACAATGCCACTATCAGAGCATGTATAGCTCGGGATGAGCAGCTACAATAGGTTATACCCTATTAAAGGTTCTTATTTTTTCATACTTTGATACTGGCAAACCGGTTCCGTTTTGAGCTGCAGTTGACCGCAGTAATATGCTCCGGCCTGTTTCGCAATGTGAGAGAATGCGAACGGCGAGTAACTTTGGGGGTGCCGATTACAACACCTGAAGTCCGCGTGCGTTGAGAGTAACATCGGCACATAGTTAATTGTGTATAGGGCTGGCTTTTATAAAGACATTTCCTTTTCAGCCTGTCCAATAATTCATCTTGCACCCCCCCTACGCTGTTACGATGCTGGCAGCATATGAGACCTAGGCAATTCATTGCCATTGCCTAGCTTGTGAAAGCGCGTCACGTGTGGTACAGTAGCTATGGCTGAGACAAGAATAGCACCGTTTTTTGCGGCTGGTTTTCATGAAAGTTCCTTGTTCTCTGCACCTGTTAATCAGTATTGCTACTCTACGTCCTCTTGCCGAGCTGTGAAGCTGCCCTGGCTATGGGGGCGGTGGTGGTGATGGTCAACAATAGATGTGTTTTTTTGTTAGATCGCGTAAACATGAATGTGCTGTTTCACCCGCCACCACCTGACACAGCTAATTAGTTTCGTTTGCGTGACAAATCTTGCATGCCAGTTCGTGACTAGTTCAGAACAAACCGATTGTGTGATGGAGAGTGAACCCACAACATTTTTCAATTGGAGTATCGTGACGTTTCGCCGGTAATTACAACCAGCCTCTTCAGGTGACAGCCAGAGTCGTGGTGGTGATGATGATGGTGATGGTGGTATGTAGAGAATTTAAATTGTAGAGAAGAGGCTTTTATATGATCGCCCGAAAGACGATGATCCGCCTTTAATTTGTTGATCCTATTTTAACAAGAAATGCATTTGCATGTTGCAACAAATATCAGCATTTTGGGCTACTTGTACAATTGCGTGAGGGTTTGCTGTCGTTTTAAAATTAGCCCTCGGTGAATATGGCGATCTGGGCGGAGGGAGGAAAACACTTAATGCGGTGCAGCAAGTAGGTTGGCTGTGGCGAAACGACAAAATGCCTCGCGAAGCTGCTGCTTCGTAGCCAAATCTGCCTTCCATTCATTCGCACAATCGACCCACGCTGATTTTTTTCATCGCTCAGCGGAGATTTCATTGATCGCGAGGAATCTGTCACCTGCTCTGCTGTTTACATTTTCACGGCGCGGTGGGCAATGAGTTACCTTGCGGGTAGCTTCAGGGTATGGGGCAGGTCGTGTGGATTCCTGCAGTACAAGTTTGGTTACTTCTCCCTTGCTGTTCTAATGCCACGTGTATTCTTTGCGGATGCTGTCATTGTAAAACTTAAGTTGTTCGAATTTGCATGGTTCATTTGGGGCCGAGTGCCTAAATGGTGAGGTTCAAAGTCGAGAGGACCCGTGTAGAATTCCTATCACCCCGCGGGCGATAAGGTTCCGTGGGAACGATGTCCAGGAAGATTCCAAATCGTTGTTGCTATGAACGTTTGCCGAGATAAAGAATGACAATAGCACGCCAGTTCCTGGCGTTTGACCCCTAATTTCCTTAACATGGAGGCACTCGCCAAATAAAAAAAAACACAGTTACACTCAGTACAGCAGCACTGGATTGGGTATAATGAATTCATGCTATGTAGTCACTTCTAAAGTTTTACTTCCTTTTACTAGTTAAAAGAGTAAATAATTGAAAGCTGAATAGACTTAATTTTTGGGGCATTGCACTTTGGGTCCGTGGTTTAGCGGAACTTGCCTTTCAGGTATGTGCTGGCGTTACTCAACTACTGTACAGAAACATGCGCACAAACACTTAACACTGTCACACTTTTTTACGCTGGTTGGCACGTGTGTGTGAATTAAGTCTATAATAGAAACAAAGATAAACACATTCCTGCGGAGGGAGCTGGTAGGAACGTTGGGTTGCTCGGTCAATGGCCAGGGTCAACGGCGGCGTGGTGTATTCCGCAAATATGGCCGACTGTGACGGCGGGCACAAGCCGGCGTGAGTAGGTTAAACGTTGAGTTTTATAAGGGCACCACGGGGTGACCAGCCCCTCCCCTCCCACCCCCCACCCAGCCCCCTCCCCACCCTCCCCTCTCCACCCAGCCCCACCCCTCCCATTTTTTGATGCAGGACGGACACAATAATCCCCTGTGGGCTGGTGTAACCAGGAGGTTCCTACCAGTATGTAGATGCTGTTCACTCAAGCGTTTCTGATGGCTCCGGTTTGTGTGCCTACGATGTACACGTTTAACGCTGTCGCCTTTGTTTGCCTTTTTTCTTCAGATGGATGCCAATCGATTGACATGGGTAAGTGGCAGCGCTTGTATTTTTTTCTAACTGCATGGTGCCCACGTGTGTGTGTTGGCGGTGTTACTAACTAAGGAGGCAACTACCTCCTCGTGGAAAACCACTTTCCTCTCTGCCCGCATTGTTTACCGATGCGAGCCGGTGTGTGTGTGTGATTGGGGGTTTAACTGGTACGCGGGTGGCAGCATGCTGCCTGACGTCACACAAAGCGCAGAAAAAAACTTTCCCAATGAAATATTCCAAATCCCACCGTGTGTGGTACCACATCCTTCACACTGAACTGGCATGGTGTGTCCCCCACCTTTTTTCACTTGCACTCATATGCAAGTATGGGTGGAATGAACCAGGCGATTCGATGAATTGTCGCAATAGCTTCAAAACTATGTTTTACTTTGCAGTGAATGCTAGTGTATCTAGTGGTTGTAGGGGTGACAAGAACCTATTACTTACAACAAATCATACTCTGTTAGAAAGAAGTTTTGCTGCCTGGCTAGATGGCTGGCTGGCGTGCAGGTGATACCACCCCACACATCCTGCGTGATTTACATCATCCGCATCCCACAGCATTGAGCTGGGTTCGCGAGACGCGCGAACGTCACTCATCCCCTCCCCCCAACTCACCCTCCACCCTGGACGTGTATCCCGCACAAATGCCGGGTAAAGCTCGTATTAATACAAAACCACATTTTTTCTATATGTGTTTTGATGTTTCATGAGTTTCAGAATTGGTACTAATCGATGCATTGGTCCACCCCTCTATGCTTGGCTAAACTGTCAGTCGTGTGCACTACACTACTAACTAGCCTTTGCGTTAGCCGCTTTGTGTGTGCATTGTGTGTTGCCAGCTGTGCAGATAGTATAGTGTCCTCTGGTTCGCAGAGCAAAGTGCACTCAAGTAGGCTTACAGGGTGCGTTTGCAAAGTAAGTAATTGCTATCAGTCTAACCAGCCGGGTGTTTGATCTGCACAGGCATGGCATGACTGACCCCTGGTGATTTTAGGTATTTCACCTGATTTAATCACTGCAACACAATTTGGTGTGGTCAGTGATATTCCACTGTGTGCTCAGGGCACCTGCATCTATTTAGTTTCCGTAACTTTTGATAACACGTGAGTTCTAGATTATGATCAATTGACTGATTGCTGAATGGTGATGGTGTGATTGATGGTAAATGTATAATCACATCGTTATGATGATTTAAGGGCCCCCCCCCCTCCAAGCCGTCACCGATGATGGTAAGCCAGGGCTTGTCACTGAATATCTCGTGGCTTTGCTGGTCGAGTGGAGTAGGCATGTCACTGGTAAACGCAGCCATCGCGAGAGATATACTGTATGCGGTGTGCCGGCTGCGGAAATATTTTCTGGGTCTTTAATCCGGACAAAACCAGCTGAAAATTCCGTGACAGTAACGATGGAAGAGTGATTGTAGTGACGGCCGCAATGGAGGAGGTGGCGGTTAGGCTGGTAATTGCGATTCCTGAACGACATCCTGATGTGACGCCCCCCCCCTTCCCTGCAGAAAGCCTACAGAAAATGCTTCAGGGCATTACGGAGAGAGAGAGCACGGAGCCGCAACTGCAGATCTTGCAGCAGCCGCGGCAGCGTGGCATGCGCTTCCGCTACGAGTGCGAGGGTCGTTCGGCTGGGAGCATCCCCGGCGAGCACAGCACTGACAGCAACCGCACCTTCCCAGCGGTGCAGGTGAGCAATGCATACGTGCACGCATGCACGCCCACCTGTATAATAACCACAACGGTGAACAATGGACCACGCGTTCCCAGTGGTGCCGGGTGAGCGAGGAATACAAGCACACCTGCATCGCAACAGCTGTAAACGTTCTCTCTTTAGTCTTCCGCCCAATAGCAGGTTCTGTGGCTCAAACTACTTCCATCCCCTTCGATTTTGAACTTCTTGACATCAACGTACAGGCTCCTTTCCCTGCAAGTTGTCAAACAGCATTTGTTTTTAGAAAACTTGACTTGAGGTTGAACATCGTGATGCCTGTGACCACATCTCTCATTTAGTCTGGTGAGACTTGGGAACCTAAGCAGGGCTGACCTGAGCCTGGGTGATACTCGGTTGGACAGCCACTATGCATAACAAGTGTTACCTGCTGCTGCAATGCTACATGGCGGGCATTATAAAGCAGCGCGTGCAGAATATGTTGTTGCACTGTACTGTTATGCATGCCACCTTCACACGAACCAGAATGGTGAAGTATGATCTAATAACCCCCATGACCTGCATGGCGTGCGGAGGTCATCATCCAGCAGTGAATTGGAAAAAGGGATGGATGTACAAAGAGCACGGTGCTAAAGGGTTTGAATGCATCTCATTCTGGTGGGTGTGGAATGTGTGTGCGTTGGGCAGGGAGATGAGGAATATTGGAGACGGCATAATAATAGTGATGTAAAATATTTATCAAAGACAGACCCGCACAGAATATCAACGCTTGTCTTCAACATTTGACAAATGAGGTTGACAAGGGGAGAAGGGGTCATTATGACTCTCGTAAAGATGATAGAATATGAACGAAGCTGGAGTACAAAGTTGTATTTATGTAAGGCACTTAATGCTGTAGAAAACCAGCCAAATTCATTAAAAGTTTGTCCAAAGCTTGGAAACACAAGAGCAAAAAAAAGTTTATTTTAAAATATGCAAACGTGTTTTATCCTGAGAGCAGGTTGGAAAGTGTTACACAACCATGCACAGAAATCATTTTTGGGAATATGAGGGTTTTGCATTTGAATATTTGGACAATTCCATTTTAAGTAGTTTTTGGCAAGTGGGAATAACACTCTAAGTTTCGACGCAAATGGGTTCAAAGACCAGATTGCTACTCTGTTATCTTTATTATCTGTTGACAATGTGACAGCCCAGCCAGTGCTGCAGTCATACAACTCTGTTGTAACATAGCACAGGAAGTATAAACTATATGTATGTATGTATGTTGAACTTCTTTTGTACCGTATGTAGCCAACCATGCTAATGGGAGGTGCCGGTGGAAGGCCAACTGCTGACATAGTTATGACAAGTTGCTTAACAATGATCTTATATAGCCCAAGCAGATCTTGCATTACGCTTTCATCATCCTTCTCTTGGGCGCCACGGTGATGAGATGTTAACTACCTCACCTGGTATACAGGAGGTTGTGGGTTCGATACGGAACCTGATGCCTGTATCTTCTTGGTTCTTTCGGTAAAGTCACGTAGAAGGGAAATAATAAAATAATAAAAATCAAACATAATAAAATAATTCTCACGACGTTTCAGCCACAACTCACGACGTTTCGGCCACAACGCAAGCAGGACGGCTGCTTGCGTCGAAACGTCATGAAAATTATTTTATTATGTTTTATTTTTATTATTTTATTATTTCCCTTCTACGTGACTTTACCGAAAGAACCAAGAAGATGAATCCCTGCAGTCACGAAAGCTTTAAATCGAAAATTAAAAATCTGATGCCTGTATATTTGATGTTTGCATGTTCTTCCTGTGGTCGCGTGGATTTTTCTACGGGTCCTCCGGTTTTTCCTCCACATTCAGAAATATGCATTCAGAGTATTTGGCTGCTATAAATTTCCACATGATAAGCCACTTCGTTGAGCTATCATTTGTGGCCAGATTGCTTCTGAAAAAGAGCTACATCGCTCAGTGGGTTTTACCTGCTAAAACAATAGTATAAATAAATAGTTTGTTTATGTTCTTTCTTACAGGTCTAATGGAGAAGTCTTATTAATCTCTGTCTGGCAGATTCTCAATTACAAAAACCGAGCCAAGATCCGCGTGTCTCTGGTGACCAAATCGGACCCACCCAAGCCGCACCCACACAGCCTGGTGGGCAGAGATTGCCGTGACGGCATCTGCGAAATGGACATCGGCCCCGACAGCATGATAGCCAGGTAATCCGTTTTCACACCCACCTATATCACCCCCACAGCTACGCTCGGCTACAAGTCCCGCAGGGTTCAAAAGAGCAGTGCTTCTCTCTGCCTGCCTGGCACCACTTCCTCCACCCAGGTTGTGTCGTGCATGGCCCAGGTCACATCACAATATCATTATTATGACTACTACACTTGTTTACCTAGGAAAGCCCCGCTGAGTCTCAAGACTCCTTTACAGCAGGGTATTGCCTGGCTTTCACAACCGGGGGCGATGTTGCTTTGTGTAATCGTATTAGAGTCTTTTATTTTCTTTCAAAATGTCAGCATTGGCATCAGCTGCATTGAATGTTATATTTAACCCAGGCCCTTCTTGCTGTGAGACGCGAGCGTCGCCAATGCGCTACCCTGCCACAACTCGGCCTCCCCTTTTTTAACTCGCTTCAATGGGCAATCTCTTTCACCATTCGTATGAGAATGTTACTGTGAAATGGCTCGCCTGATTGATATATATGGGAATGGACTGCTGCTGATGAGTTAGTTTGCTATGCAGTGTGAATCAATAGTAATCTAATATATAAAAATAATGAAGACGCATTATTGTTGTCCTTCCTCCGCACCTCCAATTTGCATGGTTGGCTACGTACGGTGCAAAATGAGTTCAAATAAATGTCTCCTTTATTTAATTAATTGTATATTATTCATACTGTTTGGTTCTTTCGGTAAAGTCATGTAGGTAGAAAAATAAAATAAAAAATAATATCCCGACGTTTCGATCACAACACAAGCGGTCGTCCTCAGGCGGAAAAATATTAATAATCCAGCAGTGGAACTGCTGAACCAGAAAGAAACACAGCGAGAGAGCTGTTACAACAAGACGTTATATATGTGGCAAAGGGCAAGCAGGCGGGGTCTGAGCTGGAAAGGAATTCCATCCCCGCACGCAAGCACGTCAGTTGTGTTAATGGGGGAGATTAGGGAGAGAGATTAGCATGAAATGAGCTTCCGTCGCCGCAAAAGAGTAGGTTGACGTAGCCCTCAAAGGTTTGGGTCACATCCCAGCAGACATGGCAAGATCTGAAATCGCCGCCATCCTCCAAAACGCTAAGAAACCCATTAATAGCATCAGCAGGGACGAGCGCTCTGAACTCGCGCAATTGAAAAAGAGAGATGACATTGTCATCCTTTCAGCCGACAAGGGCAATGCCACGGTCATCATGGATAAAACCACATACAACAACAAAATCCAGGACCTTCTTAATAATGGCAGTTATACCAAAATCAAGAAAGATCCTACCAACCGCCTGGCTACAAAAACCAACAAAATCATCACTAATTCGACTTCTCTAATCGAACCGACCAAGCAGCTTTTTCTAAAACCTTTGGCTGCTAGACCACCCAGATTTTATGGCCTTCCAAAAATCCATTAAGAAGGTACTCCACTCCGTCCTATCGTTTCCACCATCAACTCACCTACCTACAAACTGGTCCGATTTCTGTCTGAGACCCTGCTTCCATTCACGGGCAAGACCACCTCAGCAGTACTTAGCTCACTTGGTTTCTCTAATCAAGGACATTTCACTGTCTCCAGATGATTTGCTTGTGAGCTTCGATGTAGTCTCTCTGTTCACCAAGGTACCTGTACCTGACACCATAGCAATCATTGAAGACTTGGTCCAACAGGGACTGAATCCTGATGTACCAACTTTGGTGAGGCACTGCCTTACCAATACTTACTTCATCTGGAATGGTACATTCTACAAACAAAATGAAGGTACCCCTATGGGTTCTCCCTTATCACCAGTGGTAGCAAATGTTGTCATGGAGAAATTTGAAACAGATGCCACCCTGACATCCACCCTACGTCCTTCCCTGTGGAAGAGATACGTAGATGACACTTTCGTCATTTGGCCACATGGCCAGCCAGCACTGAACCAATTTTTTCAACCACATCAATTCCATACACCCATCCATCAAATTCACCATGGAAGTGGAAAATGATAGCAAGCTACCATTACCAAAATCTTAAACAAACACAAGATCCAGGTCCGATTCAATACAGTACACAAAATCCGTGATTTGATCCCATCTGTGAAGGATGTCATTCCTGACATGCAATACCCTGGTGTTTACAAATTAAGTTGTGTCTGCGGCAGCAGTTACATTGGGGAAAACGAAACGACATGTCTCGGACCGTGTTCGCGAACACAAGGCAGATTTGAAACATGGCAGAACCAATACCTCTGCCGTGGCTGATCATTGTTATAACGCAGTGGGCTCGCACGATATTGTTTTTTACGAGACCAAGGTACTCTGCAAACCTTCAGGCTACCATCAAAGATTTGTCCATGAAGCCATCCAGATATATAAACACAGAGACAATTTCAACCGAGAAGATGGGTATAAGCTGAGCAATCATTGGAAGGACGTTATTAACCAAGCAAAGTCGTAACTTGCAGTGGTGCTTCCATTCTTCCCTGCCGTTCAGCTGTTATCTCCGACTCTCTGAGTTGCATTGCCCTGTTGGGTGCCTCTGCATTTATGGGCTGGGTTCTCACTAACATGGCCCCCTCTGCTCCCTTAGCCTCGATGTACCGATGGTTCTGGCTGTGTGATGAGCTGTGTGTCTCACTGGCACGACTACCGTTGCGGTGGTTCTCTTGCATGGACGCACTTGCCTCTCACAGCGCAGATGGCAGCACCGCAGCTTGTGTTACACATAGACATGACATTAACTTACTAATCCCCCTAATCTCTCTGCCTAATCTCTCCCATCAACATAGTGCTAATCTCCCATTAACACTGCTGTTGTGCGCATATGCGGGGGTGATACTCTTATGCGGGTGATACTCTTATGCGGCGACGGAAGCTCATTTCATGCTAATCACTCTCCCTAATCTCTCTCTCCCTAATCTCCCCCATTAACACAACTGACGTGCTTGCGTGCGGGGATGGAATTCCTTTCCAGCTCAGACCCCGCCTGCTTGCCCTTTGCCACATATATAACGTCTTGTTGTAACAGCTCTCTCGCTGTGTTTCTTCCTGGTTCAGCAGTTCCACTGCTGGATGATTTTTATTTTTTTCTTCCGCCTGAGGACGACCGCTTGTGTTGCGATCGAAACGTTCGTGGTATATATTTTATTTTATTTTTCTACCTACGTGACTTTACCGAAAGAACTAAAGAGTATGGATTCCTGCAGTCACGAAAGCTTAAAATCAAGATTGTATATTATTCATTGCTTTAAATGTGACTCTATACTCACAATACATGCATATAATCGTGTATGTGTGAATATATTATTTATGACTCCTGCCCATTATATGAAAATGTAAGTTTTATGGTTAATGAGCCAAAATAGAATACAAAACAGGGCAGAACCAATAAAAAAAAACTTAAAACAAGAAGAAATAAAAGTAAAAAAAATCATCAATCACAACCCGGAATCACGACAATGAATCGAGTTTCCAGAGGATGTGAAGACACCCTCATTACATGCCTGACAACAAACGTATTAGCTGCCATTTGACCTAAAATAAGGTTCACTGAAGTATGCAAGACAACGCAACGTTCTGGTGTACGTGACCTGCAAAAAGCAGAGCCAGCAGTTTATCTGTGCCAAGCCTGGCGTTGTTCTGGCAGTGGCTGCCTCTGACTGATCGTTCCTCTCCTTACTTTCGTGTGCTTGGCGTGTGCAGCTTTTCCAACCTGGGCATACAATGCGTGAGGAGGAGGGAGATCATGGACGCCCTGCAACTTCGCCTCAAGAAAAAAGTTGACCCTTTCAACGGTACGTCGTTGTCCGTGCGAGCATAGCCCCGTGGCTTCTCGAGCAGAATCGCATTTACAAGACACCCATTTTGTAGGCACTCACCACTCGCACATCTGCAAGATCATGCATGCACTCACCCCTGCCTACCTCCCCCCTCGCATCTCACTCTACTCCCCTCCACACGCTCTCCCACTTCTCCCCTCTCATCTCACTCTACTCTCCTCCACACACTCTCCTACCTCTCCTCTCTCATCTCACTGTACTCCCCTCCACGCACTCTCCTACCTCCCCCCTCTCATCTCACTCTACTCCCCTCCACGCACTCACCTGCCTCTCATCTCGCTCGACTCCCCTCCACGCACTCTCCTACCTCTCCCCTCTCATCTCACTCTACTCCCCTCCACACACTCTCCTACCTCTCCCTCTCATCTCACTCTACTCCCCTCCACACACTCTCCTACCTCTCCTCTCTCATCTCACTGTACTCCCCTCCACGCACTCTCCTACCTCTCCCCTCTCATCTCACTCTGTTCCCCTCCATGCACTCTTTCCTCCAGCAACCACGGCCTTCTGTTAGAGCCCCCCCTTTTACTCTACGGGAGGTCGCTTGCTCCCCCCTGCTGCCCCTAGTGTCTGAAATTCCCATTCCCAACCCATCTGTGCTGTTGACTCCCTGCACCTACTCAAATCCAGGCTCAACAGATCTCTTGCTTCCTCTGCTTTTGATTGACTACCTCTCTACAAAATAAATTTTCCCATTCTTTTCCGTGCAACGTCTTGAGATGCAGTCGCGTTTATACACTGTATAAGTCCACATTGTACCGTAATTGTATATTTATTCGTGTTCCGTTCCTCGACGCATGCAGTTGGCAATGCGGCACTCGACATAGAAGACATGGATTTGAACGTGGTGCGGCTCTGCTTCGAGGCCTTCGTCTACGACTCGGCGCAGAATGTCGTGGCTCTCCCCCCGGTCGTCTCGCACGAGATCCGCGACCGCCGTGAGTCTCAACACTTACATTCGCAAGCCTCTCCCTAGACATATTCTTAGGTTTTTTCATATTCTTAGGTTTTTTGGTAAAGTCACGTAGACGTCTGACCAATTCGGCGCAGTGGGCCAAATGCCTTCTAGAGGGCCTCTCTAGGGCACCTTCCAATGGAGGCCCTTCCACCAGCAGTTGCGTGAGCAAGTAATTGCAGGACTGCACCTTTATCTATACCCGTGAGTGTGCATATAATTATTTTGTCTCAAGGTCAGATCCTTACCATCCGTGGCATACAGTGGTATTTACTGGTGTGGGAATCTTTAAGTTGCCTTTACTGGAGCGGATGTGTCAGCATTAGCACCGTGGAAAAAGCATGTACGTTTTGACCTTACTTCCCCTTTCAATGCTCTGTGGCAGCCTTAACACGGACTCACAAGGCAAGTCGTCTGAAGGCTCCGTGTGGGCTAAATGAGTGGAATTTCTTATTCACGTGTGCATCGGCACGCATGCTTGCTTTAATAAGGAATTTTTATTTACAGGCCTTTGTAAATTCACTGCTGGATGAAGGCCTCACCAATGCATCTCAGTGCTGGGGTTTTTGACCTTACTTCACATTGGTCAGTGTGGGTTGGTGAAGGGAATGAGCCCAAGACCGGTTTCAAACCTCTCGCCACTCACGCAAGTGATGGCCAGAAATCGAACTGCTGATGAGGTTCTTTGCGCAAAAATAAAAATTAAACAGTTGCCGAGCAAAAGCCCAAAACATTAAGCGGCTAGCAACAAACACCACGAGAAAAGTTATGAAGCTGCTGTCCGCTAAACTCAGCGCCACTGCTTCCTCGGTGTTTGCACTCCTGCTACTCAAATAAAGAGATGATGAAGAAGTTGTACAATCAGTGTGGTAAAATCGGCGTGCGGTTACACATGTGGCTCAGGTTATGACAATGTGCCATAGTGTCGTGTGGCGGAGGAAATTGCCACCGATTCGTCCCGAAAGCTCGCAAACGCGCGCTGTGTTCCGGCACAGGTGCGACCAGCACATCCGAGCTGAAAATCTGCCGGGTGAGCCAGAATGTGGGCAGTGTACGCGGCGGCGATGAGGTCTTCCTGCTGTGTGACAAAGTACAACGAGGTAAGGACAATGGGCAGAGGAAGCGGTGGCGGGGTTTCGTTTGCCGTCATTGCCGCGCGTTCGTTATTCACCTCCATCACCGCCACACTCGCACCGGCCGGAATTGCGCTCACCATCGCTCCCGCCCTGCATTCTACTCGCGCGGGCCTCTTGCAATCCCACCCTCGTTTAGCTATCGGCAATGTACGCTTAGACGTGCTGCAAATTGCTGCCGTGCGTGGTTAAACCGGTCTTGAGCGGTGTCGCCTAATCGCAAAGTTGAACGAACTTGGCGCTATCAAACCGTCCCAACCCCTAACCCGCCGGCCTCACCGCAACCCGTGGCATTACACTTGTAAATGGCACCTGTGACTTGCTTAAAGGCATTTCAACAACACCCCGCCCCCGCACGTGGGTTGCTGCGGGTGCCCCCGCCCCCCCCTCCCCTTCTCCTCATCCTCTCCACACTCTGAGCTCGTGAACCGCCCCTCTCCACCTGCCATTCCAGAGGGTTAGCGTTGGCCATATTGCCGGCTGTCATGCATCAACCCACAGAGCCCCCCCCCCCCGTAGGAGTGTTCAATTAATGCGTTCGAGACTGCCACATATATCTGTGTGCCGGGCACATGGGAGCAATTCATGGTTAAAAAGGTGGCACTGACTGCACCATTTGAGGGTCATCCAAAAATTGTTTTTGATTGAGAAATGGCTACATTGAGAATGCTAACGATAACAATAATGACATCGTTTTGGGGTGGAGGCAGGGTGTGGGGGCGTGTGTTAGCACAACCTCAAATGAATCGCCACTGGGGAGACAAATGTGGACGGGCGTGCTCCTGGCCACCCACCACCTCATGTGCTGTGGCCACCTTCAGAGATGCTCCTAACAGTACTTGCCCCAACAGTCTATTAAGGCTACACCGGGGATCTTTCTCTTTGTTAGTACATAAGCTACCAACGGAGTTCCTCTTTATCGGTGACGTGTCAGAGGCGGACTATGCATAGGAAGTAGACGCTATTTTTCCATATTTGTGGCGGTGTAGCTGAGATCAAGGAACAAAACGGCCAGACGTCCGACTAACGTTACAGTTTGAAAAGCATTGGTTGTTTTTGTCTAGATTGTGACCAGCCACACTCAATGTAGCATAAACTGCCCTTTGGTTGCGTTTAATTTATTTTTATCGCACGCGTGCATCTCATTGGAGAGGAAATGGGAAGGAGTGGCATGTTGTTGAGGAAGGAGTAGCGTGTTGTTGAGCTGAGCACTGTAGCGGTGCACATGTTGCTTTGCAGGATTGTTGCAGACTGTTACTGAAAACATCTTCCGCTTTTGAGAAATGCTCTTAAAAGCTACTCTTTCGGGATAGCCATGGCAAGCGCCGCTCCTTTTCCTCCGCTTTGGAAAACACGTCTCGTGGCGCTTCATATTTAGACGACCGTCATAAATGAAATGTGTATTTGTTTGCCCGCGGTTATTGATTTCTGCAAATGTCATAGCCGCCGAGGTTTATGGATGAAGTCTTTCCCAAGCAATGTTCAGAGAATATGCGACCTAAACCACAAATAGCTTCATCTTGTGAATACAAGGCTCCGTGCCCTCAGCCGACACAAGTTTAAAGTTATGTTGTTGCGCACAAAACTTTGAAGTGATTTCCGGGTGTACCGCCACAGCGGTGATGTATTTGAATGTTACAAGTCACACCCCAGTGATGTCACTAGAGTGCTGTGGTGGTACACGAGAAGGTCGCTTTAAAGTCTTAATTTTTGTATTATGGTAGCTTTTGACTTGAATTAAACAGTCCAAAACACAGAACCCAGTTCTAATATGTTCTTCAGTTTTTTTCCGCAGTCAATCGTGATCAGGCTGAAACCATCATCTCGGCACACTAGAGCACCCAGTTCAATTAAAGGTGCTTCCCCGATTTCGGACATAGTATCGAAGTAGTGCCGACACAGCATTAGCACCCCAAACTGCCTGGTCCCCTTTTGACATGGTTGGTGTTAAGTAGGGCTGGGATACTCACTTCATTAAGTAATCAATTACTCTACCGCTTATTGGTATCTTTACTTGACTAAACGGATAACATAAAAATATTTTGTGGAAAAAAAAAAGTTAACCTGTTTCCACGTTTGCCACTGGTCAGGTGGTGATAGGCAGAGCTAGGCATCAACGGTCGTGTCTCGCTGGGCGTAGCTTGTAGTAGGTTTCCTAACTTCAAGAAGCAGGATGTCAGGGTGTTGGCCATTTTTAAATTGGCCCAAGTAAATCGACTCCAAAAAAAAAAAGTAGCCGGCTATCACCGTTCACCTGATGGGGCCCTGCCGTGGTTTTGAGCGCTGCTCATGCCCGCCTCCTGCTTGCCCCACAGAGGACATTGAAGTTCGATTCTTCGACGACAGTGGCTGGGAGGCGCGCGGCCTGTTCTCGCAGACGGATGTGCACCGCCAGGTAGCCATCGTCTTCACCACGCCGCCGTACCGCGACCAGACGGTGACACGCGAGGTCACCGTGCGCATGCAGCTCCGCCGGCCCACCGACAACGAGGTCAGCGACAGCATGGAGTTCCGCTACCTCCCCTACGATTACGGTGAGTGCCAGCAGCGGGACTTCCGCACCGCTCAACCGCCCTTGCACATGTCAACTTCCCCTCCCTTGGAGCTTTTGCTCATTCTTAAAGTGTTGGGTTTTTGCAGTTGCTTCATTTCCTTGGCAGCATCTACATTTACGGTAAATTTGAAGAACTATTTGTTAAGAGAGATCTCTTTTGTTCAGCATCAGCGGTCAGATTCCTTTCATTCAACCTAAATTACTGTAAATAGAAAATTATTTTAATAAGAAGTGTTTAATATTTATACAGCCTCTTTGGAAATATTCACATGTTACATAAATGTATATTTGTGTTATTAAATGCTCTAAAACCACATTACAGAAGTAAATTTACAGCAAAACTTGGCAATGTGGCTCATGCGACTATAAAATATTTTTTTACAAAGTCGATTTTTTGTAAATTAAATAAGTATAAACTAGGAGAGTGCTTAACCTGGAAAGTATAAGATTGTTAGAAATTCCATCATATCGCACATGTCTGAACAACAAAATAATTGTACCACCTTTGCCCAACTAGAATTTAGTAACGGTGACAAACTGACACAAGCTGCTAGCTTGGGCAGCTGCTATTGTGCATTTTAATCCACCACTAATGTATTAACAATTATCTACTTATATGTTGGACTGTATAACTTAGGTAACCTAATATCTCAACGTGTGTGTGCTTACAGATCCATACGGGATCAAAGTCAAACGGAAATGCCCGAACTCGCAAAACTTGTCGGAATTTCTAGAACAGCACAGTGGACCGACTATTGGTAAGTGATAGCTGCTCTCTCACAAGGGTCTTGTTAGCGCCGAAATGCCACGGCATCTCAAACCGCTTTGTCAACACAGTGGAGCAAAAAAAATGGTAAAGATAGAGGGGGGGGAAAAGATAAAACGAGACATAAGATAACAATGAGTGAAGGACATCACAAACTCGGGGATGAATAGCGGCCCACATACGCAAATACAAAGACCCATGCACACACGCTAGGGTAACAGGCGCCACCGAAGATTTCATGATCATCAGGATTCCTAGGGAAAGTCTGGCAACACAATGAGACTAAATGGGCATCCCAGACCATGATCATGGCACCCCACCCAACCACCACCACCAATTTCCACCAACCACCAACCCACCCAACCACCACAGACTGATACCCAACCACCACAGACTTGATCCCCATCAACCACCGCAAATCCCCACCCCCAAATGACCATGACCAATCGCCACCACCTGTTCATCAGCAACTGAACCTTATGGCGGGACCCCGGGGTCCTAAATAAACGGAAGTCAAAATCGTCAATAATTTTTTTACTTTTGGCGACTCCGTCCCACCACGCACATAAACTCCACGACCCACCTGGCGCGGATCATTCTGTTGTTACGTCTTCCAAGCGCAGCGAGGACAAATGCGCAGAAGAGCTGAACAAGCGAATGCACTCCATGCTCGGGTATGGGCAGGATCATAAGTCTTATCCAAAGCTGCTCAAACTGCCTACACGACTTAAGTCCTTTATTTGTCATAACGGTATGCCTAATACAGTGAAATTGCTCTCTTATCTTCATTATTATTTGTGACCTACCAATGTCTGCAGCCAGGATCAATCGATGACAATCCTATTACCTGCAGATATTTAACAGATGAGATGCGTTGCACCGTTAATTCCTCCTGTTTGATAATACATCTCTTATTCTTGGTTCTTTCGGTAAAGTCACGTAGAAGGGAAATAATAAAATAATACAAATATAAAACAATTATTGTTTTATATTTGTATTGTTTTATTTTTGTATTATTTTATTATTTCCCTTCTACGTAACTTTACCCAAAGAACCAAGAATATGAATCCCTGCAGTCACGAAAGCTTTAAATCAAAATACATCTCTTGTCCGTATGCATCTGTGCAGATAGGTTTTTTTTGCGGTTAAGCCATCGTCCCCACATAACGCTCGTATCAATGCGGATAAGAGGAGCGGCGACCCACTACTCTGTAGAGTAGCACTGGTATAAACGCTTGTTACAATATGAACAGCGCATTGAAAACACGTACTATTTTATGTACTGTTTACAAAGTGTGTTCACAAATCAACACTGAGAAACACGATGATTGACAGAGGGGTGTAAATTTTTTTTTCGATAGTGTATTTAAATAGAGGTACTGCAGGTAAGTAATTTTCAGTTTTAAAGGCATAGTTTAACAAGACAACACTTGCCACCATCATTCAAACCCATTGGTGAAAAAGAGCAAAGTTTTTGTTTACATTATAATATAATGTTTATGCGAGAGCCGGGTGCTTATGGGACCCCGGGTCCCGCCATAAGGTTCAACTACCAACCCACACAACCACCAACCAACGAATCACCACCACCCATCACCACCACCCATCACCACCACCAATCCCTACCATCCACCAACCCGCGCTGTCTTGTTAAGTAACGACAAGGCCCCGTAAGAATTCCTATACCGACAATGAGTGTAACACCTCACACACTTGTTTATTGATAGGGCAAGCAAAGAAAATGGTGATGGGCAATACATCCGTTGCCTGTTTAGTGAAAAATTTAATCGGGATGATAATGGTGAATGTGTTTGTTGTTACAGCTGATCATGGTGGACAAAGAGCGATTCACCCAGGGAAGCGCTTGGCAGGAAAACATCAGCTGCAGCAACAGCTACAGCAGCTACAGCAGCAACAACAGCAACGGCAGCAGCTACAGCAGCAGCTACAGCAGCAACAGCAGCAGCAGCAACAGCAGCAGCAGCAACAGCAGCAGCAGCAACAGCAGCAACAGCAGCAACAGCAGCAGCACCAACAGCATCAGCAGCATATCAACGAATTCAAAAGTAAGTGCTGTGCATTTCTGATGTGTGATGACCACAAATGCTTTGTTATTTAGACACATGAACGGGCACAATGAAAAAACTATCGGTATGTGGCGTTTAAAATCGATTATTATACTCAAGATGCAATGTCAAATTGTGTGTTAGAATGTATTATTCGCAGATTGTTAATTATATGAAGATTATGTGCTAATGTTGCCTTTACGGTGAAGGCTCCAACTCGAAAAATTAGACAAAAAAGCCCCGAGAAATGATACAAATGAGATCGCAAAAACGAGTGAGAAATTATTCTTGAATAAAATTTTTACTCCGGATCGAGATAATTAATTGAACCCCTGGTAGTGGGGATGAATTGATAAATATCTAGAGGACACAGTATATTATTTATCTTGGAAATGTGGATTAAATAATTGGTTTTAGAATGGCAACAAGTCGTTTTGCCTTAGTGAATGAATTAATTACCCCAGTATATATTCCACATTTCGTTGTTAGGTTGACTAAGTGACTTTAGCTTGACACAGAGAACCCTGCACACAGACAAGTTGCCTTAACTGCATTCAGTATAAATGTGATCATGCATAAGAATTGTAAGTTTCCGTCTGACTTGTGTGATCTTTTTGCATGTGTGCTCCATTGATAAAGTGCAATTAGCCCTGTGATATTGTTTTCATCCTGTGATCAATCGATTGCATTTTCAAGTTGAAAGTCTACTACCATATTTAACTCTAATTGTGTGTTCTGCAGGTGAACCGGTATTTCATATGCCCAAAATCCAGACAGGCGCTCCTCTTCCTACGGCCATGCACCCGATAAATTACGGTCATGGTGCTCAGAGGGCCCCATCTATGCCTCAGGCCATGCTTGATCAGCCACCCTCAGCCCAGTACACTGGTCTACAGGGAGAGAAGAGAACATCAGCTCCACCACCCCAGCCCACGCTTCCAGAAGCTATACTCCCATCTGACGGAGTCTCTATCAAACATGAATTCTATGCATATAACCCCTATGATTCATCTGGTATGGACTGTGTCATCAGCTGGAGCGATATGCTGAAAGACGAGCCGCCGGGAAATCAATTATTTGGGGGCATGAATCCTATCGATGACATGAATGCGAGATTTCCCAGAGACCTGGATGCCGTGCCCATTGTGCCACTTACGCCCGACACCCAGCCAGGCACCATGGGCTTCTCTCATGCCGACCGTTACAGCAGCCCCAATTTCCTCATGCAACAGCAGCAGCAGCTGAACGACTACCAGCCTCCAGACTTCAGCACAGTGCAGGTGGGCAGCCACCCTGCCAGCAACCTGCCCACTAACCCTGCTGAAACCCCACAGTCGCAGCTGATGCCGAGCTCAATATCACAGGGGGACACGAGCTACCTGCCGAACATTGACGAGAACACTGTGAGCATGGTGAACTTTGACAGCACGGAGTTTGGGCAGCTGCTGTCGAACATACCTGATGACCCGCATTGTGGCTTGCAGGCACCTCCTGGGCCACTCTTTGTGAATGGAGGGTCAGGCCAAAATCAATTCTAGGGAGGATGTCAGTGAGGTGAGGCTAATCACTGTGTGGGAGTTGGATGCGGTTTAAACAATTTCCGTTTGGATGGGCCGTGGTGTCGTGCGGAGAACGTCATCGGGTGTAGTCAACAAAGGAAACGAAAGTAAACGGATGAAAAGGGATAATCTCTGTAAAATGTATGTGACATTTGTGTCAAATATCGGTGGAAATGCAACTTTAGACAAAACATAACACCTCCAGATTCCAGCTGTGAGGAGTGTCTGCTAGACATCCTTTACTGGGCATGCACTGCTTCGTGATATGTCATTATCATGTTTTGTACAACACTGAGGTTGGGGCCTTCTCCCTGTAGACACGCCATCACATCTCATAACACGGCACGAATGAACCTGACACTCTTGCCGTCGTAATTATATCTATATTTTTTCATATAAATTTAAAAACAATATACATTGTGATCTTTCGTGGTAATGACAAAGATCTACTGGGTGAAGTACAATTTGTAATTGTCTTGTGTTTCTTGACTGGTTAAGTACAGCAATGCTCAGCGAATGGACTAAACATGTTCACACACATTCCCAGGAAATTCCAATTTTACTACCACATGTACAAACTCCACAACAGCTCTGTATATAAAAAGTATATTTAATATAGAGCAACAGAGTTATATGTAAACATTTAGTAAAACTATTGTTCGACTTTGTTTTGTTAGTTTGTAGTATTTAAGGTGTCATTAAATGAATTTGTAACATAATTATGTTGCCACTTTGACTAAATCCAACCTTTTGAAATGAAAATGTTTTCAATATAAAATGTGTAAAATATAAGATGTATTTTTAAGGTGCATGTTTTTTTTTTTTTGTAAGACGATGTGTGTAACCCTTTTATATACATGGCAGGGGAGTTGTTGAGCCCACTGTGAAAGTAATGACTGTGTCATAACAGCTTTTCAAACTGACGATTTATAAAGGGCAAGTTTGGACTCCATGGACAGCTGCGTTGGACACATTATTATATCACTAAGATAACAGATGTCCACTGTCCACTGCTATCAAAAAATAAATGTATTTCAATTGAAAACATGACACGCTTTTAATATATTGCTCTATGTACAATATTTTTTTCCGTTCAAAAATAAACGTTTTATAAATCTCTGGAAATGTCCTTGTGCTATAACATTACATCTTTCCCCCACCCATGAGATCTTATTGACTAATTTTTGAATGTTTTTTATGCGTGCTAAAAGTGTTGCTGAATTCATGTGAAGATGTGAATAAAACTTTAAATATGAAAACATTTTGAGGTTGGGAGACATTAATGAGATTGTCATTTCAGCGGCTAATTCCTGAGGGACGTTTCAGAGTTCTGTCCTATTTAACTTTCCCCAACTTATTTGTGGTTCACGAATGCCTCACATTTTGGGGCATTAGACCCCGGTGCATCTGAACCCCCCCCCCCCATTGTTCATGAGCAACTGCGCTATGCATTTATAGTCGGATATTTAAAAAAAAAAGTGTTCTAAAGGACTGAACTCGATACATCTCGAGACATTGTTTAAAATATGGAATGTGTGGATGATGTCTGCAGCATTATGCAGAGAATAAGAATCTATATACTGGAGGAATCCGATGAGCCAGAAAGCTCTTTGTTCACAGGGCTGGTCAGAACGTTGCAACAACAAATAATACAAAAACACGACGGGAGTGCAAAGTATAGGTCAAGTAAACAAATCATTAAAAAAATATACAAGTAAAACTAAACTATGTTTATCTTACCATGTATATAACCCACCGAGGTATTAACTTATTTTTCAGAAGCGACCTGGCCACAAATGATAGCTCAATAAAGTGACTTATCATGGAAATTTATAGCAGCAAACATATAAATTATCTAAACGCATGTTTCTAAACGTAGTGGGAAAAACCGGTGGACCTGGAGAAAAAATTCACGGGACCACGGAGAGGGAGACATGCAAACTCCAAATATACAGCAGGCGTCATCTGGGATCAAAGATAACTTCCGACCACCCCTTAAATAAAGTATATAAGTTCAAATGGCAGTATATAAATTCCAAAGTTTGGGAAAGGCACAGTAAAACAACAGCAAAAACAGTCCCAGACCACACTGACAACAGTCCCTCAATAAAATTGTAGATTAAAAATTAACTATCGATATATTGTTGAGAATCAAATTTACAAATCACATTTGCAAATGTGTCTGTATCCAGCACTAATCTGCTTCAGAATATATTTTTTAAAGGAAGATTTATGATGTTAAGGGAGGAAACAAGCTTGTTCCAAAACGTTGGTCATGCAAAGGTCGTGTTACCTATTCCAATTCTTATTGCGATAGTTAAAAGGCAGTTAGATGGGCGTCTTAGGTTTTTTTGGATTTGACGATGGGGTTAATGAATTGGCTAAGTACGCACTAGGCTGATGTCTGCAAAGTGGGAAAATAACATCGGCGTCTCCGAGGAGGGCATGCAGAGCTGCACACGTGTAACGTGTGGGGCTCTGCATGGTAAACACGGGCAGATAAAGCGGAACCAATTAGCGCTTATAGTCACAGGTGTTGTCAACGAGCACTTTGCAGCACTGTCCACAGGTGTAAAATAATGCTCGCAATTGTAAAATTGCCTGTGCCAGGGCTTGTATAAGTGTGTAGTTGTGCACGTGCATAATCGCTTTACTTTAGGCCTAAACGATTGTAATTTGAAGCTGTTACATACCGTGCATTGCTTGGTTCTGAAATTGATGACAGTTGAACCCAACATATAGAAAAAAAAACATTTTATTCACGCCCAATGTTTTACATTTTCATCGCTTCATCATATAGGTGCAGTCATAATCTACAGTTCTACACCTTTAATTCGCTAATTTTGTTATTCTTGATTTGAAGCTTTCGTGACTGCAGGGATCCATACTCTTTGGTTCTTTCGGTAAAGTCACGTAGGTAGAAAAAGAAAATCAAACAAAGTAATATATCACGACGTTTCGATCATAACACAAGCGGTCATCCTCAGCTGGTTCAGCAGTTCCACTGCTGGATTATATTTTTTTACGTCGTGATATATTATTTTTTGTTTTCTTTTATTTTTCTACCTACGTGACTTTACCGAAAGAGCCAAATAGTATAATTCTGTTATTTTTATACAAAATTACCAATTCGTGAACAGTGTTTACTGTGGTCAACATGTGGTCAAAGATCTAACGTAGCATTTACACAGATCATGACGCTCTTCTCATTGGCCACTTCAACACCAAGCGCCACGATATTAAACCTTACACTGCCCTCATGCCAAAGTGACAGGGACAGCGTTAGAGCAGATTGAACCATAACTATCTGAGTTATGGCCTTGCTCACCTGATTTGAAAACTAATTTATTTAGAACCACTTTTTGTGTTTAGTTTGTTGTCCCACCCCCCCCCGCACCACAGATTAGCACGGTTGGATACGTACGGTGCGAAAGAAGTTCGACAAACACGTGCATCCCCATGGCACCACGGTCGTGCGTAAGGTGCTAACAGCGCAACAGGATTACACGTTTAGTGATCTCGACCCACAGGAAGGGGATTGGCAGTGTGTGGCCAACCTGGGTGGCCAGGCGACTGCTTTTGGTGGAAGGTGCACCGCAATACTGTACAGTACGTACTCACAAAACAACCTATCAACAGGAAGCCAGTGGGGTTTTTCCACCACTCATACGTCACTGGTAAACTGAAAATTGTAAAACTGCAAACACAAGCCCGCGGATCAATGGAATGCCTTCGTAAACTGTGCCACTTCACAAGCTGCGATTCACTTTTCAAATGTTACAGCCAACCCCAAGACCGGAGAGCTTTGAACAAAATATGCATGGGTTTAAAGATAAATAATCGGTGATTCTTTCATGACCTTGCCATGCTTTCCGCTTGTTGACACATCAAGCGCTTCAACTGGAGTTGTGCACATGCAAGCATTTTGCCAGTCCACTGCTGGATGAGGGCTTTCCCACGGTATGCGGGTCTTAGGGGGTTGGGGGTCACCATACTTACCAATTGAAGTTACACGTCGACAACTTCTCTGTCCATTGATCGAGAAAGTCGGTGTAAGATTTCACTGAACGGTAACGTTATACCCCCTTCTCGTCTTCATGTCGCGCCCACACTTGGCAGGCTGTCCCATACAAAGTTGTGCACATACATTAGTTGAGCTCTGCTCCATTATTTTCGAGACAGTGTTTTGTTATTGTAAATTGGGCCGGATGCACGTGTGTGGTTATGTCAGGAATGCCCCTCGTTCCTCTTGACTCTTCCCCCAAACTTCAGATTTTAGCTTAAAAATAGCGTTTGAGGAATATCTGCAAGAGGGTCTTCCCTTGCTCAAAACTAGCTTATGAAAGTGCATATCATTGATTGTATGCCATAATAATAATGAAAAATTGTCTCCAGTAAATTAATTGAAAATGTTTTCAAATGAATAAATTACCTGCAGAAAACCTTGCTTTAAAAAAAAGGTCTCCGAACATCGATATTTTGAGATGATAACCGCGCCGGTGCAGTTATTAGGGCGCTACACTTAAAAACCTAGCGTGAGTAAGTTCGATTCTGAGCCAAGGCTAACACAAGTGGCAAGTGATATCCGAACCGGTGGCGAGCCTCCCTTTGACAGCCCGGTGGTAGAGGCAGCATTAAAGATATGAGGCCTTCCATTTTATCCATGCTTTCACGTGGGCTTCGATAACAAAAAAAACTGGCAAACAACCCCACTCATTGAAAACTCGGAAAAGAGACTTAGTCACTGCTAGAACGCGACCCGAGCTATCAGGAGCACGTCAAGCTATGTAGGTGTGTGGTGTGTGGTGCCTGCTTGCTCTAAAGGCTATTCCCTCACCACCAATGTCGTCACCACCACCACCCTCATTCAACCTCGAACAGACGATTTAATGGGGAGCGGTGAAAGGGGAAAGTCCCTGCAATTGTGTAAAGGCCGGCCTGAAGCGAGGGCGAGGCAAGGACCGTGCAAGTACTGTACAACTCTATCGATGTTCCAAGTTCAGAGGGAGCCCCACATATTCACAGATAGCTTGTGATCTGTGAATATCGATTGATTCCTGTGATCAATACTAAATCTTGGGGTGCATGGCAATGTCAATTTGTGGTTCATATCTCAACTCAGTTAATTTAATGAAGAAACAAATGTTGATCCTGTCAGGGGTTGGCACCTTTTCGACAAAGTAAATCTATTTCTTTTTTATATATGTCACAGCGTACTATAAATGGCAGTATACTGTAACAAAGTTCAACATACTATTGGTACTATATCAGATCTCGGTACGAATCAATTTATGCTGCCACACGAACACAGATGCCAATTCCCCAGACTGTCTTGGCCAGTCCAGGAATTGGCATCTGTGTTGCCCCCTTGTCTGGGCCAACCCCAGATAGGGGAGGGGGGCAACTCTATTCCTGTCTCTGTCATAAACAAATCTTAGCGGGAACAGGAGCTTGGTGACTATTCCACACACTGGGCAAATTCTAGGCCAGGGAAAAGTTTATACCTTCGTGACATCAGTGACGTGTGGGTGAGAAGGAATGATGGCCGGTCTCCCAGCCTCCGGGTACCCCCACATTACAACACACACATATAGCTGAAACTCATTTGCTACTGTATAACTTGTTTATTCGGAGGTTGTTTTTAAAATAATTACCGTATATCGCCCGTGTTGTTTTTTTCTTATTCCCCCCCCCACTCTCCCCTGCCCAAACCGAGTGATGTCAGCACCGGCCGTGGGTTTTCCCCATCGCATCACGCCGTGACGTCGGTGGAGCGATTTGACTGAGCCGAGACTTCGATGCCCTGCCCCGGGGGAGGTCCCAGCCATCTCCAATCCTTCCTCATATTGCCGCTAATTCTGGCACCCTCATTGCGGACACTGAATGCATTTGGGGGGGGGGGGGGACACACGCACACGATACCGAAATGTTGAAATGAAAAGTTTGGAGTTGTATTTTTGGGGCTTCTTCTGTGAATGACGTAGACAAGTTTGCTATTTTTGGCCGTTTGACATTTTCGTGTTTTTGGTAACACTTGTTGTGCATTCGTGTAAAAAAAGTACAGAACGCTCTCTGCAAGAGTCCGCGAGAGTCTTTTTCGTGAACTCGTGTGCAAGGTGTTACTTGATGCACCTTGTTAAAGTTCACATCGGGATAAACGACAGACACCCTGTGTTGCTTGTGGAGGTGAAGGGGGGTGATAATGATTTACCTCTGTCTGGGATTCTGCCTCCCAAGGCCGTAATTATAATATATTGGGAGGGACACATCCCCCCCAATATATTCAAATATGTAAAAAATGTCCCCTCCCAATATATTGCTATCAAAAATATTTTTTTTAAAATAATTGCTATGCTATGTAAATAAAAATAATTTGCTAAACCTTGGCCACAATATCTGGACTTGTCTTCATATAACAATGCATATATTTATGTTCATATTATTGTGGTTATGGTTGTACTTTATTAATCCCTAATATCTGCCATTACATGCACTGAAACAAGAAAAGGTAAAGAATAAAAACAGAGCAATGTAATACAATTCACTATTATACATTATTGTAATAAATAAATAAATAGAAAGTCCATCCCTTGTTAGTGAATTTGTTTTATATTTTAGGCAGGAAATTCTTTTAAAATTTAAATTTTTTTCCTGGGGGGGGGTACCCCCAGACCCCCTGGAAGATTTGGTCCCCCCCAATGTTGACTCCATGGCTACGGCCTTGCCGCCTCCAAACTTGTATTTTTCACAAACCCACAAAGCAGAATCAGAATATAATGTGAATCTGATAAGCTATAAAGCCCCGCATTTGGAACGTTAACCCTCATGTTACGATCCCAAGACGGATGCTTTTCGTTTATCGATTTGTGATAAAGTGCACATTTCCCCACTCCAGATTTACAACTTAACTGTTTTGGTTGTGAATTTGTTGTGCTTTGTGTGTGTTTTTTTAAGATTGGAAATCGCTGTGGAACAACTTGTTGCGAAATAAGACCACGCAATCTCCATCCGTCTCTCAAGGGGTAAAAGTCCCCTGCCCGCACACACGTGCACGAAAGATACACAAACGCCTTGGCCAGTGGTGGAAACTCCGCAGTCTGACGGCAAGACCTGCGCATCCAATGAACAACAACTGCACTCATACAAAAAAAACACGACTTCTGGTATTGATGAAGTGAAACATTAACGCAGGATATTTTTAGATGTGCCGGGAATCATTACATTTTAAGGTCCCAATAAACATTCTCTATCCACTGTTGGATTTAGCAATACCTTTAGCAAAAAATATAAAAAATATTGGCCGTAACTCAACAGCTATATATTTTTAAAATAACTTATGCCTCTTCTTGGTTCTTTCGGTAAAGTCACGTAGAAGGGAAGTAATAAAATAATAAAAATAATACATAATAAAATTATTCTCACGACGTTTCGGCCACAACGCAAGCAGCCGTCCTCAGGTGAAAACCAGGTCCGTCGAGGCGACAGAGTCTGAATGCCTATTTACAAAACTGGGATCATGAGAAAACATAAATTTTTTTATTCCTATCAGGTCCCCATTGTACAAACAGGTGCGGTCTCCAACTCTTAACACATTCCTGCGGAGGGAGCTGGTAGGAACGTTGGGTTGCTCGGTCAATGGCCAGGGTCAACGGCGGCGTGGTGTATTCCGCAAATATGCCCGACTGTGAGGGCGGGCACAAGCCGGCGTGAGTAGGTTAAACGTTGAGTTTTATAAGGGCACCACGGGGTGACCAGCCCCTCCCCACCCTCCCCACTCCACCCAGCCCCACCCCTCCTATTTTTACATTCACGACGGACGGACGGACACAACAATCCCCTGTGGGCTGCTGTAACCAGGAGGCTTCTCCCAGTATTATCTCTCTACGTGCCATAAAGACGGGTCACTTTCCCGGAGCGTCGCCTGTGATGTTTCGCTGTACGGCCACACGCTGCGTATTGGGGATACGAGGCGTTGATATTGCTGTGTTCACTGCTGGGAACGTTGTGGTTGTTGTTGTCGCTGTGTTCACTGCTGGGAACGTTGTTGTTGTTGTGTTCACTGCTGGGCAGTTGCTCGCCCTTCTTTTCCCGTGTGTTGCCCGTGCCCTGGCTGCGTCTTCTACCCCTTCTAAATTCGGGACCAGGTGAAGAACTCCTTTCATCATCATTCTCCTCCTCGTCCTTCACTCGTCACGACTAATTAATTAAATATCATTAAGGACCCCCCCCCCCCTCCGTCTCAATGAATGGGGGGTCGCTGCATGGAGCCAGCAGCGAGACAACGTGGAGATGTCCCGCAGCCGCCATGACAGATTCACCAGCGTGGGTGGGGGCGGGGGGGGGGCGTCTCCACCAATCACATTCGCTGAGACGGCACACGCGGGGTGAGGTGGGGGTGCGCGTATCGGCCAATCACGTTCGCCGAGACGGCGCACGCGGGGTGAGGTAGGGGGGGGGGCGCGTATCGGCCAATCACGTCCGCCGAGACGGCGTACGCGGGGTGAAGTGGGGGGGGGGCGCGTATCGGCCAATCACGTCCGCCGAGACGGCGCACGCGGGGTGAGGTGGGCGGGGCGGTATGCACCGCCGCGCTTGTAACGTCGCGCCCTATTGGCTGTCTATAACTTCCGAGTCTCGTGCCCCCGCCCCCCCCCCCACTGCCGCCACTCCCCCCGGTTCAACGTGGCCGTCGCCTCCACTACAACCACCGCAGCAGCAGCAGCCGCCTCCGCCTCCTCCTCCTTCGCGATGCCGTCCAAGAAGAAAAAGTACAACGCCAGGTTCCCGCCGGTGGGTGTCTTCCACTCCGCCTAGACCCCCGGCGGCCCACCGTGGCTCTACCCAGCTCGGCCGGGCGGCCGTGGATTGCCGGGGCCGCTCGTGGGTCGAGGTGGTGGGGGGTGGTGGGGGTAGAAAGCGGCCCAGGTCGGCCACCCCTGCCCCGCGCCGCCGCCGCCGCCACCCCGCGGGCTTAGGCCCAGGCACCAGGCCTCGGATAGTTTCGCCCGCGGGGGGAGGGCGCTCGATCCCCGGGCGGGGGAGGTGCGCGGTCCCCACTCAATCTCCGGCCTCTTCTTTTTTCCCCATCGTCCGTGGAGGCCGTCCGCGTGTGGCCTCGTGTCTGAACGTCTATTGTCGGCATACATAAGCCATTGTTCGCGCCTGCTATTTATTACGTGCTGTTCTGTTTGCCAGTGCTTTTGAGTCATTGTCTGGGCACGGCTAGTGAAAGCTTCCTTGTTGCTGTCATCACAATCGGTTATTTTCTGAAAGCGGAGACCTCTCTTTGTATCGTATTTAGCCATTGAGCCATTTAGTGATGTATAATGTGTGCGTATCCACTGCCAGATTAAGGCTTCCCTGTCGACTAATGTGTTTACATTGCTGAATAAATGAATTGTCAGCCATTGTCCACTGAGAGTGTCATCATCATCATCAGCCCTCGTCTGTGCACGGCTACTTACACTGAGTTTTTCCAATGTTTGACGAAGGCTGCTTTGTTATCATGCCAGGGAGAAATACTGCGCAGTGACCCGAGCTTCCTGAGTTCAATTCCCTGCCACGGCTAACATCAGTTGGGGCTCATAATCCGAACCGACCCTGGCATTTCTACCTCACCATCTCCCATTGACCAGCGTGGTGAAGTATGGTCAGACAACCCCCGTGCGTGACCGACACACCGTGGGGAGACTTTCAAATATCGATGGGTTGACCACAAAAGGCTGTAAGTCATCCGGAGCAACCGTTTAGGCTTAGCCACTGCTGGTTGGCGACTTAATGAGCATTATTCACGGTTGTCTATCCACTGCTTTGGAACTGCAATCATCCTTATTTCATGCACCGTTACCAACTGCTGGATGAGGCCGTACCTGCAGGTCGGTTAAGACATGAAGCTGTTTCACTCAGAATCCTTAGGAATCATTGAGCGCGTGTCCTCCGCACTGCTGTATGAAGGCATGCACTGAATATCATCGTCAGCCAATGTCTAGATTTTTAGGTAAGACATGGTTAGCGCGTTGCAGTCCACTGGTTTATGAAGGCAACACCACCATCATCGTTAGTCATTGCCTGTCTGCTATTTGATGGAATGTTTCCCATCGTACAGTTTGGAATTGCGGGCCATGCCCTCCCTGTGATGGGTTTCCATGACTGAGATGTCATTGAGTGTTGTAGGACTTTATGGGTTTTACTTTTCCTTTATAGTGCACGGTGTTGTGATCATCTTGAAACACCCTTAGCATCATCAACATCTGCCATTGTGCAGCAACTCATAATGAACATCTACATCATCCTTTTCGATGGTCTACTAGATAAAAAACATGATCGCATGATTGTTCACTGATGTATGAAAGGCTCTCCATCTCGAAATATACGTTCTCTGCTATAAGCAGGTTGCGCTGCTGTCATTAATTCGAATCACCAACTACTTCCAGTGTCTGTCCACTGATAAATGAAGGCATTGTCGGGAAAATACCGTCAACTATTGTTTATTGACTAGGTATAAACAACCTCTCATTTTCAGCCGTTGTTTTTCCACTGTTGTATGAAGGCCTCCGCACGCCACCGCGGTCTCAGAGTCCTGCAGTTTTACAATCCATCTGACTGCAATGTATGATATGCGTCACACTAACAAGTGCAACTTGGCCATATTTGTCACAGTTTATAATTGCCTGTTTTGTTCACTTACGTGCTGCTTATCTGAGTAAAAAAAAGGTTTGGAATAAAAGAATAAACATTCACAGCCCTTTTGGCAATCCATTTCTGGATAAAAGCCTCCAAAAGCAACATTGGTAATGAGTTATTTGACCATGCTGCACCAGACTGGTCAGTCAGTGGCTGTTGGTGAAGGGAGGGCCCCTGACCGTGTCGGATATCACTGTCCACTCATGTTGGCCGTGGACAGGAATCAAATTCGGGTTACAGGGTTTATAACACCGTGTGCTCACCACTTTGCCTCTGCACCCCTCCCCACCACCCGAAATGTTAGCCTACTATACAGTATATATGTATCTTGGAGCTGTTTTAATGAAAACGGTGATGAATTGTCAACTCCTATAGCAGGCAGTGCTTGTCTTGTGTGGACATTGCAGGCCTGTGTGGTGTATGCCTCCGCAAAATAATGTGTTTAATCTTAATGCCTATGCCCTGTTACTAGGTGAAATTTAAACAGTCGCTTTTATGTTGCGCAGGTATCTGAATCGCATGAGAGCTTTTGAAATTACAGCAGCGAGGTGGTGATCTCCCATAGAAGTCAGCAGGGTGTTTTCAATTTGCCTGGGGCATGGCGTGATGAAGCTGCCGAATGGGATCATGTTTTGCACGATTTTTAACTGTGGGTAAATACGTCATTGTTGGTAATTACCAGGAAATGTTCGGGGGTGGTTACTGCTACCAGTGCGCACCACCAACACGTGTCACACAAGATGTGGTCGCTGATAAATGTCAGAGCTGTATTGCACTTTGCATTGCGAATTCACGAGGGTGTAAGTTTAACATATGAACAAGCGATTACCTGTTCATAAAACGAAGTTTATATAAAACTGTAACATGTTTTGTTAGGAATGTGTACTCTTCTAATGTGTCTTTATAGTCACACTGCCATAACTGTTTTTTGTTCTCCATTTTGTTTCCTGACGATCATTTGAATTCCTTCGAACATTTCCATTGGCCATTTGCATTAAAATACCAGTTATATTTAACAGCACATTATAAAATGAATACATGTTTAGGCAAACGGCCATCGATGCTCATGTTTTGGTTGAAAAGTGGAAACTCTATCAAGTGTTTGTGCATTTTAGGCGAGAATAAAGAAGATCATGCAAACAGATGAAGAAGTCGGGAAAGTGGCGGCTGCTGTCCCTGTCATAATCTGTATCCTTAAGTCTTATTCTGCCGGGAAGATCGGTTGTGTTGGCCTTTTTATATCAGGTTCACGAATGTGATGCAGCCATCTCGGGCGCGTGTCTGCGTGTGCATCTTCGGCACGTTCCTGGATTTTCCTTGACAAGTGCTCCCAGCTCGGGCCCTGGAGCTGTTTTTAGAGTCTCTCTTAACCAAAGCCTGCCAAGTAACGCAGTCTCGAAATGCGAAGACCATGACCACATCCCACCTGTGAGCAGCACATGGGGCTCGAAAGCGGCCCGCATTTTGGAGACGTTAGAAATTACAGAATTCTTCTACTTGCGTTTCAGTAATTTGTGCAGATTTACATGATATTTAAAGTGTAATATTGTAAAAACTAAAAAGTTGCTGTAAAAAACAAAAGCACAAAATACATTTTCCACAGTCATCCCAAGATAATTTTTACATCGTGACACTTGCAGCTGTGACTGCCTCCGTGTGAGGTGGTCCCAGCAGCAGCAGCAGCCAGTGACCTTGCTGTGATGTGATACGGAGCAGGAAGCAGTGCATCGAGGCCGAGCAGCAGTTTGATTTCCTGAAGGACCTCGTCTCGTCCGTGCCCGACGTTCAGGGGGAGACGGAGGAGACCAATGCCGACGGAGAGAAGGTCGTCAAAAGGTGCCCGCGCCCGGCGTTTCACATCGGTTGCACAATCACGGTTACAATTTTGTGTTGATGTAGTTTCCTTGATTTAATCGGGAGACGAAATACGCCCTTTGAGACGCACAAAAGGTTGCCTCTGGCAAGGGTGAATTAATTTTAGATGCAAAGAATATTTTGTACATTTTAAATGTAACATCTATATTAAATTTAACGATAATTGAAACCAATTTGAAGAAGGCTAAGTAAAGAAGTGGAATGGAACTTTAAAATTATAATTATACAAGAATTCGAATGCAATGTCCGCAAAGGAAAAGTGACTAAATTAGCCAAGTAAAGGCAGTGGAGAAAATGGGACAATGTAATAGCATGTTTTGCAAATTAGCTTAAGGCAGCCGAAAAACATTTAAACAAAGGCGGGCTAATGACAGAATGTGAGCACGGCTCACAGAGAAAACGTAAAACCCCACCGCATTTTGTGCATGCCCGTCGTGTGCACGTGTGGATCGCGCCTTTAGTTCTGCAAGTCCTGGCACTTATTTAATTTCTGCGTGTGGCTTAACCACAACGCGTGTATTAAAATGAGTGTTTTGATGAACAAAAAAAACACATTTTAATATGACCTTTACTCTTTTGTGTGCAGGGGAAGACCTTTGGCAATTCGCGACCGGGAGTTCTGCAGGGAGTGAGTGCCACTGTGGTTTTCTAGAGAAAAACACTTGAACTGTAAATGCGTCGCCCGCGTGGGTTTCCCCAAGCAGCTTGCAATCATCGGTAACGTAACCCTATTTATATTTTACGAATTCAAACATCTGCTGGTGTTTGGTGATAACGAAAATGGTTTTGGTGTTCCCTTTGAAACCACTTCCCCGTGGAACCCTTCCTCCCTGCAGCGTCAGGAGAGGTGGCCCAGGACGAAAAAATTCAAACGGAGAGAGGAGTGGAGTTGGAGCAAAATCCAAAGACAAGAAGCAGTCTGAGTCGGACTCAGACCAGGAGGTTAGACTGCTGCTGCTGTTGGCATGTGCACTGGGAACATTTTACACAGACTTCATCTTTTGACCAACGATTTTAATTGTCACTTGTCATGGCATGAGATAATTTTTTTTTATTTATTCTCGCAGCTAGCGGTGTACCTCGCAGTCATTGTGGCTACTTCTCTTTATTATTCTTTAAAATAAGATTATTTTAACCCCGTCCCACCCCTAATTATATTACAACTATGGTTGTTGGCTTCATGAGACGAAGATCTTTCCATACGGAACGTCCACAGCAAGCGGTACATCTATTACAACGTTTATGGTGCTGGTTGTTGCGGGCCGTTTACATGTTGGGCCTATGCTTGGCAATTATATAAAAACAATTTAGAGAAGGACCTGGGAAGATGTTACAGAACTTATTCCGAGTCACTTCAATAGTCCTCCTTTAATTCTAGATTTGAAGCTTTCGTGACTGCAAGGAATCATATTCTTAGGTTTTTTCGGTAAAGTCACGTAGGTAAAACATCAAAATTAATGAAAATAAAATAAAAACAAAAATCACGACGTTTCGGAGGCAACACAAGTCTCCGTCATCAGGTGGGACCGTCACAGCCGAATTAGCTGCATCAAGCACTTGATGCATCAAGCACTCCGTCATCAGCACTTGATGCATCAAGCACTTGATGCAGCTAATTCGGCTGTGACGGTCCCACCTGATGACGGAGACTTGTGTTGCCTCCGAAACGTCGTGATTTTTGTTTTTATTTTATTTTCATTAATTTTGATGTTTTACCTACGTGACTTTACCAAAAAAAACCTAAGAATATGAGTCCTCCTTTACACACTCGGTTCGCCTGTTACATGCCCTGCAAAGACACTGCATTGTATGTCAATCACATTTATATATTTTGTAATTCTCAGAGCTGGAAGTATCCCTAGGTGGTTGGGCAGAGACCATGAACTCACTTTACTCACCCGGTTTAATCATGAGTAGTTGAAACCCAAATGTGATCTAAGAATCTCAGCTGTGACCCCTAAGCCCACCTGGCCACCTATTGTAACTTTTCAAGTGCTTCTATTGGCTTTGTGGGGAGTGGAGCAGTGTTTGAGTGGTTTCGTGCATTGCGCTAAGAATCCAGTGGCTTGACTTCAACTCCTAGCCACGGCGAGTGATTTGAACCCCCGCCTTCAGCAACCCGCACTGACCAGTGTGAAGTATGGTCAAACGACCGACTCGGAACAAGTAGGTGTTCATCATCCAGCAGTGAGTGACAAATCCCCGAACAGACATGTAATTGGTTTTGTACACGTGCTGTGTCCACAGGAGGGTTCAGAGGAGACCGTGTCGGAGGATGAGGACGAGGAGGCGTCGCATTCCAGTGCCGACAAAGCAGGAAACATGGCCAAGTAAGACGTGTGTGTGGAATTTTGGCCCCTAAACGGGATGAATCACCCACTCTCTCCCTTTCCCGACAGGTCTTCACACCATTAGCTGTTGAGAAAACTACGCAATGTAAACATTAATGCGGCTGTTGAAGTGGGGCATTCGGCATGAGTTTGAGGCGCGCGCTCTACTGCGTTAATGACTGTAGGCCATGTGTTAGGATTGCTTGCCAATTTTGGTTGTGTACAGTTAGTGGGGAATTATCGTGCATGCGGGCTCATCTTTAATATGGGTGATAATTAGTCCGTCGAGCCTGGAGACAATGTGATATCCTATGTTTCTAAGACCTTCAGGTGGCAGCATGGAAGTGCAGTGGTAACACTGATGCCTCACAGGAAGAAGGTCCTGGGTTCGATTCCTGACTGGCAACTTTCTGTACGAGTTGTTTTGCATGTTCTCCCTCTCTTCTCCATGGGTTTTCTCCCGGGTTTTTCCAGTTTCCCATCATAGCAAAAACGAATACAATAAAATCTTGACTTAAAGCTTTCCTGACTGCAGGAATTCATATTCTTTGGGTCTTTCAGTAAAGTCACGTAGATAGGTTCAAAGAAAATAACAAAAAACTACGATGTTTCGATCGCAAACTACGACGTTTCAATCGCAACACAAGTGTTCCTGATGACGAACGCTTGTGTTGTGATCGAAACGTCGTAGTTGTTTTTTTTGAACCTATCTACGTGACTTTACCGAAAGACCCAACAAAATAACAAATACAATGTAACTTGTATAGGCCAAATATCTCACTGCTGAAAAATTTCCTACACAGCAACATCTCCCCCCCACTGTGGAAACTTGGCAGGATCCTCCTGAAAGATTCTAATGAAAAAAGTGCCTGCATTCAAAACATACATCTAGTGGTGTGATGTGAAGGTTGTTCATTGAGACCCACATGAATCATAATGATTAAAATCAACAATGTGTTATGTTGCATTTTAATTTCGTGAAAAACACAGCAGCAGCACATTTGGAGGTCAGTTTTTTTTACAAAGCAGTGACGCGCTTTACAAGATAAAAATCATGCATTACACTTTTTCATGACCTGCATGAAAATATGCAAAAATGTTGAATACGAAAGTAAATCTTGTAAAATTAATTCATGCATAATTGAACTCAAGTAATTTGCACAAATGCACGTCGGTGATACCTTTTTGTGACACCTTCAGAACGATTCCAGCCGTGTACACGGCAACGAGGTGTGTACGCAGGGACTCATCCTTGTCCTATGCTTCTCAAGCCAAAGTGGGACTATGATTAATTAACCTATTTTAGCTTGACCTGGGTCACCAATATAACAAGCTTTTAGTAAAAAATAGTCGATCAGACATTCATTGATAGGTGTCTGAAGCGAGCAATTGCAACCAACTCCTTTTGTACTCATTTGTCAACTCCAGGGCACGTTAGGCACTCTGAATGTTGCCGACTTGGTGAATTCATAATCCATTTAATACTTTAAATTCTAAAGTTCTAAGTGAAATGAAAAAAACGTATTTCAATATGGCAATGTAATGGTGTCGTACATGATATAGTTGGTTGGTCACATTCATCATTGTTGTCCAATGGCATCGCACTCAAATGTAATCATTGGTCCCGGTCAACCCCAAGTGTGACTTAAACAGGTTCCTTGGGAGTGGGCAGGTAGGAACTTGGTTGGACATCGCATTCGTGCGATCCGTGTCACGCGGTGCAAGCTGCGTGGGGCGGTTCGTCACGTGGTGCTGAGCCCGCCCGAAGCGCTTTATGAAATTCAAATCGAGGGCGTGGCTATGCATGACAGACATACAAATAATCCCTGGTGGGCAGTGTGGAACTGTTGTTCCTACCTGTACCAGCTATTACTCAAATAGTGATGTCAGTGTGACTTTGACAGGCGAACAAACTTGCCATCAGCCCTATTGTCATGCATCTGCTCCTCCAGGTTGGGGGTTAGGCTCACAGCAAGCACCCTTCACCTGGAAAAAAGTTTTCAAATGCTATGAAATGCAGAAAGATGGGGAAAACCACCATCTTATTATACTCAATATAGCTGATACTGATGATGATTAATATAAGATGGATGTAGTGAATGCCAATGCTGATGATAGAATAATACCCAATTGATGGGGGTGGTGATGACGAATAATTCCCAGTGGATGGAGGTGTTGGTGGCGATTATGAATAATACCCGGTAGATGTTAGTGATGCAGCTGCTCTGTTATTTTTTTGCTGTGCCACAGCCTCGCTGGAGCGAGCGCGCCGGGCTGCCGCTTCTTCCCGCTGCCTGTGCCGAGCGTCGCCATGCCGACCCCGCCGGTGGCGCGCCCACCACCGGCGGCCGACGGCGACGACGACGATGACGAGGACTACGACTCCTAGGGGCGGCCGAAAGTCGTTCCGTTTTAACCCCATTCAACACGTGTACAATTCATTTTCTTCACCCACCACCCATGTAATTTTTCCCATTTGTTTTTCTTTCTATACAATGAGATTTTGCGAAAGCAAGAAAACGCAGGATTTTTTTTGTTCCGTTTTTGGTGTTCGTGTAATTACTGGCGTGGATGGGGGGGGTTGAGTTTGGCAGTCGTTTGCATTGATTCCATTTGTGCTTTGCACAATTTAAAGTGCTGGTGTAGGTAAGGAAACAATGGCTTGTGATCTTTAGTTTTTCCTTTACTCCCTTACCTGCCTAAACTTAACAAATGTTAATTTGGCACGAATGGGTCAGCAGGTTGGAATGCAGCGAGTAGGAGATGTTGCGTTGATCGTCGTGCCACTCCAGGTAGCATTGCATGACGCAGCAGTGCTAGCCCGAACGCTTGTCTAGCGAATTATTATTTACATTTTTGGAACGTGTTCACTTTTGAAAATACATGTTATCGCACTTGTTTAATCTAAACTCTTGGAGCTGGCCCAGACATTGGAACCAATGCAAAGCCACCGAATGTCAAACTAGTCATGTGTACATAGAGTTTTGTGACTTGGGTTTTATTCCTGCGGATGTTTTAACTTTTTAGATTTGTAAGCCTTGTAAAGAGTTAATTTGGTTTTACTTGTGCTTCTCATGCTGTGTATGATGGACAGTGCCCTCACATATACACATAGTACAACGTGGCCGTGATTCCCCCAAGACGTGTTGACCCGATTTCTCCAGACATTGTGGTTGAGAAATATAGAGAAATACACTGTTGTTTGTATGACCTGAGAATTTGTATAGTTGTCCTGCATCGTATTTGCGGCGGTGCTCAGCCACTCTGTAAGAGTGAAGCTAATTTGGGGTCGTTGCTAAGGACATTGGAAAAGATGTTTAATGGGTGTCGATCCATAAAACCGGTTGTGATAACTAAAATGGTTTTATTCAGTTTTTGGTTAACAAAATATATTGTCCAAACCACTTCAGTTAATAAATTAAACTTTTTTCTAAAACTATAAAACTCCTTCAGCCTGATATAATTATTCAGTTTTAGATGTCACATCACTTCGTTCCGCAGCTTTCACTTTATGCCTCATTTCCACAATGGCAATGTCCCACTTTCACACTGTCTTGATGTACGGTTGCAGTTATACACCACGTAAATACATTGCATTGCGTAGTTTCGCAAGCCTTCCACCTTTCTGCACCACATGGACTTGCATGGTCACTGCAACCCACGAATGCTTTGGCTCGTCTCGTGGGCCTAACTTTGCACTGACCACAAACGTGACCATGTGTGTGGTATTGGAATGCGGTATGCCGAGGAAAATCTCCACCCCTGTGGCGATGTTTTCCATTGGTGGTCTGTACTTGGAGGAGGGTGGCATAGTGTGTGGGACTGCTAGCTCCGTGCTTTTGATTTGACATGGGTGGGAAAGTCTTCGTGGTGGGAACCCCCCCCCCCCCCCCCGACTAAAGCAACAACAGCAAGGTGGTCGGCACCGAGCCGTCATCGCCAAGACCGCTCTAGTCCAGTTTTCGGCCACCCCAATCATTCAAGTTCTCTTGAATTCACGGTCTCAGCCTGGTCGTAAGTGGCTGCACACACAAAGTTAAATTCGTTTGTTCACTCGCATTGTTTTATTCCACCAATTTGACGATTAAACATTTTGGTTTGCTCGCCATGCGACAACAAACTTTGCAAGGGCATGACATTGTGTATCTCGGCAGTGGAAAGAAGAAAAATGTAAGCGATTGAAAGCATCGAGGCATAGTTTTGGCAGTTCAAGAAATGTGAGATCCAAAATATCAACGACTTTATCTGATGATGCATCACGAATGAGGTCGGAAGCCCTTAAAGTTGGGCCCAGTTTGGGGATCCTCGAGTTTTGGCAGTTCAGGAAATGTGAGATCCAAAATATCAACGACTTTATCTGATGATGCATCACGAATGAGGTCGGAAGCCCTTAAAGTTTGGCCCAGTTTGGGGATCCTCGAGTCTCGGTTCCATTCGGATCAAATCAAGGTTGGAGGCCGAGGAATGGCCATGTTGGAGTTTGAAGTCTCGTGTCAATGGGGTCGGGAGTCACGGCAATCTGGTCGGAGATAAAAGTTGGCAGCGTTGGGATCAAAGTCGGGTGATGGGGGTCTGACAATTGGGGTCATTTGGGTGACGTTACAAGGGGGTCTAGGATTGTCGCCTGTCTGGGATTGACCTCGACAGGTTGAAAAATGTAAAGTTTTTGGGTGCGAGATAAATTGCTTTGTAACGATATCAGGTGGTATGCTGAACTTTATGACAGTATAGTGCACAACCTTGATAGATCTAGGTTGACTACTTAGATTACACATGTAAGCGGTCAATCGGAAGCTTCGAGGCCAGGTTAAATGAGTGGCCAGGTTTTAGGTCATTGGATGAAAGCTTATGCCACTGGAGTTTGCCCAAAGTTGGTCGTTAGATTGGTCACAGTAGCAACCAGGCAGGTTCAGGTCATATGTTATTGGGTCATGGGCGTTAGATCAGCGAGTCTGTTTGGAATAACAAGGTAGGTAGGGGTCACGCTCACCTGGTCTTCCACGACCCTGGCAGAAAGAACCCACGACTGAATGAAGTCCTCCACAGTGCAGACAAATCAATTGTTATCGGTCCTTCGATGCCTCCAGGTTATTGCCCCCACCCCCTCGCCTTTATCAACCCGCACTGACCAACGTGGTGAAGTATGGTCACAAAACTCACCACGACCTGCACAGCGTGGGTGTTGTTAGCCCAATATTCAGCAGTAGATTGACAAAAGTGTTGCACTGTGTATAAAAACAAGCCGACTACGTCTCATACCCATATCTATCCCTCCACGTAAAATGTTTTTCTGTTCACACATCTCATCAATTCACGTCTGCCGGCGAGAGACTCAGAATGTGTCGAAACCGGTCTCCAGTAATTTCAAAGCTGAAATTACGCACTCCCCACAAGGCCGCAACGGCTGATGGGAGACGTGTTAAAAAATATGCAAAAAAAAGTGTATTTGTTTTGTGTGTACATAGCGAGGAGGCGCGTTTGCCATGCGTTCTATTGACTTTCCCCGTTCGGTACCCGTGGCGACAACCGATGGTAAAACTCGTTCACCACGTGGTGGGTGGTTGGTTGTGGTTTGGTGGTGGTGGTGCCTCACCTTGAAGCCCCCCACATTCGATTTCGCGCAGAGCACGTGGCAAGCGCGCGCGCGTGCGGCTCCTCCCACCCATCGCTCATTGGCCCCGCAGCCTGCCACGCCCTCTCGGCGCTGTCGACCAATGGGAGAGTTTGGCGAGCGGATGCGAAGTGGGAATTGTGAATCGACGGCGCCGTGGTGGAGGTGGAGGAAGCGATGAGGGTGGTGGCACTAATCAGGCGAGCGGGGAGACAAAGGCGGTCAGGCCCGTTGGGAGGGGGGGGCAGGGAGACAAAGGCGGTCAGGCCCGTGGGGGGGGGGGGGGGGCAGGGAGACAAAGGCGGTCAGGCCCGTTGGGGGGGGGGTGCAGGGAGACAAAGGCGGTCAGGCCCGTTGGGGGGGGGCAGGGAGACAGGCGGTCAGGCCCGTTGGGGGGGGGGGCAGGGAGACAAAGGCGGACAGGCCCGTTGGGGGGGGGGCAGGGAGACAAAGGCGGTCAGGCCCGTGGGGGGGGGCAGGGAGACAAAGGCGGTCAGGCCCGTTGGGGGGGGTGCAGGGAGACAAAGGCGGTCAGGCCCGTTGGGGGGGGGGGGCAGGGAGACAAAGGCGGTCAGGCCCGTTGGGGGGGGGCAGGGAGACAAAGGCGGTCAGGCCCGTTGGGGGGGGGGGGGATTGTGTTTTCTGTGTGTGAGTAATGTTGGGTGAGTGTGCCGAACTGATCTGGGGTTTATCCGTAGTGTGTGTTGGTGTGCGAGAACTTTATGGGCATAACGTGAGTGCTTTATTGAGTGTGTGTGTCAAATATTGCTTGTGTGAGTAATTATTTGTGTGTGTGTGAGTTTTTAGTTGTGGGCATTGTGTATCTGGTGTTGTGTGTGGTTGTGTGCCGTTCTGGCCTTCATAGGCGCTCGCTAACAGCACTTGCCCCAACAGTATGTTAAGGTTTAACACGTAGACTTTCGGGATCAATATTCATAATATTTAGTTTTGGGTTAGATCGCGTAAATATATATCTTAAAAGGTCGAGTCGGCCTATATGAATATATTTGGTGCGATTTAATCCCAGAAAAAAACTATATTATGGAGTCTGTTTAGGCTATACGGGGGAATATTTGTGTTGAGTGTGTGTGGTGTGTGTGTTGAGTGTGTGTGGTGTGTGTGTGTGTTGAGTGTGTGTGTGTTGAGTGTGTGTGTGTTATTACTGTTGACCAGCAATAACACCGTGCTGATGAAGTGCGTGGTAGGCAAACCTAAAGTTCAAAGCTTGCGTGGTCATGGCATTTGGTGTCTCCCTATCAGTAGCAGACGTGGGCTTCCCCGTGGTGGACTCAGCCTGATAGGAACCTCCGGGACATGCGGTGGTGATACATCTCTGATAACAAAATAACACTGACCTATGTGTGCGGCCAAACGGCTCGTGTGCCTGCTGTTCTTTTTTTTGGAACTCGCTTCATTTGCTCGTACAGCAAACGACCGACGATTGACCGGTGAAAATTACAAGGCAATAGAAACACGGAAACGAAAGTGTATTGGACAAATGGTGCAATGGGGAAAACCTGGAGAAACTTGATGTTTGGTAACTTGGACGCAAAAAGGAAGAGATTAGGGGAAACGTATAATATGTTTGGGTGCGAGTCGCCCCTGCACTTTGTCACACTTAACTGCGGAATCCACTATTCAGCTCTGTAAATGAGAACACCAACCAACCCATCGTGACACTAAACACGTGACTTGACTGACACGCATTGAGACAACTCTAAGACACCGACAACAACAACAACAGCGAGAGAAGCCATGAAACCGATCCACAGTTTCCCATCCGTTTCACTGCTGCCTCTCGATCAGTCGCATTGGCTGAAATCGATTGTGATGGTCACCCAAAAATAAAGGACCACAATGCAATTATTCAGGAACCGTAGGCCGACTTATTTTTTGCACAGGTTTCTTGGTGATACCCCTTGCTGCAGACGCCACTGTGCCTATTTCTTCTTGTGAACCGTGCAGGTGTCGATCAACGGCGATAGCGAGGCCAAAATCTCTGAGAGAGTGGAGTCGTCTTAGCATCATAGACGTCACGAATGACTCCGTCGTGAGTGGAACAAGTGAGACGGAGCAGCGCTTTGAACTCGCAGGTGATGATGGCTGTCTGCCGTGTGCGCGTGTTCGTAGCGGCGGCAAGGACAGCTGCTACAACTTGATGCAATGCGTGGCCAAGGGTCACCAGGTTGTGGCGCTCGCAAACCTGCAGCCCGTCGGCAAAGGTGAGCTCGCCCCCCCCCCCTGTGTGTAGCTCCACACAGGTGTGTGTTGGTGTGTGTGTGTGTGCTGGTGTGTGTGTTGTGTGTCGTTATGGGGAGCGGTAGTGTAGCGGTTAGCGCTACGCTGCGCTACAAACCCGGCGACCCGGGGTTCGATTCCCGCTCACGGCCAACGCCAGTGACGATTATCTGAACCGGTCCTGGGCCTCCCCTAGGTGGACTCAGACTCAAATTAGTACCTGGTGCGGTGTGTAAACATCGCCACTGGGGAGACAAAGGCGGTCGGGCGTGGTGCTGGCCACCCACCCCCTCGTGTACCGTTCTGGCCTTCATAGGTGCTTGCTAACGAGGAAATTGTTTTCGCTTCACGCGTTTTTTGCTTAACGCAATACTTTTCAGGAACACATCTACTGCTGCGTTCGACGTTTGACCCAACATCCCAATGCAGAACCCTCCTGAAAGAGTTATTTAGTTTCGCTAAGCCTTTCCAGGATAGTTACACTTTAGATTAATAAAATAAATAAATCAACTCATATTTTTTTGTTTCTTTTGTCATTTTAAATTGAAATGTCAGTGGGAAATTCCACGTGAAGTGTTTCACACACCTGGCCCCTGGTCCAGGGAGATTGGGTTGTTGTGGTGAAGGGGAGGGGGGTGGGCGTGACTATATTTTGGAACTGTTAAGATTTCCAGGTAAAGTGGAACCACAGTCAAGTGCTTGCCTGCTGCTCAGATAGTGACCTGCAACCAAGATAAGGGATGACATTATCGACCTTACAATGTTATTGGTTACAGCAATGCGCTGCTTCATTGACTAAAATCCATTCTTGTCGATCGCATGCGGCTCCTGTTTCAATAGAGGAGACTGACCGACTGATTCTTACGCTCGCAATACATGCATTCAAGGAAGGCGCAATAGTTATTGATTTACAATCTATGGTATGTATATGTTAATCGTAAGTAAATTATATGCTAATATATTTCGGCTAATGCGGCCAATTAAACTACTAATGAGACGCATAAATTAGACAACAAATAATTGATAAGTTTATTAATGAAACTTAAGACGCATTTTTATAATTTAGCCTTATGACTTTCTGATATGATTTTACTGTTTTGTTAATTTTTTTTTATTGTGTATTTTTATTACTTTAGGAGTGTTTTTACAATATTTGTCTTTGTAAGTGATTCATTTGAACTAGTGTGAAGTGGCCTTGAACGTTGTGGTAAGAAAGGTGCTCTGTAAATAAAGATTACGGTTGTTAAATGATGACAACGAATTGGGACAATTGACCACATTGAGTGGGAACTTGAGAAGGTGTTGTTATTTTATTGGTGCTGGGCCCCACTTTCTAATACGTAATACTTATTTACTTAGAGTTACTTGCTTACCTTTTCACTATTTTGCACTCCTGTGGTTTGTATTGTTTGTTGATGTGAATCACTGATCCGCCTCGACTGGACATTTATCAAAAAGAGTTTAATTGCTCATCAGAATCCTCCAGCATAAATAAAGATTCTGATAATTCACTTTGGCCTGTGCTGCTGTGTAGCTGGCTCTTTATCTCCTTCTATATTTCGCTGCCCCGACTCATTTGCCAACCATGTAATTTTCTACCAGAATGTAACTTTTCTTTCCCGCTATTTTTGTAAATCGTCTCCAGATACGATGCATTCAGACACGACGTATTCACTTTATGCATTTAGTTAAATCGTTGCTGCGGTGCATTTTATTGAATGCAAATTAACTTTGTTAGTAATTTGGTGGCATCTCTTGTGCAGTATTGTCACGTGTCGCACTGTCTCACGAAGGCCGTTATTCCGGCCAATACAATTAGGCAGGCCAATACAATTTAACGAAAAAGTAATTCGGGTGATATCCTGATTGGTGAGGGCGAGTGTAACTTGCCAATGGACCGCATATAATGGTGTGTCCTTCGTTGCGCCAGACGAGCTGGACAGCTACATGTACCAGACAGTGGGACACCAGGCCGTGGGCCTGTACGCCGAGGCGATGGCGCTACCGCTGTACCGGCGCTCCATCCAGGGCGAGACGCTGGAGAAGGGACGAGACTACACGGAGCATGCCGGCGATGAGGTGGAGGACCTCTACCACCTGCTCAAGGAGGTCAAGGTCAGAGGGTCGTGCATCTCGCACGTACGCGCATATACCGTACGGTGCAATGTGGATTCATAGCGTGTCTAAATGCGACAATTTCAAGACGCTGTACAGAAATAATGCCCGTCTTTATTTTGTAGCGAGAGGCAGTCATAGGCAGAGGAGAAGAGGAAGGTCTTGAGTCAGGACTTGAACAGAGGTACGGAGTCGACGTCACTGAAAGGGAGTTTGAGACTGGGTGCAGCAGAGGAGAATGAGTGACCTCCCACTGGACAAAGGTTGGCTGGGAGCTTCAACAAAAAGCTTTGGTTGCAGGAGTGGAGTGTGGGTGGAGGGGAGTGATATGAGAGGAGAGAGATAGGAGAGTGCTTGGAGCGTGGTGAGAGGGGAAGAGGTAGGAGAGCATATTTTAAATATGGTGATTGCGATCATTAAATTTAAGCCCTTGAATAGATTTTTTGATTAATTTGATTTAAAATTAAAATGTTATTTAAAAGAGAAGTTGAGTAACTATTCGGAGCTGAAGCAACTCGGCCGCTAACCACAGCCTACTCATCTTGGCACATCCTTTATATGAACCAATTGGCAAAAAATATAATATTTGTCATGAATAGTCTTAATTCAAATTTGAGTAGATAGTCCTATCAGAGATGTAAATGTGGATTGTGGGTAGGCATGGTGGCTGGAGTTTCAAAAGCTCTGTCGGTGAACTTGTATACATGTCACTGACAAGGTAAGGATAGAGTAGCAGGAACATCTTTGACAGATCTTGTCCTGCCCGGCCACTTTTTTTAAAGTCCTTGCGATGATGTCACATTGAAAGTGGATGGTCGCCCCCATGTGGACAGGTTGTGCTCCTGCACGCTCTTGCGGCAATACTCCGGCCCGGTCATTTGTGCCAAGTGATCGTTTACGCTTGGTAATTGATGGCTGCGGTGTCGATTTTGTGGTGTGCGGCAGGAGAAGGAGGCGGTGGAGGGTGTGTCTGTCGGAGCCATCCTCTCCGATTACCAGCGTCTGCGCGTCGAGAACGTGTACGTCAGCCTGATGGAGGCCGCCGGAAGCCGGCGACACTCCCAGAATGTTAAACTTTGATCTTTTAAACAACTTCCTTGCCATTTTCAATTGTGCTATAGGCATCATGTCATGAGCAGAAGTAAACTTTCGTATCTCTTGCACAGCAATGCATTTCTTCATGTTCGAGAATGGCTCCCTGAAGCTGTTTCTAATCAATCTTAAGTGACCCCTGGTCCATACAGTAAGGAGCAGAACTTCCCATCCTCTCGCCTACAGAGTGTAATGTACATTACGTGAAAGTCTCACCAGGATATTTCATTCTCAAGATGCTGTAATTTATCCCAGTTAAGTGTAGAACCAAATTTAATGCGATGGGTTTATCTGTGCAGTAATTGGTGACCGTGCTGAGTAAATCAACTCGCTGTGTTTGAGAACCCGGTCGAGTGTTTTTAAAAAGCTGAGCTTGGTAATGAAAAGTAACATACCAATGCATCTGAAGATAGAGTATTCATCAGCGCCTACCTGTTATGACACATGAATCTTAAACATGAGCACCTACAAACAGGATGGAATAATAGCTCAAGTGTGCAAAGAAGCATAGAGCTATGCATGCTTGGGATTACGCTGAGGAATACATCGATTGGAGTACATATGCAGGTTACAGATATAACTTTGACTGTTAAGAAAATGAAGTAGGTTTGGGCAGGACACGTCACCAGAAGGGATGATGGCCGATGGTCAAGAATAGTGACGGAGTGGCAGCCAAGGGATGAAACGTGTCCGAGATCACTGCCACCAAGGGGATGGAACGATGACATCGACCCGTGTGGAGGTGCTTGCCAGATTATTGCATTGCGGCGATTGTGGACGATGGCGGCGACTTGGGGAAACTGTCATCCAGCAGTGGATCGACGATGGTTAATGACGATATCGTGGGCCTGTGTGTGTGTGGGAGCAGCTGCGAGCGGCTCGGCCTGACGCCGCTGGCGCTGCTGTGGCATAGGGAGCAGGAGGAGCTTCTGCAGGAGATGGTGACCGCTGGCGTGGAGGCCATCCTCATCAAAGTGGCCGCACTGGGTCAGGCCGCTGCCCTTAAACTGTACACACTGCTAGCCCCACGTCTTATTTCAACAGCAGAACATTCATAAGAATAATGTCAGTGTCATTTTTGTGTAAAAAAAGCCTAGTACATCTGCAGTTATTTTGTCCATCCATTGGTGCATGAGGGCTTATCCACAAGCATGTAGGTCATGGAGGTAATTGTTCATACTTCACCATGCTGGTCATTGCGGGTAGAACTCTGGATGTAAACACAGTTCTGACTGGGAGTGTTTTGATCTGTGATGAAGGTCTGGACCCACGCAAGCATCTCGGGAAGAGCTTGCTTGAGATGTCGCCACTTCTGGTATCGGTAAGAACCTGGGGCAAAACACTGTGCAGCGCTGCGGATTTACAAAGCGTCTAAAAGCAATCTGTCTATCGCATAGAGAGAGCTGATCAGTTATAGGTCTCTGTAGGTTTATTTGAGTCAAACAGCTTTGTGAGTGTATGGGACGTTATACATGTCTATACAAAACAATTTGGATTGAACATGGCGTCTATATGCGACCGTATCTCAAGACACAGGACAGACACTGGGTTTATTGAACGAGGCAGTCATAGGCAGAGGATTAAAGGAAGGCCTTGAGCCTGGACTTAAATAGGGGCGCATAGTGTCGACAGCTCAGGTAGTTGGGGGAAGAAAGCTCCAGACTATGGAGGCACAAGTGGTTAATGAGTGACCTCTCACTGAGCAAAGGTGAGAAGTCCACAACAATCATAGTCACCATTACAGGGTCAGAATGTAGGTGAAGGAAGATGCAACCAAGAAAAAAACAAATACAGTCCTGCAGATAGGCAGACACTTTTTAAAGGTTTGTTAATTTACAAGACCTGAAGGTGGTTGAGTTGCTCGGTTCGAATCACTTGGGCTGGCACCGCTGAGATCCTCGTTTTGAGTCTGGGATTCAGCCACCCGTGTATAAACCGAGTAGTCGCATATAGTGAGTTGATGCCGTCAGCCTAGTCACGAATAACTGCACAAACAAAACAATTACATTTGTTTGCTTAATTTGAGAATCTTCAAGATTTGCGATTGTGTAGCGCCCCCTAGTGTGTAGGTGAAATATCACTTCGTAATTCCTCGTCTATATCCCCTTTTGTGGGCCGTACTCTGGCACCTGTTGATGCGCTGCTGTGCAAGATTTCTGAATGGTTAATTCATCTCATGTCATGACGGTGATTGGCATACATTTGGGAGAGATAGACATTTTATAAGGTCTGACATTCCGACCTTAGTTACGACGCCACCTTTAAAAGCAACATCGTTTTAGAAACTTCACGAGAGTGCACTCAATAAAGTCACTTTAAAGTATTTTTTCTCGATAATGGAGCTTCATACTCGCATTCTGAAACCCATAGCTGTATTACGTATATGCGAAGTTACAATGGCGGAGCCAAGATTTTCAGGTAGGGGGGGCAACCCCTCCAGCAATGAACAATGATAGAGGAGTTGTTAGTAAGTAAGGACTTGTCCCTTGCTTTTTATTCGACGCGTATGGGGTGATGGCGCAGCCATCGATCGAGGGTCGAATTCGAACCGCGTGTGATCGGCATCACGCTCGCTGAAGGTGAATGCTTTCAGGGAAGTTGTGTACTGTATACGCAACTGCGCACAATTCTGTGAAGTCACTTATAGCCGTTTTGCCGTTACTTATTGCCAATTATGGACTCAGACTATTGTCTTATCATCGCATAGTCCCTGGCACATAATAATATGTTACACAGTGGCAGTGGGGGTCGCAAAATGCCGATTTATTACTAGTAAACCCCAATGATCTGATCTAAATTAGGGATTTCGATCGGATCATTGGGGGGCACGTGCCACCCCCCACCCCCCCCCCACTGGCTCCGCCAGTGCGAATAAAGATCTGTTTGTTGGGTTGCGTCTACCTTCAATGCAAAGGGAATTATTCCGTACATTGTGCGAACGTGGTGACTGTTCTTGCTCCACGCTGACCATTCACATGAGCGATGCCCTGTCCACAGCTCTCGCAAAAGTTCGGGGTCCACGTGTGCGGGGAAGGCGGCGAGTATGAGACGTTCACCCTTGACTGCCCCATCTTTCACAAGCGAATCGTCATGTGAGTTCCGTCCCCAGCAGTGCCTCCAGTTGACCTTTGTATGCGACTCCGTTTAGAGAAAACATGTATATTTACAGTGCTTTGGCAGTCCACTGCTGTGTGAAGGCCTCCCCACTCCATGCTGGATCTTTCGGTATTGTTTGACTATACTTCACCATGCTAGTCAGTACGGGTTGAAGGTAGGGGCCCAGGACCGGTTCAGATATCGTTTGGCAATGATGTTGACCATGACTGGGATTCTAACCCAGGTCGTTGGGTTTGTAGCGTAACTCATGGACCACGAGCCACTGCTCCTCCCTTAACATTATTCTTAATGATGACGTCCAGTTTGCATTGTGCCTTTCACTGTCATTCCAAGGTGCTTAACATTCTCAATGTTGACTCAATGGCTAAAGATGCTTTTTTAAGTGACTTCAGAAGTTCTTCGGTGGGCCCATCTTCTGGGGTGCAATGCTTGCTGCAAAAGTCCCGTATTGCAAAATGTCTTTGTCTTATGATGACAACAATCATAAAGACATTCTAAAGAGAAGTGGAAACAGCCATGGCGAGTGCAAGGAGCGCAGTTAACATTGCCCGTGCAATGTCTTCATCCGGTGAAGAAGTGCGGTTTGTTTTCTCTGTAGAGACGAGAGCGAAATGGTCATCACATCGGACGACGACATCGCTCCTGTGGGATACCTGCGTTTCCTTCGCATGCATCTGGAAGACAAGTCCTGACCGCCACTCGTAACAAGAGTTTACTTGAGCACTCACAAAGCGGTATCGTGGGAGGAACACGTGCTCAACTGCTGAGGAGGAACTTGTGGAAGTGTGGTTTTGCAGCTTTGGAGAAATTACTTCTCCTTTTACTTTGCACGTAACAATTCATCGATTTAAAATAGACTCTTACGCAGCAATATACGTGCATAACATTGTTTGTGTGAGAATTGATCACAGTACAATGTATGAAAAGCATATGCAAATGTTACATTTAGGATAATGGAGCGAATGAGACTACAAATGAGACAGAAAAAGAATGATGCAAATGAGACGATGACAATTTCTAAAGGTTATTTAACTGAATTGTGACCTCGATTTGTGATATTCAATCGCAGGTGAAAGGTCCAAACTGTTTCGTCTGTATTTTGCACACAAGCATTAGTTATGGGTGCAATACTGCTTGTAATTATTGACCGTGATGCAAAGTCATGGCTATGCCTGGTTTTCCTCTGCGGCGAGCAATTATCTGGTACAGTCTTGCACAAATCCCAAATTCCTTGTGGTTAGCAAAACCAAAATCTTGGGTTATCTTTAAAATGTGTGGTAGCTATGAAGCAAATTTCCTCCCAAGTGTGCTGCTTGTGGTGTAGAAGATGACTACTGATGTGCACTATGTTTCATAAACATGTGATGAATATGTTGCTTAATTTCTAGGCATGTTTTGCTGAACTGTTGTTTAACAGGCCGATAAGTGACAAAACCCTTGTCTTTTGAGCTGTGGAGGATATTGTTAATTCACAGCTCTCTGTCAATCCACTGCCTTGCCATACTGGTTCAGTTATGGTCAGTGCACGTTGGTGAGGGGGTTGGATCTCAGGACCGGTTTAGATATCACTTGCCACTGACATTCGTCGTTCGCCAGGAAGCAAACTCGGGTTGCCAGTTTCATAGCGCAGTGTGCTAACCACTGTGCCACCCCCCCCCCCCCCTCCTGGAGGATTATGAGCAATAAACAATTATAACTTATCGAACTAAAATATTGTTTTAAACCTGTGGGTCTTTTTGTTAACAATTTGCATGTGTTTAAGCAGAAAACTGGGCTAGTTTTGCCTTTTCCAATTCTCATCGGCAGTGTCATACCTGTTTGCATTGAGGTTACCTTGTGAAGGTTCAACAAATGTAGCCAACGAATTGTTATTTTTAATACTTGAAAATAGTTTAGACATTCCATTCTGTGCGAGCGTTTATCAGATAGTTGCATATGAAACATACATTTTTAAATAAAATATGTTAATGACCTGGTGTGATGTTGATTACCGGCTTGTGATGACAGCTTGTGGCTGTAGGATTTTAATTACGGAGCCTCGTGGGCAGCAGATGGCAGTGCGTTTAAAATTAATGTCTCCTCTAGATTCGTCTCTACACAAAATATTAAAGTTATTTTTATCAAAACCCATCGGCCAAACAGTGTTCCCGAAGCGCATGGCCATTTAATCAGTATTGATTCAATTCGTGACAAAAAAAACTAGGTTTCGACATTTGATCCTTATGGTGGTACCCCGGGGTACCAAATAATAAAAATATTGCCGAGGCAATTAAATATTTTATTTCTGGGACACTTTTTTCAAGGGGTGTACACTTAACTCCGCGACTGGGGTACCAATCAATCCGAAATCAGTGCTACTCCGCGATGTTGAAACGCCAAACAGCATCAAAAATCCGTTATCGAAAATTTTTACTTTGAATCGTGCATCGTGTACAGCTCGTCGAGATAATTCGATTGCTGCATCGCCGACCATCACCATCAGACTAAAATGACTGCATCACAGACATTGTGCGAGAGCCGGGGGCTACTATGGTACTTGCCCGGGGTTCTATAGGGGTCCTATGGTAGTTCCCCGGGGTACCGCCACAATGTTCATTTGGTGTGGCATCAGCAGTCAGGCTCGCTCGACCGCTATATCTTCATCATTGGCCCCCTTCTGCAAACTATTGAACGGACCCTTCAAAAAAACTGCAAGAGACTGTGACTTTCCTGGGTAAACGAGTGTAGTAGTAATATTAACACTAATATGTTATTGCTACATCATGGGACCTCCTTTGCCAGTACCAAAATATGAGAATAGGTTTTGCCCTTTTTTCTGGCAACAGAACAGGTGTTAAGATGTTAAAACACCAAACTGAAACCTTTTACAAGGAATCATGGCTGCATTAACCACACGACTTGTGTTCAGAATGCAAACAAAAAACGTACTGATAATATATGCATTGTCTTGGAAATTGAGTGGTCCACACCAGAGACAGCTTTCTTTTTAGCCTAGTCTCAATACGGTGTTAGACCGGAAAAAAGGGGAAAACCTATTATCTCAAGATGTTATTGGCAAAGATCATCACTAATGCTGGTGAACAATTGCCGGATATTAAAGGCAATCAAAAATACAAATTCGTGATACTGCGTTGGCAGTGGTGTACACATCACAGACAACTCGCAATATTAACGAACCCGCAGAGGTTTATAAAAAACATTTACTACTGAGCCAAGAATGTCTGTGTGTCCCGTGCGTGACGTCACTCCGCGTCGGTCAGCCCCCCTCATTAATAATCATGAGTGGGTGACGTCACTCCTCATGGGGGGCGAGGCGCCTCCTCCCCCCTCAACGTCAACTCACAACCCTCACTACACAGGCAGAAGGAACCCTCACGTCACGCGATCTCCGTAACGCTGTTGAGACATTGAAGTAAAAAGGACGTCGTGATGAACAAGGGATTATAACCTTCATTATTTTATTTCTATTATTATTTCTATCATTTTTATCATTTATTTTTTACCTAGGTGACTTTACCGAAAAAAACTCAAGATTATGAATCTTTGCAGTCACGAAAGCTTCAAATCTAGAATTAAAGGGATTATAACATTGCACACGAATTTATGCAATGAATATATCACGTGGCGGTCTGCTTTTCGCTTGCAAGTTTCGGATTTACTGTAATACACCCGTGCTTGGTGTATTGCGAGCAGTACAAATGTTGGGGCAGTGGAGGAAGCCAAAAGGCGGGTGGGGGCGGGTGCGGCAGCGCTGGCACCCAATGCGGTTGCCCTACGACGGGGCGCGTGCAGCAGCCGCGCGGCCGGTTACCGTGGCAACCAACCGCAGCGCCACGTCATCACTCGCTCGCGCCCCCCCTTTCAATCCGCCCCCCCCCCACCGCGTGACGTGTTGCGGCCAGGACTCTCAATCGAGCGCGCGCGATCGTCGTGGGGCGGTCGCTCGGCACTCGACTCGCTCTGCCTGACGCGCGCGCACTTTGACTCGGCGGCTGGGCGAGTCCAAATAACCGCCGGGGCGGGGGGGAGGGGCGTGATGATGGGGCGGGTACATCGAATTAATGCCACGTTAATTTAGAAATATTATACATAAGAATGCAATACAGACAATGCTTATTTATAATAAATATTGCAATTGTCATTAATAATGACTCGTAAAATCTAGATCTCGACAGGCGGTCTACAACGTGCACCCCCCTCCCTCATTGTGGATTAACCTCCCCCCGCGTCTTCCACCTCGGGTGGCGCGGCCCTGCAGCGGCGACGTCACCGCCATGGCCGCCGACGCGGATCCCGGCGAGGAGCGGCCGCTCCTGGGCAACGAGGAGGAGGAGGAGGCGGCGGCGGCGGCGATGGGCCCCGTGGCCGCGCTCTACTTCTACTCGCTCAGCCGCGTCAAGCAGGTGCGGCAACAACCCTGCACCGCTCACGACTCGCGTCGTTGGCGAGGCCACTTGGGGGGGTGATGGTGGGGACGCCAGGGGTACGTCGATCCCTGGTGTTGGGGCTCAACAACAAACCCCAATCATTATTCTTGACCATATGGTCGGCGATGGTTGTTGTCATCATTGCGAGTGGTTGATAGCGTCGCCAATATCGTGGCCATCATAATAGTACACTTGACGTAAATCAACGTTGCCGGAATGTTGGTAATTGCCAACATTGCACTCATCAGCCGCGTCATGAGTCAACATTGCCACCGTCATCATCGTGATCATCGTCCACATCACCATCATCACATTCATGATCGTCAACATCCTGGCTGGCCATCGTGATCAAAGTGTCATTGTTAGTGTCATCATCACCATTACCACCACGTTAATCGTCACAAATCACCTACATGACCATCGTCGTTGTCACGAAAATCGCCATCCTGTCATTCAAACTCAACATCGGCATCTTCATAATCAGAATATCAATCACGTTAGATCTTCACCGTCACCATTGAGTGGTTAATCACCACCATCATCATCATCATCAACTTGGTGGGTGTCGTGAGAAACGGGGGAGCCCAGAGATAGAGGTACCTGGCTGGTCAAGAGACGGTGCCTCCTACGTACGGTGCAAAAGAAGTTCTACATACAGTAGAGATATTGCACGAGGATTGTCTGGAATTGTAATGATTGGGCTGGGCAAGGGGGGTGTGGGGCATGGTCAGGAGTGCCTGGGCATGGCGGTGTATTGAAAAAAGGGATTTGTTTACTCGTTTTTTCTCGGAGCTTACGCCTTGTGCACATTGGGGGGCCTGGGCATGGACGAGGGGGGCCCTCTTGTGACCGTGTGTGTATGCTGGGCTGCATTGGTGTGTCAGGGGTGTGCAGACCTTGGTCATTGCCATCTGCCAAGAGAGATTGAGGCATCCCTGAACTGTGAAGTAACAACCCACCAAGCACCGCATGCGGAGCTGAATTCATAGCTTCTGTTCCATCATTTGTGCAAGTTGGCTGAGTAATTGTAGGGACAGAAATGGAAACCCACTAGATTGTGTTTACCTAGGACAGTTATGTGGTTATCAGTGAAACGGTTTTACTTAGCGGGGGTTCAACTCTCCATGTTTAGCAGCCTTCTTGCCATTTGCTCTGGCACCACGATTATTTTCGGGCACGAATGATGTTTGTAAACAAGTTGAAAGAGTGACTGAGAGGGTAACGCGAGCATGATTGGCGGGAGTGTCAGACGAGAAGCAGTTGCACTCAATGGGCACGTGATTGGTCCTGAATGTTGAGTCAAGCATTGAACGTCAGATTAACGTAAGGGGTGAAGTTTAATTCCTCTTAAGACGACGTGTAACCCAAAGCACAAACAGATCTTGTAGCTAAACCCCTTTTCCTCGTCTCGGCCTTAATCTTTGTTAATGAGAACCATATCTTGATTTAAAGCTTTCGTGACTGCAGGGATTCATATTCTTGGTTCTTTCGGTAAAGTCACGTAGAAGGGAAATAATAAAATAATACAAATATAAAACAATAACATTCTCACGACGTTTCGACTGCAACACAAGCAATCATCATCAGGTGTGAAATCCACAGCAACAAAAAAACGCCACTTTTTAAAAAAATTCTTGCTGTGGATTTCACACCTGATGATGATTGCTTGTGTTGCAGTCGAAACGTCGTGATCATTTTATTGTTTTATATTTTTATTATTTCCCTTCGACGTGACTTTTCCGAAAGAACCAAGAATATGAGAACCATATCGTGAACTTTAAGTCAAGGTTAGGAGCTCTCTAGATGTGTTGCTGCAGTGACACTTCCTGAGTGATTATGGGAATGTCACTAGTGCTTTGCTGACTATATGTTAACATGTTTATTACTCTGTACTTCAGCATTGCATTTATCAACGTCTGTTAAGTATGTATGGGGGTATGATTTGCCCACAGGTTACGAGTAGCTATTGCATTTTTTTGGACGCATTTTACATTTACCAAGAGTTGCATATCAATCATTGGTAGTTCATGCCTAATATTGTATAGTGGAACCACGCCGATTGTCTTGTAGTAAGGCCTCCATGCCATCGAACCCGGTGGATTGTGTGGATTCTTTGTGTGCCTGTGGACTCCACATGTATATATGTACATGTCCAGCGCTTTCATTTGTACTCTACTCCTCAGGCTGTGTAGACTTTGAGGGTTATTTGACCAATACCTCATGTTTCTCACCGTACAGAGCCAACCGTGCTAATCGGAGGTGTGGGAATGTTGGTCAGTTCGGGTTGGTGAAGGCGCGGGGAGCATAGACATGGAATCATATAAGTACGCTACAACAGTGGATTTTTCTGCATTGTCTTTTTCCCCACCATGAAGTGCCAAAACTTTTAACAACTACCTGATCTGCATGGTGGTCACCCATCGAGGTTCAAATCTGCTTAGATTCCCAGCTTACAGCGATCAGGGTCATTGCAGTGTGATTTGGTCATAGGTGCATGTCTTTGTGACTACCGTATGTCACAGCACCGCGCACTTTCTGATGTGTTCCATGCCCGTCTGGAACTCTCTTCCTTCCGATATTAGGAAGCCGCTGGAGCTACGCACTTTTAAATTTAGATTACATCTTTTTTTTTTAATAACTGTTTTTTTTTATGTTTGATTAGTTGTCTTTCCCCCGCACCTCCGATTAGGATGGTTGGCTACATACGGTGCAAAAGAAGTTCAACATAGAAACATGTCTGGGTGCCACGTGTCTTTGTGAATGCCATGTGTCTATGTGATTACTGTATATTTTATGTGGATGCTGCTTATATGTACAAAGGTGTGGTTATGAATTCCGGTGTGAGCTAAACTGCCTCGCTGTTACTTAGCAGAATACATCAGGTACCAGAAATAACATGAGCAAAAATAGCCTGGGGGGGTTGTTGGTGGTATACGCACGCGCCTGTAATCGAGCACTTGGGAAACGAGAGTTGGCAGATCATGTACATTTATGAAACTCCCAAACTATACTGAGTTAGATGTGAGTGGTTATGAGGTGGCAGTCCAGAAAGTGGGTCCGTGTACTCTACTCATCTGTGGGGAGCTTTTGAGAGTAATCCACCCGTGTCGGTGGGGTTTTATTTGGGTTTCTCCAGTTTTTCCCCCCCTGCTATTCTTGAATGCTCTTCCACAAATATGAGAATGTAGGCCCCTCATGGAAAATAATCGTGAGACTCGGTAAAGCTTCTCTGCACAAATGAATGACATTATTATTATGACATTGCCGCTGCTGTGTATGCATGAATGTTTGCTTACGTGAATGGGCGCAATTTAATTGTTATATCAAAGCTTTGCCATTCGTTGTAGCCCATAGGTATGTAAGGTTATATCGATTTATAGATTAAAGTAAATTATTTTGCTCACAATACATGTATCAAGTTGTGCATATGAGAATTGATTATTTACAATTCATGAAAATTATACACATCGTACACGAATGTTGATTTCGCCTCTTGCAGCAAACAAAGCTGAAGAAACGAGAAACAACACAAGACTGACATAATTGTTTTATTCTGAAATGGAATGGCAACCACAAATTGTGACAATTCATCAGATAGCTGGGGGGGGGGGTTGAATGGTTTCATGCCTTGTCACCCGCCCCTCACAATCAAAGCGATCAGTTTGAGAACGCCGCCCTCCCGCTTCACCCGTGTTGGACAGACGCTGTCGGCACTCCCTCTGGGCATGGAACCGGAATCCGACCTCTATGGCTTCCCATGGGATGTCCTGCTGCTGTTCAGCCTCCTCCTCTTCCTCCTCGGCGCGGTCCACCTCTATTTCATCCGCCTACGGGTGAGCACCACTGGGAGCACAACGTGTCTTAGGTGGCCGGTGGAGAGGCCTCCTTTTCCTTATCCTCTTTATCCCCTCCTCCTCCCCCCCCCCCGCCACCACTCCTCATCCAGCTGTGTTTTCTCAGTGCTGCCACGTGGTCCCTTCTCTCTTCAGATAGACGGACGTGGGGTCGCCTTAGAGTTTATAATTCACATGTTTTATTGATCATGTGGCGGTGAAGTGGTTTGGCTCGTTTTTTATTTTTTACCGCTGATGTTGTATTCTCTTTTTCAGATAAAAAAGAAGTTTTGTTTACGTGAGTATTTTTATTCTATTCAATAGTGATTGTTCAATTGTGCCAATAATTGTTTTTACTTTTAGAGTCCGTTTTACATTGCTTGTTCATATGAACAAAGTTGGAAAAGCTAAACTATTTTGGTGGTAATTCGGGAATTAGTTCTAAATTTGGGTATCTCTTAAACTCGAACAATGCCAAAGTTTTTTTTTAAATTGAGAGCATTTTACAAGACATGCTGAGATTTAGAAATGTGATCATGCTTGTGTGTCCCTGCATTCATATGCACTCACCGTGGACCAAGCTCTGGCCAGGCGGAGCCAAGCTGTTTGCGTTTAGTATTTGCTAAACGGCGTCTCGTTTTCATCTCTTGGAAAATTGACGTCAGGAGATTATTGTTGCAAAATCTTTTGAAGAATTTCGCTCGTTGAGTTGCGTGACCTCATCTGCAGAGGGGGGGGGGGACATTTGTTTGGTTTGCCACGACGCATCCGTCACTTGCGGCTAAGAGCATCCTTGTCCGTGTTTAATCTGCCGCTTGTCCAGTGACGGAGGCACAGCTCGTGGATACCATCAGGAGCCATATGGAGGACAAATCCAGGATGGCCAGCGACCTCCAAAACCTCCAAGCACAGGTGGGTGTCCGCAGGAGAAGTCAGGTGGTGAGGGCGCGGCTACCCTGTGTCAGTCTGGGGCAATGCGAACCAGGGTTTGGGTTTTAGTTTGGGCAGTGCCTCGGTATCGCAGGGATCGGCGTGCTCCACACTAAGCCAGTGGAACAGTGAACGTTTTTTCTCCCACTAGAGGTAGCCACCGATAGGTTCTGCTCAGTGTTGTTATTAACAAAGGTTTGCATAGAATGTGAAGTGGACCGTAAAGTCTAGGCATGTAACAATCCACCTCAAAATGTAATTAGTGATTTATCACTACTTGGGTTACAATTCAATAAAATAATCGAACCTTTTTTGACTTGTTCACACGGACCTATTTGTATTTTATGTTGTATATGGTTAGGCTTGTTCATTTTGTTTGATTTGTTTTGCTTTTGTCCTTATGGTGGCCGAGGTCACTCTTGGGATGAGACTACATCCTGGTTTCTTGAGCTCTCACCCTGTTAAATAAAATAAACTTGTACTGCTTTAATCGTTCCTTTACCTTTAAGGTACCTACGCTGTTAATCTAAGCTATAAATTGCTTAAATTAAAATTAATTAGTTTTTACGTTTGCGATTTTACGCATGTAACATAAATGTAATAATCTATTTTATTTAATGAATTGCTACGTGCCAAGTGTCCACTGCAGGAGCCAACTAATGATAGAGCAACCCCACCTGTTTGTGTGGGCTATAAGGACCCCCGTTTGTGTTTCATCTGAACCGTGCCTCGCTAGCTTAGGCGTAGTCAGCGCGTCAAGCACTCAGTCTCTTAGAATATTCAACCGGTAATGTCCACACAGTATTGTATGTACGTATGTTGAACTTCTTTTGCACCGCACATAGCCAGCTATGTTCATCGGAGGTGCGGGGGGAAGTTTATACAGAAGTGTGCAATATTATACAAAGTGAACAGTAAAGACTCTGTGATATATTTACAAGAGTAAGCCATCGTGTCTGAACTTTTTAAATAAATTACAGTTAGTGATTTTCCTCGTAAAACTTAACTATGCCTCTCACTGGAGATTATCATAATGGGCCGTCCATATGGTTAAGTCAAGAACATTTCACCAACAATTGTCAACAGCTTAACCAACCACTGTGTAAATATGTGATAAGATTGCTGTGGGAAAGAGGAGGGCTGACGCCCTGTTCAAGCCGTGGATCGGAGTCCTTGTTTATGAGCTGCGCTATAGCTGAACCCGTGCTAACGCCCCTTACCCGGGGCACTGTCGCGAGGGTTGGGGATGAGCGGTGCCGTGCTTTTCGCGTGCGCTGTGTGCGAGTCCACCCTGGCTGTGGCTCTGCTGCTCAAAACATTGCTCCCTTTGCTTGGTGCCGCTCACAGCTCCAGGAGAAGGACCAGGAAATCAAGGATGCGATTCGTTTCGATTCGACCTCGGAAGAAATCGAAGAGCTCCAGGTAAGTCAATGGGACGCCTGCTTGCCGGTACATACTTCGGGCTTTGTTTTCCGCATCAATTCGGTAATTGCAGTGATGATTGTCGCTTCCGTACAGTTGTTTTAATTATATTTTATTTCATTTATTGAATTTTTTATCTACGTGACTTTCCCAAAAAAAACAAAGAGTATGAATCCTTGCAGTCACGATAACCTCAAATCTAGAATTATTCCTGTATACTGTAGTCTACGCTAAACTGAACTGATTTGGCAGTTGCACATCGTCTCCGGCTGCGAGGTCCGTCAGGGTGTGCCGGCCGGACTGTTTGTTGCCCTGCACGTGCTGGAGGAGGAGGCTGTCGCATAGCTTTACGTGGACTGACGTCCGCTCGCACAATATAATATTAACAAACATTTATTTTTCTTGCATATCCTGGAGCTTTAACTTAATGACAGTCACGTGTAAAAGCATTTGCTAAATAAATAAATAACGTTGGGGTTAGCGGAAGTTGCTGGGGCCTCGCACGTGATCCATTGTGGGTCTTTTGTGGCGTGCGTTTGTGGTTGGGTGCAGAGTGAGCGCGACCGTCTCACCGACGCCAGAGAGAAGCTGCAGCAGGAGCTGTCCCAGGTGAAGGAAGACCTGGAAGAGGCAAGAGAGAAAGAGAAGCAATATGAGAAGGAGGTGAGGGTGCACACGTCGCACGGCGAGAGCATGCATCTTGACTGAATGTACTCAAAGAGTGATTATTGATACTAATAAGACCGAGGAGAGGGGTTAAGTGTATGCACGTTGATAACGGTAATCGAGACAAGTGGTGTCGTGATGAAACTGTTCGTTCCGCAGTTTCTGGAGCAGACGCAAAAGGCCCAGGTGAATGAGGAGAGCACTGCTGCCATGAAGGCTCAGATTGCGCAGGTAAGCCTGAGATGTAAATATGAGTAACGCTTAATTGAGCGAGTTTGTTACGGTGATTGATGCCGCGATTGTTCACAGGGACGCTGTTGGTGGGCTGCAGCTCTAGCGAGTCTTGTGGTGTTTGCAGGCCAATGATGCGCTTGAGGAGGCCGAGAGGAAGGCTCAGGGCTTGGAGGAACGCATTTACCACATCGACGGCGAGATGAAGGCCCTGAACCAGCGCAAGCAGCAGGTCTGACTAAAGCGTTCACTCATCACACGATTGCCTCACAACTAAATTGGTTAATTTACACATTGTACATGTACAGCACTTTTGCCTGTCCACTGCTCGATGAGGTCTTTCCCGCACCCTGAGGCTCACAGGGGTCATCGTGGTTCACCACACTGGTCAGTGTGGATTGGTGAAGGTGCTGAACTTTCAATATCCGTTGCAGTAGAGTACAGTACAACAATGGATTTTGCTGCGCTGCCCTCTACTGCCCACAACGTAGCCCTGTAGCCCCTTGACATCTGTTGTATGCATGGTGGTCTCCCGTCAAAGCACTTTGCAGGCTCCAAACTGCTTATCATTCTGGGTGATTTGGTCACCTGTCCTTTACTTGTTTAACGTTCCTTACCCGTGAGCTTATAAATAAAGACGCAACTCAATAGATAACTGAATCTTGTTTTGTAGATACGGATCTCGGCTGAGCAATTATGTTTGTCCAATGCAAGTTTGAAGTTTTTTTAAACGCGAAAAAAAGGATTTAAAGTCACAGCATTCTGTCATAGCACGTGATTGATGTCACTACTTTGACCTGTTCAACAGCTATGATGTCAGTAGAGTTGGATATCCTGGGCTGCACAGCTTTTGTATATGCTTACATGTTAGCAGATATTTTAGGTTCCATATTCTGTTAACTATTATCTATTTTTATTATCTGTCTCGTTTCTATTGTTTGTTTTAATTACAATCACCACTCTTTTTGGTTTTATTTTTTCATAGCATTTTCCTCGTTTATGTGCGGTGTTAGCTGTGTGATTGTTTATTCCATGTTGCTATTGGTGTCCCTAAGACAGAGAAGGCGTTCACCGTAATTGACGTCCCTGTGGCTATGCACGGCCGTGTGCCGTTTGCGCGCCTTCGACTGCCCCAGGTTGAGCAGGAGAAAGCGCAGCTGATGGAGCAGATCGCCGAGCTGCAGGAGCAAATGAGCCTCATGCAGAGGAGCATCCGAGACCTCAATGAATCGGTGACCATCAAAGACAGAGAGATTGAGGTGAGGTCGCATGGCCCGACGCCTCGCACCTCGTGCATTTTGTTGGGCCCTCAGTCGTGATAGCCAGGTTGCTTTTGAAAAATAGTTAATACCTCAGTGGGCTATCTCTGGCAGGATGGGGATGGTTTAGTTTTATTTGTATTTTTTTGGTAGATTTGGTTGCCTTCTTGGCCGTGACCTTTTGCTGCCCCGGGAGGCAACTCTACAGCTCGTCACAATTGTGTGCCAACAAGATGGCCAATTTGAAATTGATTCCAGGCCTTGAAGATTCAAGATTTACAGCTGCACAGAACGACTGTTGAAATGTTAGTTTGGTTGTCATTCTATATCTGTTTACTGTTCTGTAACTTTATTTTGTGATTTTACTTTTATCAGTCTAAGAAAAATTTGCGTGAGCCAACTTACAGGAATTTATAATTTAACTTATAATTACGTTTGCGCAGTATTTTCCATTTGAGAGTTGTTTTTGTGCTGATATCTATTTGCATCATTGCTGTACTTAATTTTACTTTTGTCATTTTGGTGACCCAGGCCACTTGAAAATGAGATTTATCCTAGACTCTTGAGTCCTCACATGATTAAACACAATTAACTTGACCTTTATGGTTATTATCAGGCAATGTAAGTAGGCACAGCTGCCAGGAGCACTTACCACAAAGTTTACTTGCCTTAAGAAACTTGTTCATGAAAGATGCAGCCAAAAAATTAACAGCTCTTATCTTGTTTGTACATATCCAGTAGGCTCTCTTGTTCTGGGCTGTTTATAAAATACAAGATTGAAGCTTCCAGAATGAAAAAAATACTTGAAGGTTATGGTCATAATAGCCATTTTAACACTATAGTGATATCACTATGATATCTTTATACATGTTAATGAAATACAACTGTGCAATGATGTTACTTTTGGGGTGACAGGGTGGTGCAGTAGTAATGCCCGTGCCTTGCAACAAAAAGGGACTGGATTCGATTTATGACTTGGGCGCCTTTCTATACGTGGAGTGTATGTTCTCCTGTCATGCATGGGTGTCCTCCCGGTTCTCTGGTTTCCTCCCCATAGCTAAAAAAACAACCCATATCAACGCTGAAATTTACCTGGAAATGTCTCAACCGGGATTACACACAGCAGCGACATCGCCTCCCTACTGTGAAAATTTAGTAGGACCGTGCTGAAAAGTCTTGACTCAATAAGGCTTTCCTGGGTTAACAAGCACAACACTAATCATTATAAATAATGGAGAGTGCCATTGAGGTGTGCTTGGCCAAAGGTTATTCCTCTTTTCTGACAGCCTGAGACACACAGTCAAGGTACTTAACATGACTATGTACTGCCTCTGCTGTTGCTGTGCACAGACTCTGAAGGAAAGCTTCCTGCAACTCAAGGAGCTGGACTCGGACTCTGAGGATGAGGGGGCCTCTGGGGAAGAGCACGCTAAAGAAAAGATGACATCTTCAAATTGCAATAACGGTGGAGTGAAAGGTTTGTCCGCAGGCTCCGTTGTCGACCACATTGCTCTAGATTTTGATAATTGGGTGCCCTTTGACGTACGGGTTTAAGAAATAAAAGATTGAGTTACCATCGCATGTTAAGGGCGCAGGAACAATTGGTTCCTTCAGGTTATTATTAAGCTTTCGTGACTGCAGGAATCCATACTCTTTGGTTCTTTCGGTAAAGTCACGTCATCAGGCAATGACGACCGCTTGTGTTGCGATCAAAACGTCGTGATTTGTTTTATTTTATTTTATTTCTGACTACGTGACTTTACCGAAAGAATCAAAGAGCATTTACATGTTTATAACGGCGTATTACTTGTAGGAGGTCATTCCGGAATAAATATATTTTTATGGAGAAGATGAACATTACTGCACACACAGGTTTCATTTTGATCTTTATTTCTTTCGATTTATTTTGTTGTTGTTTTGACTGTCAACTCTCACTTTAGTGCATTACCTCTGGTTGGATTTAAATGGCACACATTCTATTCACGTGGCTTGATCATAGTTTGACTTGAATCATTTTTCATTAACGCTTGTGCTTAACCAGTCCTCTTAATTATAATTTGTTGGTGCCCTGAGATCTGAGATTTTTAGTGATTAATGAACACAAATTGAGGATAACAATGATGATGATGAATAATTTAAATATGTTGCTATCATGGTGACATTTTCAAACAAATTTCTCTGAGGCACATTCTAATGGTCGGTCCACAAAGCACGTCATGGGCAGATATTAACGTCTTATTTTTCTTTTTCTTTAAATTAGAAACAAGAAAGGACAAAGTGAAAAATCTGCTGGATGCCACCAAGGTGGGTGGGTGGATCGCTTCAACGGATGTGGCACTGGCTGCTGCATGGTGTTCGGTCAAAAACCAGAGCTGTACGCTTTTCAAAATGATTGTGGTTATCACACTTGTTTGAACTCTTGACTGCAAAATATGTGCCTTTATTCGTCAATTTCTTGAGTCGTGTGTGTATTTGCGTCGTAATGTTTATAAATCATAATGTGCTTCGAACTCCGCTGCTGTCAGTGTGACTTGGAGAGTTGTAGAGGTTGACTTTCATGAAAAGTCCCATGCACCCCCACCCCTTGCCTGAAGACCCTGGACCCCTCAGTCGAATATGAAATTGTAGGAGTCTGGAAAGGGATGGGGCTGGGGGTGTAGAGTCTCTGACCTCTCCAAGTCAAGTTGCAGGCAGGCAAGCAACAGGATCGTCTGACCCATGTATACAAAGCATGCAACCTTCCACACAAACACACATATTTATGTTAAGTGTCAATTTGTGTCTTCCAGACGGTAGAAGGTCTCATGAATGTGGCCAGAGTGAGTTGTTTGAGGTTTATTTTCTCTTGCGTCCGATGCGCTTCGCCTGCCCCCACTTCCTGTCTGCATGATCGCTCCACGGGGCTCTTGTCGTTGTGAGCTCCTCGGGACTTTGTGCTGTGACCTCACTCCGGCGGGCGTGTTGGGAATCGTGGCATGCCGCCGTGGCTTTTGTGGGAATCTTGCACCTGGTGGCGTCACGCCCGCAGGATATTTTTTTATAGGAAGTGTGGCTCTGCAGGAGTCTGCTGGGTGGTGCTGCTGAGCATGTTTGCGAGGATCGGCACGGCCTTTGTTCTGTTCCGTGGCCTTTGTTTTGTTCTGAGGCCTTTGTTCTGCCGCTGAATGTGCATGCCCAGGCTTACACTCCCACTGTTTGTAGCCATTGGCAAACAGGAAATGGCAATAAAGTGACTGCGAAATAAAACTAACAATGAGGCAACATGTCAACTCGAACATCACCCGAATTCATTTGATTTTTGTCGCTTTTTACCATGATTCATTATTGGATGGAACGGTTACCTGCTTTTAAGGCTTTGTTTTCAAAAAAATCCTGCAGCCATTTGCTTTCTCTTCTATAAAGCTGTGTGTGCCACATACCAATCATTTGTAAAACATGTGTCTTTAGCTCAACACAAAGTTGAAGATCGCTGAAGAAGAGAAGAAAAAGACATGGGAGAAGCTCGCGTATGAGATGAAGTCACGGAAGGAAGTTGATGGTAAATCTGCGGTTGCTATTGGTTCTAAATGCAGCACACTGCAGCCATTCCGTTGAGCTTTTCAAGGGGGAATGCTTACCGTATGCCTCTCGCAAAGATTGCAGCGGCTCCACTAATCATAAACCATATTCTGGCGAAAAATAGTCAAATAAACCCCACATCTTGCATGATTTGCAGAGGCCCTCATCCAGCAGTGGACTGACACAAGGGCTATACGTGTCCATATCTTGAGCATGGTGTGATGCATGACATCGGCCCGGAATGTGTAACTAAAGTGGGTTGCTGTGAGGACGTGCATAGGCTACGGAGGTGCAACTTGTCTCTGCAGCTGAAATCTACGGGGGGTGACGGGGGGTTGTGAAGTTGATTTTCAGTTCCAAAATATCGGCCCCCACCCCTCCCCGGCCCCCCACCCTCGCCACACGACCCTAACCGGCGCTGCTGCCCTGCAGATCTGGTGAAGGGCCTACAGTCACAGAGCGAATCGATGAACAGCGAGCGGGAGGAGGCGAAGGCCGAACTGCAGCGCACAAAGCAGCAGCTGGAGATTGCCACGCAGATGTTTCACGAGAAGGAGATGGACCTGCAGAGGTGAGCCGCCTCTCCAGCGCCCGCTGGGGCCACTGCTCCCTCTGCTTTACACTAGGGACGTTTTACAGGCACGGGTGGTGAGGCCTGCACACGCTTTGCACAGCCATTCCAACGAATGTGATAACGTGGCAGCCACTAGCCGGTGGGATAATGGCATGTTGTGCTTTGGCAAATAACGTTAGTCCGTGGACGCGCAAGGACTTGGCGTGCAGTCTGAATGTCGAGTGTGCGTGGGTTTGTAAATGTGTTTATTGGAATGCAATTGCTCTGGATCGGAGGTAGGTTAATTTTATTCCTGACCTTGGCTCCCCATAAGTCTACTTGGTCTTAAATGAGTACCTGGTGCAGTATGCAAACATCAACATTGGGGAGACAAAAGTGGCTGGGTGTGGTGCTGGTCACACCTGGTCATCGTGTGCCTGTACCAGCCTTTAATATGCGCCCGCGAGCAGCACTGGCTCCCAGCAGTGTCTTTCGTGTGTGCATGCGTGTCAACACGCGTACACATGCACGTACGTGTGTGTGTGTGTTCGTGTGGCCACGCAGGCGACTGATGCAGGAGGAGCTTCAGCGTGAGCAGAGGGAGCAGGCCATCTCTGCTGCAGACGAGAAGATGAAGAACGCGTTGGAGGAAGCCAGCCTCTACAGGTAAGTTTGCCACCACTGTTGGACAGCCGTGCTCGGCGGACGTCCGATCCATTTAATGCGGAGTAAATATCGTCATTGCAATTGGCTTATCCTGTAAAGCCTCTCGTCAGCAGAGTTCTGAATTGGGATGTTTGCCCACTTCATTTTTGATGAGCGTTTGCATGTAGAAGGAAACACAAGAACCTGAATATAACCGTACATGATGATAACACTCAATGGTCCGCACAGACTTGATTCCCGAACCCACTTGCTGTACTGTCTTATAGTAGTAGTCAAAATGGGTTTTGACGTTTCACTCGTCATTGTGCCGTGCCTTGTAATCTCTGGATTGCATGATATCCTCCACGTCAGACTTTACAATATATATTTACTGCATCATTTTTTCTTTTCTTTTAGAAAACAAGTTCAGGACATTAAGGAAGAACTTGAAAAAACAGAGCGCTCATACAAGACTCAGGTATGTGTTTGTCCAGTCGTTGTTGGTGCACGAGCACTCATTTTGTTGCAAACGTTCGCCGTGACAAGCGCTTGTGATGGGAGCGTCGTGTTTGTGTTTTTCTTTTTTTAGCTCTCCGCAAATGATCACAAAGCGCACAACAACTGGGTAAGTATCCTCAATACAAAAATTCCTTGTGCGTGCGCATATGCTTCTTATTTGCCGTCTTCTCTGGCTCTTTAGCAGCTGTCTCCTTAATGCACATCAAGGTCATCATGGTGTACTCCCCAGGGGAAATTAAGTGCTAAGAACCTGTCTGTTTATGACAGTTTTATTTTTATACATACATTTGCGTGTAACCCGCAGTGCTCCAGCAAATCACTACCTTATTTACTCACTTTATTGTTTAAGGTGTGATGCGTGGTGTGACTCGGGCTGCCCTGCCCGCACACTGCACCGTCCCAATCAATCCTCGTTTTAAAACCAATAACGGATGAACGATCAGACAACCGGACCGGTGCGTCGGGTGTGCTGTTTGCGGTGGGCTGTTTGTGGTGGGCTGTTTGAGGTGGGTTGCCCCCAGACTGTCTTCTCAGCCGATCGGCCGTCACGCCGCTTCGTTCGGCACATGTGGGGACACGAGACGAACGCTTTGTCTTTAAAGCATGGCGTGCGCGCGCTGCGTCCCGTGCACGCGTACTTGCGTGTCGTCGCCACACGTCAAATGTAAAGCGGTCGGTGTGATTGTTTCGTTGGCAGGTGGCGGCGCGGCAAGCTGAGCGGGAGCTGCTAAATGCCAAGAGGGAGGCGTCCAATCTCAGGCAGAGGTGAAGCGTGAAATTAAATTTCCCCGCGGCCGGCCCGTGCACAAGACGGACTTTGTGAAATGTTAATGTTTTTTCTTTTATCTCGGCCTATTCCTAACGAATTCAGTACATTTCATTTTAACAAGGTCGCCTGCAGCTGATAGCCGAAATAATTAGCCTTCGAATGCCGGAGGTTCTAGACACAACACGTGCCGCAGAGGCGGTTTCATGCTTCAGCCAAACCACTTTCCCGGCAGTGTCTCTCTCCGTTTTTCCTCGTTAATGCTTTGATTCATCATCGAGGTCCCTCTTCCTCCCACAGGGTGACAGACATGGAGTTGAGGCTCAACCAGGAGCGCCAGGGGCAGCAACCACGGGGCCCCCCCTCTGCACGCAGGGGTGAGTCGGCTGTGATAAGGCCACGCGGGGTCAGGGATCGTGGTGGACAATGCTCCTTTGTGATCATACGATATGATACAATCAGGATTTCAAAACAATACAAGGCCAACCTTATTTCAAGACACTGATGAGCATTAGATTGTAATTCGGAGTGCCTTGTGATCTGCGTGGGTTTGAGTATGGGTTTCTGGAATGGTCTGGGTCGGAGGTGAAGGGTTATGTTTTATGATGGGGATATTGGTCTACAAACATATTCTCTTCTCTCGGGCTATTCTGAATGTTGTCAGTACGATAAATTTTCACAAGGTCGCATGCATTCCACGGCCAGAATAATCGGAGTCTGCATGCCGGAGTTTGCCAGACTGTTTAGATGGTCCTGATATCCTCGTATTGTGGTGGAGAGTGGATTCGGGCATAAAAGAGGGTGCACAACTGATGTCACGTCACCGTGGTTATGTGCCCTTCACGTTGATGTCCCTGTCCCTAAGGCCCTCCAGCTCAGGAGGGATCTCTGCGCTCCTCGCCCTCCAGCAGCGGGCGTCCCTCCCCTCCGCTGGGAGTCGACGGGGCACGCAGGCCCGTCTCCTCTTCTTCCAACCAAGGATTTCAACTTCCGCTTGAAACGTCGCCCACGTCGCAGAGAGCTCCGCGTCCACCCCAGGACCTGCCGCCCGCCTTCGGCCCGGTGCCGCCGCTCATGAGCCCCACGCTGCATCACCGGCCCCCCATGCCGCAGGGCATGAACCTGGCACGAGGCTACGGGCCGTATCCGCCGGGCGGGCCCCTGCCGCCCCCGGGACCTCCGTACGGCAGCCCGGCTCCCGACCGCCACCCTGACGGGCCCTACCCTCCTTACGGAGCGGGCGGTCCACTTGGGCCACCGGGGATGTACGGTCCCCTTCCCGTGGGCCCCTACGGGCCTCCGGAGCGCTATCCAGGGCCGCCGCATGCTGCTGCTTGTGAGTGCCTTCTCAGGGAGCTTTGCCTTTACTATCGTTGTCAGTGCTGTGTAACACAAGTGAACGGGGGTCTAGAAAGGGAAATAACGTTGGGAACTAAACAATGTAAAATAATTGGCCTCAGTGGGTGGACATTGTACCAACCCAGAGACCGACACATTGTGAGGAACTTCTAAAGAGGTGCAAATGAGGGCCTAACGATTTAGGGAACTAGCACAGTGATTGTGCAAGCACATGGCGTATAGTATGAACAACTAAATTGAAAGGAATAGTGTTTTTTGTAAATGCGATGCTATTTAGTTGGAACGTTTCCAGATTAAACAACGTGGACCTGGAGAAGTAAACACAATGGAGACAATTATTGCCATTTGCTTATAATACATTCCATTGGTTGTGATTACCGGAGTTGCTGGACCACGAGTGTCTACTGCACAGCCAAGTTGCACTGTACTCTTTGTGATCACGCGTCAAGGGTGTTATGTGGTTTATCAGAGGCCAAAGCCGTTTTGCCCTTTGAGTTTTTTCTGACGCAGCTTTTTGTGCGCTCTGCGCATTTCATCCAACAGGGAGAGGCCCCCCCATCTACTCGCCCCCAAGGGGCGGTCCTCCCGGCGCCTTCCCCCCCGGCGTCGCCCCTCTCCCAACACGGCCCGACGCGCTGGCCGCCCCCGACGGCGTGAGCCGCGGCGCCCCGGACCAGGGCGCCCCGGGCAGCATGCCTCCCTCGAGCGCCGGCCCAGCCACGGCAACGCAGGCCGAGCCGTAAACGGCTTCGGCTGACGCTGCGCGCCAAAACGCTCACCGCGTCTTCGAATCTTTTCAGTACTTGCCCCTCGCTCGATCGCTCTCTCGCTCGCGTCCGCCGTGCGACGAAGCCCAAAGAACTGCCGCGTTACGTGTCCTCCCATCGCCAGACCGGGCCCTGGTACCGCGTGACACCGTATTAAAGGAACGGGCGAAGAGGGTGCACGATTGGTGTTCCACCACCGTGGGTGCGTGCCCTTCACAGTAACCAAACCGAGAGGACACCACCCATTTTGATACTGTTTCCACCATAAGTAACGTTAAGATGTTGCATATCCATCCCCTTGTTGGGAATTCCGAGGCGAGTGACCATGCGTGTCCTCGGCGTCGCCACTTCGGGCTCCTCCTGCTTTGGTATCCTGGGCTATCGCAGACCATTCACAAGTGACGAAATATTTTAGTAATTTATGCCTGAAATGTGAGCATAGTGAAATGCTTATGTACATAAATAATAACAAAAAAAGAATACATTTAAATGGATGCATCACAATAATTGGACTGCCAAAAAACCCCTAAATTTTGCGGAATCATGTATTCTAATAAAGTAATTTCTTTGAAAAAGTAGTACAGTGGCTGCTTTATTTAACACGATTGTGCTGTGTTTAACAGGCTATTGAGCTTAACATCTCATTATGTTTGTTCAGATTTTAAACGACCATTGATTGAAAGTGGGTACGTTGTACGGGAACAGAAGATGATGTTACTGACACGTCGGTCCCAAGGCTTTTTGGCAGCTTTGCACACTCAAGATGAGTCTTGGGATAGAGTGCTGGCAGTGTAAATGTACCCTGTGGTGTGCCGCTTGGGATCGTAGGATGCGCTGGTGTGCACACGGCAGTCCCCGTCACAGACACTGGGTAACGTGCGCCAGGTGGCTTTTTGAGATGGTCATTAATTTATATAATAAATTAGTTAATTTGCACAGCTTTATATTACCAACCGTTTGTTGTGTCACTGTGCTCTGATCTCGTGAGAAGACCGTTCCCATTATATTGCAATGTCCAATCGCACATCCTGCGTGGCCTGAAATGTTACACTTTGTCTGCCAGATTTTTGTATGTACCACTGCTTTTTCTACATGAATGTAAGAGAGTTGCACGAAGGCAAGATTTTGAGAGGAGTTTTGACGCTAGAATCGTTTGTGCAGCACGTAGCGATCGGTTGAAGTTGCTTTGTATTGGAAATTTAGAGAGGTAGCGCGATGGGCTGTGTCGTTTATTGAACACGTAACACACGATGAGACATCTGCGGCAGACAATTCGGAGAGTGGCACGTCACAACACGACATACAGGGAGGAATCGCTCACGGGAAAATACTCAACATCTGGTCACTACACAGGTACTCTCACGAGGCACGTGACACTACAACACAGGATTTGTAAAGTGATTTTAAATCTAGCACTTGCGAGTTTATTGAGCGTCTTCAGTTTAAAAAGATGGCACTTTCAATGTTTGTTGGGAATGTTTTGGCCCCTTGCACATATATAAATATAACACTTTCCTAAAATACATTTCGTTGCTGCATGTGTAGCTTTGTCCAAATGAGTGAACATTCACACGACAGAGTTTTTTTGTATTGCGTCACCCATGACAACCACTGGCATGGCAGTTATCGTAATTAACATCTCCGATTTTCCCGTTCCGTCTACCCAATTATCTGCACAATAGTCATCGTGGCCATGTGTATGAGTCATCTGCGTCTCCAAGGTGTGATGGCAAACACAAAGGGCAAAAATAACAATTGAGATGAATTGTAAATAAAAGCCGAGCTGCGGTTGGGTTTTTCTGGTCTGTGCACCCTGCCTTGAACGTTTATGAAATCCTCCAGCCCTGCCTTGGTCCAGAGTTTCAGCTTCTCTGCACGTATGAACTCTGAGCCATTGTGTCCTCCGAAACGTGGAGTCATGAGCTCCCACTTGATTTACGAGATAATTCGGATGTAAATCTGCATCATTTTGTAGTTCAGAAATGTGTGCCACTTAGGGGTGGCAATGCCCTAGTGGTGTTAATTTATTAGACCAATGACGTAATTATGTTAACCTGTAAAATTATGTTATATATTTTACTACTTTTAACCATATACTCACGGAGTCCATAATGTTCAGGATGTTTGGCAAATTGCGTTCGGGACGCTTTTTCATCATGTGGGAGAATGCCCGAGTACCCAGATTAAACCCAGGCATTAGCATTGGACAATTCTTGAATGTCACCATAGGTTAGAACCAATCCCAGATACTGGCGACAATATTAAAGCCAATATTAGAATACCTCCCCTAATTTACATTTGAAGGGCGATGGTTTAATTGAGGGGTGGCTCACGACTTGCTTAAGGAGGCAATCGCCACCCCATTCAGAGTTTCGTTTTATTTCAAGCAACACGCGCGTGGGGGTCGAGGCATAATAATCGCCGTGCGGAGTTGCACATCCCCACCACCCACGCGTGGAAAACACGGCACCAGAGCTGGGATGTTGGTGCATTGTTTTGCAGCTTAAGACTGATGAGTGCTCCCTTGTTCATTAACCAAGACTCGGTATACAACATTCTCAATCTGGACAAAAGACAGACGAAGATCCCCCCGCTTCGCCTTAATAGACGTTTGGAGCAAATGTTGTTCATGAGCACTTACGAAGGCCGGAGTGGCACAGGAGGGGGTGGGTGGCCAGCACCACGCCCGTCCGCCGCCTTTGTCTCCCGATTGGCGATGTGCACACCGCACCAGGTACTCATTTGAGGCCGAGTCGGCCTATGGGAGGCTCAGGACCGGTTCAGATATTCGTCACCGATGTTGGCCGTGAACGGGAATCGAACTCGGCTCGTCGGTTTCAGAGCACAGCGCGCAAATCGCTGCACTGCCACTCAATCTGGAGAACACAACTGCACGGTAATTGTAAACGGATACAAATAGGTCGTAGGGTGATCGAAAGACTCTCCACTACAACTTCAGGTTGCATCTTAGTCCTCGGCATGTACGCTGGGCTCGGGTGAAGTGACCTCATCTGCAGGCCACACGAGGTTGATTGCTGGTCCTGGACTACCGACCACGTCCGAGAACCACGTTCGGCGGCCACAGCAGGTGAGTGTTGTTCCTGCGCTCCAGGTCACAACCACAACCAGCAGTGTGAGACCACGCACCAAGTTTGTGCCGTTGCTGTCCTACGGACCAAGTCTGCAAACCACCAACCACTATCATCGCCACGAGCAGTCTAGAGGCCACACCAGGTTGATGCTGGCCCCAATCCCGCTCTAGAGGCACGTGTTAGCGGTATCCTGCACACTGGCCCCCGACGGCAAAGTCTCGGCACCGGGCACCTCCGTGCAGAAGAGCGCGGCTGGGCTCTTGCAAGCCCACATGGCGAGCTCTCCATTGCCCGGGCTGGACGAGGACACGCCGCTGCCCGCCCGCGCCGTGGCAGCCAGTAGCTGCTGCCCCTGCTGCTGTAGCCCCTGGTGCTGCTGCCCCAGATGATGGTGCTGTCCTTGGTGCTGATGGGGCCGATCAGCGTAGCGGTCCCGCAGCCGGTCCGCCCGGCCCCTCCTGCCCCCTCCGGCCGCCCTTCCCTGGCTCGAGAGGTACGAAGCGATGGGGTTACCCGTGCGGTATCCGTCTTCTCGGTTTCTCCCGAGCAGCATGGAGATGTTGGGGTTGCGCGCCGCGTAGATGAGCGGGTTGATGGCTCCGTTGGCCCACGCCATGCACATTGCGGCCGCGTCCAGGCCCGGCGTGAACGTGTAGCCCCCCGCGGCTCGGGCGATGCCCATGGCGCAGTAGGGCCCCCAGCAGACGATGATGAAGACGATCATGATGAGCACCGTGGTGGCCGTGCGCATCTCGCTGTAGAAGCGCAGCAGGTAGGCGTAGGTGGCCACGGGGCGCACGCGGACCTCGGAGAGGCGCACCGTTTTGCAGATGTTGTAGTGGCAGAAGCACATGAGGGCGAACGGCAGCAGGTAGCAGACGCCGATAAGAGCCACCCCATACGAGCTGCCCAGGCGGGACGGCGCCGCGGCGTGAAATGCGTACATGCAGTGCACGAAGCCACCGCGTCTCGGCTGCTGCTGCTGCTGCTGGTTGCCCTGCTGCGGGTGGTGGGACCAGCTGTTGGGCACCTGAAGAAGGTACCAAGGCCCCGCCAGCAGGAGAGATCCCAGCCACACGGCGGCCAGCAGCTGCACCGCGCGTCGCCGGCCGATCTTCTTGCCGTGAGGTTGTCGCACGATGGCGCAGTAGCGGTCGCAGGAGATGAGCGTCATGGTGAGGGTGGACACGATGCCCAGGCACGTGTTGAGGAGGCCCGTGGTGGCGCAGAGGCGCCCGTCGCTCAGCAGCCAGCCGTCGTCTCGGGTGAAGAGCGAGGCGAATGAGGGAGGCATGCACAGCAGGGCCGTGAGCAGGTCCGAGCCACTGAGGGACGCGATGAAGGCGTTGGTGACGGTGCGCAGCTGCCGGTGCTTGGCGATCACCAGCACCACGGCGGCGTTGCCGAAGAGCGAGAGGATGAAGATGACGAGCATGGCCAGGGCCTGCATGGCCAGCACCACGACCTCCTGCTTCCGATTATCATCTTGCTGCTGACGATGATGCCGCTGCTGGTCCTGCTGTCCGCCCGGCTGCAGGGTGAAGCTGAACCACGGGCCACTTCCTGCCGGGGTGACGGTGAAGTTGCTGGGAGGCAGGTCCACGGTGGTGGCGTTGTGCATGGTCGAGGAGGATCGAAGTGGCGATGTTTGTCGTGGAGAAGGGTTCTGATTGTGAGGGTGGCCGCCAGGAGGAGGAGGAAGATGAGGAGCGAGAGGATGGAGGTGAGGAGGCTGACTTGGAGGAGGGTGGTGATGAGGGATACGAGAAGCAAAAGTGTGGAGGAGAGAAGGAAGCTGAGCGTGAGGATGAGGACCTCGGCGGGATGAGGTGCAGGAGGATGAAGAAGAGCTGGATGAGTAGCAGGGGGAGAGGAGGATGATGATGTTGAGGAGGAATAGGGCGATTGCGAGCAGGGGCATGAGGGTGAAGATGCTGATGTTGAAAAGGAAGAGGAAGGTGATGATGATGATGATGCTGACGACCGTATTTGAGGATGGTGTTTACGAAGATGATGATGACGTGGAGTGTGCACGTCCGACGAAGATGGTGGGCAAGACGAGCAAGACCAATGTTGCGAGCAGACGAACGGGGACAGCGACTAGGGTGAAGAGGTGCACACGCAGGCCAGAGATGCCTGCGGAGATAACGAGGAGAGCGCCGAGGCTGACGGACGAGGACGGGAGGAGGAGGCGGCGGCCGTGCAGTCGATCCCGAGGATGGAGGAGACATCACGGGGCTCGGACCCCGCTCTCTGCCGCGGGGCGGCGAAGCGGGGCCCCTGGGCGGGAGGTGGCCGCATCCCGGCCTAGTCGAGGGATGGCCGAATGGAGGGCTGTATGGAGGGAGGAAGGGCTGTATGGAGGGAGGAAGGAGTGGCTGTCGGGATGAATGGACGGCTGGAGGGAAACAGCGGACGGGGGAGGAGGGGGTGGAGGACACGAGGGAGGAGGGATGGAGGATGTCGAAAGACGTTCAGGACTGCCCGGAGGAGGGATGGAGGAATGGCTGGAGGCAGGGACGTGCGCTGTGCCGCTGCGAGGCGCACGGGGTTTGTCATCTCCGAGCTGACGTGGGCGAGCGGTTGCCATGGGAGTGACGCGTGCGGGTGATGGTGCTGGGGTTTGGAGGAACCTTCTCCTCCTCCCCTCGTCCCTCCACCCCCAACTCACGGCTCACGTGCAGCAGTCGTCATCATCATCCCATACACAAACATCACAATCAGCGGTATCGTCATCCGCATAATCCCGTATATAACATCATAATCCATTGTACACAATAATAATTCACGATACAAAATCATCATCATCTCATATACAGAATCATCATAATCCTCATCCGATATGCAGAAGCATAATCAGCATCAGCTACGGTGTGGAATCATCATTCATGTGTTGAATCATGATCTAATATATACAATTACCATCCATTATACACACACAGCTCACATATAGGATGACATAGGCGAATACATACATCCACAGTCTCTACCTCGCACACACGATGTACACAAACACGTGCTTGCACAACCGCATAGGCAGACATGGGAAAAGTCACACACACGCACAACAACCGCCGTTCGCCATTAAGTGGCGGTGACATCACCATGGCGCTCGTGCCAGGCTAGGTGCCCTTTGAGGTCGTCACGTGAAGTGCGGAAGGCTCGCTTCTGGTAGGAGGTGACCGTGCGACGCAGCGTAGCTCTGTGATGATACAATTCTATTATACCTGATTAGAACGCGCTCCTGTTGTTATGTTAGCCATCTATCAACATTGACCCCGCCGTGCCAGCAAAGGGGGCTTTATGCGAAGAATGGCGCCGCGGTTGTGAGATGTTAACTACCTCGCCTGGTATGCAGGAGTGCGTGGGTTCGATCCCGACCCTGACGCCTGAATATTTGGAGTTTGCGTGTCTCTCTCCCTGTGGTCGCGCGGATTTCTCTCCGGGACCTTCGGTTTTCCCCTCCACATTTAGGAACACGCGTTTAGAGCATTTGGCTGCCATACATGTCCACACGATAAGCCACTTCGTTGAGCTATCATTTGTGGCCAAGTCGCTTCTGAAAAAGAAGACCTACATAGCTCAGTCGGCCTTACCTGGTAAAAAAAAAACACATTCCTGCGGAGGGGGCTGGTAGGTTCGGTCAATGGCCAGGGTCAACGGCGGCGTGGTGTATTCCGTAAATATGCCCGACTGTGAGGGCGGGCACAAGCCGGCGTGAGTAGGTTAAACGTTGAGTTTTATTAGGGCACCACGGGGTGACCAGCCCCTCCCCACCCAGCCCCACCCCACCCAGCCCCACCCCTCCCACCCCCCACCCAGCCCCACCCCACCCTCCCCTCCCCACCCAGTCCTTCCCCACCCTCCCCACCCAGCCCCTCCCCACCCTCCCCTCTCCACCCAGCCCGACCCCTCCCATTTTTGGATTCACGACGGACGGACACAATAATCCTCTGTGGGCTGGTGGAACCAGGTGGTTCTTACCAGTAAACATAGCTTTAGTTTATAGTTTAGAATGCGTGTGGGCAGCAGCTGAACTCCACACAGCTCCACGGAGCGCCTTGCCAATCACGGAGGGGCTCGTAGCGCTGGCACTTGTTTGCGTGCGCACTATCCACAGCTGGATGATCGTGTTTACTTAACCATACTTCACCGCGGATTGGTGAATGCGGTGCGGAGGTAGGAGGGCATGGACGCACCCCCACTTCACCTACTCGCACTGACCAGAGTGGTGAAGTATGGTCAACCAACCTCAATGACCGATACGCGGCGTGGGATGGCCTTCGTCCAGCAGTGGATTGACAAATGGATGTTGCTTTAAACACGGTGACGAATGGGGGTGATCTCAGGGGTGGCTTTCGCTGGGGTGCCCTCTTGTGGACACGGAGGGTAACAGCGGCGCACTTTCACAGTTCACGTAATCATGGGACCTGCTTTGCCAGTAGCAAAATATGATAATAGGGTTTTGCACTTTTATCTGGCAACAAAACAGGTGTTAAGTTGTTAAAACACCAAACTGAAACCTTTTGCAAGGAATCATGTCTGCATTAACCACAATACACCGTTTGAGACGAGGCTCAAAAGAAAGCTGTCTCTGGTGTGGACCAATCAGTTTCAAAGACAATGCATATATTATCAGAGTATGTTTTTAGTTTTTTGCTTGCATTTTGACCACAAGTATTGTGGTTAATACAGACATGATTCCTTGCAAAAGGTTTAAGTTTGGTGTTTTAACAACTTAACACCTGTTTTGTTGCCAGATAAACGGGGAAAACCTATTCTCAGTTCCTGTAATCTTGAGCATTCTTGTGGTGAATAACAGCACGGTATACAGTATAACAAAATAAATAGGCAGACACGAAGTCTCCTTCATATGAAGTATACACTGTCATTGGCTCTCGTTGTATTGCAAATCAATGCAAATGTATCATTGCAACGAATCATAAAGTATAATTGGCTTATATAACAAACAAAAAGTATAAGTAACGCATTCGCCGCGTTAACAATTCGCAGGGCAGCCCACTGCTGGATGAATTCTTCCCCATGTCAGTCATTGGCGTCACTTGGCCATTACCTCGCCCCTATGGTTGGTGCGGGGGTTGGTGAAGTGGGCAGGTCCAGGGTAGGTTCACAGATATCGCTCGCCACCCACGAGATTCGGGAGTTGAACTCGAGGCCGTTCGGATTTCTAGTGCGGTGCCCCAAGCACTTGTGCCTCCACCCGACGAAATCGGCACGCGAACATCATTTTTAACCGGGTTTGCAGCAGCCACGCAGGTTTATCTCTGCACCATCGTCATCGCGGCTTGAATAATGTTTAACTTGTGGCGTGAGTGTGAGCCGAGCGGCTTTATCTGATGAAACTCTTGAACCCTCAAACTGTCAGATTCCTGGAGAAACGGAGAACTTCAACTACACAATGACTATTGTGTGGTTGTCTCCAGCAACCATCACCACCCTACCCGCTCAACGGGACAGTAACGAAACGTGCAATTAGATAATATTGTAATGACCCACAGACAAAACATAGACAGTGTTATAAAAAAAACAAGCGAATGATTTGCGTCGTCCGAATAAAAACAACCAATGTGTGAATTTGACGAGAGAAAGGGCTGACATCGGCTACAGCGGTGGCATCGGAGCCGGGCACAGTACGACCTCCACCGCTGCACAAACCCACAATCACCATCCGGGGAAGTTATTATGAACAAAATACATTCCCTTCTGACGTACCCTGGGGAGGCATTCATCCACTGGTGGATTAAGTATGGCTGGAATGTATGATTACTGTATTCATCTTCTTGGTTCTTTCGGTAAAGTCACGTAGAATGGAAATAATAAAATAATACAAATAAAACATAATAAAATAATTCTCACGACGTTTCGGCCACAACGCAAGCAGCCGTCCTCAGGTGGAGAACAGGTCTGTCGAGAAGACACGTGACTCTGTCTTCTTATTATTTCCATTCTACGTGACTTTACCGAAAGAACCAAGAAGATTAATTCCTGCAGTCACGAAAGCTTTAAATCGAGATTACTGTATTATTACATGGGATAAGTACTGTACTGCAAATACACAGTGCACTAAACACCACCACCCAGTGTGTTTATGAAGACAGAGGAATGGGCAAGTGCAGCCCTTTTGTCGCTCCATTGCTGGACTGGGGCCTGCACGGCCCGTGCTGGTCATGGGGGTGATGTGGACCATACTTCACCACGCTGGTCGGTGCGGATCGTGGTAAGCGGGGAGCATCGAAGCGGGAGCCAAAGAGATGGGCATGTCAACTCTCCCTCGATCAACCATCAACTCTGTATGGCATAAGCGACGTGAGTGGGGCTGGTTGCGTGATCAACACAGGTGAGTGGGCTGGGTGCGTGGTCTCCCCTGTCCCAACCACGTGTCGTGATGCCGGCACACGCTGGCGCCTCACCACGTGTCTACGGATCAATTACAATTCAAGAGACCGCTCGCAGTTAGGCACCGCGGCGAACAACAACGACCACTGTCACTGCACACGTGGCAAGTGCCACTTTGGAATAGCAGCAGTGATGCAATAGGAAAATGCGACTTAATGCCGCATTGTGTTGCATGGTCCAATTGCCCCAGACACGATCGCGGCGGGAACATTTTAGTGAGCTCAGCTCCGGCCATCTCAAGCTGAGGTTAAACGCTGCGGTACAAAAGTGAGAGTCCAATTTGCATTAGGGACGTTGCATGGTGCGCTAACCGCTGCGCCACCGCTCCAACCACATTGTTTTCAATTATGCAAACTGCAGCTCTTTTCTGGATAGAGGCCACCCCACGGTTAGCGCACTGCACGACGCACCCAGCGACCGCAGTTCGATTCCCGCTCACGACCAGTGACGATCATCTGAATCGGTTTTGGGGCTCCCCTAGGTCGACTCAGCCTCAAATGAGTACCTGGTGCGGTGTGTACACATCACCACTGGGGAGACAAAGGCGGCCGGGCGTGGTTGTTGGCCACCCACCCCCTCGTGTGCACATGTCCCAACAGTCGGTTAAGGCTACACGGGGGATCTTTGTCTTTGTGTGTGAGGCTGAGTCGACCTAGAGGAGGCCCGGGACCGGTTCAGATAATCGTCACCGGTGTTGGCCGTGAACGGGAATCGAACTCGGTCACCGGGTTAGAAGCGCAGGGCGCTAACCGCTACACTACCGCTCCCCCCAACACACACACCAACATACACTCCAACACACCAACACACATACACCAAAACACACCAACACACACACCAACACACCAACACACACCAACACACACACACCAACACACAACAGCACACCAGCACACTCCACCAACACACACCAACACACACACGCCAACACACACCAGCACACACACACCAGCACACACCAACACACACACACCAACACACACAAACACATCAACACACACCAGCACAAACACACCAACACACACACCAACACACACCAGCGCACACCAGCACACACACACCAACACACGCCAACGCACACCAACGCACACCAACACACCAACACACACCAACACACACACCAACACACACAACAACACACACCAGCACACACCAACACACACACACCAACACACACACACCAAGACACACACACACCAGCACAGACTCCACACTCTCACACGCTCCAATTAAAATGTAAATAAACGCCTCCGTTTGCCGCATGCAGTGGTGGGGCTACAAGTGGCTGTTGTTCGCCGCGGTCCCTGCCGAGTGCCTGCTGCATTCACAGGGGCCAAGCGAGGCGGCTCTCCCGTCCCCGCGTCTCCCCCTCTGCGTCTCCCCTCTGCCGCTCCCCCCCGTCTCCCCCTCGGCCAGGTGAGTCCCGCTCCCCCCCCCCCCCTGCTCGGGGTCTACGCGTGTCGCACACGTGGGGACCCCCCCCCCACTCCACGTCGAACCCGGCGAGCATCGGCTCCACGTGGCACGGACGAGCGCATTGTAACCCGGCGACTGCCGAAGCGGTGATGGTGGTGGTGGTGTGATCGGTGTCTCTGCAGCCTGCTTTGTTCATCCATCGCTGGATGAGGGACACCCTCCTTCCCTCCCCACGCCGTGCACGCAGCGCGGGTTGTCTGTCCATACTTCACCACGCTTGTCACTTGCACGCTTCCGTGAAGGGCGGTGGAGAGAGAGAGCGCACAGCGGGGACGTTCGATTTTGTGTGTGTTGCTGCATTGCCGACTCAATGCTACGTCGTGTGTGTTGTGTCTCCTTTATTTAAGCGTGCCTGGGAGTGTAGCATCATCGCCCTGCTGTGGGGACACCTGGGGATGTCCGCTTGCGAGCAGCAGCAGCAGCAGCAGCTCATATAGCAGTCACCGCGGGTCTATGGGGTGATTGCTGTGGCTGTCTTTGCTGAGCGATAAGCCATCGGACGTTGCAGTTTGAGTGTACACTTTATATTATAAACTCTCTCTATGTAGAGTGAATGCCGTTGTGTCTTTGTAAATGCGGAGCGGTGACGGCAAATGACAATCCCGTCCCTCTGAAGTCTTGCACGGCAGGTGGCGCGCTTCGGTAAAGAGTCGTTCAGCAGCAGAGGCTGCTCTCAATATGCCGGAGGCAGGGATCGAACTCGTTCTGCTGGGTGGGAGGGGGGCTGTCGCAGTGCGCGTGCAAGGAGAGGAGGTGGGGGCACGGGTATGGCTGGGGTTGGGGGTAGGGGGTTGTGTAGGAAGTAGTGTTGGGGATACGAGTTGTGGTAGGGTTATAGGTAAGTGATAGGGTTAGTGGTAGGGTTATAGGTAAGGGTTAGGTTTGGTGGTAGGATTATCGATAAGTGGTAGGGTTAGTGGTAGGGTTATAGGTAAGGGTTAGGTTTTGGTGATATGATTATAGATAAGGGATAGGGTTGGTGGTAGGGTTATCGATAAGTGGTAGGGTTAGTGGTAGGGTTATCGATAAGTGGTAGGGTTATAGGTAAGGGTTAGATTTGGTGGTAGGGTTATCGATAAGTGGTAGGGTTATAGGTTAGGTTTGGTGGTAGGGTTATCGATAAGTGGTAGGGTTAGGGGTAGCATTATCGATAAGTGATAGGGTTGGTGGTAGGGGTTCTGGGTAAGAGTTATGACGGGGTTAGTGGTCCGCTTGTGATTGGTGTGAGGGATTTGGATAAGACGAGGATGAGTAGGGAAGGGGTTAGGGCTGTGGGTGAGAGTTGGGAGGGGGGGGGGTCGTGGTAATATTACGACGTGAGACGGCGTGCAGGGCTGGTGTGTAGGGCGTGCTACTCGATCCACTCATGCAGGGGGGGGGGGGCGCGCTGTCGTGCCCATAACATTACAGCACGGCTCTGTTATTTATTTATAGCAGAGGGCTTTTATCTGAGTGGGTCAAAGCGTATGCTTCGCAACTTTAGAATCTGGAGCTATTACTTAAGCACTGGCTTGTATATATATCGTCAAAGCGCTGGAACGCAAACCTTGACCCCATCCTAAACTCATTACCCTGATTCATGGCTTCTCACTATAACCGCACATGCTGAATTAGAGTCTGCATGCAAATCTTTTGTCTTTGATGATGAAGCGTTTTTATGACTCTCGAATTTGACCACGCTGAAACCTGACCACAACCCCCAATGCCAGATCTCTCTAACCCTAAGCCCGAACGCCATCCCCCTGTGATCTCCTCTCACTTCCAAGAATCACGCGTCACATGCTTTTTTTTTCCCCCCGCGATGCAAGGCGGCGGTGGTTTGGCACCACGGTTGTGTGTCTCGGTTCGGTTTAAAAAAAGAGAAAAAAAGATCTGGCCCCAACTTGCTCCGACGGTTTGGATGCAGCTGGTTACCACCTCTATAAGCTGGACTCTGGTGGGACGGGCAGAAGGGAGGGAGGATGGTTGTGGCCAGATTTAGGGGGTAGAAAATGGGCCATTTGTTTCCGGTCCAAAACTCCATAGGGGCCCGACGGGTAAAAAATAAAAAATTACTTTTCGTAATAAGAAAAGTGAGACTGATTTCACATTGTTTCCATGTGAATAATATCAACAACACGACATATTTTCATGGCTGCTTTGAGGTTATAGGGAGGAGAGGGCACGGATATTTTCTGCTCTCGGAATCCGGCGCTGGGAACGGTCACCAATTCTGGGGCCAGCATTTTTTTTTTAAAGAGCCTTGTGGCTTAATTTAGTTTTTTTCACCAATTTGGCGAAGTCCGTTTGGAACATGACCGTATTTGGTGTCTGCCACGTTTAAAATAAGTGCATTAAAAGTAAAACATTTAACGTGGATATCCAATGAGACGGCACATCTAGAGGACACCCTTGCACGCGTCAGCTTGTGTTGCCATTTTTAAATCCTTTATATTAAGTTCACTTGCTTGCTTGCTTGTGCGCTTACGACCGTGCAAATTTTTCGATCGTTTTTTAACCCACTTCCCGTGATCCAATCGAGCTGACATTTTGCACACAAACTCGTTGTGCGTGACAATTAACTTTCGTGAAATGTTTTTTCCAAATTTTTACACTTTTTAGGATTTTTTTTTTATATTTAATTACCAATTGCTTAATGGTGGCAGGCAATCATCTGACCCATAGGTGGCAGCCATCTCAAGCCAGAGGACGAGAGGACTCTAGCCGCCACGCATATAAAGGATTTATAGTGAAAAACTTTGTTTTTACGGGTTAATTTTTTCATGTGTTGCATCTCCACGGGTGGGGCCGAGAGCATGCCAAGTGTGTGACGCTGTCTCGGATTGTCCCAAAGAATGGCAATGTCATTGTGCAGTTGGATCCCTACCCCCCTACACCGCCCCAGAACTGGTCCATTCAGTCCCCCCCCACGTCTCATTTCCGCAAAGAGTTCACGTACGCGGTGACTCTTGTTGTGATCACACAGTGACAACTTGAATCGCGCACGATGTTATCGCTGATAGTATGGCATTCCAGCGTACTTCCTCTTGGAGGGCAGGTGGAAACGAGTCCTGTTGTTGTTTGTAAGTTAAGAGCGATTATTGTTGAATAATTCGTGTACTCCTTTATCAGGAATTGCTGCACCGCATTTTTTTGCATGTTTTAAATCGCTCACTTTTTACACAATTGGCCTTAACCAACGTGATGCGACCCAACAAGAAAACAGCCCTTTATCTTTCAGACATCTTCCTCGGTACGCGTTCATGAGGCTGCCCAATAGAAATGTAAACAAAACAAACGTTAATGAGAAAATATAAACAAATTGACTTGGTTCTCAAGCTTAGAGAGTACTCTTATGGTCTCGCCAATGAATGCGCAACAAAAAACCTTCACATTCTTTTCTTCCGCAACATCATGTGGCTAACTTCCATCTCCGAGAATTACGAAAAAAATAATAGATTGAAGGGATTTATCGAGGTAGCTCCCCGGTATCCGCTTTCACTGCCCGTTCCTCGACATTGCTGTGCGAGAGATCTGAATGGATTCCTTATTTCCTAACCTGAGTCTGGGGAAAAGGTCCAAAATAAATAGACAAACAAGAAGTTTTCGGCCATGCGTGCTATTACATCACTATTGTGACATCACTACCAAACACTTAAACACTGTACATTGTGCCAGTGACAGAACTGGAGAGCACCGTTTCAGGGTTCCTGACTGTGATGCGTTTCATTGACGAAGCATAACATGTTTTTTGACAGTCCACAAAATTAAACCGATGTACAGATAAAATCTCTGGCTTCCTATAATAGATGTTCTTCAATGTTCTGTTCTGATGACCAATAAGAGGGACATCAAAATTCCTTCCGCTTGGCATATCGCGCACGCCGCATCTCACAACGCGTGAATCGCCACGTCCGCTGGCCTGCGTCGGTCATCGCGCGGGATGCGCTGTCTGTCGAGAATTGCCGCTGTGGCTCTGAATTTCTCAAATTGACTGCGAGGAGATCGTCGCATGGTATGATTCGGTTCGGTTTTACGCAGAACCGACATTGACATCCATGTTGGACGAATAAATAAAAAAAATTCATCTTGAAAATGGCACGTGTTCCTGGCCAGGGATGCGTCGCTAGAAGGGACATGATAGGCAGTGGTTGAGACTGGTGACAGAGTGGCAGCCAAAGGCGGGAACGCCCCCCAGAAATCTGCTCCCGTTTCAGTGCGAGATGGATCGCGTGCATCCCAGGACCGTGACAGATGGCAAACAGCTCGGTGATGCCTTCATCCAGCAGTCGATTGATCATGGCCGATGATGGGTAATAATAACAATAATAATAGACCACACTCCAATAATGGACCAACGGAGAGATTCAAAGGTGGGTTGTCGTCCTCCGTCATCGACGTGAAAGTGGGTTTGTGGGCGCCGTGGGCGCTACGTCAGCACAAGGCGTTGCCGCAGGGCATCGTTCAGCATCGAGGAAGTTGACTTGTGCGGCAGTCATCGGAAAGGTTCAGGCGCTCGCTCGCGTCACTGCTGGCGGAAAGGCCTGCACGAGAGGGAGCCCGAGAGAGCCCCTCCAGAGGCTGTATTGGCCTACTCTTCCATGCCGGCCAGATATCTGGGAAGAATGTTGGAGTACGCACATTTTTACTCCACCACACGCGACCTGGCGATCTGTGACCTGTGGCGGCCTCATTAACACTGCTGGGAGGACGGAGGCTGGTGATGCGTGTGTTCCAAGCGTTACTACAGATCGCTCCAATGAGTTGAAGACTCACGGCACGCTTGTGCCGAGTGAACCGCAGTCGAATAACTTTTATGGAAATGTTATTCATACGAGAAGCACAACAGAGAACTAAAACAATACAATAAAAATGTAAATTAGAAACTTTCAAAAAAGCGAAAGACTCGGCACATTCCAAACGCTGTGTTCACTCTGTAGGAGTGGCACAACGCTTGGCCGGCTTTAATGGCCTTTTAAACAAGCATTACGCCTTCTGCCCAGAGGCCTTGCGATTAACATCCACGCATTGCCAGTTCTAGTTGCTCTCTCTCTCTCACTCCGTGCGGCGGTTGCTGGGGGGGGGGGGTGAAATTGAAAGCCGTGGCTGGTTCTCTTGGGGGCTCGTCATCTCATTGCACTGCTCCTCTCCTCGGTTCTTTCAATAACTGGTGGACAATCCTCTCCTCGGCTCTCCCATTCACTGGTGGACAATCCTCTCCTTGGCTCTCCCATGTGCTTTCGGTTATAGTACCGTGTGGTGGAGCCAAACTTGGGGGCGTCGTGCCGAAAAAGAAAACGTGGTGTGCGTGCAACCCGAAAACACACGCGAGAAATGCCCCATCGCAACCGTGGAAACCCACGCTGTGGTATCGCCTTATCTGTCACATCGCTTGCCTCCAGTGCGCATACCATCGCCTCTGAAATGTGAGATTCCAGAAGGTGTGTGGCGCTCGCTGTGGGTGTGTGCGTGTCTGCTGGCTGTTTGTTTGGCGGATGCTCGAACACCTTGCGATTTGCTTTCATTCTTAACCGCATTGAAAAGTCTCCGAATGGGGGGGCGGCTCTTTTGGCGGCCGCGAAGTGAGGCAGATGACGAGTAGTGTGCAGGCGGTGCAACTGCACCAGTTCCCACGGCCGGATGGGCCAAGTCGCCGGGCTAGGAAGAGGAGGGTGGGGGTGTTGGCCCCCCTCTCATTCCTTGCCCCCCCTCTCATTCCTTGCCCCCCTGCGACCATGCCAACCGCGCTACGTCACCGGTGATGCGGCGGCCGCAGAGCTTGTGCAACATCCTCCCCACCCTCCCCACGGCCGTGCGCACGTGAGGAAGCGCAAGCCCGGGGTTCGGGTTGGTTTCGATCCGGGTCCCCGTAACCTGGCCACTTCTCCTTTAGACGAGCTTTAGGTGACGCGGAATGCCAAAGAACAAAAACTCTCGCCGGTGCCCGGCGCGAAATGTGTCAGCGGCTTAGTCGCACCACCGCTCGCTAATTTGCATCGGCCTCGGAATGCGAATTCTTCACTGGGGAGAATTGCACTGTAGTGGCAACTGGGGGCTCGCGAAACGGTGTGGAATTAGCGTACGCCGTGAACCCAGGGCCCTCTGCCATTCCCCCCGTAGCCACCATCTACAGGCAGCAGACTGGGAGCACGGCTTGCGAATAGTGATTTTGAAGATGGCATTTCCGCGGTGGATCATACAGCATTGTTGCATGGGTGGCCAGGGAATGTTTTTGTTAATTTTCCAATCAAATGCCCTCGTAATGCTCACGTGAAATTGCAACGTGGAACGTTTGTTGATGACAAACAGTTGCCGGAGGGTGCGGCACTGGCTGCACGAGAGTAATCGCTTGTCGTCAGATCTCCAACTGAACACCGCAGTGCGTTGTATCACTGGAACCCTCAAGTCGACCCCAACACCGTGGCTGCCAGTACGGTCACAAATCTCCCCCCCCCCACCCATCCGCCGTGATGCTGTGCAACCCTCCAGGAAGTCATGCGAATCGACTTCCCATTCATCAGGAGCTTGATAAAATCCCTCGTCCATCGCTTGAAGTCACGCCGCAAGCCCTTTTGGACCCATGCGCTTAACCCTAAACGATGCGAGTTCAACCCGGATGAAGTTTGGAGAGCTGAACAGAGTTAAAAATTACTCACAAAAAAAAACCTTTTTGTGAAAGACCCAACGCAGAAGATACCTGGGTTTGATCTTCCACCGAGCTCATGGGCCACCCTAAGTCGCGTCCGCTTAAACCATGGCAGATGCGGACACCTGATGGAAAAGTAAAAACTCTCTAGTAGTGTGCGACTGTGGCCATCCAGAACAGACGGTACAACGTATGACGACGCAATTCCCGATCCGCAAATACGAGGGAGACATTGCGGCGTTCCACTCCGCTGCTCCTGACCCAGTTGTCCGGCCTGACCACCTGAATGTCAAATTGTAGTTTGTTGATCTGCAATCTGCATCAGCAGCCACGCGAAAGAAGAAGATCGTCAGAATCGCAAAGTCAACCAGACGAGCGGCCTCGGCCGATGGCGGCGGCGTCGCCGTAGGCCACGTCGCGTTCCAAGCCGGGCGACGTCCCGGCTAATTTGTCGCACCACACGTGACCCTAGCTAGCAGGAACGTTTGACAGTGAGAGGTCTAAGTGCGTGGAACTGAAGCCGTGAATTCGGTTTGTCACGCATTTCACGGCTATTCTCAGCTGGAAATAAGTTTATTACAGACATACAAGTCTCACATTAAGGTGCTTCCATCATTTATGAAAGTGCTGCTCGCACACACACGTGTGCACACGAACACAGACAAAGATCCCTCGTGGAGTTGTTGGGGAAAATGCTGTTAGCGAGTAGCACCTATGAAGGGCGGCACAGGACATGAGGGGGTGGGTGGCCAACACCACATCCGACTGTCTTTGTCTCCCCAGCGGCTATGTATACACACTGCACCAGGTACTCATTTGAGGTTGAGTCGACCTAGGGGAGGCCCAGAACCGGTTCAGATAATATAATCATCACTGGTCTTGGCCGAGAGTGGGAATCGAACTTGGGTCACCGGAATTTGTTGAGCAGTTAGCTAACCGCTGCGCCACCGCTCCCCATACACAGAAAACAAAAACAAAGACAATAGCCTTCACAGACTGTTGGGGTAAGTACTGTTAGTGAGCACCTATGAAGGACGGAAAGGTACACAAGGGGGGTGAGTGGCAGACACCACGCTCGACCGCCTTTGTCTCCCTAGTGGCGATGTTTACACACCGCTCCAGGTACTCATTTGAGGCTGAGTCGACCTCGGGGAGGCCCTGGACCGATTCAGATAATCGTCACCGGTGTTGGCCGTGAGCGGGAATCGAACCCGGGTCCCCAGGTTCGTAGCGCAGCGCGCGAACAACTACACTACCGCTCCCCATACACACGGACACACCCACATGCATGCGCACACACACCCAGACAGACATGTACACACAGACATGTACACACACACCCAGAGACATATACACCCACGCTGCTTCTATCTCTGTCAGCGTGTGAAGCTCTTTTGCTGATGCAGCAGCTTTTCTTTTTACCCCCACAACGGCTGCAGGGCAAATAATTGGCTTACAAACAGTGAATGGTTGGCAAGATGACATTGTCTGTACATGAAGTCTATATATACAGACACAGATATGGGCGATTTTCAGGATTCTTAGCCTCATGTTTCCGAGCCTGGAATAGAGATGCAATGCTTAGAATCAAAACGATTTCCGAACAAGATCAATAAATCATTGGGCATTGGGCTGCGTGCAGCCTGGCACGGTGTTCAGGTAAGAAGGGCACACGGGTCCTGGCGCGCCCCTGTGGAATCGATGCGCACGGCCGCTGCATTGGCGGTACATTTCGGTCACAATTCCTGGCACCACGGCTCAATTAATTTCCTGAATTGGAGGAATTTATCAATAGCCCGAGTGATGGGCACTTCATCCGAAGTTCTGAATTCAGTCTCTGAAGAAGCTTTCAGGATATGGAGCGAAACGTCGGACACCACGCCGAACATCGCGCGGCACAACCCTGAAAATTCATTGGAGCTGCAATATATCCCTGGGGTGGGGGGGGGGGTGCCCATCGAGAGTCCTCGGCCCCCTGCGGATTACAGCCTGGCTGCACACCGCGTGACCGGCAGCGCCACAAGACGTCCCCCCACCGTGCCCACGCTACCCCGTGCCAACGTTCCTATCCACGCACACGCTCCAGATACTACAATATACACGCAAGCGCGCGCCCGCGTGCGCGTCTCCCGTTTCAACACACACGGTATCGGGTCACGGTTGGCTCCTGCCACCCTGCCGCTCGTCCGCTGGGATCTAGAAGCCCTCGTCGTCGCCAGTGAGGCGGCCGCGCCGTCGCGCCGCGTGGCCTCGCTCGGTCTCCGCGGCCAACGGGGCGAGCTACCGCGCAACCCTCTCCGGCTTGCCGGGTCGCGAGTGGCGCCGTCGTTGAGCTTCGTCTCCCGTGCAAGGGGCAAGACGCTCGTTCCGCGTCGACGTCGGTTCTGTCCACGTTGTTGCGCCGTGACGTCGCTCGTCACGGCAGGAGGAGAGGGACGGGGGCGTGCGTGGCGAGCAACGGAGAACCGTCTCCCAGAAGCGAGCTGCGGCAGTCCTCGGCGACGATCACTTTCTCCCACCACCTGTCGTTGTCCAGTGGGCTTGCCTGCTGCATAGTGAGTTTTGATGGGCGTGTGCGAGAGCGTGCATGCGAGAGCGTGCGCGTGCGTGTGTGTGCGCGTGTGTGTGGGTGGGTGGAGCAGCGGTGCAACACGAACCCGGTGACCCGAGTTGATTGCCGGCCACGGCTAATGTGAGCGGTGAGCGATTGTTTCAAACGTTGCTGGACCAGTCTCCGTCCCCCCTGGCAGGACAGCAGAGGGTGGAATCTATCTGTGTGGAGCTTTGTGTGTTTTATCCTTACGGGCTTCTCCAAGCACTTCAGGCTTTATTACCCCGTGATAGCCATAGACTCGTCCAGAGAATTGGCCAGACATCCCAAAGCGGGGGACCCTCTTGAAAAGTAATCTAGGAACGCAGTGTGTCTCTCGTGTGTAGATAAAGGCACTGCATTAGTGAACCGCAAGGCAACGTTAACAAGGAACCTTCCTCGGTGTGTTGCCTGTGTCACTCCGCGTTGTAGCTGGGGTGACTCGCGTTCAGGAGAAGGCAAGGGGGAGGCGAGGCCTGGATGGGTTGGGCACGTGCCGAGCGAGAGACTTAAGCCGACGCGGTGAGAAGGGTCTGCGTAGTCGCCACCGCTGCATCTCCGCAGAAGGAGGACGAGGGTGAGATGGGGAGGGTGAAGTGGAAGGAGATGCGAGGACGGTGGATGTGAATCGAGACTAGGCACAGAGTAGAAGCACAAGGAGGGAGAGAATCCGAGGGGCCGTCCCCCATGCAATCGTGGGGAGTGGCTGCTCGGTTGTGAAAGAGATGCGCCTCTCTGGGTCCCTTTGCAAGTCTATGTAAGTGTGTCTGTGGAAGTCTCTGGTTCTCTGTGTAAGTCTATGCATCACGTAGGAGTATGCGAGTCGCTGGATCTCCGAGTAAGTCTATGAATCTCCACGCAAGTCTGCGGGATCTCGGTGTGAGCAGAGCGGATGCCAATCGAGAATAGGCAACAGAGTAGAAGCACAAGGAGGGAGAGAATCTGAGCGGTCGCCCCCATGCGATGGTGGGAGTTCCGCCTTCGACAGAGACGGCGCCGCGATGCATGTTTAGGTGCCGGGTTATAATCTTACGCTCCGGCGCCAGTAATAAAGGGGGCTCCTCGATTGCAGCGGTGGCCCACCGGAGAGAGCGTGGGAGCGGAGCGGTGAACTTTAATCGTCAAGGCCCGCCACCGCACGGGACACGAGCAGCCCCCTCTCGACCTTCGAGCTGAGACGCGACGGAGCCTGCGGCTTGACGAACTTTCCTCGTCCGCACGCCGCGAGACGTGAACACACCGCCTCTCCGCCGTTACGCAGGCGAATAGGCCCGGCGGGTTTATTCTCCACAGCTGCCAGCACGCGTTGAGATTCATGAAGGGATGACTTTGCAACACTATGCACCACTGTAGTATCTATAGAGTTCCAACGCTTTCGAATCAACAACTGAGAATCGTTATAGGTTATAGGGAGACTTGGTGGCAACGGCGTGGTGACGCTCGTGCCTTACAGCAAAAAGCACCTGGGTTTGATTCCTGACTGGGGGCGCCTTCTGTGTGGAGTTTCTATGTTCTTCCCCTGTTATGCATTGGATTCCTCCTTGTTCTATAGTTTTCTCCCACAACTAAACAAAACACACGCACATAATGTAAACTGGTGTTGGCCAAACAGCCCAATGCTGAAATATCCCCTGGAAATGACTCAATTGGGATTTCTAAATAACACTGCATATTCATAATTTTACAGAGTTTACATATTTACACCACAATTATCTTGCTTACAATGTCACCACTTTCATCTTTAGCAATGCCTTATCGTATAAAAAGGCCCAAGTAGGCCTGCCTTTTCAGATACTGGGCCATTCTCATTGTAGAGAGAGGGCAGTGAGATTGTCTGTTTCATAGAGTGAGATCGTACTTTACACTGTGGTACCAAAATACCCCAAGGAGAGGTGACCTGTGAGCCTTTTAGGTTTAAAATAGGAACCGTGCTCTGTAAACACTGCGCTGCCAACGAGAAAGATAACTTTCAGGTCGACGTCCTCTGGGCGGCCAGGCGGATGGCCAGGTGGATGGTCGGTCGAGTGGAAGGTCGGGTGGAAGGTCGGGCAGAAGGTCAGGGGGATGGCCAGGCAGATGATCAGGTGGTCAAGTGGATGGGTGGGACACGCTGTGGGGTGAAGGGGATGCTAGGCCTGCGCAAAACTCTGTTAAGTCACTGTATTCCTGAATCACAGCCACGTGCTCCATGTAAAATCTGTTTGTGCCGCGGTGGTGTCTGCCTCACCGCTGCACCTCATTGGCTGCAGCGTCAATTGGGCAACAGCCGATTTGGCTCCCGTTCGCCAAAGTCCCGTTTGTGTGGCTGCCTCGCGCGCCCCATTGGCCTGCCAGCTCGAGTAGGCGGAGACGATTTATTATTCTCGTCATAATGGCATTAATTTTATCTTTTGCTGTGCAGCGGCCGGGACTGCTGCGGTGTCGTTGAAGTCGCCCGCGGGCTCGGCAAAAAGCGAGCGCGGTTGGGAGACACGCAGCGGTCCGTCTCGGCTTGCTTCGCGGTCGCTGCGTTGTTTTTGCGACAAAATAACGAAAAAAGGCTGTCGTAGGTTTTACCCCGGTCACTCTCGTTCGAGTCGAGCAGATTTCGCAACGGGTGCTCGCGCGTGCCGACGCTCGCGCGTGCCGACGCTCGCGCGCTCACGCTCGCCCGTCCCAGTGATGAGCGTGAGGGTTTGATTTTCCGCACATATGGCACCAGATTTCACATTGTGCTCTCCGGTTTCGCATATCTGCGCGAGCCGCTGAGGCAACAGCGAGTGCCTGCGTGTTTATTCGGCCAAACGGCCCCCGCGCCCTGCTGGGGCGCATTGTGCCAAACAGGGACACGGCGGCGGCTCCTCCTCGTGCGTGGCGCAGTGCGGTGGAACCACTGCCCCCCCCCGATTGAAGCGCCGTCGCGGAGGAGATGAGGAGATCCCCTCTCGAGGGGACAGCCTCGCCGGCGTTGCCAACTCCTCAAAGCGGAAGGTCGCCAAACGGAGCTAGAATATTCACCAGATGTCGCTGGATAGACCTTCCAAATTCGGCCCTGCCAGACAATTTGCCAGATGTTACAAAGAGTGAATTTGTACAGGATGCTTAATGCTTATCTGCAATCGCCCCTGAATCTGCATCTCATCTCAAAAAGTCACTCGGTTTGACGCTCCTCACTTTTACGAGATATATCGTCACCAGCGGAACCCACAAAGTCACTAGATTTGGCGAAGATTAGCACGGTTGGCTACGTATGGCACGATAGTAGTTCAGCGTAAATAAAACAAATACGCGAAGTTGTCAACACTGATCCTGGCTGCGAGGTGGGAGTCGGTGAACGACGTAATCGTCACGGAAAGTGGTTCTGTTGTTGTCTTGGGCACAGCGGCTCGTATTGGCAGCAACCGCGCTCGGGTTTGCGTGCAAACACACGGCAGTTTGGTGCCGTATGGCGGATCTCATTCACGTGTTGGCAAATGTCGCTCAGCCTCGTTTGTTTTTAGCGAAAGGACCACTGGGCTACGTAGCTCTTTTTCAGAAGCGACCTGGCCACAAATGAGATAGCTCCATGAAGTGGCCGAATAAACGGAAGTCAAAATCGCAATTAATTCACTTATTTTTGGCGACTCCGTTTCACCGCGCACATAAATGCCGCGACCCACCTGGCGCGGATCATTCTGTTGTCGTGCCGTCCAAGCACAGTGAGGACGAATGCGCAGAAGAAACAAAACTTTTAAACGTTGATTATCGCATCGTGTAGAGCTTGTCGGGAGGGATAGATTGCCGTACCGTTCGCTTTCAATAGACATAAGATGACGTCGCGACGCAGTTTATGCGAGAGCCAGGGGCTTCTGGGACCCCGGGGTCCCGCCATAAGGTTAATTTATTGCAGCCAAATACTCTTAAATACATGTTTCTAAACATTTTGGAGCAATAGGATTGGCCGAAATTCCCCAAGGCGATAGGATTTGGCCGTTTCGTTGAAAGTCCTGCTCTTGTGTGTCAAGTGGAGTCATTGTTTAACTTTGTTTTTTTTTATTCCGGGATTTAAAAGAAGCATGTCACGGCGTGCGGTGTCGTCCAAGTGGTGCTGCCGGTTCCTCATATTGCCGAGTGCAGATTGGGAAATCGGTGTGCCCCGGTCAACAATGCCCTTCGTAGCCGAACAAAAGCAACAGGACACAGTCCAAGCCGTGCTCAAGGCAAACGAATAACGGTCGGTTGCGGTGCCTCACCGCCGCCAAAGTGTAACGGTCGGCACGCTGGGCGCGCCGTCCAGAGGTCCGCCGGTTCGATTCAATCTCCCGGCGCGGCAGTTGAAACAATTAGGCAAGCTTTTTTTTTAAATCCCTTGCGCCTCCTTTGTCCCCCCATCCAGAGCCCGTCCCTGGGGGTACACGGCGAATTGGGGCGACCGCCCCGGGCCCCGCGCTTTGGGGGGCAATACTTCATTTGAAGGCGTTGCAGGGCCCACAGTTGGATTTGCCCCGGGCCACGCACTGCCTATGGACGTCCCTGCCCCCAGCAGTGTAAATGGGCTCACCACGGTTAGTCTGTGATCGGTAAGTTGTGTGTGGTGGGGTAAAGTGCGGGTACTCCACCTCTTCCAGCTTGTCAGCATGGAACAGTAAGGTTGGGCAAGTTCCCTTTGGAGGAGCTCCAGAGCTATCTCTCGTGGAGCAACTGCTTGTTCACACCTCTGCTGGCCTTTTAACTTCTTACCGTGACATTCTTTGGATGTTGTGGATACGCGCACCGCCTGTCCGTGCCAAGTGGCGGCGGCTCGATGGGATGGATCTGGCTGGGGAGGAACAAAATTTGGATCCTCGGTTGAGCCAACCTCTGTTGCGAGCGATATCATTAGAAGAGAAATAAAGCTTTACAACTTGACGTACCGTTCATCAAAAATAAATGCAGTGGTTTTTCCACCGTAACGAGCATTGGAAATTGCTCGTCTTCTTTTTACAGCCCCAAGCCCGTGGTGTAAATTCCACATTTCTATGGTGGGACCAGGTACAATTAATAGGACAAACACTGCCGACTCTCTGCTGTTTAGTTGGTTAGTTGTATGAGTTTTTACTGATGTTTCCGCATAAAATTTTTGGGCAATATTTTTTGGGGAATTTTATTTCCCCCCCTCGCCAGGTATCCCCCCCCCCCCCCCCCAAATGAACTCTAATTACTCTTTTATGGTTTTGCAAATTCGACCTCTTTGGCTTTTAGGTGACGGGCTAAATCCGGAGAATCGGAAACTGTGACGAGAGCAGACGATGCTCGCTGGGTCGGCGCCGCGCAGATCCGGGATGCGCGTCCCGGTTTCGGGCCGCCCGTGATGAAGTTGGGTTTTCCGCTGGAACCAGTTGATAGCCTCCTGGCCGATTAACAGTGAACGCACAGAAACATTCCGTCACGTGAAATTTGGAATTCGTTTAATTCGGTGAACAGTTCTCCGCGACACGGTGTGTAGGAAAGGGCAGTATTCCCGCGAGGTGGAATAAATTCGAACTCTGGTGGCTGGTCTCATGGCGCCGTGCGCTAATCGCCGCGACACAGCCACGCCCCATTACTGGTATAGAAGGCTCGGTGATAACTCTTAGGACGCGATACCGTGCTTGCTGTTGTGACGGTGACGGGAGGTGGCTGTTGCGTCACCGTGTGCCCAGTCATTTGTGGGGTTTTGTTTTTGTACATGACGTGCGACGCTGACGCAGAGGGCTCGGTGCTCTGCGGTGGCATGATGCGAATGGGCGGCTGGCACAAAGCGCGTCCGTGCAGCTGACGCCCCTCTCCCTGAATTACCTGGCTCTGGCGTTGAGGGCCGTCCTCCGTCCAGACCGGGTTTGAGTGCCATCTGCGTTGCGTCTGTTTGCGCTTTGCGAGTGATGGACACGGCTCTCGTCTTGGCCGCTTGCGCGCACGTCGAACGCTTGACGTCGATCCAAGTCTTGCTGCTTACGACCGCAAGAGACCAGCGTGCGATGTGCGAAGGTCACGCAAAGGTCACATCTATCGTCGGCACGTGGAGCGGCGTTGTGGAGAAGCTATTGACTGCGTTGTCCGAGTAGGCAGCTGTTTAACACAGGGAGCTTCGTGCAGGTGACCGAGTGGCTCAGAGGTCGAGTGCGCTGAGATGGCACCGCTGAAAGCCCGGGTTCCCAAGTGGAGTTTATGGTCTCAGCCTGGTCACCGATAAATGCACAAAAGAACACTGCATTCAATCTGATTCTGCACCTAAGTTGGCTACATTCCAGGCCTGAGTATGAAATATTGATTTGACTGTCTCGTGACGAATCTCACTCTCATATGCACAGGGGGTGGGAAGTGCTGCCCGCTGCTGTGTGGACCAGAGGTCACTTGAAGGGATCTCGGAGGTAGCTCTGTGATAACCGCTTCCTTTGGCCGTCCTCTCGCACAGAGCGTTGCACCGCTGTGCGAGATCATCCAAAGGGATCCCTCGTCTCGTGGCACGACGACCGTTGCACGATTGGAATTAAATCTGAGAAGTAATATATTTATTTATAGCACAGGGAACGTGCTTCGCTTCCTCGCCTCTCGCTCGTTTATCTGAAACGAAAACAGAATGTAGGCCCATCTCTTTGTGCAACGCGTCGTACTTAACGACGCCGCTAATCAACAGCAGCAGCGACACCGCCGCCTTTTTCTTTTTAAGCCGTGCCCAGCAGATTTCCCAACTGTGAACTGCGTCCCAATTTTTTTTGTGGGTGGGTGAGGGGTGGCTGTGGGGGGTGGCTGGGGGATGGAGTGGGTGGAGGGGGGGGGCGGGATTGAGAATTCTGAAAACAGGGCCACTTTGCTGTTGAATGCCACGCTCGGACGTGTGCGCGTGTGTGCGTGTGGCTGGGGCTCTGGGTGGAAGGCGGGGGGGGGGAGTGTGGCGTCGGGGGCGGACTCCGTGAGAGGGGCAGCGCCTGCCCCTCAGGCAGGGCAGGGCTGGCTGGGTGGCGGTGGGGCAGGAATTCATCCCCGGCGCTGAGGCTTGGATTGGCTAGGGCGAGGGTGTGGCTTCCAGCGATTGCACAAGCCCTGCTTGTTTCTACCATTCATTCGCGCTCAGGAGTTGCATACAAATCTCGCAGAAAAGCCCAGGGCTTGATCGCTTGTGGCCGGCTCCGTGTGCAGACACCCGGCTCACCGCCGCCGCCGCCGAAGCTACGAGCGAGACGACGTCCGGCGTACACGGAGACTACACGAGCAGGCAAGTGACTCGGAGGCGACACGTGGAACGCGACGCGTGGCTCGCCGTCCAGGTGCCGGAGGAAGTTGCTTCGCACCCCCGGAGCGGTGACGGAGTGTCGTTGCTCACGCGCACGCGAGCACGTGGCCTTGTTGGTAATCGTCGGCTTGGCTCGAGGTGTCCGTAAAGTCCGCCCCCGTGCCGCACTTTCTTGGGTCGTCGTTGCCAGCGCTTGAGTTCACGCCAAGGCGTTGGTTTGCGGGTAGAGGGGTTGTGGTTTTTTTAGGTTGGGTTGCTCATGGAATGCGGGCTGAGTGGAACCCCTTGAAGCTCTTTCGCATCTTGCGCCCAGCAGTGCGCAGTTCATAATACAGGTTTTTTGGGTTAGATCGCGTATATATCTTGTACGCGATTTAACCCAAAACCAAAGAAACCTGTATTATGGATGATGTTGTTCGCGGAATACTTTTTTTCTAGATTTGAAGTTTGTTCGTGGAAGCCGACGTGTTTAACAGTGCGCAGTTGATGTACGTTTAAAAGGCGTGCGTGTGGGATACAATGTGGATTTACACAGCGTGTCGACACCGTCCCAGGTATACCGTGTTGACACGGTGCGTGTGGAGGATTTTTTGCTTTTTAGAGAGGCACTCGTAGGTCACTGCAGGTCGATGGGTCTCTGGATGCGTGCGAGTCTTGGGTGTCTCTGTTGAGTCCGTGCAATATAATTAATCAAAGACGCTGTACAGAAGCGGTGGGCACACCGTATCAGTTTAATAGACGCAGTCAGCCATAGATAAGAAGAGATTCATCTTAAGTTCAGCACAGGATATGTATTGAACTAAGTACAATTTACGTTTCTAAAGACTTTTTCAAAATGACGATTGTTTTAATTGATTCACATTGAGCTTATCTCGGTGCAGGTGTAGTGAGCTGAGGAATGTGGGAAGTGTTGCCTCTGATTTTGAGGAATTGCAGAATCCTGACACACCCCACAGGGTCTCTGTCCACATTCTTCTCCAGTTGACCTGAGGTCAGCTTCTCGGCCCATCCAGAAACCCCAACTGTCCCCTAGAACAAATGTATACGACACGCGGATACGGTGCCATGCAAACAGCTTGCAGCTTCTGTGCCACGATTGTAAAAATACTGTGATATTATCCTTCTTGGTTCTTTCGGTAAAGTCACGTAGAATGGAAATAGTAAAATAATAAAAATAAACATAATAAAAATTTTTTTATGTTTTATTTGTATTATTTTATATAATTTCCATTCTACGTGACTTTACCGAAAGAACCAAGAAGATGAATCCCTGCAGTCACGAAAACTGCGATATTCGTTTTCGTTGTTGATGGCGTCGTAAACAAGAACCACATTTCTACATTGCCCGTAAGGATATTTACAGCCCTTTGCAACTCCACTGTTGGACGAAGGCCTTCCCCCAATCGTTGCTCGTCATCTAGGTAGTTCGACTACACTTCACCGCACTGGTCAGTGATGTTAGCCGTGCCCCGGTGAAAGACCCACGACCAGCTCCGTTGCAACACGAGTAAAGAATAACAATGGCGTAATCACTAAGTTAGCGTAAATACAACGGACTGTTCTGTTACGATAAGCGTGCCATCGTGAGTATATTCTAACTCCACGCGTAAATAAAGACCCCGTTTAGTCCACCAGCCCTGTGCCGTGAAGAAGGCCCATTGCCTGAAACGTCACCTATAATATATTTTTACTTTTAAGACCACGGTGTTATTGACAAACGCTTTGAGTTCTTATTATCAGTCTATTATTGGCATTCCAGATCAATGTTATCCAGCAGCGCTTGTTTAAGCAAGCAAATAAACCGTGGACTGATTTTAATCTCCTGGACCTCATCAGCAGTGTCAGGCTCGTGAAACAATTGCTGCCGGGATCACCAGACGCGGGATTGGCGAGAGTGCTGCTGCTGCTATTGCGGGCTGGCGCATCGAACCTCGTCGCCGCTGTGCAGCGCGGGATAGACACCCCCACCTCCTCGTGCGATATTCCCGCTGTCGGTGAGCGTGACGATGTCGCGTTCGCCGATGGCTATCCAATGTCGCGAGTTGTACGTGTAAGGGCCCAATTTTCGATTTGAATACTTTACCTTGTACTCGGTGATATCACGTGACCCCCGGTGCCTCTGGAGGCCACTGTCGTTCATTGGCTGTGTACGGTGCATTGAACTTCTTTCGCACCCTACGTAGCCAACATTTATAACGCGCATCATGTAAACTTAACAAAGGGACAATCAGGGACGTGGGAGGTAACTTCGAGAAGAGAAACGTCTTCCGATTCCGACAGTAGGACACCGCCGACAGCGCCGTGCGGCGGCAGCCGAGGGGACGACCGGCGCCGCGACGGAGCAACGACGACGATGGCCTCGTCAGGTTGGAGACACTCGAGGGGGGGGAGGGGCGGTGGTTGAGGGGGCCTTGACGAGGAGGAGGCCGTTGTGAAACAGAACGTAGGATGAGACGGCGGTAGCTAAAGAGGAACAAAGGCATTGATCCTTGCAGCGAATGGTGGGGTGGGGGGGTGGAGAATCAATATGGGCTTGGTGCTGCCCCGTCGTTGGACTTATTGGGATTTTATTTTTCTTACGAACCGTTAAACTGGAATTTTTTTTATTTTCCTGCCTATTTGTTTGTCCGAAATGATAGACTGGAAGCTGCTGTGGGGTTGTTTGTCCAGATAGGGTAATTCATTAACCTACCGGGTTATCCTATCGGAGAAAGTCCGTAACCTCGCCCTGTGTATTTATTAATAGCCCCTTGATGAATTTAAAAGCTGGCAAAGCGGGGCACGTGCGCCGTTTGCAGGGCACGGCTGTCCAGCCCGGCTCCCTCCTGGTGCCATCGCACCGAACCTGGCGTCACGTCGAAATTGCAATTGCGTCACTTGTAAGCAATCACAATCCAATTGGCACTTCAGCGAAGAATGCCGCTGTAGATGTCATTGTCGGTGACCGCAGGGCTGCGTCGGACGCTGTGGGAGAATGTCCTCAGATTGTTGAGGTGAAAGTCTCTGGGGATGAGATGGGCCCCCACCGCACCCTGTCCAATTTAACCAGAACCAGAATCTTTACTTAGACTGCGGGAGGAATCCAACGAGCTATGAAGCTTGTTTCTGCACGTGTCCAGTAAACCTCTCTTCGTAGCCTAGCACCTGGTCCCATCCGACCCGCGGATCCCGGTGCGGGTTTCCCCTGTGCAATTGCACCGCCTGCACACTCGATAACCACCGCAGTGATGGGCTTGCGACGTCGACGGGGGGAGGGCGGGCGGGGGCGGCGGGGGCCGGGCGTTGGCACGGCACGATGGGTTCACGACCTCGGGCCAGGATGGGACGAGGCGTGAGAGAGAGATGCGTGCCATCGGGCCATGTCCAGGGGCCGTCCCCGCGTGGGTGGCGAGCCCACCCTCCAATGGGTGGAGTGCCCACCCTCCAATGGGTGGCGAGCCCACCCTCCAATGGGTGGAGTGCCCACCCTCCAATGGGCCGTCGGCAGGTCCCACCAGCGGTGGCTCCACTGCCCTCCGTTCCGCCTGCCGCGTCCTCTCTCGACTCCTCCTGCCCTCGCTGTGCCCCCCCCACTCCCTTGCCCCGGCGTGCCACCGCGTCGCCTCGCGTGCCACCGCGTCGCCTCGCGTGCCACCGCGTCGCCTCGCGTGCCACCGCGTCGCCTCGCGTGCCACCGCGTCGCCTCGCGTGCCACCGCGTCGCCTCGCGTAGCACCGCGTCGCCTCGCGTGCCACCGCGTCGCCTCGCGTGCCACCGCGTCGCCTCGCGTGCCACCGCGTCGCCTCGCGTGCCACCGCGTCGCCTCGCGTGCCACCGCGTCGCCTCGCGTGCCACCGCGTCGCCTTGCGTGCCACCGCGTCTCCTCGCGTAGCACCGCGTCGCTTCATGTGGCACCGCGTCGCTTCATGTGGCACCGCGTCGCCTCGCGTAGCACCGCGTCACCGAGACGTACCGGCGTCCCGGTTGGACTCCGCCGCCTGGCTCCGCATCTTTAACATCGGAGACGAGTCGCCGCTGTTTATCTCGGCGTTTAGAGGCAGCCACTTGCCCAGGGGGAGTCTGGCAGCCTGGGGGGGCGGGCGGGGGCGGGGGGTGGGGGGTGGGAGCCGTGAGCCGTGCTCTATGATGCTCATGAGCACTTGTGGTTTGACATCAGCGTTTTGAACGTGGCTGGAAAACGGACCAGGTCGTCGGTAAATGGCGTGATACAAATAGCAGCACGACTGTCCCTGGCTGGCGGCCCCTCGTGACGCTGTCCAGGTGCTGAAGAGGAGCCCAGGGCCCCAGCGTGACTCCTCTTTGCGTTATTCAGCTGAGCTCTTTGTCGCGTTCTGGCGGACCTGACAAGAGGACAGGCCCTGGCAAGGCTTTGCCGGTGAACCTTCGCTCCGTGGAAGGTCGTTTGTGTTCTCTGGTGCCCCAGTAGTCTGGAACTCCCTTCCCCTAGCCGTCCGTGCCGTAGACTCCCTTAAATCCAGGCTCAAGCCCTTCTGCTTCTCCTCTGCCTATAAATCCACATTGTGTTGTATGCTCGTCTTTGGGTCTCTATATCTGTCTGTGATCTCTATGTCTATGGTCTCTAAGTAAGTCATTGGCTCTCTAAGTAAGTCTCTGGGTCTCTGTGTAAATCTATCTGTCTCTATGTAAGACTATGGGTCTCTATATAAGTATATGGGTCTCTGCGTAAGGCTATGGGTTTCTATGTAAGTCTCTGGGTCTCTGTGCAAGTCTCTTCTGTCCTAGCCTCTATTAAGAAATTATAAAATAAACAACGTAAGGTTTTAAAGTCACAACATAATTTTCCCAACACCCGGGGCAACCCTTATATAAGCGTCACTGCTATCAGTAGCAAGGCTTGTTTTTCCAAAATAAAGAAGCATGTATCTACTCGTCACGTTACTCTGTGTAGTTTTGAGTATGTGCCGCGATTATGCAAGCTGTTTGTCGCTTGGGGCGTATATGCACACCCATTACATTATGACAATCCCCGAAGTGCTGAGCACGGAGCGCAGAGCTCGGAACGCCGAGTGCAGAGCGCTGAGCTCGGAGCGCGAGTCTTGCGGCCCTGGGGTGGAGCACGCGGTGACCCCGCAGCGATCGCGCGTGGGCTCTCCGCCCGTCACACGGCCCCCCCAGCGAGTTCATTCAGGCACGTTCGCGTTGACCGCTGCGATGCCACGTGTTCCTGAGCGGAAACGCCGTGTGGCTCGACACTCGAGCACAGAAAGAAAAATAAAACCCGTCGGTGACTTTGTGATTACGCGTTCATCGCAGTGCCCCGGAACGTGTTGGCCAAGTTTTTAATTGGTGCTCGTGCATCAAGAGGGCTTTCATTGGCGGTGGCCGGGCAGCTCAGCCGAGTATGCACCGCTCCGAACCTGGGTTTAAATCCAGGTTGCAGCCGCCTGTGATTCTTTTTTTTATCTCACCACGTTCTCAAGTCTCGTGAGTCGATGATCTCAGCCTGGTCTCCAATCACTGCACACGCACACGCACAAAATCACATTCAGTTTGATTGTGCACTTAATTTGGGTAAATTCCAGCAGTGAGAATTTTTTTTAAAAAACATTATGAGTGTCACTGTCACGTGATGAACATTCCTACTCTTAGTTCTTTCGGTAAAGTCACGTAGGTAACCTACGTGACTTTACCGAAAGAACTAAGAGTATGAATCCTTGCAGTCACGAAAGCTTCAAATCTAGAATGAACATTCCTCTCCGTGGCAGAGCAGATGGAAAAGTACTGCCCTCTGCTTGTGTCGACCAGAGGTCACTTGAGATTTCACAGGTAGCTCTACGGCACCCGCTTCCACGGTCCGTTCTCTAACAGGGCAGGGTTGCAGTGTTCTAGCGAGGGATCTGAATGCACACTCAGTCTCGTGACACGATTCAGATTACAGGCAGGATTAAATTGTCGAAAAGGATCGTACTTTTTATATTTGATTAAAAATATATCGTACTTTTTTATATTTAATACAAAAATATAGTACTTTTTATATTTAATTTGAAAAAAAGATCGTACTTTTTTCTTTACTAAAAAAAAAGATCGTACTTTTTAATATTTAATTAAAAAGGTCGTTCGGTTCAACTTAGCCGAGAGTGAAAACGGGTCCCTTTTGCCTTTTATAATCGATGGGAGCTGTGCGTGTGATCCAACGGTCGATACTTAATCTCCGCGACTGTGGTGCCAGAAGGATCGAAGCTTTGACCCAAGTTGGGCCAGCCACCGTGGCATTGATGTCAAAGAAAATAAAAACAACATCCACTCATGGATTCAACAAAACATCCACTCAAAGATTAAAAAAAAACTCTGTGCGCTCCTGCGCAAGCATACGGCAACTCCACCCACCCCCTCCCCTCTCATCTCACTCTCAAACCTCTCCCCTCTCTCTCACTCGACTCCCCTCCATGAGTTATCCTGTCTCTCCCCCTCTCAGCTCACTACACTCACCTCGAGTCAACTTTTGCACAGTGGGAGGTCGCTCAAACTCCTCTGCTGCCCTCATAGTCATAAGCTCCTATGCCCCTGTTTTCAGTTTCAGGCTCCAGTCCTCTGTTTGTATGCTCTGTCTACGGCTCCGTCTCTTTCTCCGTTCAAAGTAAACTTGCCCACTGTTTATGTGCAGCGCGTTGAGACGCCGTCGCATGTAGATGCCGTATGAATCCACGTTGTACTGTAACTGTACTGATCAAGATCAAGAAGCCATGTTGACCGAATCCATCGATGCCACCACACTTCGTCAATGCTTTCCCCCCTTCCCAACAGATTCCCCAACAGCGGCTGCGCAGTTGACACGTGACCTGCAAGGTCCGCTTGAACACCCTCCAACCATCACGTGCTCCTACTTAGGTCTTCTCTTCCCCTTGGTGGCCAGACTCGTGGAGACCACTCCAATGCCCTTATCGCTAATCGGCCCTCCTCCTCCCCTATTCTGCGCCCACCCGGGGCAAGTGGTTTGTGCTACAGCCAATATCTCCAACAACTCCACTGCAGCCACTTTCCCTTCTGGCCTCCCTCCATCGAGTACCCCCCCGCCTTGCCGCGTAATCCCTCGCGTCCATCCCGGACCCCTGGCGCCCGGGTATTGGACACTGTTCCAAAACCCCGCGTCCTGATCCCAAGCACGTCGCGATCCAAACCGCGTCCTGATCCCAACCGCGTCCTCTCAAACGTGTCGCGATCCCGACCGCGTCCTGATCCCAACCGCGTCGTGATCCCAACCGCGTCGTGATCCCAACCGCGTCCTGATCCCAACCGCGTCGTGATCCCAACCGCGTCCTGATCCCAACCGCGCCGTGATCCCAACCGCGTCGTGATCCCAACCGCGTCCTGATCCCAAGCACGTCGCGATCCCAACCGCGTCCTGATCCCAACCGCGCCGCGATCCCAACCGCGTCGCGATCCCAACCGCGTCGCGATCCCAACCGCGTCGCGATCCCAACCGCGTCGCGATCCCAACCGCGTCGTGATCCCAACCGCGTCGCGATCCCAACCGCGTCGCGATCCCAACCGCGTCGCGATCCCAACCGCGTCGTGATCCCAACCGCGTCCTGATCCCAACCGCGCCGCGATCCCAACCGCGTCGCGATCCCAACCGCGTCGCGATCCCAACCGCGTCGTGATCCCAACCGCGCCGTGATCCCAACCGCGTCGTGTGCCGCAGGGAGCCATGCTTCAAGTGGGAGTGGTGAGTGGTGGCCTGCGGGGCCGGTGCCTGCGGAGGCTCGCAGCGTGCCGGGTGCCGGGCCAGACGCGGCAGTACAGCAGCGAGCCGCTCGACAGCGTGCACAAGCCCATCAAGAAAGTGCTCGTCGCCAACCGAGGTGAGGGACGGCGCTCCATCGCTGATTTGTTATAAAAAATCTGAATGTATAAACGCGGCCCCAAAACGTCACATGGCCAGCAACAAGCGGCACTAGCAAAGTTGCAATGGATAGAGAGTGTCATGCATTTTCTTGAGTTGAGCAAGGTTATTCAATTGTAAGAGCTTGGGGTAGAAGAGACGATAATGGGAGGGAAATCCAAAGTGCATTATTGTGAGTGAAGAAGCAGAAAGAGGAGTGAGGTGACCTGGAGTGTGGTGAGTGGGTGAGTGGGTGGGTGGGTGGGTAAGTGAGTTAGTAGGTGGGTTAGTCGGTGAGTGTATTGTTGTGACCTGCAGTGTGGTGGATGAGACGATCAACGTGGGTTGAGGAGTCTGAGTGAAGTTCACAGGAACAGTAACGATGGTAGGTAGTAGCAATAGAAGAGTGACAAAGGGGTGAGGTTGACCGCCCGGGGGTGATCGAGGAGGTGAGTGCCTTATCGTCAATCACCCTGTGCTTTACTTAGAATTGTACCACGCACAGCGAGGTAGGAACCGTACGTGCGACGCCATGGAGCTTTCCCGTACGTCGCCACTATTTTAGCTGCCTTCCACTTTCATTCCTTTCATTGATGAAAATGTGTCGCCTGTAAAACCCCCAGAGATGGAACATCTCAATCGCAATGGTGTCCAGGGGGTGACGTTACACAGGTTTGCCTAACACGTGTTGACACGAGCGTGTGAAGATCTGTAACTAACTCGGTAGACTTTCATACAATGGCCATGACACCACAAGCTAAACTTGTAAATAAATAACAAAGGTAAATAATTCAATGGTGCACCGGCTCATCTAGAATGTACTCTAGCTGTAGCAATCGCGCATGTAGTCGTAATAGAGTAATTAAATTAGTTGAGACTGGCGATGCATATGAGTGTGTCTGAGAAGTCATCGCATGTTCAAGCTAAATAAAGCACACATGGTAACTGGTATTGGCCAAACATCCCGATGTTGAAAAAAAAATTCCTGCAAATTTCTCCTTTGGGATCACACACGGCAGCAGCCACCCGTACTGTGAAAACTTGGCAAGACCCTCCTTGAGACTCGGTGAGGCTTCCCTGGGTACACAAGCTTATCGATAATCAAATAATAAAGTCGCTCATAAACGAAACGAAACAAGTTTTTAATTTTACCAGGTAAGGCCCACTGAGCTATATAGCCCTTTTTCAGAGGCGACTTGATTACAAATGATTGTTCAACGAAGTGGCTTATCATCACGTGAAAATGTAGAGCAGCCAAATACTCTGAACGCGTGACGTTGATTATAAATGTGGAGGGAAAAACCGGAGGACCCGGAGAAAATGCCACTGCGGCCACGGGGAAAACACGCTCATCCCCACATTTGGCGTTACGAGTCGAGACTCGGACGTGGAAGGGGGCGGCGGGGGGGGGCTGGTGGGGGTTAACGGGCGACGACCCCGCTGACTTTGTGTTTTGTTTGCGTCGTGGCGCTAGGGGAGATCGCGACGCGAGTCTTCCGCGCGTGCACGGAGCTCGGCATCCGCACGGTGGCCGTGTACTCGGAGCAGGACAACGGGCAGGTCCACCGGCAGAAAGCGGACGAGGCCTACCTCATCGGCAAGGGCCTGGCGCCCGTCGCCGCCTACCTGCACATCCCCGACATCATCCGCGTGGCGCAGGTCAGAGGTCGTGGTCGCTGGCGCGAGCTGAGTCGAATGTCCGTTACGGGAAATCTTATTTTATTTTTTGTTGATTTATGTGGGTTTGGTCTTTTTGATTCATCCTGTAATGTGGTTGGTTTTTGCCCCGATTTCTATTTGTTTCCGTCGGTGTCAAAGTGAGTTCCTGCTCTCGTGAGTGTTGAGGTGGTGCCAATCTCCTCCCCCTTTACAGCCCTGAGCGCCCCACTAGGCTGCATGGGTCAGGACCGTGCAGTGGAGCCCGAGGTCACGAACCCTCTCTGCGTTGACCTTCAACGCAGAGAGGGTCTGTATGCATGGCGGATTTTGTCTCCGTGTTCTGGATTCCTCCCTCCGTGGAGCCAAACTCTCCCGCACCTCCGATTAGCACGGTTGGCTACGTACGGTGTGAAAGAAGTTCAACATATGTGCATACGTTAATGGACCCGGTCAAACCGCCTAATGAACGTAGGACCCTCATGAAAACGAGTCTGAGGCTTCGTGAGACGCTGCTGCATAAAGGACATTTCTGGTATTTGTTTGCTTGGGGTGGGAGTGGGGAACAGGACCGTCTTGTTGACTCTGGGACTTTCTGTGCCAGAGTGTCCGCCTTTGTGCCACATTTGTTTTGTGAATTACGTTTGAGAGACCCTAGACCTGCTGTTTACAGGCCCTGTTTGTTTTATGATATCGTGATGCGATTGTGGTAAACATCTCTGTGTATGAAGAGCAACGGAGAGGGCTCCCTCCGCTTAGTTCGCTTTGGTCTGGAGCAGATTAAATAATAAGTGGAGCTAGCTTGAGTAACGCAATTGAAAGGCGATATCGGTCGAATGAAAGGCACGGCCTCGGTAAACAGCCGAGCCGCACAATGACAAAGATCCCCCGTATAGCCTGTAACAGACTGTGCTGTTAGCGAGCACCTACGAAGGCCGGCACGGCACACGAGGGGGTGGGTGGCCCGCACCACGCCCGGACGCCTTTTGTTTCCTTCATGGCGATTTTTAAACCCTGCACCAGGTACCTATTTGAGGCCGAGTCGACCTAGGGGGGAGGCTCAGGACCAGTTTAAATATTCTCCACTGTTATTGGTTGTGCGTGGGAATCGAACTCTGGTCACCAGGTTTGTAGCGCACTACGCTAACCGTTGCACCGCCGCTCCCCACACAGACACACGTGTGTGCGCACAGTAACGGTGGTCATGGGTAATCTCGGCTAAGGCCCTTTGAGAAAGCGTTTTGACATTTTCACACCCTGCTGTTTTATTAGCTCCTCATCATAGCTAGTCACAGGAGTTATTTATTTATTACAATTACGCTTGCTTGCCCAGGGAAATCCTCACCGAGTCTTTAAGACTCTCTGTCAGGAGGATCCTGCAAAGTTGTTGCAGCAGAGAGGGCATTGTTGCTGTGTATAACTTCAATTGAGTAATTTGAAGGGAATTTTCTTTGCTAATTTTTGGCATGTTACATTTTTTTAGCTTTTCTTGTGTGTTCCCGATATTCATATGAATCCCAAATCTCCTAAACGCATCGCTGGTTAGGTCCACGACAGGCTCCGACCGCGCGTAGCTCCGCAGAGTCTTGTAAAGCAAAAACAGACGTCCATTAATTTCGCCCATCATGCTGTTGTTGTGATCTTCTTCTTCGTCGCCTGGCCCCATGCACACGGGGTCGGTGGCGCCGCTCCTCACCCTCATTCTCCACTTTGCCCCCTCGACCTGCTGCCCGAGACCAACGCTGGCCATACCCTCCTTGATCCTGTCTCTCCTGCTCACCGCTGCCCTGCCTCTGGGTCACGTGACTCCTACGCCCGCCCGCAGAACCCACCGTCCCACATGTTCACCATCCGTCCTCGGGATGCGTCTCCCCCCCCCACCGCCTCAATCTCGCAGGCATCTGCTCGTCACGTCTCCCCACTTGGCACCAGTCGCTTTTTGTTATTGTGATCTCTGCTGACAATTACATGGAATTATGCTTTTATGCAAGTGTCCCTGATTACACATTGCCGAAGTCGCTGCTTATGACACCGATACCATCGGCTCGTATACCGACATAGCGCGCTGGGGCATGGAGTGCCCTGGCTATGACGCTGGTGGTTCTGCTGGTGATGCAAATGGTACTCCGACGAACTGACCTTGCCATGCACGCTGGGATGGTGATGGCGCATTCAGTTTCGTGCAAGTGTCAAACCATTGACTTGTTCCATAACTGAGCCTTATCTTCAGAAGCTAAGATCATCCCCTTCAAAGTGACACTTCCCATTCGGTATTGTTTTATTGAGATGATTATGAAATGTTGGCTGTGAGGTGGCCCAGTTTATGGAACTGCTCTGGTGATGGCGGTGGTTGTTGTTGTTGTGACATTGGTGCATCCAGCCAACTGTGGTAGGGCCCTGTCAGTGGCATGAGGCTGCCCCGGCAATGATTGATGCCAACCTGTAAATCATTCTCCATCTCACAGAGACATTTCTGCAGCCTCTGTGGGTTTTACACTTTCATGCGACAACCCTCTGTGATACCACAAATAACAATACAAATAATGTCTTGATTCATTTATCGAGGGGGGCCTCAAAATATTTATTTACGATCCTGTAAATGAGACGTCTGACCTGTTCACTTTTGTATTCATTTATTCAAATCCCATGTGAGAATTTTACTTTTGTTCCACATTTGTCAACTTTTGTCGGGTTTAACCGTCAATTTTAACACGCCCCACTGTAAAGTGCTGGCTCCAATCTCCAATCTGGCTGCCCTCTCGACTGAAGAAGGGGCATTGCCTGAAACGCATAAATTTTTTACGCACATATCTTTCTTATGGGATGGTGTTAATGGCGAAGGTGGTTATATTTTTGTTTGCATATTTAGATTTTATTCAAAAATATATTTCTACACATGCAGTTGCAAAAAAATTCCTGTATTCAACGGGTCCTGAGATGTGCTCGCGTTCAGATGCTAAATCTGCGTTTGGAGTAAACTCGAGCACCCGGACAAAAAAAGAACAAGTACAAAGGGATAACATTCAAAGGACAACAAAGATTGGTTCATGAACCCGCTTGCGGAACTGCTGCCTCCAGCACTTCTCGGGCATTTCCCAAACCTGCGTCACCCCCACCGACCCTCGAGTCCGCAGCGCTGGAGCACATGCGTGGTCCACGAACCCACCCCCCCCCCCCAGCTGCTAAAGTCAACGGGCTAGCGAGAAGAATGCTGTCAATATTTTTTTTTATCTTCTTGGTTCTTTCGGTAAAGTCACATAGAAGGGAAGTAATAAAATAATCAGCTGAGGGACGGCTGCTTGCGTTGTGGCCGAAACGTCGTGAGAATTATTTTATTATGTTTTAATTTTATTATTTTATTACTTCCCTTCTACGTGACTTTACCGAAAGAACCAAGAAGATGAATCCCTGCAGTCACGAAAGCTTTAAATCGAAAAATATTTTTTTTCCACGGAACTCTGCGAGTTTCTGCTCAAAGCGATTTGGCACTCGAGTCCTCTTCGCTGATGCCACGGAGGTAATTTAACAAGCGTGCAATGGAGCACGACTGAAATTCGAATCGAACTCGACAAAACACCCGTTCCCCGTGAGTTGTTTGCGACGAGTAGAGGTCGAGATAAACCCCTAACGCATTGCAGGCGAGAGTCGTCGGAGCCCTCGGCGATCGTATTGCGATGACCCTTTACTCCCCGACGCGTTACCCCTTTGACTCGCTGGCCGCGTGGTGCGGGCATGCCCGGCGTTACTGTGGTTATTACGGTGCATCGTTAGCTATAAGGTCCGCCATAAAATAATATGATTATCGTCCGCTTTGCAAAATATCGTAATAGTTCATAGTTTTACTTGAAAAAAACGTCTCATTTTCTGACTTATATTTGTAAAACAACAGAAAAATAAATAGCTCACCATTTGACTCCTGTGAAAGTTAATTAAATAATTGATGTCACATGTTACTGACAGCACGTGCATTGTAACAAATGATTAGGAACGTATGGCAGTCTCATGTTGCGTGAACTGCATTCAAATAACTTCAAACGTTATCTGTATTCTCACGAGAAGTATGGCAGAGCGCAAAACACGACACCACCGAATTTATAATCGCAAATACAAGGTTATTGGAACGTGAGTTCGCGAAAATTGTCTGCGAAATCAAATTTCCCGAAGCAATCGCGCGATACGCTGATTATATCGATATCGTCTTCCAAATAACCACGACGTCGCGAAAACTGATGGTATCGCGAGTCGGAATCGTCGCGTGCAATGCAAGACCACGTGCACCGCTGACGCCGCCGTGTCTGCAGGAAAACGCCGTGGACGCGATCCACCCCGGCTATGGGTTCCTGTCGGAGCGATCCGACTTTGCGCAAGCCTGCCTCGACGCCGACATCCGCTTCATCGGGCCCAGCCCCGAGGTGGTGCGGCAGATGGGCGACAAGGTGGAGGCCCGCGCCATCGCCCTCAGCGCAGGTGAGCGAGCGAGCGCTCTTACCCCCCCCGCCCCCCCCACCCTGCGTGATGACGACAAAGATCCCCCGTGTAGCCTTCACGGACTGTTGGGGTAAGTGCTGATGCTAGGAGCAGCTGTGAAGGACGGCACGGCACACGAGGGGGGTGGGTGGCCAGCATCACGCCCCGGCCGCCTTTGTCTCCCCATGTTGACGCACCGCACCAGGTACTCATATGAGGCCGAGTCCGACGTAGGGGAGGATCAGGACCGGTTCAGATATGTGCCACTGGTTTGGCCGTGAGCGAGAATCGAGCTCGGATTCGCCGGCTTCGTAGCGCAGCGCGCTCACCGCTGCTTCCCACAAGGTGGCAGCCTTTCACTCACAGACTCGCGATTCGACCAGTCGCTCGCTCACGAAACTTCCGTGCCCACCTGCTCATCCATACACCCACCCACGCACCCATCCAGATATCACTGCCCATTGATATTAACAAAGCCGGGTTCATAGCACAGCTGTCTGCACACTGCGCTGTGAACCCGGCGACCAGAGCTAGCGACGTGCGGTACGCGTGGACTTTATACATCTCACCCACTTGGCCGCACAAGTTGTACTCTCCGGCACGCGGACCCCCCGCTCACCCCGTAACTCCCCGTGTGCGGCCACGTGGTGGCGCAGGCGTGCCCGTGGTGCCGGGTACGGAGGAGCCCGTCGTCTCGTTGGTCGAGGCGCGCCACTTCTGCGAGACCTACGGCTTCCCCATCATCTTCAAGGCGGCGTTCGGGGGCGGCGGCCGCGGCATGCGCGTCGTCCGCAGCTACGAGGCAAGTTCCGCTCGCCTGAAAACCGTCCTCAATTACAATGCAGTGTGGATTCATTATCAGCAGCAGCAGCCACAAGCAGTCCATTGCTGGATGAAGACCACCCCAAGTCGCCACCATCCCCCGTGGTTCTGCAATGCAGGAATCCACCCAGCACCCACGCACGAGTCAACACCATCGCTTCATCTCCATGGTGGATGATATTATTAACTGTAGCTCCCTCCCTCCCCTCCCTCCCCTCCCTCCCCTCCCCCCCTCCCTCTCTTCCCTCCCACACTGACCAACGCAGGAGTTAGAGGAGTCGTTCCAGAGGGCGTATTCGGAGGCGCTGGCTGCGTTTGGCAATGGCTCGCTCTTCATTGAGAAGTACATCGAGAAGCCGCGGCACATCGAGGTGCAGATCCTGGGTAAGGTGCCGCCGAGCAACGCTGCGGCCCACGGTGGAGATTTTAGAGGGGGAGGGGGAACGAAGAGGTGCACCATGAAGGAGGAGGGGGCCATGTTTTTGCCACAGACCATTTTTGAGATTTTTCCGAAATGTAAAATTGTACGTGATTCACACATACTATATTAGTACATTGCACTCTCGGTGGCTGGGCGCACCACTGGTCCACTCTCTATGTACGATAGTAATTCGGTGATGACGATGATCATACGTTTGCCGGATTCCGCCTCCCTGCCGCGGGACAGGCGACAAGTACGGCAACGTGGTGCATCTGTACGAGCGCGACTGCTCCATCCAGCGTCGCCACCAGAAGGTGGTGGAGATCGCGCCGGGCGCCAACCTCGACCCATCCATGCGCGAGCGTCTCACCAACGACGCCGTCAAGCTGGCTAAGCAGGTGGGCGGGCGGGCGAGCGATGCGCAAGCCGCCCCCTTTGGCGACTCTGCAGTGTGCATGTGTTTACTTGTGTGTGCGGGTGTAACGGAGGGCAAAGGAGCGACGCTCGCAACAACGAGCGGAGCACCAGGCGGAAAAAACACAGCGAGTTGGCACAGTAGCGGGCACAGGTGGTGCATCTGCCAGTCATCTCAGTCGGTCAACCCATGGCACCTGGGTCTGTCCCGTGACCTCCTCCCAGCGGGTGTTCGACACTCCACGTGGCCTTAAAGTAGCCTGGCGCAAGCGCTGTGGTGACATAACTGCCACTTCGTGGTGAATGGCGATTTTCATTATGTGTGTGTACGGGTGTAAGTGTGTGCGCTTACTCGCACAGGGATAGGGATCGAGTGGGACCGGCGTGTTCGCGATTCGCTCGCGTGGCCGCTTCGAAGGGGGACTAAGTTGACCACGGACGTGACCTGGGATCCCAGAGAAGCCCCCTCCGAGTCGTGACTCAGGCCCGTCTGCTTTCGTGTCAAGGGTTGCAGCAGGGCTTGGCGCTGGCCGCGTGGCGGCGTGTGAGTCGTGAGAGCGATCGCACTTCGGTGTCGATGGCGACGGCCTTGACGACGGTTGTTGCGGTGGTTGTGTTGATTGTTGTTGTGGTGGTTGTTGTTGTGGTGCTTGGCGTCGGTCGTCACGTGACGCGTCCTGTCTTCTGGTCCCACACGCAGGTCGGCTACGAGAACGCGGGCACCGTGGAGTTCCTGCTGGACAAGAGTGGCCGCCACTATTTCATCGAGGTGAACTCTCGGCTGCAAGTGGAGCACACGGTGACGGAGCAGATCACCGGGTGAGGACGACCACCTCTGCCACGGCCATCGTCACTCGAGACGTTGCGATCTGTGGATGACAATCGAGGCCTCTGCTCGAGACTCACGCATCAAACTGTGTGTGCAAAAATCGATTATTCGCGTCAATGGTTCGCATCCACCCGCCATTCCATCTTACTTTTCCCACACACCACCTCTGAGGCCCGTTGACCTTGCCCGACTCTCTTCTGCGCCGGCCAACCTCTGCTGCTCTCACTGTCGTCGTTGTCGTCACGTGTCCGCCGGCAGCGTGGACCTGGTGCACTCACAGATCCACATCGCGGAGGGGCGCAGCCTGCCCAGCCTCGGCCTGCACCAGGACACGATCCGCATCAACGGCTGCGCCATCCAGTGCCGCGTCACCACCGAGGACCCGGCGCGCGGGTTCCAGCCGGACACTGGCCGCATCGAGGTGCGTGTGCCGCTCGCGACGCGTTTGGCACCAAGCCCAATTACGTTTGTTCACGGTCAGCGTGGGGCGTCTCTGGCTTGCGTCTAATGCTGTCCAATCCGCCCCCCTGTCCTGTTTCTCAGCACCGTCGTCATTGTGCACTTCCGCGTGTTCCTTTTTCAGTAAAAAAAAACATTTGGTTTTTAAATGTCTATGTCTCTGATTATTAGTAGTCGTAGGTAGAGGGAAATAAATTCTTCTTTAGGCACTTGAGATGTAATTGAATAGCGATTAAGAACTTTTTAAGTCCACTGCTGGATGAAGGACTCCCTCGAACACCGTTATCAGTCACGGGGGTGGGTTGATCATACTTCACCACGCTGGCGAGTGCGGGTTGGTGAAGGGGTGGGGAGCACGCCCAGAACCAGTTCACGTGTCACTCGCCCCTGATGTCAGCCGCGGCCGGGAATTGACGTCGCCTTTGCCGGTTGCGACGACGCCGCCGCCTCGGGTGCAGGTGTTCCGCAGCGGCGAGGGCATGGGGATCCGGCTGGACAGCGCGTCGGCGTTCCAGGGCGCCGTCATCTCGCCGCACTACGACTCGCTGCTGGTGAAGGTGATTGCGCAGGGCAAGGACCAGCCGTCCGCCGCCAAGAAGATGAGCCGCGCTCTGGCCGAGTTCCGCATCCGCGGGGTCAAGGTGAGGCGAGCACCGAGGATGCGTTGGCGGTGCCTCCCGCCTGCTCGCTGCACGCGCGTTCACGTGCAGCGTGATGCCCCCCGCGCTGCGCTCGCGCGCGCTCGTAGGGACGTGCCGTGGCGTCGGCAAGGGGACACCGGAGCCACCGCTCCTCGAATTCACCTGCGGCTGGGCACGGATGAACCCACATTCCGCGATCGTTCCTTTTGCGTATTTTTTTTGGTTTTGCCGTTGATTCGCTTCTCCCTCTGTCGCTCGGCGGCTGCGAGGCAGCGAAGCGTCCCAGCGTGCGACGGGTCGGGTGAGCGATCGGCCATCGCGCGTCTCGGCAAATGAACGCTCGCCCCGCCCTCCCGTCCGCGCTGGGGCTGTGAGCGAGGTGGGGGTGGTGTGGGTGGTGGGGCTGGGATGTGTTGGGGCGATTTGCATGAGGGCTTGATCCTACGCTCTCCACTCTAGAGACCGTGACTTTCGGTAATGGGATTACTGGCTCTGGATCTTGTGGCAAATTAGCGTCGTTCTCCAGCGCTTTCCCGTTTCTTAAAAAGAAAAATTGCAAATACCAGCGCCGCCAGGAGCCGTGGCCAGTCCATGGGGATTGTCGATGTCAATGGATGGCGTGGGGCCGCCGCCTGCCCAGCTGCTCGCTCGCTCGCCCGCTCCTGCGAGTGAAGCGACACTCGGCTCCTTTCTTCGTGAAGCGACACGGTCCTGACACGCACACTCCCATGACGCACCATGTGTGCACGCGTCACCCTGGGAGCGCTGTCGAGGCATGCATGGGGCAAGCTCTCTGATGGAGGTCGCAGGAGGGACGCCCTTGTAATTGTGGTATTGACGAATGTGTGTGGGTGTAGATGGGTAAAGGTTAGCGCGCTGCGCTAATAACGGGTGTGCACGAGGATCGATTGGTGTGCCGGAGGGGCACAGCCTCGTTGTGAGTTCCTTGGTCCGGCCCATCCGGATTAGTGGCTAGGATAGAGAGTCAGGCTTTGGGCCTTTCCACCCCGTCCTGTATTAAGACACGAACCTTGACTGCAATGGTTTTGTGATCTGCAATTTTGTTGCAAAAACAACATCAGCATCTTTCACACGGTGTGTAGCTCAACATTCTAAAGAGTAAAACAAAGTCTCGTTGGCCTAACTTGGCGACCACTGTCCTTGTCCGTGTGCAGACCAACATCCCCTTCCTGCAGAATGTCCTCAACAACTCCCAGTTCGTGTACGGCACCGTGGACACGCAGTTCATCGACGAGAACCCGGAGCTCTTCAACCTCAAGCCCGGCCAGAACCGTGCCCAGAAGCTGCTCTACTACCTGGGTAGGCCTCGGGCATGTGCACGGTGGCACACAGCCTTGGTTTCTGTCACGGGCAGCCGAGACCCAGATCCGAACCCCAGGATCTGAACAGGGGAAGGACACGCGCCAACGGCACTGCCGCCTGCTCCAGGGCCCCCCCTCTGAGTGGTGCACATCCACCGCCGTAGTTCACAACGCAAACAATAAGCGTGCGGCCAGGGCACTGACGTCGGAGTCCCGGCCTGCCCCTCGGCAACTTTTGGAAGTGGCCGCTCGCGTAAATAAAACAGTGAAGGAACAGCGCGACTTACGATGTTGCCGGCTCTTCGGTTTTTGATGTCGGAACAATCGGACGTTGTGCCGCCCCCCCCCCTCCCCCCTCCAGGTCACGTGATGGTGAATGGAGCCATGACCCCGCTTCCAGTCAAGGCCAAGGTTTCCGACATCGATCCCGTGGTGCCGGACGTCCCTCTTGGTAATGGATTCGCTTCCACAATCGATCCGCTGCTCACAGCCGGGCGAGCTAGATGGACCGAATAGGCCCTCCTCTCGTTTGTGACTCTTCTTATGTTCTTATTTACGTTGTATAATGACGTGATCTGTGCATGCCATCAGCATCGTCATCGTACTCATTCGGCATTTCGCGATTTAACGCACCACGTCGTCACTTTATTACTCCGCGTCGCCTCAACCCCAAGCTCACATCACTGACAGCATCACCACTGTCTGTCCTTTCTCGTATCCGTCGCCTCTCAGCCTTCGCCTCCACCACCACCTACCCTGTAAATTGCTTTGATTTGCGTGATTTGAATATTCGTCGGCGCACTTTTTAGAAACGCATGATGCAAGCTGGGGGGTATTTACGTATATAAGGAACGCATTCGTGATGCCAAGGTTGTTCGTGACGAACAAAGTGAAGCAAAGAGAAGCAATCACACTTTTGTAAATCTTTCAAACTGCTAAAATGAGCGGCTCTGGACCTACAGGATGAGGATCGCAGCATTTCCCCACGGACGTAATTAAAGCGAAAATACTGCAACGTTGAGGTGATAAGCGTGCGACTGTGCCACCGCAGCCCTGTGGAGGGTTTCATTTCTCGCCCGATAATTACAGGCTTACTGGTATACTGAAGTACGTGGCATGCGGTGAGTAGGCACGGCCATAGAGAGAGGCATTGTGGATGTGGTGTACTGGGTGCGTAATTATATTCTGGGTCGCCGACCCACACAGACCTGGCCGAAACCCTGCGTCTAGTTCACTTCACACTCACCTGCCTGCAGCTCAGCCGATTGTACCTTCCATCTCTATTCAGGGTAGTTGAGCATTCCCCTACTTGTGCGCAGGTTACCCCAACTTACATACAGGTAAGTGGACCTTGCCCCTAGCCTGCCACATGTATATTCAATGGGTAGAGTGCTCTTCAATTGAACGACCTGTTAGCCCAGAGCGCATCGTAACAGGAGCTAGCCGTCTGATGAGCTCTCTCACCGAGCATTAGGTGGGCGTGGTGTCAGATCATTTCAAGATCTGATAGTGAATGTCCCCCATTTTGAAGCAGGCCCACCTTAACGCACCGTTCGGTGAGAGCCAACTTCCGCCTCGTATCGCCACGGCAGAGCACTCTGGGCCGTTGAACGCACCTCAGGTGAGCTGATGGCGCGTACCGCTTCGCCTGTGCGCAGGCGGGCCCCCGTCGGGATTCCGGGACGTGCTGGTGTCACAGGGCCCCGAGGCCTTTGCCAAGGCAGTGCGCAAGCACCGCGGCCTGCTGCTCATGGACACCACGTTCCGCGACGCGCACCAGTCGCTGCTGGCGACGCGTGTGCGCACGCACGACCTCAAGGCCATCTCTCCGTTCGTCGCTCACTCCTTCAGCAACCTGTACAGCATCGAGAACTGGGGAGGTGAGTGGCGCCCAGCTCAACCGCCCTCCCTCGCCGCCCCTCCCCACCCCGTGGGGTTGCGCGTATAACCCTGGAGGTGATGTCGGTGGCGTTTGAGATACTTCGGCGGTCGGGAGCGGCTTGCGATTGGAAGCTTGTAAATTCAAATCCTGGTTGGAGGTTGACGCAGAATATCATCCCTTCCTCCCAGGGTTGATTCAAAAACGAAGTTTTGGGAATTCAGCAGTGGTTGGTTGTCCTGTGGATATTTCTTACCCCCACCAAAGGAGCGTGGGGAACATCACAGGCTCAGGACTGTAAGCAGGAAGTAAGCACTGCCTCAACGCTCATTTGAGCAATAAATCTCCCTGGCTCTTTTTGAGCATGGAGGTTGCCTAGCTACATTGACCTAATGCCGGGCTGGAGCAGTCCTCAGGCGTGTGGCGTTGATCAACTCGGCTCAATAATCGATGACCGCAAAAAGCCCCCACCAAATTATTTTGAGGTTTTGTGCTAAGTTCCAGCTCAATGCCATCAACGGAGGTGAGTGCCACCTCCCACTCATTAAACCATGTCTCTAGATCCCAGTTGATTCTGTTGGGCTCCCCTTTCTTGGTCTTGCCAGTCAGGGGTTTCGCAATCTCTGCTAGCTTTAGAATAAACTTCCTGGAATACCCCACGACACCCAAGAATGAGCGAGAAGCTTCTTTTTACCGGTTGGAGCCTTTTGCTTGAGACCTTTTCTGTACTTTCTCGTCCCGTGGTTGGAGATGCCCTTCACCTACCCCATGTCCCAGGGAGTCAATCACCGTCGTATCCCATTTGGAACCTTGTCGGTCGAGCCGTCAAATGTTCGTTGGCGAGTCATTGTGGGAACTGTCTCTCGAGGACCGTCAAATGATCCTCCCATGTCTCGATGTAAATCAGTACGTTTGTCGATGCATTTGACTGCCTGTGTGACACCCCTGTAGCAGTCATCGTGTCATTCGGCTAAACACTGCTAGTGCTGGGGCAGCAGGTTCGTTCCCATCTTTCAATCCCCTGCCTTCTGTGATCAGTTTAGTTTCCTCGACGGTGTGTACGTGCGTCACAACGCGATGTAACGGGCACGCGCATTGCCTCAATAAAAAGTTTAAACACTGCCGGGTGCGTTCACAACTCCGATCGGCATCACCTTAAACTCGTACAGCCCGTCATGCGTTGCAAAAGCAGTCTCACATCGATCTTCAGCTGCCACTGGAATTTGTCCCAGTAGCCTCTCGGCAAGTCTAGGTGGGTAGAATATCGCGCCCCATTTAGTTGTCCAAAAAGTGCCTCTTGGTTGGGAATTGGCTCCGCTTCCTGTACTGTTACCTGATTCAGTCTACGGTAATCTGTAGAAAAGCGGACCGATCCATTTTTCTTCCCAACACACACCACGGGACTAGAGTGAGTGACTCTCGCCCCCATGTCCTTCATTGATGCAATTTTCTGCTCGATTTGCCGTTTTACAGCTAAAGGCACTGAATATGGCTTCTGCCAAATGTCTGTCCAGGCTTACTTGTCAGTACGTGTTTGTAGTTTTGTAGCACAGCCTTAGCCCCCCTTGCCATCGTTCCGAGCTTAGTTGCATACTTACTGCTGCGTCCACCAAATTTCCCTCTGCCTCGTGTGGCTCCCACTTCATATCTGAATCGTCAGCCAGGCGAATGATACCCGTTTCCACAACCTCCAGTTGCGTCACTCCACAGCCGTAAGCCTCTGCCTTGCCCCCCTCCCCCCCCGCCTTGCCCTGCCCTTGCCCTCTCCCATCCCTCTGCCACCTCCCAGGGGCGACGTTCGACGTGGCGATGCGCTTCCTGTACGAGTGCCCCTGGAAGCGCCTGCAGAAGATGCGCAAGCTCATTCCCAACGTGCCCTTCCAGATGCTGCTGCGTGGCGCCAACGCGGTGGGATACACCAACTACCCCGACAACTCCGTCTTCAAGTGAGCGGCCTCGCATCCCCCGCCCCTCGTGGCGGCAGGCGGGATACAGGGGGTCCCTGATATACGTCGGGGTTAGGGACCGGAAAGTTGCGACTTGGAACGAAACGATGTTTAACGGCAGAATTCCCCAACCCCCCCCGTAAGAATAAATAGCAACGAAAATATACATACCGTACGTGTGCACTACCTGTTCTATACTGTACAACGCATACTCTACACATTTAAAACCAATTCTGAGTTCATAAACCTTTAAACAGCATTTATACTCAAACACTTATTTGAAAACCATTTTAAAGAGCATTTTGAAGCAGCCCTGTACACTTTAAAACGTATTTGTGACATGCTTAAGCAATGACTCAAACATAATTATTTTTTATGTAAGAGTGCACAGAAACTTAACCTATGATGTGTATGATCTTACCCAGCGGATTGGATGAGTTGTGTGCTGAAGGGTTGCGATGATATTTTGCGATAAAATCCACGCCGATTACAACGAGCACCCGTAGCTATGCATGCGAGAGAGAACACACAGCTGTGTTCAGCTGAGCGGTGTCAAAAATGATAATTGATCATTATAATCGTCACTGGTGCCGCCGGGCTAGTAGCGCAGCGCGCTGACCGCCTACTCAACCACGCGCAATGTTCGACTCGGCTTGGCTGAAAATTACATATGCGGGGACATTTTACGTTGCGTTCCTCAAAAAGTCAGCGACTTGAGTGCGGGGCGACGTATATCGGGGCAACCCCCTGTACGCCGGCACCGTCAGTTTTCTTGTTGCGGTGCGAGGTGAGCGTCGAAAGCGTTCTCACGGGACCGGCGGCGGTTCTCGGTCTCCTAATTGCGGCCTCCCCGCGCGTCGCAAGGCCGGGCTCATCGGTTTTGCGAACGGGCAGAGCCGTGGGAAATGCGGGAAGATCGTCCGCGATGGAGGCACGGCGGCCGGCTCTCGCGAGGCGCGGCGCACGAGCCGTTCGGCACAGACCGGCTCGTGCGCCGCGAGTGTGCCGACACCAAATCGGGGCCACACGGTTTCTCTTTCCACAGTTTTATCCCCCGATGGTGCCATTGGCGTGACGTAACGAGACGAAGATCATTTGGATGACGTGTTTGGGCTCTTTGTTCACGATGTGAATCTGGCCTTGTGCATTGGTCTGCTGTATGGCGGTGTTGACGACAAATGTGATGACGTTTGGGTTCATACAGTATCAATTTAGTAGCTTTATTGTTATGTTTTCCCTTCTATATTTGCCAGCATGTGAATTGTCTCCACAGTTAGTTAATATTTTGCCAGCAAAGACTAATGCTGGACACCACTGTGACAGCTCCCTGCAGCATGAATAGCGAAGCAGCGAGCGAAGTCACTCCATCGTGCTTTCTAAGGGCCCCGGCATTCTCTGCTGCGGCTGCTGCCTTTCTCCGTGGCAGGTTCTGCGAGGTGGCCAAAGAGAACGGCATGGATATCTTCCGCGTGTTCGACTCGCTCAACTACCTGCCCAACATGGTACTGGGCATGGAGGCGGCGGGCAACGCAGGCGGCGTGGTTGAGGCCTCCATCTCTTACACGGGCGACGTTTCGGACCCCACCAAGACCAAGTACAACCTCGAGTACTACCTGAAGCTGGCCGACGACCTGGTCCGTGCCGGCACCCACGTCCTGGGCATAAAGGTACCGACGCGCCTCCAGCCCCGTCGGCCTTGCTCGCTTCGGCTGAATGGGGGGAACGCTCACCTGTGGACAGGCGATTTGGGGGCTCGTCTGTGGACAGGTGGTGATGGGGTGATTAGCTGTAGTCGGGCCCTCAGCCGCAGTCGGGCGGTGGGGCGGTTAGCCGGAGTCAGGTGACGGTGATCAGCGACGACAAAGTGACGGGACCCTCACTCGTAGTCGGGTGAGGGGGCGCTCACAGGTGAGGTACCTCTCACCTGTGTGTGTGCTATGAAGAAGGGTCGTTGTCCAAAACATCGCCTATTGTTGACGTTTCGTATCGGGGCATTGTTGTTAACGAGCGAGTTGAGTCTTTACAATGATACTGCAGCTTGACGTGCACTACGTGCCACTGGTTCACGAGTAATGCAAAATATATCGTAACTCCCGGTTGGCAAGTGTAGGATTCTCGAAGCGTTGTGCCAACCTTTTATAGAACATTGTTATCTGGGGAGCGTCTTGTTTATTGAATCTCGCAAGTACGACTATAGTTGGGCAGTCCAGGAGTATTTTTATTTCCCAAACCAGAGAGAAAATAAGTAACCTGGGGCTCTTTACGTCAGAACGGCGAAGGCACGCAGGAACAAAATGTACATTTCAACCATAGACACCAGCAGCGTGAGCAATACCAAGCTTATTACCGCGAATCGCTTGGGCTTCGATGACATCTTGATCTTGATCACCCTCGCCCCTCACCGCTCACCGCAATTCCAAGGACATGGCGGGGCTACTGAAGCCGAAGGCGGCGCGCATCCTGGTGGGCGCGCTGCGCGAGCGCTACCCGGACATGCCGATCCACGTGCACACTCACGACACGGCGGGCGCCGGTGTCGCGTCCATGCTGGCGGCGGCCGAGGCCGGCGCGGACGTGGTGGACGTGGCGGTGGACTCCATGTCCGGCATGACCTCGCAACCCAGCATGGGCGCCATGGTGGCCTCGCTGCAGGGCACGGAGTTCGACACGGGTGGGTGTGGCGGGAGTGCGCGGCTCGGGGCGGGCGCGGGGGGACAGATGCCACCACTGCGCAGGTTGGCCTGGTTATGCCGTGTGGCTCTCCTCTGGGTTTTCTGGTTATACTGTGCGCCGTTTGGCACGATGTTCAACGTTAACTGCCAGGCAGCAGCATTCGCCGCCAGCCAACGACGAGCGTGCGACCTCCCTCGTCGCTCAGGAGACGTGCGGCCTGACCCTTATCTCGACCTGGTTGCTGCGGAGCGCTTGCCGTCATTTTCAGTAACGGCTCGATAACACGCGGACGCGAATCTGACTCCCCGCAGGCATCGACCTGCAGAAGGTGTTCGACTACAGCGAGTACTGGGAGGTGGCTCGCCAGCTGTACGCGCCCTTTGACTGCACGGCCACCATGAAGTCGGGCAACTCGGACGTGTACGAGAACGAGATCCCTGGCGGCCAGTACACCAACTTGCATTTCCAGGCGCACAGCATGGGGCTTGGACACAAGTTCAAGGAGGTGAAGAAGGCCTACGCCGAGGCTAACAAGCTGCTCGGGGATCTCATCAAGGTGCCGCCCCCCACCCCGCGCCCCCTGCAGGCGCCCCCTACACGCACCGCTTGCAGGCGCCGCTTGCAGGCGCCGCTGGCACGCCTCTGCATGCACGGCAGAGTGTGAACTATTAAATGTTCCTGCTTGAAAATGAGGTGTGAGACTCCCGTCGGTGAGCGGACAGGATGCACCGCGTGGCGTCACCACCCGCCTGACCCCCGCCCCCCACCCGGCTGCAGGTGACGCCGTCATCCAAGATCGTGGGCGACCTCGCGCAGTTCATGGTGCAGAACAACCTGACCCGCCAGGAGGTGGAGGAGCGAGCCGAAGAGCTGTCGCTGCCCAAGTCCGTCGTGGAGTTCATGCAGGGCGCCATCGGGGTGCCCCCCGGGGGCTACCCTGAGCCACTGCGCAGCAAGGTGAGAGTCTGCCCGTCGCTCCTTCCAACTCCCATCCAGCATCTGAACCCTCAACCTTCCGATTGAGGAATGCTCGCTCTACCGCTGAGCAGATTGGTCAGTTAAAATGTATGTATGTTGAACTCCTTTCGCACCATTCGTAGCCAACCGTGCAAATCGGAGGTCCGAGTGTGAGGCCTGTGAATGCCAGATCTTGACGAATAATTAAACTGCTTATGTACGTGGTAAGTCCAGGCACTTGGCTCGTGATTGTGGCCAGCGGAGGAAGAGTGTCCCAGGGACTAAAGACTTTAAGGTCCACACAGAATTAACGGGGAAACTGTTCACTCTGACATCAGGAAAAGGTCACGTTGCAGTATTGGCTGATGGTTCTGTCAGGTCCGTCATGTAGACCGACTCGACCCACGACTAAAACATACAAAATGCACTTTGCACTTTAATGTTAAAATATTTAACACAACACAACAGCTAATTGTAAAACAATCACATTAACCAACCCACTCGCGTCTCCCCCCGAAAAGTCACCCGACCGCACCTTGGGGTCTCAACTCTGGAAACTCCTCTTGGCCTCGTGCAGGAGCAGCTTGCAGCCTCAAACCCCTGGGCTGTTGATGCAGGAGTAGCCTCCTGAGCTCTGATGCAGGAGCAGCTTGCAGCTTCAGACCCCTGGGCTCTGATGCAGGAGCAGCTTGCAGCTTCAGACCCCTGGGCTCTGATGCAGGAGCAGCTTGCAGCTTCAGACCCCTGGGCTAGACTCAGGAGTGGCTTCAGCCTCAGACCCCTGGGCTCTGATGCAATGAAGACACGCCTGTCACGAGTTGCAGCAGGGTGACAGCCCCGGGAGACTCGCAGCCTCTGTGCTCGGCAGGATTGTGGACGTAGAACGCCCGCAGTTTTTAACTTGCAGCAATCGTGTGTACCTAGGAGACTCACCTTGCCATCTTGTGCCGTCAGGTCGCGTACGACCTCTGGTGACATTCACGACCAGACTTTTTCATCCACACCTGTCTCTCGCTGCCTCTCGTAGCTGGGTTCGTGTAAGGCCAGCGGGGTTCTTGATGTCGTCCATCCACCTCCTCCGAAGTCGACCTCTGCCCCTGCTACCTTCTCCATTCTCAAGCAAGACCGATTCTTCTAGTCCAGGGGTCGTCATTTACATGTCCAAAGTTTGTCAATTTCTGTTTCACGAATAAGGCCTCGAGTGGAAGAATGGGGACCGATCTCTCCCAGGACGGACGTTTGATATTTTGGCTATCCACGGTATACGTAGCATTATTCTCCAGCACCACATTTCGAATGCGCCGATCCTCTTTCGCTCACTCAATTTCGGCATCCATGACTCACATCCATGTAGGGAAACAGGGAATAACAGAGCTTTGACAAGCCTCTCCTTGGTGTTTATGGCAATGCATTTGTCTCTCCATATCTTTTGTATAATGGCTGTTCTACCGAGAACTAGCTGCATTCTGTAGGGCCACACAACCCCGTCTTCAGCAAAAACCTGTTGAGACTCCGAGCCTCCGTAATCGGCGGTACTGTAGACGTGGAATGCCCAACAGTTGCAGAAATCATGCGTGCCGAGGAGACTCCCAGCCTCCGTACTCGGCAGTACTGGAGACATCGTCATTGGTTGCAGAAATGTGGGAGGTTAATCAACGGCGAACTCTCCCTACCTGAAGGCGTACGGCAGAGGCATGGCACGACCACCACCCAGTCGCCGGGAGTGGTCTAAATACCACTGTCTGTCACACTGAAAACCTGTTCATACACTTCCTGTGCCAAACCTGCCTGTAACCCTGCACAAACCTGCTGATACACTTGCTGTATCAAACACGCTGTCTGACACGCTGAAACCTGTTCATACACTACCTATATCAATCAGTCTGCCTGTAACACTGGAAGCCTGCCAATATGCTTCCCATGTCAAACAATTTACCTGAAAACTCAGCTCTCTACCTGAAAGACTCTAACACAACCTGAAAATAACGTTTTTCAATTGACTATGCCTGAAAACTAAAATATGATCACAATGTGCCATGAATGTACCTTTCAAATTAACATCCTCAGAAATTACTTTATCAAGGTGCACCTGTTGAAATTTGGAAAACACCTGAAACAGCTAACCGATTTACCTGAAATATTACTAATGTAAAATAACTCTCTGCCCTGAACTCGCAGGTAACATTTGCAAACGTATTTTATGGCTATGGCCCCAACATTAGGCCCATGTGTGTACACCTGCTTTAATCAACAGTTCCTGTGTCCGTGTTTCTGTCTGCAAAATATTTTCAAACATTATAATTAGCTCCTCCGGGCTAAAAGACTTGTGCAGCACTGCAGAAGATGGCCCCTCCCACGCTATTTCTAGGCAAGGACGGGCTTCCACGTAGCGTCAGGCCGCAGCTGATGTGCGGCGCCTACTCGCTTGTCTGCGTGCCTGCTTGTTTGTCTCTCTGCCATACTGCCTGCCTGTTTTCTCATATGTCTGTGATCCCATATTCCTGTGCCCACCGTTGTGTCCGTCTGTCTGCCTACCTACTTGTCTGTCTGCTTATCTGACCGCGTATGTTCCTGTCTGCCTGTATCAGAGGCGGGCAGTCGGGGCCAGCAAGGCCTTCTCTGCTGGCCTAGAGATTGTTAGAATCAGAAAATTAAATATTTTTTAATTGGGTATATATTTTTACTAATGCTATGTGTATTTAACAAAGTGCGTTCTCATCAGTTTATTGACGTAATTTCATTGCTACTCTCTCGCTCAGTTGCGCTACTTCCAGTGCAGCTCATAAATGAGAGCTTTTATCCAATCAGATTTTCCACCTGTGATGTCCCTGAGGCCTTCAGAATGTCGAGTGGATCCCATCTGCTGTTGAAGCAAATGGGGACGATGTTGTTGATTGTCATATTCTTTAACCAATCAGATTTCGAGTTTGCCATGTTGGGCCTATTCTTTGACACGCCGGAGCCTTCTAGCTGGCCTAGCCGCCTACGTTAGCATTTTTCGCGTGGCGTGATCGGAGGGTCAGTTAGCTAACTGAAGTAAAACTAGCTAGCACGTAACGTAGCATCATCTAAGATTTATTTATACTTTCTTTCGTGAGGTTTAGATTTTTAGATGTAGTGCTTTAGATTTTTTTTTGTGGAAAAGCCTGTTGAATCCTGATTGTGTTATTTGTGTTTTACGGCATTTTTGCTTGCTTGGTGGTCGTATGAGTAAATGTGACTGGTTGTTGCGAGTTATTTCTTGTTTCTTTGGTAATGACATTGATTTTTGCTACGCGATGTCTATTTGTGATGCAGCATCCTGTCATACTGCGTAATAGTGGTACATCCTTGATGGTTTCAGTGACCATGTATTCATGTCGCTGCAATTAGTGTATTGTAACTCTCATAGGTGTTGAGCCTCGTGTTAAAATCACTTAATTCCACTCGATAAAGGTTATTGCCACTGTGAATATTGGGTGGTTATGTCGAATGACAATAGCATATAGCCCTAGTGTCATGGTGAGGTTATTCGAAGACGGTTTAATTGCGGGATGATAGCACTGAAGTCTTAGGTGTAAAATACACGGCCCGCCACTGGCCTGTATATATTTACTACTATGATGAGCCAAGAATGTCTGTGTGTCCCGCGCGTGACGTCCTCCACATGGACCCCCCCCCCCCTCATTAATAATGAGCGGGTGACGTCACTCCGCATGGAGAACCCCCCCCCCCCCCTCGTTAACAGTCACTCCACATCGAACAGCCCCCCTCATTAATAATCATGAAGAGGTGACATCTTCCAAATGGACACCCCCCATTAATATTAATTAGTGGGTAACATCACTCCTCCCCACTCCTCAGCGCCAACTTACAACCCTCACGACAAAGGCAGAACCCTCACGTCATGCGATCTCCGTAACGCTGTTGAGACATAGAATAACAAGGGATTATAACCTCTAAATGAAATAAGTCTGTGTCACCGCGGCCTTACAAATTGCGCACAAATTGATGCAATGAATACTACGTCGCGGTCTGCTTTTTGCTTGCAAGTTTCAGATTTACTGAAATGCACCCGTCCTTGGACCGGCAAAAGGCTAGTGTCTGTATATTTGTCTATCTCTGTCTGCCTTTGTATGTCTGCCTGCCCTATAGCTGTCTGCTTACACGTTTGTCCATCTGTTTAGCTGCCTATGTCCTACTTGCCCATTGTCCGTCCGGCCTACCGCTTGCCCGTCCGCTTGCCCGTCCGTTCACCCGTGCATCTTTCCTCGTCGTGTCCCTCCAGATTCTGAAGGACATGGAGCGGACCGAGGGCCGCCCCGGGGCGTCGCTGCCTCCCCTGGACTTCGTGCAGCTGGAGAAGGATCTGAAGGGGCGGCACGGGAGGGACATCACCCCGGAGGACGTCGTGTCGGCCTCCATGTACCCGCAGGCAAGGGAGTGTGCCGCACGCGATCGCAGGGCAGAGCGGTGATGCTAAGAGCAATTATAATTCCAGAGTGCGGTATTGACTGGGTTCTATTCAGCAGTCCATTACTGAGCATCGAGCGTTGGCAAGCCCCGTGCTTCCGTGTGGCTCAACCGCACAGGTGATGTGAGCATTCCTCAATGGCCATGGTTTGTTGTTGTGCCTGTTAATAAATGTGTTTATTTTCAGTCTGCAAGTTCAGTGCAGAGTTGGTTTTAAAAGTGTTTTGTACGTGTAGAATTTTAAACATGAGGTGACATGCTTTGGCTCTGTGATATTTTTAAAGGTTTTATTTGAAATGTAATATCCCCCCCCCGCTCAAGGGATATTAAAACATTGTATTAACAAATTCAAAGATGGAATGAGGTGAAGTGGCGGCGCAGTGAGCCAGCGTTGATGGTAGACTCACACAAGGGGTGGGGGTGGCCGTGTCGTGCAGGTGTTCGATGAGTTCAAGGAGTTCACGGCGCAGTACGGGCCGGTCGATTGCCTCAACACTCGTCTCTTCCTGGAGGGGCCCCAAATTGCCGAAGAATTCCAGGTGAGGCCTCACACCTCGTCGTACTTCGTCATCACTCGTCGGCCCTAAGATGGGTCGTGCCGCAAACTGCGACGCTCCACCAGAAAGTAAGAGCGCTGAAATGTTCACGAAACCTCATATCGCCGCTAATTCACAACGCGACGGGTGTTGCGCAGGTTGAGCTGGAGAGGGGGAAGACGCTGATCATTAAGGCGCTGGCTCTGGGAGACCTCAACAAGGGCCACCGGGAGGTGTTCTTTGAGCTCAACGGGCAGCTCCGATCGGTGCTCGTCAAGGACACCAAGGCCATGAAGGTAGAGACGCACGATCCAATCATCGGCCGCGTTAGAGACGCGCTGCATTTTATGTATTGCCGTTGCCTCCGCGCGATGCTCTGATTCCTTTATTAAAGAACGTGGTTCAATCGCGTGGTCTTGAAAAGAGTAAAGATCGGCCAGCGTCACCAGGAAGCTCCCCGCGACGAGGGTGGCAAGCGCGGTGACGGCAACGCACGACCTCGTTGCGTCGTCGCCTCCGTATGCGCACAGCAGGGGGGCCACGCTGCCCTGCGCCGCGTTGGCCGCAATCGAGCGCCGACCTCTCCGACCCCATCGACCGCCGGCCGATGGAGGGGAGCGGCTCGCGCTCCGCTCACGCTCGGGGCCTTAGGTCAACTCAGCCTTAAACGAGTACCTGGTGTGTAAACACGAGTACTCGTGAAACAAAAGGCGGAAAGTGGTCTTTGGTCTGTGCGTAAGCGTGGCTTCTGCTCTCGTTCACAGAACATGCACGTGCACCCCAAGGCGCTGAAGAGCGTGAAGGGGCAGGTGGGGGCCCCCATGCCGGGCAACGTGATCGAAATCAAGGTGAAGGAAGGGCAGCAGGTGGAGAAGGGCCAGCCCCTGTGCGTGCTGAGTGCCATGAAGATGGAGACGGTGGTGAACGCGCCCATGACGGGAAAGATCACCAAGCTGCACGTGCAACCCAGCATGCACCTGGAGGGCGACGACCTCATCCTGGAGATCGAGTGACGGGCGTCATGCCGCGCCGGCCCCTCGTCGCGTTCCGTTTCTTCGGGCCTCACCTCTTCAGCCCAATCCCTCGCCCCTTCCTAACCCTCCCCCCCCCCCCATCTCTCCCTCCCTCGCGCTGTGTGCGTGCGTGAAATCCGCACCTGCGTGGGACGCGGCGCTTGTCCCCTCACCCGTGCGATAGTTTCACGGTTCTGACTCCCGCGTCGAATGAAACGCGTTTGGACGCGCCTGCGGGAAAAGCCTGCGCTAGCGTCCACGCACCATTCGCCCGGGAGCAAGGCGTGTGCCCGTTCTTGGGTATCGCCGCGGAATCTGACCATTGCAGCAATTGACACTGAAATTATTACCTCCGCCCTCTGCTTTCCGGGGCTCGCGAGTGAACAGGGCAGATAGCGGCACGCGCGCGCTCTCGCGTTTGTCTCGGGATGTCGCCCGCAGACATCCCGAGGTCCTGTCCACTCCAGGCTTGGGGTTGACCAAGTGCAATGAAAGTATTTTTCTCACATTGATCGCAATTAGGATTGCTAAATGAAACTTGACAGTGCCTCGCCGCCGCCGTCGTCAACACGGTCCGTGCTTCTCGGCAGAGTTCGTGAAAATAAACCGCGAGTTCGTCACCAGGCAGCTGCACACATTGCGCGTCGACCGCCACGCCTAGAATTTGCCGGTAATCGTGGGCGTTTGGCACTGTTATTTAATTGGAGATGTTTTGTTTGTTGGGTAACGGCCTTAGCTAACCGATACCAGCGCGATGGGATGAATACAAACCCCCAAATCCCCCCCCCCAACCCCTTTCCCGAGCCTGATCCACTTGCAGCGCAGCTTGCGTCTCTGAACCGCACCTTCTTGTGCCCGTACAAAGCCAACAAGTTTCTGGATGTGAAACCGGAGGCCACTTTTAAGGGCCAGCGTTCGCTTAATTGTTTAACCTTGAAACGTGTTTGGCCTTGTTGTCTAGGCCGGGGTACACGTCGGCGTCGAAGGTGAAACACGTTAGCCAGCCGTGGCAATGTCGAGGTTGGTGTCGCGGTTAATGTTGGGTTGAAAAGGTCGGTCGTCAGGATTCTGCAGCGGGTAGCTTTAGTGACAAGCGGCTCTTGCAACGTTGAGTAAGTAAAGCATTGTCGGCGCCATGTTTTCTGGTTCAAAAATATAATTCCACGAGGTCACATGGCACATTTGGACCAATCGAACGGCAGTTTAACCCATAGCATTGACGAATAGTGGACAAGTGGCGACGGGAGCATTGCAGAGTTTGCCTGAAGCGCTGAACCGACCGTCTGTGAGACTTGTCGAGCGCACGCCGTCTCCAGAATTAGATGAGGATAACTCGGCGTTCATGCAGAAAGCACAGATTCTCTCCGCCACGACAGCTTGTCACGCCAGAGCCACGGGTAAATATATGCTCAATTTGTAATGAGGATTAAAAGTTTATAATTACATTTCAAATCAAAAATTTAAATCAGGATGTGTATTAGTCCCATAATCTGTTCACTGACTGAGAGGGGATGGGGCGGTGTGAGCTGTGAGCTATTTCAACCCTTTGCTCGCAAGAAAACGGTAGTGAAAATAACAAAGTGTGAAATAAGTTAATACCGTGCTATATTTTCAGCAGTGAGAATACTCAAGTAAGAATTCCGGGCCACTATCTTAGAAATGAACGCCTAATTTTCGAAACAATTTTTTTTTATCAACCGACGGGAGCTCTCTTTTTTTGTTAGTTGACCCTTCTTGTTGCGCGTGCCTCTCGGGTATCAACACGGCCCACGCCGTGCCAGCGGGATGGCTGCTCGCTGCAGCGGGAACTGTGCACAACGACGCAGCCAACGCGGATGAGGGGGGATCTGTGCTGGGTGCGTGGAGAGTCGGGGGGGGGGGGGAAGAAAAATGCATTTTGATCGACCGTCGGTCATTAGGAATTCTGCCGTGGTCCTTGTCTCGCGGCTGATGAGGAGCTCTGCGATGAGGTTTTTTGGAACACGGCGCGTGTAGCGGCAAGATTCTGACATTAGCGGGCTGCAAACTAAAATTAGGCCATAATTACAGCAATTGTGTATATAGCATTAATCTGCGGGGGCACTAATAAGTAGGAGCGTGACAGATGGGTATTTCAAAATGTCTCTACGAGCATAACAGTAAATTGTAAATTTGTTTCTTTATGAATTATAAACACCACTCATTAATCCGAAAACTTGCCGATCGAAAAATGCTTATGAGGGCGATCGAACTTGTAATTTTAGAAATTGCAACCACAACGTAATAATCAGGGGCGCGTTGATCCGTTACGAAAATTGATTACAGCCGAAACGGGCAACGTGGCAACGGGTGCCACGTGCTATCATCGCTCGAGCGTCTAGCGATGGTAACACGTGGCACCCATCGTCACGTGATCATCGCTCGACGGTCTCATGATCACACGTGACAACGGGTGTCACGTGTGATCATTGCTCGACGGTCGGCTGAAGCCAGTCGCTGGTGCCGTTGCGAGGGTTTGCTGCTCGTTCTGGAGACGATTCCACACCCCCACCGTGTGGGCTAACTTCGTAGGCTGTTGGGGGGGGGGGGTGCCACGAGAGTCCGCGAACCCCCGCGGTTTCTGTTCCCCCGATCGGGATCGCAGGCCACGTCGACGATGACCAATTGTGACGCGATAATTGCACGACGGGCGCAGGCGAAGCTTTTTTTAACGAATCATTCGCGCGTGTAGAATTACTTCAGGCCTAGTCAATCATGTTTACTTTTGAGTTTACAAAATGCTTTTACGTAATTGCGTAACGAATGATTGAAATGAATTACGCCGCTCGCAGCACAAGAACCCTCACGTGCAAAATCGTCAATCGTGGAGCAATAATAATAATGCGTGTGAATCGTGAAGGGGTTATTTAAACGTGTTCGTAAGTCCGACACTAACACATGGTATGATTACTTGAACGAAGACGAACGCCTTGTAAATGGCACGCTGTGCGTGTGTGCGGTCGACATGTTCACCGTGATTTTGCTGTGCTGAATGTCGCCCCCCCCACCACTTTGTGGCCTCCCGTGCCCAACGTGATGGGAGCAACACGCCCCAGGTGTGTCTCATTCCACAGACGAACCGGGCAACGCTGAAATGATCCTACAGGAATGTTGTATCCCACGAATACACGCGTTGAGCGTCGATCCCTCCCCCCAACCCCCCTCCGTTACTTGTGTTCAGACGGAGAACAAATAATTACTTAGAGAGTATATTTGAATGATTGTTTAAATAAATGATAGGTGTACTCTCGTGATGGATGATATAATACGAATAAATACAAGACTTGTTATGTATCACTCGATGTTTTTATTTTTTTAAATATTTACCGATGACTTCATGGCCGTGTGAGCAGTGACCTCCCCCCCCTCCTACATTTAAACTTTCAACTCGGCACACCAATCTCTCTCTAAAAATAACTCTTCCGTATGTCGAGATAACTGTTGGGTCTTCTTCAGAACGGTCTGAAGCCTCTCGCTTTCTACCTTGACCGGCAAAGCCGGCGGGGGACGACGCCTTGGGAGTTGTTCGCTGGGGCTCTGTCCGCCATTGAGCACGCGGTCACGGGTGGGGGAGGGGCACACTAGCCTAGGCGATGCACAGGCGCCAGTCAAACAAAGAGGGCGTTAGGTCTCGACAGTCGGAATCGGCTCGACGGAATTAAATAGAAAAAACACACGGTCCCTCTGGGGGGGGGGGGGTTCTCGTGATTACTAAAACGAAGAGATAATCCTCGATAAGAGAAAAAGGCGTCAGCGGAAGTCCGCGCCCTGACCCTGTCTTTGTAAACAGGCGGCACGCTGACGTCGTCCAGGAGACTCACCTGAGAAGCCAGGCCAGGTACAGCCGGGCAGGAGAGAAGTTGCCATCCTTATATATTAAGGTCAATTTCACCCCGAATCTACAAATCCTACACCCACAGGGCAAATACGTAATCAACGTTTTTGGGTTTAGATCGCGTTATTTATAAATGTGTCGTAACCCTCCCACCCGACACGGCCAATCAGTAAAAAAGTGTCACGTTGACAAAAGACAAATAGTTCACTGCTTTAGCCCACTGGTGTGTTGAAGCGTGAAACCACGACATTTACAATTTTTGAGTACGACGTTTCGCTGGTAATTGCATCCAGCATCATCGGGCAATTCGCCAGAAAAAGGAATTAACCTTACTACAGGGATACAATCCTACGGTTTTACCTTCTACGTTCAAAAACATCCCTTTAAATTGATTTGGCTGCTGCTATTAATGATTACCACATCATCCACATATGTTATAAGCCACTTGATGAGCTATCACGTGTTGCCAGTTCGCCTCTGAGAAAGGGTTATTAGCTCCGTGGGCTCTGCCTGATAAATAACATAGATTAGTTTAAATGTAAACAAATTTAGCACCACTTGTACCCTCGACTCGCCCCTTCCGCTGCCCCGCCTGGAGGCAGCTTCGGCCCAAGATACAACCATCAGGGGTGAACACTTAAGACGGTGGCAGTCACTGCTGAGTCTGTAGACGGTTACAATGCAATAGGCGCCACTGGCTGCATGCAGGAACCGTTTGGTGGCGAAGCGGGGAGCGTGGGCAGCTCTCAAGAGTTCAAACACATTGTCCCGCGGAGGGAGCTGGTAGGAACGTTGGGTTGCTCGGTCAATGGCCAGGGTCAACGGCGGCGTGGTGTATTCTGCAAATATGCCCGACTGTGAGGGTGGGCACAAGCCGGCGTGAGTAGGTTAAACGTTGAGTTTTATAAGGGCACCACGGGGTGACCAGCCCCTCCCCACCCAGCCCCACCCAGCCCCTCCCCACCCTCCCCACCGAGCCCCTCCCCACCCTCCCCACCCAGCCCAGCCCCACCCTCCCCACCCAACCCCTCCCTGCACGATGGACGGACACAATAATCCCCTGGGGGCTGGTGTAACCAGGAGGTTCCTACCAATATAACGCACGTATATCACACGCTCTCGAGGGAACTGTGTATGGTTTAATGTTTTACAAAATAAAAACGACAATAATCGCATCACCAGGACAATCATAACACCCACCCAGCCCACGTGGGCTGGTGACCCTGGTTCAAATAATGGCTTGTATTGTTGATAATTATAATTAATAAATTACGCGATGACATCGTCAAGTTTGCTGTCGTCCACACACGCACAGTGCAGACTAAAGCACGTGCAGCTCTGTGACGTGATCAATGTTTGGTGGTTGAGTGGGGATCACGTGGGATAGCAAGTCACGGAGTCACAGATTTAAATGAAACCTTTAATTTGATTTTTTAAAATATAAATTCTATCACAAACGCAAAGTAAAAGCCTTTTTTTATATTTAAGAAAAATATGCAACTAATTTGAAAAGGTCGATGTAATAACCGGAACATACACAGCATCCGTGAGTCTGCGTGGTGGAGTGGATATCGTGACTGAGTCTAAAGTCAAGGACCCGGGTTGAAATCCCACGTGAGAATTTTGCTAATTTACAAATCACGTGATGACGGCACGGCCTGTATGTACACAACCACGTGCGCGCGCAGTGCAATGACTACACCACGCGGAGCCCCCTGTACCTGTGTGAAGACTCGGTGGCGCAAGGCGATGCGAGACAACCCTGGCGCCTGGATAGTCCGGAGATACGAGGTCCAAACCTTGGTAAAGGTGGGTGGCGAATAGACACGACGTGGAAAGTTAACTGTCCAATATGTGAACGTATTGACGTGTGTGTTTATTATGTGAACGTACTAACATGCGTGTGTGTGAGTGCAGGTGCAGCTGAGATAATGGAGCAGTGCACGGGCGTGGGGATCTGGACCAGCTGTGGAGGTGACCTGGAGCGGAGAGAGGACAGAGGAAGGAATAGACTACTTAGAAGTACAGTATTGTTTATTTTTACGTGAGTTAAAACAGCTGTGGCCACTAGAGGGCGCTGTCCCACCACTAGGGGCGCTATTCACAACTAGGGGGCGCTGTTCTATGGATATTACCATTAAAAGTGTCACTTTAATGCAAATAAATGCATTTATACCGGATACTCGACGTATTGCAGCTTTAAGTCATGCATTTTCACAAAATTGCGGAAAGTCTGGCAATCTCAAACAACGTAACAACGCAAAACACAGTAACATCCAGTAGGGGGTGCGGTAATTGTTGACATTTGTCAGAAAATTGCCGCTTTCACGACAAAACACATTTTTTACAACAAAATGCAACTAAACAAACGACTTATCTACCATAAATATATATATACCGTGAAATATAACCAAACGAGAAAGCCCTCATCCAGCAGTAGATTGACAAAAGGCCTGCAGCTTTATAAACAGCAACCAGTAAAGGGTTCCAACAGAGTGAATCATCACCAAAATCACTAAACCAAATATATCCAGATGGGCAAATGTTACAAAAACCATTAAGGGCTACTTGTAACGGGATCTTTCTACAGCAAAATACGACTAAAAGCACCATTTACCAGCAAAACAAAACATGCAACACGTCACCCTCGATGTCGCATCTCATTTTGGAAATCACAGGAAGTGAACATGAAGGGACCACTGGCTCTCCTACCTCTCCTCTCTCACCTCACTCCACTCTCCTTACCGTTGGGGGCCGTTCTTAAATGACGTCACCCACCTAGGGTGGGGGGGGGGGGTCAGACATTTGTGACGATTTGTGTGACGAGGGGGGGTTTGAGAAACGTGACGTCACATCAAAATGCGCAACTTTAAATAAATATAGACAACACGTTCTACTTAATTAAATATACTTTTTAATACATCATTAAATACGCACTACAATGACAATAGTTTAAAGCGATTTGAAGCATGTTTTATTTTCAAAATAGAAATATGGTTTGGGGGAGGGCAGAGCTTTGTGACGTCATATTTGAGGGGGGGGGGTCTGACTTTGTGACGTCGTGTGACGAGGGGGGTGGGGTCAAAAATCGTCCAAAATCGCGTGACGTCATTTATGGACGGCCCCTTATCTCTCATATCTCTCACCTCACTTCCCTCCCCTACCTCTCCCCTTACACCTCACTCCCCTCCCCCACCTCTCCCCTCTCACCTCACTCCACTCCCCTCGCCGTGCTCTCCGCTCCAGCAACCCCAAGGTTGCTCTCCAAGCCGCAGTGAAGCTCCCCTCGACGGGAGTTCGCTGCTCCTCGTCGCCCACGCCCGCCCGCCTTGAGAGCCCCCGGTGTGGCCTGGCTGTGGCAACAGCCCCTGGCTGTGGCAACAGCCCCTGGCTGTGGCAACAGCCCCTGGCTGTGGCAACAGCCCCTGGCTGTGGCAACAGCCCCTGGCTGTGGCAACATGAGGAATCTCCCCCCGGGTCTCTTCACCGCTCTCACCTGCTTCTAACTCAGGGGATTCACTCGCTACAGGCCCCGCGCGGATGGATGCGTCCCCCTGGGACATCGGCACTGACAGATCCTGGCAGACTTCGAATATGGACAGGGACCGCGATGTGAGATCAGCAGTCAACATGAATTTATCTACACAGGTAAAGTAACACCTGTGACTAAATCACCAGATGTCATCGAATATTAAAAGCTAAGCTTGTTTGAGCCTGGAGAGTGCTTGAATGGTCGACCACCAGGTGTTATAGTCTGCGTGGCTGTGATGGGCAGTACAGAGTAGTGCATCTTCATCTGTCTCCCTGCGTGTTCACCAACCAGCACTGATCAGCTTTGGTGAATTATGGTTAAATCAACGCCCCTTGACCGACACGCAGGTGGAAGGTCCTCATCCAGCAGTGGATTGACATGGACGCTCTGCACATGTACGTACGTTTCGTGGTATGTGCGTTTTATGATTATGTACGTATTAAGAAAGCCGTATTTCTGTGTGTTTAACAGTACTGAGTTGAATGTAAATATATGGGCTGTTATCTATACGTAAACACATGCCCAGTATCTCCTGCACTTGCTGTGCACCGAGTCTAACGAGTTGCAGGAACCCTGAGTCTTAATGAGCTACCCCTGGACACACCGAGCGCATCAATGGGGCTTCAAGACTTCCAAGAGGTTACATCAAGTCTTCCCGAATCAACATCAAAGCCTCGTGCCGAGCTCCACACCTCCTCGCATCCCGGCATGGAAGCGTCACTCAGCGCGGATCCAACTCAGACAGCCCCAGACAGAGGCGGCAACGCACGCTTCAGACGGCTCCAGGTGCAGGGTCATTAGGCTTCAGGTGCGCACTACGACTTCCTCCCACGTGTATAAACATTCACGAATTGGCTGAACACATCATAAAAAATAAACGGACAAAAATACTCCTGAAAAAGAGTCCTAAAGATTCAGTTGCAGCACTCCTGGACGAATAAGTCATTCATGAAAGTTGCTACCTTGTAAAATTTTTGATTTAAAGCTTTCGTGACTGCAGGGATTCATCTTCTTGGTTCTTTCGGTAAAGTCACGTAGAAGGGAAGTAATAAAATAATAAAAATAAAACATAATAAAATTATTCTCACGACGTTTCGGCCACAACGCCCTTAACTCGGCGGTCCTGGAGGCGTCGATGGGCCTTGCGGCACCCTGCAGGGCAGCGCCGCGTGGGGCCAGCAGAGGGAAGCAGCGCCCCGCGCTTCGGCTCTTTCTTCCCCGCGTCTCCCCGTCGCCTCGTGTGAGCGTGAGCTGCACGGCTCGTGTTGCCACCACCCCGTCCTGGTTTTCCCAGGAATCAATTGTTTCGAGCGATCACTGTTGTTCTAGGGCAGTGGTTCTTAACCTTTACTGCAGCCTTGCACCCCTTTGGTTCTCAGTCCTTGAATTGTTTTACGATCCATAATACAGGTCGTTTTTGGGGGTTAGATCGCGTGAACACGAAAGCCTACGTGGCCGCGAAAGCCTACGTGTTACGCTATTTGATGTTAATACATGCATAGGTTAATGAAACAAAGTAGTTGGTTGTACTTACGTGTCCGTGCTTAATTTGTCTTTCGATGATTTAACTTCTAAAAAAAAAAACCTGCCCATGTCTCGCACCTCCAGAAAGGGCATCTCGCACCCCAGGTGAAGAACCACCGGCCTGGGATATCAGTCAGTCTTCCGGGGGGCATGGCACACACACGTCGTTCCTCGCGCTCTTCCCCTACTGTGAGATATTCTTCTCGTCACGGCTCGTCACGGTTTTTTTTTATTTCTCGCGTGCCGCGGAGGTGGTAACCCCACGCACGCAGACGGAGCCGTTAAACCGTGAACCGCTCAGCGTTTGTCTGCCTAGCCGTGAAATATCTTCGCGGCCGTCCATTCCTTTTTTTTCAAGTGACAAGATAATGAAACACCTTACAAGCAAAAAGGGAGGACGAAAATAATGTAAAAAAGGAATTCATTACCAATAAAACAAATAGTGATCTTTTTCTCTCTTTATGCCGTAAAAGTGGCCGCTAAATCGCGTGGCTGGGGCTCGCGAGATATTGAGGCCCGTGGTGGTGACGGGGTGCGGGATTATTTATTATTTCCTTAAATCAGACGGGCTGCTAGCCGATCCCAAGTGTTTAAAGCAATCGCTAACAATTCCACGCGTGGGCTCAACATGGATTTCACATTTTTCTTCGACACTGGGGGTGGAGGTGGCGGTGGGCGGGGGGGGATCTCGTGCCACCAATTCTGAAAACTCAACCCACCCCCCCCCTCACTGCCCTTAATATGACACACATTCCATAAATGTGTTACATTTATGTATTCTGTATATATACACACACTTACAGAGCTTGGTCATTCCACAACTGGATGAGGGTCTTTGCACGCTGCGTGGGTTGTGGGGGCCGCACTCCGCGTTGGCCGGTGCGGGTTTGTGAAAGCGTGGCGCACAGACGCGGGAGACTAGCAGTACCGTACAACAATGGACTTTGTGGCAACGCCCTCCGTTGCCCGCAACGTATCCCTGCTACCTACTACACCAGTTATGCCTAGTGGTGGTAACCCATTCAAGTGCTATGCAGGCTCAAAACCTGCTTAGCTTTCGAGATCTGATGAGATCGGGTGCATCCTGGATCATTTGGTCACAGGCGCATTCATAATATGCACAAACTGTACCCAATGTTGCAATAGCAAAAAAAAACAACAACCCCCAACCCCCCCACTTTTATCAATTATGCACGATACGTATCTGTAACGCTAATTAATTAAACGATAATCCTAAAAAAAGAAAATGCGAGATTATATCTTAGTCAGCCGGGTGGCCATGAAGGCGTGTGATGTCCGCACGTCTGGCAAGTGCATCACTCCCACGCGCCGTCCTCTACGGTCGCCGCGCGCGCGACCCCCGCGCCGCGCCGGCGTTCCTCGGTTCCGGCCGCAAGCCCCCGGGACGGAGAGGGGTCGCGCGGGACCCTCGGCAGCGCCGTTTCACCGGATGTGAAGTTCCTCCCCCCCCCCACACATCATCCCCCCCCCACACACACACACCCCACACACACCGCACAACTCTCCTCCCCCCCACCACCACCCTCCCCACCAGCTCCTTCCTCTTGCGCCGCAGCAGCCAGGACCTAAAATAACCGCGGTCAGTCGGGGTTTTTTTTCGTGGCCAAATGAGGACGTTCTCTTGCAGCCTGGACGCATGCTGGTCACGTTGAAAAAACATCTGAAGCAAGCTTTGCAAAACAAATCCTCCTTAACGCACGCGTAATAATTACACAATTTCTTGGGGATTAAAACGAAAATAAAACCCCGCACGATTTGTATTTGCGGAATTGAGCGGGTGTTCCTGCGGATTTATTTTCCCTCTTCCTGTAGCGGTGACTGATGATCTCCGGGTTTGGTCTGACTCGTTAGCTGCTGAGCTCGTTAGCTGGCCCACTTCCCCGCGCCACAATGCTTTCGCGACGCTGCTTTTGTCCCGAGGCTGTCTGAACGCCGTCTCTGAACGCGACGAAATCTCTCCGCTCTTCTTGTTGCGAACGCTTCCCCCGTCCCATCGCATTTTCCGTTAATCGTAAATAGTGCCGCCGCTTTTCCAATTAGCCTCGCTCATGCCAGCCCCTTCCTCCCCTGGTTTGGCACCGCGAGCCTTGGAAAAAAAACCTCCCTGCGAATCGTGAGTACGCTGGCCGATCTTGAGACGCCGAATCGGTGAATAATTTCGCATTCATCTCCTCTGCTGCTGCTGCAAGCGGAGAACGAATGCTCGGAGGAGGAGTAGGAGGCCGTGTCGAGAGAGATGTGCGCTGCGATGCCGTGGGAGGGTGGCAATAGTTAACGTAGCCTGGGGGGGTGGGGGGGTGGACAATAAATAATGGTGGCAGTGCTCTCAAATAAGTGTCAGTAATTATTTTGGGTTGGGGAGCGTTCCTCATCCAACGACTGGCTTGATAATAAAACATTGCTAAAAGTGTACGCACGATGCCATTGAACTCTGCTAATCTTTATGTTACTGATATCGCAGCGTTGTCGTTGTTGTTGTTGGCGGAGCGACGGCCCCCGGTTAGCGCGCCGCGCTACGAACCCGGTGGCTTGGGTTCGATTCCCATCAACAGCTGCCATCGGTGGCGAGCGATGTCTGAACCGTTGTTTGCCCCCTACTGACCATGCACCAACACAATGACCATATTGATGAAGTATGGTCAAACAACCCCCACAACCAACACAGCATGGGAAGGCTTTCAATCAGCAGCGGCTTGATGACAGGGCTGTAGTTATTGTTGTTGCTGTTTGTGCACGCGCGTGTGTGTGTGCGTTTAAAACGTTTAAAGTAAAATGGACTCGTGTAGGCAGCATTTACCGCCGAGGCCGTTTGAGCTGCAGTGGCGCGAGTAATTCAATTTACGTGTTTTCCCAATTGTTTATCAATGAGATGATAATAACGTAGCCTGTACGATCTATTACGCAGTCATTTATTCAGCCGTCAGTCAGACGGGGAGCCCCTTGGGATCCGGCTTCGGGGGGGAGCAGCGGAGGGTGGGAGTAGAGTGGGTAGGATGGGGTAGGGTGGGGGTAGGATGGGAGTAGGGTGGGAGTAGAGTGATTTGGGTGGGTAGGGTGGGTAGGGCGGGTAGGACGGGTAGGGTAGGTAGGATGGGTAGGATGGGGGTAGGGTGGGAGTAGGGTGGGTAGGATGGGGGTAGGGTGTGGGTATGGTGGGTAGGATAGGTTAAGGTGGAGGTAGGATGGGGGTATGGTGGGTAGGATGGGGGTAGGATGTGGGTAGGGTGGGTTTGGTGGGTAGGATGGGGGTATGGTGGGTAGGATGGGGGTAGGGTGGGTTTGGTGGGTAGGATGGGGGTAGGATGGGGGTAGGGTGGGGGTAGGGTGGGTAGGAGTCGGCGCTGTAACGATGCTGGGGGCGAGTGAGAGGGACGCGCCTCCCGCATCCCGCGGCTCATTGCCGACGCACGGGGAGGGGAGGTTGGTGAATCGGGGCGCGCTCGGTTCCATTGGTCGCCCGTGCCGCGGATTTTTTTGGATGCTTTCCGAAACCGCCGTTACGTTAAGAAATCGCGAATGAACTCGAGCGCCGCGTTTAGAACGTTTCCTCTTCTTCTTCTCGAGGCTGTCCCTCTCTTACAGGTGGCAGTTGCGTGCTGCCGATGCGAACCCTTGCGGCTCGTTCGTTTGCCGTGGCGAGGACGCCGGGGATGTCAGTGGGGTCGTCGTGACGGTGACCTAGTAAGTTTGGCAGCTAAGCGGTCTTCGTGCACGGGTAGAGATGGGAGTGTCGCCCGCTCGTCGAATGCCAAGTCGTCGCATTCTCTGACGTGTGTAGCATACCTGTGGGGAGGGGCGGGGGGGGGTACAATAACACAACTAGAAAATGGAGATCTCTTTTAGGAGAACATTTCGGAACACATAAATCCCGAGCGCTCGTCACCTTTGATCGGTCTCTCAAACAGAACAGCGCCCATGTAATGTAATTTTGAGCTCGCAGTTCCACTTAACCAGATATTGAACACCGGTTTGTCTCTCTCTCTGTGTTTGTCTGTCTGTATGTCTCTGTCTGCATACCTGTTAATTTTCCATCTTTCCATCTGCCTATCTGTCTCTCTCCCGGTCTGTCTTCATGTCTTTCCATTGCCTGCCCATCTGTCCATCTGTCCGTCTGTTTGTATCCCTGCTTTCCTTCCTGAATCTCAGCCACTGGCAGCTGCTTTATCTAAACAATGCACCCGCTCACGGCTCTCCCAGAGCCATCAATCCTAGGCACGTTCTCAGTCAGGTTGGGTTGAAAAAAAAAGTCTTCTTCCCAGAAAGAGAAACTCGAATTATTTATTTCTAGATTTGAAGCTTTCGTGACTGCAAGGAATCATCTTCTTAGGTTTTTTCGGTAAAGTCACGTAGAAAGTAAAATAAAATAAAAACAAAAATCACGACGTTTCGGAGGCAACACAAGTCTCCGTCATCAGGTGGGACCGTCACAGCCAGATTAGCTAATCTGGCTGTGACGTCATCAGGTGGGACCGTCACAGCCAGATTAGCTGTATCAAGTGGTACAGCTAATCTGGCTGTGACGGTCCCACCTGATGACGGAGACTTGTGTTGCCTCCGAAACGTCGTGATTTTTGTTTTTATTTTATTTTACTTTCTACGTGACTTTACCGAAAAAACCTAAGAAGTCGAATTATTTAGTCATGGGCTGGTGTGTGCCGTCTGTAGCGCTAACGTGCCAGGGCAGCTCCGTTATTGGGTTTCGTGTAGCTGGGAATTGGTAGGCGAGGAAAGCTGCATGGAACTCTAGCCAGAATTTGCACCGGTAAAATAACCCCCCCCCCCCCAAAATAATAATAAACCACACGCAAATTCTGGGGCCAGCGGGAGATTTTGAGTGCCTTTTGATGTCGGCGCAGACCGCTGCCTCAACCCTCGGTTAAAAAAAAAAACCGTGGCAAATAATAGGCAGCGCATTTCATTTGTGGATTGTGTCCAAGTGTGCTCGTGTGTGTCCACGCGCGCGCGCGTGCGTGCGCTCTGGGAATTATTTTTCCGCCAGTTTCAGCTGCCCCTGAAAATTATTTTGTGTGCTTATGAGTCTCTTCGCAAGTGGCTGTCTGCTCGGTTCGGTGCTTTGTGGAGGGCGGTGCTAGGCCCGCCCCCTCCCCTCCCCAACCCCCCCGCTCATCATTCTCATTCTCACGAGTTGCCAGAATTCGCAGGGGATCATCGGAGCAGCTGCTTTGGGCTGTCCCCACCCGCCCCCCCCCCCATAGCTGTAGCGTGCGCGAGTCAGAGCGTGGCCCCAGCATTCCACCTGCCGTGGCGATTCGGCGCTTTTAGAATGTCCGTGGTCCAGGCGGGACTCACTGAACCTCACCTCCTTTAGAATGCAATGTTTGATTCGGCATCCTAGCCGTTCGGTCAATCGTCAAGATTCCATTCCTGTTGCGGCCACAGCTTGCAGGGGGGGGGGGGGGGGGTGGGGCGGGGGGGGGGGCACGGCAGGCAATGTTAAACAAACTTTAAACAAGTGTTCGACGCCGGATCCGAATGAGTAACGATACCATATGGCCGTGTCTGCCATGCGTTCCGCCGCAGCTTTCACGCGAGGCTCGCGAATTCAAAGGAGGACAAACGCATAACATCAGTCGGCCTGCGTCTGTGAGCTGTCGTCTCTTGAAAACGCGTGAAGACGCCGCCGTTACCAACAGCTGCACGCGGAGGTGTGCTAATCGCACCTCCGATTTGCGACGTTGGCGACGTGCGGTGCGAAAGAAGTTCAACGTAAATATCGCAGCGACTTTGTTCAACTTGACTACGAATTTAGGAGGAGCTGAGCCTTCGGCAGGGCGGGAGTTGGGGAGGTGGGGTGGAGGTCCCTGCGAGGCACGTGTGTGTGTGCGTGCTCGTGTGTGCGTGCGTGCGGCCTGTGGCACCAGGTGCACACTCGGGGACCCCGGATGAGTCTCATTTGCAGCGGTGACCTTGGTCGCCAATGATTTTACCGCAAACAAAACAACGCGCAGCAACGGGATGAATACAAATCGGAGTAAAAATAACCGCGTTGCAGAAGAAATTTTAAACATTACGTCAACGTTACTAAATCCAAACTACATTCCCTCTCAAAAGTTGGCTCGGACAAGCTTGAATTAATATTTCAACTCTGTTCGGCTGTCACCGCGTGTGTGACTTCGCCCCGGCTGTTTGGTAAGTCGTCCTCCTTAAACTGGGTGTCCGGAGACCACCTGAGGTCAGATGGCGAAATGGGAATGAGAATGTAACACGACAACGGGGAATGTTACCAGTGAGTGTAGATGTAACGCTCACAGCTTGCGACTCTGTACCAACCGCTTGCTCTCGAACAAGGCGGCTTCTGTAGCAGCAGCAGCAGCCTTGCACGATAACACGAGTAGCAGCAGCAGAATGCCCAGCAAGAGAAGCAAGGCCGTATAGCAGCAGTATTAGGAAATGAGGTGGATTCCAGGCTGCTGTAGATTCCAGACCGACTCAGTCTCAGTGGAGCCTCTTGCCTTTGTGCTGGGACTTGGCTCATGGTTCGGCTCTGCCACGTGTGGCTCTTGAACGCAGTTCAGCGTTGCGTTAAATCCCGTTCGTGCCGCGGGGTCGCGGTGCCAGTGAGTAGCAATGAGCGCTTCGAGAAGGCGAATAAAATAAGCCGTACAAAATAAGATGAAATATTCTAAAACAACATTTCATGTTTTATAATCATTTTTGGATGGCAGCGCCATCCTGTTTTCTTTTAATATTTTAGCAAAATTAGCTGGAGATAAAATAAAATAAAAATCTATGTCAATATTTTGATCAACGACGTGCAATGAGTACAGTTATTAATCCGCATTATCGCTCCGTTAAATGGATTTTTATTATTTCGTGTCTGAATTGACTCTGTGCCTGGTTAGGTTTTGGATGAATGTGTCCATGATCTCTGAGCCGAAGAGCAGATCACGGCTTTGCGACTCGCTGTCCCGTCTGTCTGTGTGCGTCGGGCGAGCTCTTGGAGACACTTGTAAAGGTGACCCAATATGAATGAACATTTAGCGGAAAGTCGTCGTGGTGCTTTTAGCAACTCACCCAGTATAAAACTGGACCGATGGGCCACGGCATTGCCAAACAAACTTGTCAGTGACCTCAAACACCACGCTCACGCCTCAGTCCGTGACATCGTATCTTTGTGCGCCTCACAAAATAACATGATTATCCCAAGGAGGTAAACATTTCCGAAGACAAAACATATGTTGGGAAGCACGACAGAAACCCTGCACATTCATGATTTTTCTTGCGTAAATTAACAATGCAAATGTAACGAATACGAAACATATACGACGTAGCAATAACAACAACATAAAATGTATCTAGCATCTGAACGCAATTCCATCTCTAGACACTTTACCCAAAGCAACCTGCATGATTGGACCTGTTCATCGCACGGCTGTTAATGCGGTTTCTGCCGATTTTTTTTCGTCTGAGAAAATTGTCAAATTGCCGCTGTCTTCCGCTAATTTGACCGTTTTTTGCATCAAATTTTGCTGACAATTTTCCCTTTGCTCCGAAACAATTGCAGGGCTGAAATGTTTTAAACGAGCAGCGGCAATCGCCTGCTCTCTCATCTGCACGAACAGCAAAGGTGAACACGTCGGATTGAAGGAGTATTGGGGTCAGGGTCTATCGGGGTGTATAGAGGGGTGTGTAGGGGTGTATAGGGGTATATAGGGGTTTATAGGGGAGAAGGTCCAGAACCAGTTCAGATGTCAATCGCCACTAATGTCAGTCGTGGCTGGGAATTGACTTCGGGGTTTTGCCACTTTTGTAGCGCAAACCGCCTCACAGACGCGCAGTCGTCAAAATTCAGGGGGATCCGTTTATAGATACCCCATGAAAAATTCGGAGAAAATTGCAATCCATTGTAAAACCTCTCAAAGTCTCCACAAGTCTTCCGCCAATCTCAACGCGCGAGTAAAATATCATATCGCCCTCCACCGCAAGATATGGAGCCACCGCTTTCACAGAATGCAATCAGCTGTCGGGAAGACACACGAAGAGGGTGATTAGAAAAATCAGCGCGGTATCTATAAATGGATCACGCTGCTTCTATGTGGACTTCCTTCCCCTTGGTCACGGTTCCCAAACTCCGAGGTGGCTTGCCTTGAGCGGTCAAGCCACCCACGGATGCAGTTTCGTCGTCGCCATACCGCCGGGATATTTTACCGTTTTGAACATTCACGCTTTTGTTTAATGAGCCGACAGGTTACATGCGGTGCGAAAGAAGTGTAGCATACCGTGCATGCATCACAGGGGGCAGGGGAGGGGTGGGTGGAAGTGGTTTGTGTTGCGGCTCATCAGGTGAGGAGGTTTGATGGCTCCATGCAGCGGTGTCGGCTGCGTTTGATGCGGCTTTGTTCCGAGTGCTCCTGGAAGCGCGGGCTCCCCGCCCTTGTACTCCACCCCCCCCCTTTGATCTCGGCACTCGGACGGACACTCGGGGGGGGGGGCAGTTTGGAATTGAGGGCGAGATTGCGTCTCGTGGTGAGAGCGCAGGTGAGAAGCGTTAGGCCGAGCGGTTCACGCGGGGCTGCGGCGACCGTCCACGGCGACTGCGACACCAAACCCACCACGTGGCACACGAACGCCTCGCGGTGCACCGTCTTCGTCTTGGAAGCTAAGCGGGAGCGAGCCTGGGTAGTGTTTTTTTTGTTTGGTTTTGGGATGGGTGGTCGCCAGGGCTTGCCAGGTTGTTGCCACGAGGCAGCAGTGCCCAGTGTCTGACCCCGGCGTGCGTGGCACTGGGTTTCCTCCAGCACGAAGCCAACCCCCCCTCGTTCATAGCGTTGCTCGAATAACTCAACGCAGCGAGACCCTCTTTAAACGGAGCCTTGAGCCTCAGCGAGGGCTCCACTTGGCAAATCACCGCCACGATGGCTGGCATCGCAGCTGAGCTTGCTGCGGCGACGCCGTGGCCGTATCGAGCGGTTAAAGTGTCGCCGTGGCTCGCTGTGCGTGAGACGCCACCAACCCGGCCTCACCCAGCGTGGCGTGGGGCGGCACTTTTGGAGAAAAACGACGTGGCGTGGGGAAAAAGCTGGGTGGGGGTGGCGTGGGTGAGACAGTTGGAGGGGAAGTGTGAGAAAGAAGGCAGAGGTAGCAGGGCAGGCAAAACGGAGCGCCTGGAAAGCAATGGATCTGTGTGGCGCAAGTGGCGTGAAGTCCGAGAGGGGGGAAGGGGGCCGGCGGCGCGGGGGTGGCGGGCGGCGCCGTTAGAGGAGACGTCTCCAGGGGGCTTCAAGTGAAGAGGCGTCAGGTGCGTCGCGTTGTTTTTGTCTTGATGTGAGAGTGCACCTTGTCTCGACTTGTTTCATGATTTATGTAACTGTGCTCGCCTCGTAATGTTTGACGCCTGGTCGTCACGGCGCGGTTGACGCCGCGCTGAATTTACCGTCCGGTGCCTGGTGGTCGATCACGTGCGCGGCACCAACCCAACGTCCACCACACCTCACCTAAAACTATCAGTACCCCGCCCCCCCCTCGCTGCCACCGATGCCTCCGAAGTTTATCGGCGCCGCTCCACGAATCGCACCCCGCAAGCGACGCGCCGCGCGTTCCCGTGGCACGATCCGAGCTGCCGTCAACGACGTCGTCCACCGCGACTCGCGGGACACTTCACCACCCGCTCTGTAATCAATGCGGCTTTATTACCGCCCCGCATTAACTACAGACGCGTGCCTGGTGGTGGTGGGGAGGGGGGTCCCGGACGCACGCCGCTCGCTCTATTATGCGAACACCTCGACGTTCCGGAGGTCCGCGCCTTAAATTTATCGGCCAATTAAGGCCCCTCCCGAGCCGGTGACCACCGCGTGCACAAACAGCGCAAATTGATTAGCGGCGGCTGAATTCGCGCGGGTCTCGGCGCGGGTTGCGATCAATCCGGTCGTTCGCCGCGGCCTGGCGACGTCGATGGAGGAGGAGGATGGAGGAGGAGGAGGGCGGGGGGCGTTGGGGAGAGCGCGCGGCGGGCCCGTTCTCTTTGTCTCGAAGCGCGACCGCTTCTACGGCGCGTCCGCTCTGCTGTCAGCGGCGAGACGCGCGATTCGCTCTCTCTTTAATTTGGTCGCGGGGAGGAGGGCACCGCAGGGAAGTTTATGATTCCTTAACTCGAGGGATGATGGATGGCGGCGCCCCGGGGCGGCGGTTAGAATGAAATGAGAAGGCTTGCGTAGCTCTCGGCGTCGCGCGGTGCCGAGATGCGCGGGGTCGGACAGAACCGCGCAAGAAGCCCGGCCGCTGACAGCCGCGAGAACGGATGGGCTCAGAAAGCGCACGAGGTTATTGTCTTTAAAAAATACATCTCGAAATGATTTTGCTCAAGTCAAAGGCCTTCCCTCGTCGCGCGGGTTATGGTTATGCGAAGACAATTCCTTTCCCCGGCGTTTCATTATACAGGCGCATTTGAATGCATCCTAACAGCCCGGCAAGATTGTTTTAATTCCAGAGTCATATGTATATGAACACACATACATATTTCTAGATTTGAAGCTTTCGTGACTGCAAGGATTCATATTCTTAGGTTTTTTTCCGGTAAAGTCACGTCGGTAAAAATGTAATTAATAAAAGTAAAATTAAAATTAAAATACATTTTTTTTTAATTTACTTTTACCTACGTGACTTTATCGAAAAACACCTAAGAATACACATACATATTTTGGTTTTCCTGTTAATGTGCCTAAAGTCTACTCTGCCACATTTACACAAACGGGACGACCGACTGAGCGGGCGATTTAGCAAATTTCGCAACCTCAACAACGCGTCGCTGCCCGCTCGCGGAGCCGTGATGTTCATAGAAATTGACGAATGGCCCCAGCTGCTCGTTGAACGTTGGCGCGGACACTAACCGCCACGTGGCTTGCGGCACTTGCCGCGCCGCACTCAGCGCAGCCACCGAGGCGCGCGCGGCTGCTGTCACTCGCGGGTGCGCGCCGGATCGCGGATACCGCGTGGCAAATTACCGCGCGGAGACCCCCCTCCCCCCTCTCACCCCCCAACTAATGGGCGCGTTTCAATGACTGCTGCGAGATGGGTTCCCAGCGTCACAGATGGATTTAAAAATGAGAGGCGGAGGTTTTACTTTGAGTGAAACGCGATGTGGGGCAGGGGGGGGGCGCGCGGAGCTGTCGTGTGGAGTTTAAACCAGCGGGCTTCAGCCGGGTCGCGGTGGCACTACGGAGGCGATGGTTGGTGAATCGCGCGGAGATTTGTGAGGCTACGAAACCTGCCGGGCTACGAGGGGGTGGTACGAGAGATGACGGTACAGCAAAGTGGGCCCGTGAACCCATCTGTACGGACCTGCGAGTGTTTGTCCCCTCCTGTGTGGTGAGTTTTCTCTGCGTAACTTGATTTTTCTCAACAACTCCTCAATTGAGAATGTAATGGGCTGAACATCCCATCACAAGACCCTCCTTCAAAAGAGCCTTGAGACTCACCTCGCTCACCCGATGGACTCCTGGTCGTAGATTCTGGCCAGGTGGCACAGCTGCAGAGCGAGCGGCTCGCAATCGTAAGGTGGTCCGAGTTCAAATCCTTCTTGGAGGTTGACTCAGGCCCATCATCCCTCCGTGATCACTCAAATTAGAACAACTTTGTTTGGAAGTCAACAGTGGATGTTCACGGAAAGACTCACCCCTGCCATAGGAATTTGGAATTTCCACCACTGGCACGGGGCTTTGAACAGGAGAGGAGCACTGCCTCATGCTGCTCACGTGACACTTGGCCATATATCGGCCACTCTACTTGCAAGGCCGACCCACGGTTGTGGTCGTTGTGGCCGCGCTCGGGTAAATAACTCTTAGGGGATTGGTCGTTAGAGAAATCTATGCCGCTGCAGACCCCTGTGCCTTATTGTGCCGTAATTTATTAACTCATTTATGTACAATTCCCAAACTGTAAATTAGCTTGCGGCACCTCTACCGCAGCCCGTGTTTGCTCCGGGATTTGCCGCCATCCATCTGGGTCATCTGCGCCGTCTCCCCGTTGTTCGTGCTCTTTGAGGGGCAAGTGTCTCCGAGCGTCCGTGTGTTGCGAGGAAGTGTTCGAGACAAATTGGCCGCAATTGGCCGGGCTTCTTTGGAGCGCCGAGTTCCACGGGAGAAGAGATTGGCGAGCGAGCCTCGAATTTCACCGCAAAGATGACCCCTGGGCGCGGTGCGTACGGAGATTGTTCATTGAATGTCAATCTAACCAACGTTTTTTTTTGATACTCGGACCTGAAATGTAGGCGAATTGAGCAAGAGAATTCTAAGTGACGCTATTTTGTTTGTTTTCCATGTAGTCATTGGTGGCCAGGCTGAGATCATGATCTCGCTACATTTCAGAAACCAGGTTAATGACAGGCGATTTGAAACAAAGATTCAAACCCTGCATCGCAGCTGTGCCGGCTCGGTGCGCTGACCCCCGAGTTACCCAGCCACCTAAAAAAAAAAACACTCGTTTCAAATTGCCTTGTCGTGAGGTGTATTTGCATACGCAAATTGATTTTTTTGGCAAACACTTATACAGTTTTTTTTGCGAGTGACAATTCCACTCTGTGTGTTTTTTTAACCCTCCAACAGAATATCGCGCCGCTCGCACGGCTGGCGTCTCAACTTTGCGCCGTGTAACGTTTGCGAAGCATTCGGTGCGTTAAGAGCATTCAGCGTTAGGTGCGATAGGCGCGTTAAGTGCACACGTCATATCGTATTTGTTACCTCCTGAAATAAATCTACGGCAGCAATTAAATACCGTAGCCCCCGCGGGCATGGCCAAATGGTGGCCCCGACGGTGGCTGGAAGTCACTCGCAAGCGCCCGATGTTTTTTTTTTTCTCACGGAGCGTACTTCTGTGCGAGGCGACACAGGGCTCACAGCGTCCTACCGCCAAGCCCAGCGACCACCCAGCATTGCTCCCGCTCACGCGGCTCGTGCATCTTGGTGCCAGCTCCCTCGGGGCAGCTGTCCCGGAGGGCCGGCTACAGCTCCACTGCGAAGAATGTCCCTATGCCCCTACGCCCCTGAGGCTGCACGGTGTGGTTTCGGTTTACGCGTCGGTCAAGGATCTCGGTTCCGTGGGGACGCCGGGATTCAGATGTCGCCATGAGATGCCTGCCCCAGCCGTCGCCCCTCCCCCTCCCCCCCTCCCTGTACACACACACACAGACTTCGTTTAATCTTAATTTAGGAGCTTTCGTGACTGCAGGAATTATTCTTTGGTTCTTTTCGGTTAAGTCACGTCTAAAAATAAAATAATAAATTAAAATAACATATTACGACGTTTCGATTGCAACACAAGCAATCATCATCAGGCATAAAAGAAATAGCAACAACAATCTAACTAGAAAACTATAGACAGACATACAAGCAGACAGACATCACAACGGCACACAGAGAGAGGACACAAATCGGCACAAAGAGAGGGGTCGTTTCTGTGACGGTCCCTTAAATATAGAGAGGGGGGCGGGGACGGAGAGAGGGAGGGGGCAGAGAGAACTAGCATATCAATGAGTGTACGGCAACGTACTGCTGTTGCAAGTAAGATGACAATGTGGAACGGGCACGCAAGCTTGAAAATTAGGAGACAGGCACACAAAAATTAAATAACCTAGCAAAATATCGAAATGTGATGTAATACAACACAGAGAGTCGGTTAACACACAATTAACGCATAGCCTGGTTGATTACGTGTTTCAAAATTTGCTAAGTTAGAATTTTAAGTGTGAAAATTCCAAAGAGAGGACACAGGCAGAGAGAACAAATAGTCAGAAAGAAAAAGGATAAGCTTAAAACTTCCCCGTAGAAGTGGTTCAATCTTAATTTAGGAGCTTTCGTGACTGCAGGAATTATTCTTTGGTTCTTTTCGGTTAAGTCACGTCTAAAAATAACATAGACTTCGTTTATTTATCAGCACTGGCGGAGCCAGTGGGGGGTGGGGTGACACGTGCCCCCCCAGTGATCCGATCGAAATCCCTAATTTCGATCGGATCATTGGGGTTTATTAGTAATAAATAGGCATGTTGCGACCCTCACTGCCACTGTGTAGCATATTATTACGTGCCAGAGACTCTATGAGATGATAGGACAATAGTCCGAGTCCATAATTGGCAATAAGTAACGGCAAAGCAGTTATAAGTGACTCACAGAATTGTGCGCAGTTGCGTGTACAGTCAGTCCACGACTTCCCTGAAGGCATTCACCTTCAGCGAGCACGATGCCGATCACAACGCGGTTCGAATTCGACCCTCGATCGATGGCTGCGCCATCGCCGCACACGCGTCGAATACAAAGCAAGGGACAAGTCCTTACTTACTAACAACTCCTATCATTTCTCATTGCTGGAGGGGTTGCCCCCCCCCCGCCCCGTACCTGAAAATCCTGGATCCGCCATTGTTTATCAGCAGGCGTATTTATATTAAGGGTCGATTCTGGAAATCACAAGTGAGAACAAGTCGCGATAGAATCGGATAATTTTTTTTTTTACAAATAAAAACTGTAGAATGGAAAATGTTTTGACGCGTTGTTCAGCTGCCTGGCACACGAGTGAGCAAAGTGTGGCGAGTCTGCATCATGTTTTATCAAAGGGACTTTACACATTTTTCATTTCCATTGTGAAGTTTACAGACGGGAGCCTCAAGTGGATCGCGAGGCAAGAAGCTCCAGGGGATCCCCCCCCCCACACCATCCCAGGATCGTCCCGCGAGACCCGCGCTGCTCCACACCCCGCATCGCGACCACGTGGAGCTGTCGCCGCGACACACCGAGAGGCGGCGCGTTTGATATTTTTCATACAAGTGTAGTGTGCTAATTCACAGACACTCATAGGAGGTACTCTCTCGCGTTTATTCCGGCCTTCACAGCCTTAGAGGATAACCCCACGCCGGGTCGGGACAGCCGACATGCTGCCAGACCCACAGCTTGAAGAAGGCGAAGATCACGATGAGTTCCACTCAAGATCGCAGCCACCCCCGACTGTGAGTCGGAGGTCGCCTTATTCCCTGCCCAGCGTGGCCAGACTCCGCCTTCGGCCCCGCACCCCTCTGGGTCTCCCAGAGGGCTCCGTGCCTTGCCCACAGGTGCAACTGGTAGAACGGGCTGCTACCCCTAATTCAATTGTCTACCAATCCCCCAGCGGCACGCGCTACAGTGACTCATTTCATGTCACTACGCGTGTCTCCGGTACCCGCAGCTGATCTGAAGCATGAATTAATAAATCTAGTGCGGAGGTACACATATTTTTTGTTAGCTCTCAATCACGGAGATCGTGATCCTGGCCCCGAGCGCACGTCCGTCGTCACCGACCCCCCTCCTCCACCCCAACACGGCGCTCTCACGACAAAAAGACAGCCGCAACGACCACGCGCAAAAGATTCCAGTTCCGAGCGGCTCCGGCTCTCTAATGAGCGCGCTAGGGCAAGCGGAGCCCTCGCGGCGCCGTCGAGCGGTGACCCCCAACTCTGTCAGCGCGGCCCGTTTGAACGATCATCGCGGTTATCGCTACCGCGATGATCGTTACTGCCCGCGGGAGGTCGCCTGGTGGCATACGGGCGAGAAGACATTTTTCGGAGCCTCCATTCAAAATATATTCGTCATCATCCACGGCCATTATACAGAATCGTTATCCATTTTTCCAAATGTATTATAATTTTCCACTGTAATTCAGGTTTTTTTGGGTTAGATCGCGTAAATATGTGTCGTTAAACCCGCCACCACCCGACACAGCCAACTAGTAAGGGTTGTCACGTAATCAGAACATGCAAATTCGTCACTAGTACAGCACACCGGTGTTGGAGAGCAAACCCACAACATTTATAATCTGAGTACAACGTTTCGCCAGTAATTACAACTAGCTTCATCAGGCGACATACAGATTTGTGGATAAATTCTCCCATTTATATATTTACGCGACATAACCCCCAAAAAAACCTGTATTATGGATGATATTGGTCGCGAAAGCCTACATGTTAAATGTTCTACTGTATAATATCATCATCGTCCAATATAAAAGATTACCATCATGATGCTCATGTACAAACCATTTTTCAAGCAAGACCCATATTTAAATATTACGTGTCGTAAAAACACAACAACCAAGTCGTTTGAAATAACAATCATTCCACCAATCATTCGACGATTTAACAAAGGAGATACATTAGAATCTCATTAGCGCACGTTGGGACCTCTATGACCATTCTCGTCAGACAGCAATGACGAGCGCTCCTAGGGTGGCGAAAGATGACAGTGATGATGACGACGATAACAATGTCATGATTATCATGACAATGTTGTATGTGACAATGATGATGACGACATTGAGTGGGCTCATAGATGATGATGATTGCTTGCGTGGCGACCGCGCGGTTTGCCAGCGGCCGTCGGCGCCCGTGACTGGACGGACGTGTGCGCTTGTTTGCTGGCGGTCTCTCGCGATGGGAGCGCTGCCACTCCTCCGCACGTTCCATCTGCTGCTGGCATCAAGAAAGCGGCGCTGGCAGACGGCGGAAAAGCACGCCGCGTAAAGAGCGCGCGCGGGCGTGTTTGCCGGTGAGCCCACGCGCGCCGTCTAAAGTCTAAACCATCTCGCTGGGGGTTGCACCTGTGCTCGCCGATGTTGGAACAAAAAAACAACAACAACAGCAGCAGCAAATAACGCGGGCGGGACATAAACGCGCCAAGCTTTATTGGCGAAAACGTAAAAATAGAGCGCCCTCCTTACCATGGTGTTTTTTTTTATTGTGGCCGTTACGTTGAGCGATCGTCGCGGTCTTTTGTGGGCTGGCGTGGCGCGGCCCGTGATTGACGCCGCCACTTGCCACGTGCGCGCGCCACGGCGTGGGCCCTCCGCGCGTGGCCACCGTGAGTGGACGTCTCTGTCCTCTGCGTCCCATCGGAATCTTTTTACTGGTGAGTGTATTATTGTTGTTGTTGTGAGTGTATTATTGTTGTTGTTGTGAGTGTATTATTATTATCATTGTGTTAGTGTATTATCATTGTGAGTGTATTATCATTGTGTGAGTTTATTGTTATCATTGTGTATTTGTGTGAGTGTATTGTCATTGTTGTGAGTGTATTGTCATTGTGTGAGTATTGTTATTGTTGTGAGTGTATTATTGTTGTTGTGAGTGTATTCTCATTTTGTGAGTATTATCATTGTGTTAGTGTATTATCATTGTGTGAGTATTATCATTGTGTGAGTATTATCATTTTGTGAGTATTATCATTGTGTTAGTGTATTATCATTGTGTGAGTATTATTATTGTGAGTATTGTTGTGAGCGTATTATCATTGTGTGAGTGTATTAGCCTCGTTATTATTTATTTTGCCCCACTTTTTTAACGTTGCTTAATTTAGCCCGAGGTGTAGAGCTTGGTAATTTGGACGCTTCAAAGAATTGTGTTCGCAAATGAATGCTTTTAAAATTACGTCCCAAGGCAGTCGAATGCAAATGATGTGTTTGTGCGTGCATAAAAGGGCTTTAAAAATATGCAGAGCTTAATAAATGATGTGTTTATTTGATTCGGAGAATCGATCGTCTCAAAGGATACAGTGAATAAGAGCCTTTAGTAATTAGTTTGTTTTTTTACCAATGACTTCATCTCTTTTGCATCTGGGCCCTAAACAAATCGTTCCATTTATCCCTGCGTAGCAAGAAGTCCTGGGTTCGATTCCCGACTAGGGCGCCTTTCTGCGTGGAGTTTGTATGGGTTCCTTCCCCTTTACTGAATGGGTTCATCACCGGCTGCACTCACTGGGTTTTTTCTTCTCCGTAGCCAATTTTGTTTTTAAATCTCACAACGCAACTGGTGTTGCCCAACGTCCCAATTGCTGAAACGTGACCTGCACATTACTCAATTGGGAACACACACACACAGTAGCAGCAAACCTGTGAAATCCCGGCACAGAACTCTCTCGAAATAGAATTTTAAGACTCGGCGAGGCTTTCCAGGCAACATCAAAACACATTCAGACTGATCAGTAGTAACGCCTCACCCCTTCCGCAAGCCTCTGGCGGAAGGGGTGGGTCGCGGTAAGGGCGGGGCGTGCTTCATGCCACAAAGCGTTGGCATCGCCGCATTTGGCCATGATGGCATCTTCTAGCCTCGATAGGAGATGCATTCAGTCGAAGGCGGGAAGAAAGGAGCAAAGAGGTGAACCTCCACTTGTGGATGAGGAGGATGAGGATGCTGACGAGAAGGGGGTCAGCAGTGTGGGCGGACCAACAGTGCCCGATTCTCCTAGTAGCAAAAGTGGCTGCACATGTAGTAGCTACGGGGCCCCGCACTTTCAAACTATCAATTCCGGTTCAGTGATTCTGCACGTGCTCTATTACTATAGTACTATACCGCCTTCAACTTTTATGAACGACCGGGTGTTTAAGCTTAGCGATTTGTCGTATTATCTGGCTTCATAGCAAATGAAAAAATACAATTACTCTACTATGCAAGTAAAAAAATAGTGTTTTAATATTTACGTTTAAAATTTTTTAGGGCCCCTTTATAGCAACATATGCAACAGGCCTAGCACTAGCTTCATCCGGCACTGCGAACCACGTGTAGCAAGTAGGCAGCTGCAAGCCATTCGGAAGAAGAGGAGGAAGCGGTCGTGCAAGGCACCACGAGGGGGCCTGGGTTCGACTCCCCCTCGGTGCGAGGCTGCGTTTCTGGCTCCGTGCTGAGGGAGGCAGCGGGGCCGCGCTCAACCACCCGCAGAGTAACATCGCGGCTTGCGCTAATGTGAGTAACGCCAGCCAGGGGAATGTGTCATTGTAACAAATGTGGAGGAGATGTGTGACAACGGTGGGCCACATTGGATGGGGCCCAGCGGGTGGCTGGGGGAGCACGAGAGGCTGCTGAGAGGCGAGCGAGCGTCCCATTATTGTACGTGTGTGTGTCATGCACGTGTGTGTGTGTCATGTACGTGTGTGTGTCATGCACGTGTGTGTGTGTCATGCACGTGTGTGTGTGTGTCATGTATGTGTGTGTGTGTCATGTACGTGTGTGTGTGTCATGTATGTGTGTGTGTGTCATGTACGTGTGTGTGTGTCATGTACGTGTGTGTGTGTGTCATGCACGTGTGTGTGTGTGTGTCATGCACGTGTGTGTGTGTCATGCACGTGTGTGTGTGTCATGCGCGTGTGTGTCATGCACGTGTGTGTGTGTCATGCACGACCGTGTGCATGTTTCAAGTACGCCCGTGTGTGTGTGTCATGCACGTGTGTGTGTGTCATGCGCGTGTGTGTCATGCACGTGTGTGTGTGTCATGCACGACCGTGTGCATGTTTCAAGTACGCCCGTGTGTGTGTGTCATGCACGTGTGTGTGTGTGTCATGCACGCCCGTGTGTGTGTCATGCACGACCGTGTGTGTGTCATGTACGTGTGTGTGTGTCATGCACGTGTGTGTGTGTCATGCACGTGTGTGTGTGTTATGCACGTGTGTGTGTGTCATGCACGTGTGTCATGCACGTGTGTGTGTGTCATGCACGACCGGGTATGTGTCTGTCGTGCACGCCCGTGCGTGTGTGCGTATGGTTGGGTTCGATTCTCGCTCAGTGCACTTGCTTCAAAAGTCCGTTAAGGCTATACAGGGCATCTTTCTCTTTGCAATGACCCGAGTTGGATTCCTGGCCACGGCTTACATCAGCGGCCAGTGACATGTGAGCCGGTCCTGGGCCTTCCATGGGTTGTTGACTCGCTCTTAAATGGGTCCCTGGCACAGGGTGTTAAACATCATCATTGGGGTGACAAAGGCGGCTGGGCAGAGTACTCGCTACACGCATCGCCCTCTGGCACCAAGTCCGGGCTTAATAGGTGCTCGCAAACGGAATTTCCCCAGCAGCCTGTAGAGGACAAAGTGGGAGGGAGAATCATCTTTGTATCTGAGTGTGTGTGTGTCATGTACATGTGTGTGTGTGTGTGTCATGCATGACACATCTTTGTATCTGAGTGTGTGCTGTGGGGAGCGGTAGCGCGCTGCACAACGAACCCGACGACCCGAGTTCGATTCCCGCTCACTGCAACCAGTGAAAATTATCTGAACCCTCCCTCCACTAGGTCGACTCGGCCTCAAACGAGTACCTAGTTGCGGTGTGCAGACATCGCCACTCGGGGGAGACAAAGGCGGCCGGGCGTGGTGCTGGCCACCCACCCCCTCGTGTGCCGTGCCGGCCTACACCGGTGCTGTTCGTTATCAGCACTTGTCCCAAGAGTCCGTTAAGGCTACACGGGGGATCTTCGTCTTTGTTTCGTGTACGGCCGTGTATCGAGTCGCAGCATCACTCTGCACTCCGGGTCTCGTATTCATAGCAGCAGCAGCATCACCTGCCCATCACCACCGCTACCAACCAGAGCGCGCGTGATGTTTTCCCAGAGCCGTTTGTTGGTGCCCGCTCTTACGGGGAGTTTGCGGGGGGGAGGGGGGGGGGGTGAGCGGCCCCCTCGTGTGGAAGAGACAGGGGGCGAGCATCGCCAACGAGCTTGCCACCCACCCACCCACCCCCTCCTCAAGGTCGCGCCTGCTCGTCCTCAACGGTGCCGGCTGCCATTTGCTGGCGAAGCAATTTCACTTCCCATATTTTTTAAATCTCCATTAATAATTTTCTCACCCGCCCGTACGGAATACGCCATTTAGCTTACTTTAAGTGACGGCGGGGTGGGGGGGGGCTGAGAAGAGCTTTGACGATGGCCGTGCGTGAACGTTCGCGAGCAAAAAGAACTGCACCGCACCGATTAGGGCCAGGCGCAGGCAAACGAGTTGGCGGGGAGGCGATTGTCGCTTCGACCAAAATTACTGCCTGTGGTGGCCGGCGCCGCGCGACAATCTTCGCGGCGGCGATTCAAAGGCTCCGTGGGTCTCGGCGGGCGGAGCCGGAGGGGGCGGTGAGGGAGGGAGGCGCTGGGCGGCGTTCTGCGATTTCTAAGAACGTGCTGCTGGATGGGCGGCGGCGCGCCTTTCGTGCGGCGCGCGGCTTCCCCGCCCGCAGATATTTAGTCGCAGCAGTTGGGTTGATGAAACAGGTGGAGGGGGGGGGCGCATGCGTGTTGCTCGCATTAGGGCCGTAACGCACGCGCAGGAACCTGATTAATGTCCCTCGACTTTATGTCTGCCTCCCCGAGGTTAAAATTTATATGCCGTGACATGGAGTGAAACGAGCCGCCCCAACCTTTCTTGGGAGGTCTTGTTGGGGGAGGGAGCGGCGAGGTTCGGCTGTTGCCCGGCTGGTGCCCGTCGAGAGTCGGCGGGCAGGCGAAGTGGTCGGCCGGCCTGGACGTTCCAGCTGGGGTCGCGGACGCGACCCCAGCTGGAACGTGCCAACGCCGCTGGCCCCGGTGACCGCAGTGGCCGGTGCGTCGAGCAGCGCGTTTCGTGAAGAAATTACAGACGCGGAGACCTGGTTTGTCATTTTTTTTTTTACCATGGCTTCATATATACACACATCGAATGTCTAAAAAGAGCGGTGGGTTAAATGGGGTGGTCATTTCTCCGGCAAGCCGCACGGCATAAAGGTGATGCGTCTCCCATCTCACGCTTGCCAGGGTGAACGTCCGGGGATGAGAGCAGCACAAGTGGGGGGGGCAGCGTCTTTCCGGCACCTGCTGCTGCGTTTGATTTCCTGTCGAATCGACAAGTTTTGCCACCGCAGGATTGGCGGGTGGGGGGGGGGCCGCTCCGCGTGGCCCCCCGCAAGTGACTGCGAAAAATCTTCGGTGGCGGCAGCGGCGAGAAATCGGCACTCCTGAACGCACCGTCAAGGCATTGCGGAAACCACGTCAAGAGCAGGGCCGTACGCGTGTGCGCCTACGATGGGTGGTACCGACAAGGGCAGGGAGAGGTGGCACAGACCGGATGGCACGAGCGACGTATAAAAGCTTCCAGATGTCACAGAAAGCCGTCCCGTCGGCGTCGCGACCGAGTTCCACTCCGCTTGGAGAGAACGGCCGCCGTTAAACGCGGCTCGTGGACGTCGGCGGACGCTCCTGTCAGGTTTGGCGACGGTGGCGGTGGCGGCGATTGAGCGGAGGAGGGCAGCCGTGGGCCCCCCCGCCCCGCACGAGCCTCACTATAAGAAACAGCTGCAGAAAACCAATTAACGACAATAATTAGCGGTGCCGCGGAATTGCCGCTGCGACTTGATTGCCTACAGAGCAAACGCGGGGCTCCGGGAGAGAGCGCGACGTCCAATCTCACTCCCGCCCCCCCCCCCCCCCCCCGGTTTGTTTCCCGGATCGAGTCGAATCTGTGTCTCTGCAAGGCAGCGCTTGGCCACGGCGTTAACGAGTCCCTTTTGGAATTCCAACGCGGTTGTACTGTGTACAAAGTTGACAGTATAAAGAGAGAGAGAGAAAGGAGTCGCACCTTCCTTGCCCCAACGGAGTCTTGGGTTAATGTACACGTGGGTTGGAGTCTCGGCCGCCGGGCCTGGCGGAGCGGTGGCAGCGGCGGCGTTGAGGTATAGACTTCGTCGCGAGCGATCGCTGCGGTTGATTTTACCGCGCATGCTGTGAAAGCCGTTTGACTTGATTTGCGGAGCCGCAACGGCCCGGCACGCGTGCGTGCGGCTTTCACGGCAACCCGAGACGACCGCTCGCGTCCGGAATGAAGTGGGGGGGGGGGGGGGGGGCGCGTGACACACAACCAGATCCTCAGTCGGGGCTTCTTGAAGCGAAGCGATTTATAAGCTGTCGTCCGCTTAATTGCTTTAGCACCGCCAAATCTGGTGGTGGTGTAGTGCGATATCGCAATATGGTTTACACAACACGCCCGGGATTGATTTTTGCCCTGTGGAGCAGTGAGGGGGGCGGCGGTGGGTGGGTCGAGGGGTGGCGGTTGGCTTGAGGGTCTCGCTTTGACATCCCCTCCACCACCGGGGTGAACGAGGGGAGGTCGGGGGGGGGGGAAAGATTGTGTGGGGGAGGGGGGGTGAGGGCTACTACCGTGGGAGGTCGTTACTGCAGACGCCGGCCGGATAAACCAAAATAAATTTCTCCTCCGCCTTTAATGCTGCCTGCAGGGAGAGGGAGACGAGCGATAATGAATTGTCCAATTGAGAGAGAGAGAAATGATCTCCGAGCTGCATGCAGCACCGCAGGCAGAAGCTACACAGTGCTTTCCAGAATCCAGTCCGAGCTGGAGAACATTGCCCTCCGGCTGGTCAGGTCCGCCTCCTCCAGGCCCATGAGCATGCCGTTGACGGACATGCTCCGTTTGGTCCATATGTGGCTGATGCGCTTGCTCTGGGCGCTGCAGTCCTGCAGCGTCGTGAAGCTCCCGGCGTCGAACGAGCGGCTGCGCTTGGCTCCCAGATCAGTCGACGATCTCTGGCCGCCGCCGCCGCCGCAATCCGGCCCCGGCCACCCGTCGGGCGACAGGTGCGGCGGGTCCCGGTCGGACGCCCAGCGCACGGACGCCGAGCGCCGCGCCGGCAAGAAGGGCTGCGCCGCGGTCGCCATCGCCGCCCGCGAGCGCAGATGCTCGGCCGCGGCGAGCGCGCTCAGCAGCTGCTCGATGTCCGGTTTGACCTTGGTGCTCGCCTGCCGGGGCGCGCCGTAGGGGCCCTCCCGCTGCTCTCGCCCACGGCTGAGGTTGGACAGCGACGACTCGGTGCTGCTCCTGCCCAGGTTGGGCCGCCGCTGCTCCTCCGCCTGCTGGAAGCCGGCTTCCCCGTTGCGGTTAAACCTCGCCTCGCCGCCGACGCCGCCGACGACGACGTCCTCCGTGACGCCCGTCTGCGAGCGTCCGTTGGCGGCCGCGGTGGATTTGCACCCGCCGGCGTTGCCGTTGGCGGCGCAGGCCTTGTACCCGACAACCAGAACGACGGTGAAGACGAGCAGGCACGCGACGATGATGCCCCCGATGATGATGATCATGGTGCTGCCGAGGAGCTGCTCGGGGAAGAGCGGCCCGGCGTCGGCGGCCGTGGAGGAGCACCGCAGCGACTCGCCGTCCCAGCCGGCGCCCGTCTGGAAGGTGACGCAGCCCAGGAGGCGCGTGGCGGCCAGCGCGTCCCCGCCGTCATCGTAGATGGCCACGACGCACAGGTCGTAGTCGGTGGCCGGCGTCAGGCCGGAGATGGGGCACGCCGTGCTGGGGGCCGGCACCATCCTGGGGCCCCGCCGGGTCACAGGAGGGAGGGGTCAAAGGAGAGAGGTCGTTAATACCAATCGGAGTGAAGACGGCAGACCACGTGAACGCGCCGCGGCTCGTCTCGTGCAGCTGCTCTCCTCGGCCGTGCCGCCTACGCACCTAGGCCACGTGTCCCGCGCCGTCCATCAGCTTCCGCAACGATAACGAGTCTCGAAATGTACCTTGGAGCGCGCCTTTGCTCGCGAGCAATGCGGCGTGACGTTCGTACTTGTTGCTATGCCGCCATGGCGACGTGTTGCATCGTAGCTCACGATGGGGGCGTAGTCATTTTGTGCTCGTTCCTGGAGCTGGCGAACGATGTTAGGGGGTCGTCAGAGTTGCTTGCGGCTGCCCGGCGAGAGAGATGTTGTGGGTCGCCTCGGCCTCGCACGAGAGCGGCGGGCGCTCGCAAAAGGACCGCGTTTAGGTTGTGGACGTTTAGCGTAATGGAGCGTTATCCCACGAGGCCATTGAGGGACATCATTATGCTGGGCCGCGAGGGCACGGGGAGGGAAATTGCATTAGGCGCACGGACGATTAACACATCAAAGACCAATTAACACGTTAACGCACGTTGATGCTGGCCCTGCTCGTTTGGAAATGGAGCGCTAATAATAACTGATTATGAGTCACACAAACGGGGCGTGCGTGCAATCACAAACATTCACGTGGATCTGCATTCCATTCACATTTCCCCAAGGGGGGGGGGGGGGGGGGGCGGTTGACATTTTTAACGGCCACTGCGTCGTGTCTAGATCTTCATTATTGCCTCACCTAGAAATCCCTGTTAATGCTCCAATTGTGATTCACATTCTTCAGACGGTAATTATTTCACCAATTCATTTTATTTTGGATGATCCCCTGTAATAATGTGTTCCCCTCGCGCTTGCCTGGGTGCGCACGTCGGGGATGAAATGGATTAAATGTCCGAATGTCTGACAAGTCACCCTGAAGTGGGCGCGATATTGTTTTGTGCAATTTAACCGCCAGTGACTTTGGCCGTGCGTGCCGAGCGCTGATTTTGTCTGCGTGGCGAGCTGCTGTTGCTGCTGCTACTAATGGCGCTGCGACATGGCCCTGGGAGCAGGGGGGGCGGAGTGAAAGTCACCCTCGGTTGCCAGCGGCGGCGGCGGCGGCCACACCGCGCGTGAATAATTTGCACGGCCGATTGTGCGGCCTCGCAAGCGCTGGCGGGTCTCGTCGATGCCGGGCGCCTCTCTTCCCGCAGACCGCCAAAAAAGCGCCCGCGCTTCAACGCTTCCCCCGCCGCGCTTCCTCGCTGACGCCGGCAGAACAAAACGTTTGCGCGTTCGAGCCGCCCCCGTCAACTGCCGCCGCTAACGGAGCCGCGGATGGAGCAGGCTCTGCTCCGTGGGCCGCAAAGGAAGCCGTAACTAAAACCCGATTATGAACGCCATCATTTGTTGCCATCGATCGGAAAGTGCATTAGCGGGAGACCTCAGGAGCCGCTCTGAGGCCGCGGTGGTCAATCTTGCAGCGGGTCCTCGGTCCTGCAAACTGTCGCTAAATTAAATAAAGCCGTTTGGCATCGGCCGTAAGTGTTTTTTTTTTTTCTTCGCACTTTACGCTGTGCCTCGCCCAGCGCTCTGTGTTTGAAGCTGTCTGCTGCTGCATTCTCACTCCGAACAGCATTTTTGTTTTAGAAAGAGAAATCAAGATTGCGGAAAATTGACTTTTTCCGCGGTGCAAGTATTATTTTTATGGACGTGGACAACTGTTTCATCTTTATTGAAGTGTGCGTGGGGTTTTGCTTTTTTAATTTTCATGCTCATTAAAGCTCGTCACAATTCGATGGTGAATGAACTCTGGGTCAACGCCGTTGTGGGAAGGTGTCTCCTGCAGCTTTGACGGACGGCGCTTGGCGTCGGGAAGCCTGTCGTCGTCGTCGGCTAATAATCACGCGCGGGCGCGCCGTGACGGCTTTACGCGGGACCTCCCGCCAGAGTGGGATTACGTGCTAATTAACGAGCCTCTCTCTCTCTCTGCTAGAAGGAACGGCCGAGGCTAAGTGCCTTCGGCAGGTCGTCTCGAGCGAGGTGAGCACAGAATGGATTCATTCTCACCGCCGACAATGTGACAAAGCCCCTTCTTGTGAGACGTCTGATGGAAAGGAAGTAAGGAAGGCGGCACATATGGGGGGGGGGGAGGGGGGTGTGGGGGAACGTGCGAGAGTGTCGCAGCTGGAGATGAGATGGAGATGGGAGAGTGGCGGGGAAACGGATCGGTTGTTGGGGACCGCGCGAGCAGTTGGACGGAGCTGTCAGTGAGAGAGATGGTAAAAGGTTGAAATCATCAGTTGTGCGAGGGTTGATGTCCTTGACACGAGCTGTGACGCTTGATAGAGAGATGGGGGCGAGAGTGGGGGCGTGGTGACGGAGTGGTACCATGGCAGTTCGACTTTTTGGCGGGGGAAGAAGCGGCTGGGGGTAGTGGGGATTTCCCGGCGGCACCTGTGCCCCAGGATTGTGGATTGTCGTCGTTATTGAGTGAGGAGGTGTTGGGTTATTACCTGGGCTAAGTGGTGGTGGGTGTTCGCATTGTGAGTGGTCACGTGATGACCGTTGATCACACGGTTGATATGTTGCCGCATCGTGGTCGGTGGTTGCACGGACACGAGAATGCGTCGGAGACCAGAATTGGGTAACAAGCAAAGGCCATCTCTGAAGTAAAAGGGCATCGTTAAAGAAAGCAAATGTTTAGAAAGTTTAGAATGTTTTTGGGCCGACACAACAGCGCGTGAAGGTGACCCTCACCGTTGAAGTCATTTTTCGGGGTTTTTTTTCTCCAATAAAAGTGAGCGCAGTGCTTTATCAAAATAAACTCGCCTGGGAGAAAGAAAAACAACGCTGGCATCGGAGATAACGGTTTCTCATCGTTGCGGGTTTAAAAGAGCCGTGCCTCCGAGTTTCGCCCGCACGAGAACTCGGCCAAAAAATAAACCTCGCCACCGTGGTGGCTCGCGCTGCCTCATCTAGCAGGAACGTCCGGTCAAGATGCCGCCCCACAATTACTGGCAGGCGCCACTGCTCGTGGAAGGGCCTCCACTCGAACCAGAGAGGGTATCTTGGCCTACTCTTTTAAGAGGTGGTCATACCTACACTTCTCTCCCCCACCCCAACCGCACGTGTGATCCCACTGATAACCGTGGTGTACCCATTTATATCACTGGGTGAACGGAGACGGGCGTTTATTAAGACGCTTGCCCCGTCGTGCCGGGAGATGTGCATTGGACGAATGTGCGAGGCGGTGGCTCTTCTCTGGAGAAGTGGGCAGCTGGAGCGTCTATTCCGTGATTCCTATCAAATAATGAAAGAAGAGGGGGGGGGGGGTGTTCTGTGTCCTCGCCAAAAAAAGTATACGGTGACCTTTAAGGCCGGCGGCATATGAGGCTTTCCAGTGAAAGTTGTCTCTGCAGCAAACGCTTGACCAGTTTTGTCTCCTCTGTGGCTCATCGGTGTCACGTGGCCGGTTAAACACATTCTATAAAAACGAGCGCCCCCTGAACACCGGCGCGGCCCGTTCAGCGTGCGGCACAGCAAGGTGGTACAATGTAAGCCTGCGAGCTCCTGACAGATTGTGGTGGGTAGTAAGGAAGCAGGCAAGGGTCAGTTTCATATCCCATAATTAAATAACGGAGGTCGATCAACCAGAACGTATTAGGGCCCAATGTTTGTCTAATCAGAATTACGCTGGACCGGTTTTGGTCCCATGGGGTATGTGGTCACATGGGTTAAGCCTTCACCTACAAATGAAACCAACCTCGTAGCGTTTGTCCTATAGGCCACACCCAACTGAGTAAGTGGAGCTCACTCTTGAAAACCATTGATCTAGAAGCCCTCCTTGTGGCTCGAGAACCTGAATGTTTTGTATTCGTATCTGCCAATGAAATGGACCCACGTCTTTATACTTAGAATGGGAGCTTCATTTTTTTCTTAATTAGGTGGCACGTGACCAGTAGCCACCGCCGCAGCGAGAGGGACATTTTCCCGGTCGCTGGCCGGTAGATCGCAGTAGGCAGCGTGTGACGAGTCGCCAGGGCCGTAGCGAGCGGCGTGCTGGGTGTGGCGTGCTGGCTGAGCGAAGCCGGGGCGCCGCGCGGCACTTGCCTGTAGGTGAGCGACCCCTCCGCCGTGCTGTTGTACTGCACCTGGTAGATGCGCACGCCCCGCAGGCCGCGGCTCGGGGCCCACTTAACGAGCACCGACGTGGACTTCACATCCGTCGCCTCCACCTTCCACTGCCGTCCCTTGCCGTCGCTCGCGTTGATCCCGGGGGCCGCCGCCGCGTGCCCGTTGTGCGCTGCCATGTCCGAGGGCCCCGGGGGGTCGCCGGCGCCCAATGAGGGGGCACCGCCGCCGCCGCCGCGCAGCCTGCCCGCCGTCCCGTTGACGACGCGCGGCAGGTGCACGACGTCGAGCCGCACGTTGGTGGTCGTCTCCCCGGCCGCGTTGGACGCGATGCACGTGAAGGTGCCGTCGTCGCGCACGGTGGCCACCAGCACCTCGAGCGTGCCGTTGGCGTAGAAGGCGGAGCGCGACGAGTTGTGCACCAGGCGGCCGTCGGGGGCCAGCCAGTGGACGCCGGGCTCGGGGTCGCCCACCGCCTTGCAGCGCAGCACGGCGCGCTGGCCCTCCACCACGCGCAGGTGCGGCGAGTGGCGCGTGATGACCGGCGCCTCGCACAGGAACTCCTCCTCGCCCACCGCCCAGAAGGAGCGGCCCGCCAGGTGGGCGGGCGTGGCGCACGTCTCCAGCTGGTCCTGCCGGCGCTGCCGCCGCAGCCACAGCACCTCGCAGTTGCAGTGCAGGGGGTTGCCGGCCAGGCTGAAGGCGAGTGGCCCGCCCGCCGCGGCCGCGGCACCGGCGCGCAGGAAGAGCGCGTCCGGCGCGAGCGTGCGCAGGCGGTTGGAGGTGAGGTCGAGCCGCGACAGCTTGTGCAGCTGCGTGAAGGCGCCGGGCAGCACGCGGTCCAGCAGGTTGTGGTCGAGCCCCAGGAAGTGCAGGCTGCTCATGCGCTGCACGGCCTCCCAGGGCAGCGTCTCGAGGTTGTTGTAGGACAGGTCGAGGTCTTCCAGCGTGGTGATGAAGTCCTCGAAGGTCTCGTTGGCGATGTGGCTCAGCTGGTTGGAGCTGACGGTGAGAAGGCGCAGAGTGGTGAGGCCGCGCAGCGTCACGTTGCACAGCCGTGTCAGCCGGTTCCCGTCCAGGTAGAGGGAGCGCAGCGCCCGCAAGTCCGCGAAGGCGCCGGCCACCACCTCGCCGAGCGTGTTGCGCGACAGCGTCAGGTCCACGAGGTTGCTCATGTTGGCCAGGTCCTGGCGGCGCAGGCGCGTGATGAAGTTGTCTGCCAGGCGCAGCTCCACGGTGCGCCGGTCCACGGTGGCCGGCACGGAGAGCAGCCCCTTCTTGGCACACAGCGTGGCCATGGAGGGCGACAGATTCTGGCACACGCAGCGGCGCGGGCAGAGGGGCAGCACCAGGGGCAGCCACGACAGCAGGATGACGAGGTAGAGCACTAGCGGCAGCAGCGGGGCCATGGCTCTGGGCAGCCGGGTGCCGAGGAGACCTGCGGGCAATGGGCAGAGGTCATTGTTTGCGATCCCGATCCGGGTGCCCTTTGACCCCTTCGTAGGGACGCGACTTTGAGCTTTGCTCGTGTGAGCGTCAAATGAAGGTGACACATTTCCCTTTTTTGTGATTCTTAGCTCTGGCCTCCTGCCAGGCTCACTGCTTTCCCCCAGCCTGCGGTTGTGGATTTAGACTTTTATCACAGTTGATCTTATTAATTTACAAAAATCATAGTAATGTACAAACGACAACATATCCCTTATTTATTTACTTTATTTCGTGATCTGAATTGTAAAGCAGCTGCAGGGGGGGGGGGGGTGCATGGGCGGGAGGGGTGAAATGGAGAGCGAATGTTTGTTCGCGTGCGTTGGAGCCCTTTGTAGGTGGCGGTGCAAGCAAAATTAAACTGCGGCGCTTCCCCCTGGGAAAGAAGCGCCGCTTCTGCCGCAGGAGCAAAGGCAAGCGGCGTTCTTTAACCGTGGCCCGCCTTGTGTGTGCGCGTGTGTGCACAGCATTGTAAGCCACCGCGCCGCCATGCCAGATAAATTAATTGCAAACAAAGCAGCGTTTGCCCGCAAATTATTCTTCGCCAGGCAGCTGAGGTGGGATCGTCGCCCAGTGGGGTCCTGCGCTGCCATCACATTGGCCGCGAGATGCTGGAATTAAGGTCGGGTACGCACGTAGCCCGGGCTTCTCTGCTCAGCGGTTGGGACTGGGTTAAGTGGCCCCTGTTTATTAACATTGATTACAGCGAAATGAAGAGCAAATAGGAGAGGCTCTGGCGATGAGATTTGCAGCACCTGCTCACAAGGTTTTTTCCTAAATCGGTTGCCGGGCATCAATCCATCTTAATTCGCTCTTCCTCCTCCCCCCCCACCGCACCTGTAGCTCCTCCGTGGTGGAAAGCGCCACCACGCTAGCGGCACCCGCACTGGTCGGTGCCGAACGTGCGAAGGGGAACGCGTTAATCCGTCTTGATTAGGCTGCTCCGTGAGCAGGACAAAGCGTGGCACTAACGCGGGGAGGCACTGCCCCATCCGTCCGCCGAGCGCCCAACGTGACCCTGCAAGGTGAAATATGTTCGGGTGGCAATGCATCGCGGAACAAAACTGTAATGCGATACCTTGCGCATCCTTCATCGGTGTGCGCGTAGAAGCCCATGTTTACACTCGGACTCGCTCGCTCGCTCTCTCTTGAATGCGTGCATCAGGATGAGTAGACTATTTATTGGGGAAATGGCTTCGGTTGATGTGGAGTGGCCAGCTTCAATGGCTCTGTTGAATTTTCAGAATTCACAGCGGTTCATTACTGTGGACTTACATACAGACTCGCATAGAGACCCACAGACCCACATACAGACTCATAGACTCACAGAGACCCATAGACTCACATAGAGACCCATAGACTTACATGCAATTTCAGAGTTCTCGGTGGTTGAATGCTGTGTGGTTAATGGTCTGGTCGGCATTTTTCGTAATAGCGCACCGCGGCTCTCTCTGTAATTGCACTGCGAACGTCGCTTAAGACAGGGCTGCCGTGAAGACACGCGGGGTCCAGTCATGGGTGGACCCGTGGTTGTGAACGCAGAGGTTAAATCGCGCAGGTTATTTGGTGGAACTGGCGATCGGGTGCTTGTTCGGGACATTGGTGTTAATAGTCGCAGCAATGCCAACCAGCCTGGAAATTGGGGGGGGGGGGGCCTTAAAATGTTTTTAATTGCGGTTCAAATTGGCCTCAGCTCTTGCCACCTGTTGTTGACATCTGCGTTTCCCGACGGCGGGTAGCCTAGGAGGGAGACGGCCGGCTGCCGTCGGCAAATGCCGACTGTGCCCGGGGCAAGCGGCGGCGGTGTGTGGGGGGGGGTAGCGTTTGGCGAGCATGCGTTTTGCCTCTCCGTGGTCGTGCAAGCGGAGGGAACGCGGCAGGGGTGTGGGGGGAGGGGGGGCTGCCAGATCGAGATAAACTGGAGAGGTGGAAAGAGAACTGCAGCAAAATTGGGGGAAAAAGTTGCCGTGAAGCGGCAAACGTGGAATACTCGCGAGGAATTTAATATCTGCGCTCAACTGGAAATGGAAAATTGGAAATCAAAGTATGCCTAAATTATATCTGTAGGTGAGCTGGTGATGCACATGTACTCTGCTGCGGTGGTGTGTGTGTGTGCATGAATCTGTCATGGAGGGTTTGATAGATTGCATTATTTACAGTATATATAGTACTAATTTAAATGCTCTACATACCAAGTAGATAGCGTTCTTAAACATTGCCAAGGGTCCGCATACGCAAATAAACATTGGGCAGCTGTCCTCTCCATTGGATGTCTTGAGTGAGTGGTGCAAATTCCACGTGCCTATGGCAGAGACTGGTCTGGGCATAGACCAAGCGCCCGCACGAATATATTTGCCACGTTAGAGTTGGGCAGTTTCTGTGATGAGCGATGTGAGAGCCAAACTCAATAAATGTTGCCACCTTGTGATCACGCACAATATTCCAGAAACCCAATATTGTTTACGTAATATCAAGACTGAGATATCAAGTGAAATATTTACAGAGTCATAATATTGACTCTCTCTGATTAACGTCCCGCCGTCCGCCTACCGCCGCCGCATGCCCTCTTGGTCTGTGTGCACGCTCGCGTCTGCGTGCATGCGTGCGTGCGTGCGTGCGTGTGCGAGTGTGCGAGTGAGTGAGTGCGTGCGTGTGCGAGTGAGTGCTTGCGTGTGCGAGTGAGTGAGTGCACGCGTGTGTGTGTGTAGTGGTTAGCGCGCTGCGCTCCTAACTCGGCGACCCGAATTCGATTCCCGCTCCTGGCCAACTTTGCAGATGATTATCTGAACCGGTTCTGAGGCCTTCCCGAGGTCGAATCGGCCTCAAATGAGTACCTGGTACCATGTGTAAATATCGCTTGTGTGGAGACAAAGGCGGCCGGGCGTGGTGTTCGCCACCCTCACGTGTGCCGTGCTGGCCTTCAGAGGTGCTCGCTAACAGCACTTGCTGTATGGGGGATCTTTGTCTTTTTGTGTGTGTGTAATTGCATGTGTGAGTGTGTGTGGTCAGGGTCCGGCAAAACAACCCCCTACCTCCTCGTGGTGCTGGATGGGAAACTCTGTCGTGGGCAGTGTTGTGGGGGGAGGGCCAATTCCGATTGGCCTTTTCCCCTCATGGCGTTTGTGACCACCACAGTGGTCAAAAGGGGGCTCTGAACGGGTGCGAGGGGCTGGTAACCCCTCCACCTTCAATTAATTACCGCTAAACCACGACGGAAAAATTAAATGAATAAGCTTGTGCCGGAGGCCCCAGGGGGACAGGCGTCTATGACGTCTCCTGGCCAAACCCCATTTGGCGGAGCCAGGAGACTGAATCCTTACCCTCGGGGCTCCTCCAGAAACAACAAAAAACCACTACGTGTGGCCACGTGGAATGTTCGAACGCTCACTGTGGAGGAGAGGCTGCCACTCCTCTGTGGGGAGCTGGACCGATACCACCTGGATCATTGTGGTATTCAGGAGGTCCGGTGGACCAGCTCTGGCTCCTGTCACCATGAGGGGTGGACAGTCCTTTACTCGGGGAAGGAGACTGACAAACAACAGGGAGTGGCTCTTCTGATCAAAATAATTAAGAGGGCGTGGGAGCGTGGCAGTGCAGTGTGGGAAGCTGTAAGCCCCTGGCTACATTGGGCTCGCCTTCCCATCAACCAGAGGCGAGGAGTGGTGGTCGTGGTTACTTATGCCCCCACTGAAGACAAACATCCGTGGAGGGATGCAGGCAAAGCTGATGAGTCAGATGCCTTCTATGACCTCTTAGGTGCTAGCTAAAGTGGCCCCTCGGGATAGAGTAATCTTGTTGGGTGACATCAATGCCCGAGTTGGTCATGTTGCTGGTACCTGGTCTGGAGTGATTGGAAGGCATGGGCCAGATCAGCTCAATAACAACGGCAGGAGGCTGCATAATTTATGTGCAGCCCATGGGCTTGTAATTACCAACACGTTGTTCCGGCATCGGCGCATCCACACAACATCATGGATGCATGCCGGGTCCAAGCAAGAACATCTGCTGGACTACATAGTGATGGAACAGCGGATGTGGGCCCATGTCCTTGACACCAGGACCTACCGTGGAGCTGATCTGCCTCCTGACCATCGACTTGTCATCTGTAAGATGCGCCTGCCATTCTTCCACTCCAGTGGTGTGTGTACACCCAGGACCACCAGGGCATCCTTCCAGGATTGGAAGGATGCCCTGGTGGTCCCCCTCTTTAAGAAGGGGGACCGCACAGACTGTAATAACTACAGGGGCATCTCACTCCTCAGTGTGCCGGGAAAGGTCCTGGCAAGGATTATTCAACATCGCCTTGCTAGGCACGCTGAGGAGAGGCTTGCGGAGCCCCAATGCGGTTTCTGGAAAGGGCGGTCCTGCACAGATGCCATATTTTCTGTCTGTCTGCTACAGCAGAGGTGTAGGGAATTCCAACAAGACCTACATCTCTGCTTTATTGACCTGGTCAGAGCCCCCTTTTGGCCACTGTGGTCAAGGCCTATGATACAATCAGTAGGCTTGGGCTATGGGTAGTTCTTGATTCTTTTGGAGTCCCTGATCCTCTGCTCACGATCATTAAGGACCTTTATGATGGTGAGCGGGCCCGGGTAAAACTACGTGGCCGGGAGTTGGAGCCATTCCCTGTACACCTTGGGGTGCGACAGGGATGTCCTCTGGCTCCCACATTATTTAACATCTATTTCGACCACGTAGTTCGTGAAGCCTTCAATAGCTGTACCGGAGGAATTTCCATCTGGTACAGATACAATGGGAGGCTGATTGATGCCCGGGTGCGGTCCAGGGATGGCTCCTTATTGCTCAACCATGTTATGTATGCCGATGATCTGGTAATTGCTGCTCATTCAGAGGAGGAGTTGGAGGCGCTGCTGCTGAACCTGGAGCTTGCCACTGAGAGGTGGGGCCTTACCATCAGCCCCACCATAACTAAACACCTGCCTGGGTATTTTATACCATCAGATACTCCACCCCCACAACTCCCAATTGGTGATAGGGCAGTTGTGGAGAGAGTGGAGAGTTTCCCATACCTGGGCAGTGTGCTCATGACCGGCTCCGGTTTAAGAGCAGAGGTCTCCCTCTGAATCAGCCGAACGCTGTGTGGAAGCTACCTGGTCTGTCGCTCCGCACGAAGATTCAGGTCTTCTTGGCCATGGTTATTCCCTCCCTTCTCTACGCTTGTAAAACGTGGACCCCCGTAATGGAACATCTTCGCCGGTTAGAAATATTTAGGCTGGCCTGCCTACGATCCATCCTAGGTTTAACCAGGCTGGATTGTGTGAGGAGCTCACATGTCCTTGAAAGATCTGGACAAAGTCCTATCGGTGAGCTCCTTCGGCAGGCAAGGCTGCGTTGTCTGGGCCATGTAGCCCGCATGCCCAGCCACCGCATGCCTAAACAGCTTTTGTTTGGCCGGATTGAGGGGGCGAAACGGGCGCGGCACGGACTAGAGAAGAGATGGAGTGATGTGGTACAGAAGGATGTGGAGCTGAGTGGACTTGCCGATGACTGGTACCAGCAGTGTTAAGATTTGCCTGTGGAGGAGGCTCGTGAAGGACGCTACTGGGCAGTTGGAGGCAGTCGCCCTCCATCAACAACGGAGGCTGGAGGAGCAACACTCACAACAACGAGCGGAGTGCCGGGTGGCTAAAACACAGCAATATGGCACATTAGGGGGCAGAGGTGGTGCATCAGCTAGTCGTCTCAGTCAGTCGACCTGTGGCATCTGGGTTTGCCTCGTGACCTGTCAGCGGGCGTCGACACTTCACGCACATAGTCTGGCACAAGCGTCGTGGTGACGTCACCGCCACTTAGTGGCGGTTGTTGTTGTTGTGGTCAGGGTGTGTGAGCAGTACTGTTGCGGTTAGCGCACTGCGCTACGAACCTTGCAATTCGAGTTACGATTCCCGCTCACGGCCACCACTAGTGATGATTAATGTAACTGGTCCTGGGCCTTCCCTAGGCCGACTCAGCCTCAAATGATTACCTGGTGCGGTGTGTAAAAACGTCGCCACTCGGGAGACAAAGGCGGTCGGGCGTGGTGCTGGCCACCCACCCCTCATGTACCATTTCGGCCTTCATAGGTGCTACTTGATAACAGCACTTGTCCCGACAGACGGTTAAGGCTATACGGGGAATCTTTGCCTTTGTTTTCCTTGAGTGTGTGGTCAGTGAGGATGTTGCAGGTGTACGAGCTGCTGCAGCAGGTCACGTGCGCCCAGGCACCCGTGATGAGACGAAGCACCGCTATCCGTGGCGTTCCGTGCCCTTGTTCACAAGGAGGGTGCTGTGGGTTGGGGGGGCGGGCGGGGGAGGCGACTGGAAAATCTGTCCCGTGCCGGCGACACTGTTTACGGCCGCGTGTGAACACGGGCTGCCCTCCGGAGTGAGTCTCCCATGTGTGAATTGGCAGCGGACGCGTCTCCGCAGAGAGGGAGAGGGCAGCAACAGCAACAACAACAAAAAACCCGCGCTAAATGTGAAAATGCTTTGAATGCAATAAGGTTATCGGAGAGATTTAAGGTTGCGATTAATGGAAGTTATAAATTTAGAGAGATTGCCTCTGACAGGGAAGGTGTCTGTAGGAAATGAATTCTGCAGAGATGAGCTGTGAGGGATGTGAGCGGTTGCTGCCGGAGAGAACGAGGATTCGGGGGGGGGAGGTGAGGGGGAGGAGGGGGAAAGGGGGGGGGGTAGCTCTGGGTCGGCCGAGCGGAACGGTCGGTGCGATCGCCGGTTCCGCGGCTTGGCCTCCCACCGGCGAAACGCGGCACGATCGCGGCGGCGCTTAACGAGACAAAGCGAGCGCCGGAGAGCGGCTCGCCTGTGTGTCTCGCGTGCAGAAAATAAAATAATTGTCCAGAATCGCTCCTAACGCCAGGCGCTCCACCGTTGAACCGAGCCGCCGGGGCCAAGGGAAAGCGCCGCGCGGCGCTGAAGGTGGAGGCGGTTTGAATGAAGAGCCGCGTTGTCCGGGTAGGGGGGGTAGGTGGGTTGGGGGCCGAAGGGAGGGGCGCGTTGTCGGGGTAGAGGAGGGTGGGGGACCGGGGGGCAGGGGAGGGGCGCGTTGTCCGGGTAGAGGGGGGAGGGAGGCCGGGGGGGAGGCCGGGTGGGGAGGGGAGGGGTGCGTTGTCCGGGTAGAGGGGGGAGGGAGGCCGGGGGGGGAGGCCGGGGGGAGGGGCGCGTTGACGAGGTAGGGGGGGTGGGGGGTAGGGGGGGGGTGGGGGGCCGGGGGGGAGGGGCGCGTTTTCCAGGTGGGTGGGGGGTAGGGGGGTCGGGGGGCGTTGTTGGGGTAGGAGGGTGGGGGGTCCGGCGCAGCTTTCATCTGTCACGGTCCTTTCATTTCAAGGTGGGTGCAGGTGGCATGCTTTGTGTTATTTACATGGATTTCTGCCTTTGTTTGATTAGCGGCGTTGGTCACAGCCGTCGCGAGCAAGCCCGAGGGGATGGGGGCGGGGGGCGAAACGCGTGAGGCTGGCAAGGGCGCAGAGAACGGCTTTCTCCTCCCGCTCCACCGGTGGAAACTCCCGACGCTCCCAGAGAGCCCACGCTCAGGGTGCTCAGGTGTAGTAAGGGACACGGTCAACGTGAGACATCCAGTGCGACGCCTTCCTTCCCTGCTCGTGCCCACATCTCCTCGACACTCGAGTTCAAAATTATCTCCACCACCCCCGAATATCCCTTAATCGGATCCCTTATGCCATCGTCTCGTCTCCAATCCTCCCACCGCCAGATCTACTCCCCCCACGTCGAATCCACCACCGTCTCCTCTGCCCAGCAGTTCACTCGCATCTCCCAAACCCTCGTTTCCTCTTCGCTCGCGTTCAATCCTCTGCCCTCCATTCCACGTCTCCTTCACCTTTATCTCGTCCGTCCTCATCCCGTCAACCCTCGTCTCCCGCACCCTCATCTCCCGCTCTCCCGAGAGCTCCACTTTTGTCCTCCGTGATCCCCGGCCTGCCGCTGGGGAAGTTGAGAGGCCGAGACATCCGTGCCGCATCTCGGCCAATCCCCTCGTATCGACGGGGGGATAATCCGGCTCGGGGCCTCCTCGGGAGGGGCCGGGGATGCGGCTGGGATTAAACACTAAGAGGTGGAGGAGGGAGGCGGAGGTGGCTTGGGAGAGGATTCGTAAATGGGCCAGGAGCACGCAACGGAATTGCCGCAAACAACGTCCGCAGCAACAAATAAACGTGATTAGATTAACGAGTTTGATAAATGTTCATGGCTGCCGTCGTCGAAAGCCGCGTGATGGCGGTGTCGGTCATCCCCTAGGTCAGCTCAATCCCAAAGCTGGCACCCGGAGCTGCGACGCAGTCACCGCCAGGACCCAAAGGGGTGGCCGGGCGTGGTGCCGGCCGGGCGTGGTGCCGGTCGGGCGTGGTGCAGGCCACCCTTTCAATCTCCTCTGGCCGTCGCGCAGGCCTTCGTAGGCGCTCGCCTACGGCACTTGGCTGTCCCTGGGGCGGCAGTGCTGGTCACGGGGCCAGGGTCCCCAGGCGGCGAGCGGCACGAGTGGCGCCGCCTCCCTCTAGGTGGCGCTGCGGTGCCACCGTTGCGCCGCTTGCCCAACTCCACGACTCCGCGGCCACCTACGATTGATTTTCTGTCAATATTTGTCCGGAGCGATAAGGCGCTGCCTGAACGGAGCCACCCTCACGCAGCCACCACCGCGTTTGAGCCAGGAGATGGGAGAGCGTGGGAGCAGGGAGAGCGTGGGAGCAGGGAGAGCGTGGGAGCAGGGAGAGCGTGGGAGGGGGGAGAGTGTGGGAGGGGGGAGAGCGTGGGAGAGGGGATAGTGTGGGAGAGGGGAGAGCGTGGGAGAGGGGAGAGCGTGGGAGAGGGGAGAGTGTGTGAGGGGGGAGAGTGTGGGAGAGGGAAGAGGGGAGAGCGTGGGAGAGGGGAGAGTGTGGGAGGGGGGAGAGTGTGGGAGAGGGGGGAGTGTGGGAGGGGGGGGAGCGTGGGAGAGGGGAGAGCGTGGGAGAGGGGAGAGCGTGTGAGGGGGGAGAGTGTGGGAGAGGGAAGAGGGGAGAGCGTGGGAGAGTGTGGGAGGGGGGGAGTGTGGGAGGGGGGAGAGCGTGGGAGAGGGGAGAGCATGGGAGAGGGGAGAGCGTGGGAGGGGGGAGAGTGGGGGAGAGGGGAGAGCGTGGGAGAGGGGAGAGTGTCGGAGGGGGGAGAGCGTGGGAGAGGGGAGAGTGTGGGAGAGGGGAGAGTGTGGGAGGAGGGAGAGCGTGGGAGAGGGGAGAGTGTGGGAGAGCGTGGGAGAGGGGAGAGCGTGGGAGAGGGGAGAGTGTGGGAGGGGGGAGAGTGTGGGAGAGGGGGGAGTGTGGGAGGGGGGAGAGCGTGGGAGAGGGGAGAGCGTGGGAGAGGGGAGAGCGTGGGAGGGGGGAGAGCGTGGGAGAGGGGAGAGTGTGGGAGAGGGGAGAGCGTGGGAGAGGGGAGAGTGTCGGAGGGGGGAGAGCGTGGGAGAGGGGAGAGCGTGGGAGAGGGGAGAGCGTGGGAGAGGGGAGAGCGTGGGAGAGGGGAGAGTGTCGGAGGGGGAAGAGCGTGGGAGAGGGGAGAGTGTGGGAGAGGGGAGAGTGTGGGAGGGGGGAGAGCGTGGGAGAGGGGAGAGTGTGGGAGAGCGTGGGAGAGGGGAGAGCGTGGGAGAGGGAAGAGGGGAGAGCGTGGGAGGGGGAAGAGCGTGGGAGAGGGGAGAGTGTGGGAGAGCGTGGGAGAGGGGAGAGCGTGGGAGAGGGAAGAGAGGAGAGTGTGGGAGGGGGGAGAGCGTGGGAGAGGGGAGAGTGTGGGAGAGCGTGGGAGAGGGGAGAGCGTGGGAGAGGGGAGGGGGGAGAGCGTGGGAGAGGGGAGAGCGTGGGAGGGGGGAGAGCGTGGGAGAGGGGAGGGGGGAGAGCGTGGGAGAGGGGAGAGCGTGGGAGAGGGGAGAGTGTGGGAGAGCGTGGGAGAGGGGAGAGCGTGGGAGAGGGAAGAGGGGAGAGCGTGGGAGGGGTGAGAGTGTGGGAGGGGGGGGGCGTGGGAGGGGGGAGAGCGTGGGAGGGGGGGGGAGCGTGGGAGGGGGGAGAGCGTGGGAGAGGGGCGAGCGTGGGAGGGGGGGGGGCGTGGGAGGGGGGAGAGCGTGGGAGAGGGGAGAGTGTGGGAGGGGGGAGAGCGTGGGAGGGGGGGAGCGTGGGAGGGGGGGAGCATGGGAGAGGGGCGAGCGTGGGAGGGGGGGGGCGTGGGAGAGGGGAGAGTGTGGGAGGGGGGAGACCGTGGGAGGGGGGGAGCGTGGGAGGGGGGGAGCGTGGGAGGGGGGAGAGCGTGGGAGAGGGGAGAGTGTGGGAGTGGGGAGAGCGTGGGAGAGGGGCGAGCGTGGGAGAGCGTGGGAGAGCGTGGGAGAGGGGAAGCGTGGGAGGGGGGAGAGCATGGGAGAGGGGTGAGCGTGGGAGGGGGGGGGGCGTGGGAGGGGGAGAGCGTGGGAGAGCGTGGGAGAGGGGAAGCGTGGGAGGGGGGAGAGCGTGGGAGAGGGGCGAGCGTGGGAGGGGGGGGGGGCGTGGGAGGGGGGAGAGCGTGGGAGAGCGTGGGAGTGGGGAGAGCGTGGGAGGGGGGGGAGCGTGGGAAAGGGGAGAGCGTGGGAGAGCGTGGGAGAGGGGAAGCGTGGGAGGGGGGAGAGCGTGGGAGAGGGGCGAGCGTGGGAGGGGGGGGGGGCGTGGGAGGGGGGAGAGTGTGGGAGGGGGGAGAGCGTGGGAGAGGGGCGAGCGTGGGAGGGGGGGAGCGTGGGAGGGGGAGAGCGTGGGAGAGGGGCGAGCGTGGGAGGGGGGGGGGCGTGGGAGGGGGGAGAGTGTGGGAGGGGGGAGAGCGTGGGAGGGGGGGAGCGTGGGAGGGGGGGAGCGTGGGAGGGGGAGAGCGTGGGAGAGGGGCGAGCGTGGGAGGGGGGGGGCGTGGGAGGGGGGCGAGCGTGGGAGGGGGGAGAGTGTTGGAGAGGGGAGAGTGTGGGAGGGGGGAGAGCGTGGGAGGGGGGGAGCGTGGGAGGGGGGGGGGCGTGGGAGGGGGGAGAGCGTGGGATGGGGGGGGGGCGTGGGAGGGGGGAGAGCGTGGGAGGGGGGAGAGCGTGGGATGGGGGGGGGCGTGGGAGAGGGGAGAGCGTGGGAGAGCGTGGGAGAGGGGAGAGTGTGGGAGTGGGGAGAGCGTGGGAGAGGGGCGAGCGTGGGAGAGGGGAGAGCGTGGGAGAGCGTGGGAGAGGGGAGAGTGTGGGAGGGGGGAGACCGTGGGAGGGGGGGAGCGTGGGAGGGGGGGAGCGTGGGAGGGGGGAGAGCGTGGGAGAGGGGAGAGTGTGGGAGTGGGGAGAGCGTGGGAGAGGGGCGAGCGTGGGAGAGCGTGGGAGAGCGTGGGAGAGGGGAAGCGTGGGAGGGGGGAGAGCATGGGAGAGGGGTGAGCGTGGGAGGGGGGGGGCGTGGGAGGGGGAGAGCGTGGGAGAGCGTGGGAGAGGGGAAGCGTGGGAGGGGGGAGAGCGTGGGAGAGGGGCGAGCGTGGGAGGGGGGGGGGGCGTGGGAGGGGGAGAGCGTGGGAGAGCGTGGGAGTGGGGAGAGCGTGGGAGGGGGGGGAGCGTGGGAGAGGGGAGAGCGTGGGAGAGCGTGGGAGAGGGGAAGCGTGGGAGGGGGGAGAGCGTGGGAGAGGGGCGAGCGTGGGAGGGGGGGGGGGCGTGGGAGGGGGGAGAGTGTGGGAGGGGGGAGAGCGTGGGAGAGGGGCGAGCGTGGGAGGGGGGGGAGCGTGGGAGGGGGAGAGCGTGGGAGAGGGGCGAGCGTGGGAGGGGGGGGGGCGTGGGAGGGGGGAGAGTGTGGGAGGGGGGGAGAGCGTGGGAGGGGGGGAGCGTGGGAGGGGGGGAGCGTGGGAGGGGGAGAGCGTGGGAGAGGGGCGAGCGTGGGAGGGGGGGGGCGTGGGAGGGGGGGAGCGTGGGAGGGGGGAGAGTGTTGGAGAGGGGAGAGTGTGGGAGGGGGGAGAGCGTGGGAGGGGGGGAGCGTGGGAGGGGGGGGGGGGCGTGGGAGGGGGGAGGCGTGGGATGGGGGGGGGGCGTGGGAGGGGGGAGAGCGTGGGAGGGGGGAGAGCGTGGGATGGGGGGGGGGCGTGGGAGAGGGGAGAGCGTGGGAGAGCGTGGGAGAGGGGAGAGTGTGGGAGTGGGGAGAGCGTGGGAGAGGGGCGAGCGTGGGAGAGGGGAGAGCGTGGGAGAGCGTGGGAGAGGGGAAGCGTGGGAGGGGGGAGAGTGTGGGAGTGGGGAGAGCGTGGGAGAGAGGAGAGCGTGGGAGAGCGTGGGAGGGGGGAGAGCATGGGAGAGGGGCGAGCGTGGGAGGGGGGGGGGGCGTGGGAGGGGGAGAGCGTGGGAGAGCGTGGGAGAGGGGAAGCGTGGGAGGGGGGAGAGCGTGGGAGAGGGGCGAGCGTGGGAGGGGGGGGGGGGCGTGGGAGGGGGAGAGCGTGGGAGAGCGTGGGAGTGGGGAGAGCGTGGGAGGGGGGGGGGGAGCGTGGGAGAGGGGAGAGCGTGGGAGAGCGTGGGAGAGGGGAAGCGTGGGAGGGGGGAGAGCGTGGGAGAGGGGCGAGCGTGGGAGGGGGGGGCGTGGGAGGGGGGAGAGTGTGGGAGGGGGGAGAGCGTGGGAGAGGGGCGAGCGTGGGAGAGGGGCGAGCGTGGGAGGGGGGGAGCGTGGGAGGGGGAGAGCGTGGGAGAGGGGCGAGCGTGGGAGGGGGGGGGGCGTGGGAGGGGGGAGAGTGTGGGATGGGGGAGAGCGTGGGATGGGGGAGAGCGTGGGAGAGGGGCGAGCGTGGGAGGGGGGGGGGGGGGCGTGGGAGGGGGGGGGAGCGTGGGAGGGGGGGAGAGTGTTGGAGAGGGGAGAGTGTGGGATGGGGGAGAGCGTGGGATGGGGGAGAGCGTGGGAGGGGGTGAGCGTGGGAGGGGGGGGGCATGGGAGGGGGGGAGAGCGTGGGATGGGGGGGGGGGCGTGGGAGGGGGGAGAGCGTGGGATGGGGGGGGGCGTGGGAGGGGGGGGAGCGTGGGAGGGGGGAGAGCGTGGGAGGGGGGAGAGCGTGGGAGGGGGGGAGCGTGGGAGGGAGGGGAGCGTGGGAGGGGGGAGAGCGTGGGAGTGGGGAGAGCGTGGGAGGGGGGGGAGCGTGGGAGGGGGGAGAGCGTGGGAGGGGGGAGAGCGTGGGAGGGGGGGGGGGAGCGTGGGAGGGGGGGAGAGCGTGGGAGGGGGGGAGAGTGTGGGAGAGGGGGGAGAGTGGCACCCGCCATCACTCCCTCAGCCCCTCCTCCCACCCGTTCTCAGACCCTCGTCTCCCACGACGCTTCAGGTTGTAATGGACCTGTTCGCTGCTTTCGGGCACACCCAGGGGGCCACCTGGGCGTCAAAGCCCCCCCCCCAGCACCCTTGGGAGTGCGCGCACGCCGCTGGGTGCGAGGCGGCCGTGGCCGCGGCTTTGACGTCCGCGAACGGTAATTGGACTAACGAAGTGGGCATCGAGGGTGCGAGCGCAGGGCCGTGGCCGTGCGATTAGCCCGCGAGTAACGGGGCGCTCGGAGGGGGGGGGGGCGCGCAGGCCGGTCCGGTCATCGTCGCGGCGTCCGCTCGGGGTGAGCGTTGTGCAGGAGCGGAGTACGGAGTGGAACGAGTGACGGCGCGGACGCCACCCTTGGGCCCTTCTCCTACGCGGATGAGTCCGGCGGGGGAGTCCGGTGGGAGAGTCGGTTTCCTGGCACCCCCTTCGCCACCGTTCGAGTCGACGGGGGGCTTTGCCCCTCCTCGCTGCCCCCCCCCGCCCCCTACAATCCCTCACGCTCGACGTCGCGGGTCGTGTCGGCCACGGTCGCGGACCACCTCCAGCCTCCCCGGCGCTGCAACGGCTGCGCATTTATTCTGGACGAACGGCTCCAGTTTTTATTTTATTTTGGCAGCGTGTCGTGCCGGTCGCGCCGTGCCACCGTGGCGGAAGCCCGTGCGGCCCCCCCTCACCCCCCCCTCAGCCCCCCCCCCCCCCACGTAGTTTCTTCGGCTCCTCCGTTGTGCTCCGTAACACGACCGGTCGCCCTTTGAAGCGCTGCGTTAAAAAAAACAAGCTACGGCTGCCCGAGCCTCCGCTTGTCTGCCGAGCCTCCGCTTGTCTGCGAGGGAGTTTCGGCGCTGATTTAACGAAAGCGGACAAAGGAGTCCGGCTCAGTGGAGCGTGCGCGGGGGGTCTGCCGATGGGCGCTCTGTCACCGTGTCACCCCAAACGCTCCTCGCCCCTCTCCCCCCCCCCCCAAGCCTCATTACCTTCCTCATTATCCAGTCATCAGCGGGCACTGGGCGGAAACAGGGCTTGGCGGTCCGTAATGGAGTTATCAAATAGTAACAAATGCACTTGAAGCGCATCTCATGAGCAGCAATTCATTGAAAGCCCCCTGTCCTCATTAAAGCCACGATTTATACATTTTCATCGCGCGCTGAAATGATGAAGCACCCGCGAATTAACATTTGTCTGACACTCGGCAGCCATCGTTGTGTATTTACTCATCTGACAACATTTTTTCCCCAAATGACACCGCTTAGTTTTTACCCCAAATGCCATTTCTATTCGTCAGCGCGTTCACCCCACGGCTCCCTTGAAAAAGAGGCTCATCGTCTCGGTGGATTCCCGCCTGGCTTTAGACAACCCGACGGCGTCTCGACGTGAAATCGTTATTGCGCCGTCGCCGCCGCCGCCACGATGGTTACAGCGAGCGCCGCGTTTTCCTGGCGGAAGGAGCGAAAAGAGTTTTCACGAAAATCCCAGGGGGGGTTCTGTCCAAGTGGAGTGACTGAAGGGGGTGGGGGGGGGGGGTGGGGGGGGGGGTGGGGGGGGGGGGTGGGCCCTCGGCGAGCGAGGAGCGCGGAGACGCGGTGCCGTCGCCGCATTTGGTGCTCGCTCGCCGTTGGAGCTCCGCGCGGGCGCACGCTCGCGGGACGGACGTACGCTCGCAGTAACGAGCCCCCCCCCCCCTTCGTAGTAATGGGCGCACGCTCGCGGGACGGACGTACGCTCGCAGTAACTGAGATTAACAGACGCAGGCGACGGACGCTGGAGACGGATTGCGGCCCGCGCGACCTGCGTGACCCCGCGCGGACGTGCTCCGACGAACGGCGCCGCACGCTGCTTTACAAGCGCCGCTGAACTCGCCGATCCCGCGCGTCGGCGCTGTTCAGTCTTAATAATTAATCTGTCGCTTGATTTTTTTGTTCTCGCAATGACACTTTCATTTAGGCGACGGCGCGCGTCGTTGTTGTGCCGTGCGCGCGACGGATTTGGACACCTGCGTCTAATCCGTGACTCCCAGCAGGGCTTGGCAGACTCGGTGAGGTGGCCAATCCTTTTTACTGAGATAAATGAGACGTAAGTCTCGTGCCTACGGTAAACACGTGCGGCCGTGTGTGCCGTTACTCCAGCAACACGCGCGCGACGGCGTCCAAGTCGACGTTTTTATTTTTCACTGCGCTCTGCCAGTGGCAGATGGATCGCAAACACGGACGTTGGCAAAGAAAATGGAACAAAAAAACGAAAAGTGTGCAAATAAGCATGACGAGATGTGTGCTGGAAATTACATCGAGAGATAGAGAAAGGGGGCAGATCTTTGAGAGAAATGGTGAAAAATACATGATTCCGAATGCTTGCAAAAGTGAGTGGTGGTAGGCTGGACACATCGCTAGTCGGGATGATGGTGTAGAATAATGACGGAGTGGCAGCCAAGGAGGGAATGCGCCAGAGAGGACGTTTCATCGAGGAGATGGAGCGACGAAATCAACTCGTGTGCAGGTGCTAAGCGGGATTATTGCATCGGAGGACCGTGAGACACGGCAATAGCTTGGTGAAGTATTAATCCAGCAGTGGGTTGATCACGGTTGATGACGATGAAGAGCAACAGACAACAAAAAGAAGAGGGTGCATGAAGCGAGCGGCGAGCGTGACCCGGTTCGACCGTGCGGCGAGCGTGCGGAGCGGGGGCAGGCGCACGGTGCTGGTTACCTGCGCTCGAGTCGCTCTGTCCACGCGGGGCACGGAGAAGGCACCGAGGATGCGTTGGCGGTGCCTCCCGCCTGCTCCCTGCACGCGCGACGCGCGTTCACGTGCAGCGCGGTGCCCCCGGCGCTCTCGCTCGCGCTCTCTCGCAGGGACGCGCCGTGGCGCCGACAAGGGGACACCGGAGCCACCGCTCCTCGAATCCACCGGTGGCCGGGCACGGATGAACCCGCATTCCGCGATCGTTCCTTTTGCGTGTGTTTTTTGTTGTTGCTTCGCCGTTGATTCACTTCTCCCTCTGTCGCTCGGCGGCGGCGGCGGCGGCGGCGGGGCAGCGAAGCGTCCGAGCGCGCGACGGGTCGGGCGAGCGGCCGGCCGTGATCGCGAGCGGCGCTCTCTTCTCCAAAAGTGGTCGCACAGCGGAGGAAGAGGAGGAGGAGAAGGAGGGAGACTCCGTGCGTGCGCGGCGGACGGCGCGCATTGCCGGCGTGCGCGCGCCGAGCTCCCGCGCGCTCCCAGCGTCTCGGCAAATGAACGCTCGCCCCGCCCTCCTGTCCGCGCTGGGGCTGTGAGCGAGGCGGGGGTGGTGTGGGTGGTGGGGCTGGGATGCGTTGGGGCGGTTTGCACGGGGGCTTGATCCTACGCTCTCCACTCTAGAGACCGTGACTTTCGGTAATGGGATTACTGGCTCTGGATCTTGTGGCAAATTAGCGTCGTTCTGCAGCGCTTTCTCATTTCTTAAAACATTTTTTGCAAATACCAGCGCCGCCGGGAGCCGTGGCAAGTCCATGGGGATCGTCGATGTCAATGGATGGCGCGGGGCCGCCACCTGCCCAGCTGCTTGCTCGCTCGCTCGCTCGTCCCCTCGCCCGCTCGCGTGCGTGAAGCGGCACGGGGCTCCGTTCTTCGTGAACCGACGCGGTCCTGACACGCGCACCCCTAGATCGACTCGGCCTCAAATGAGTACCTGGCGCCATTTGTAAACATCGCCACTGGGGAGACAAAGGCGGACGGGCGTGGTACTGGCCATCCACCCTCTCGGGTGCCATGCCGGCCTTTATAGGTGCTCACAAACAGCGCTTTCCCCAACAGTCTAAGGTTATACGAGAGATCTTTGTCTTTGTAGACAGGTTGAGAGTTGTCACTGATTTCCTGCTCTGCTAACGATGGGGATGTGCTCGTGTCTTCTTCATAGCCTTGGCTGGTACTCTTCCATCCAAGCACCGTAATTGATGTAAATTCCACGTTCCTATGACAGACTGAGTTCATCCATAGAACAACAGATATTGATTTCCCCGTAGAGTGTTGCTCAAGTTGTCCACCAAGAAGGGGGTGAAGAGGAGCTGATCTTGACCCCGGTGGGGGGATTTGAGCTTGCAACCTTCGTCTTGCAAGCGGTGCACTCCGAGATCACTTCGCCCGGCAGCTTGAGTAAAATAAATAAATACAGGGTGCTTCAAAAAAATGTGAACACTTACATGGGACTATCGTTTTTAATGGAAAAATAGCGGATAATATACTGTCAGATGATTACAAATGTAATGTTAATAGCTTCAAAAAGTCAGTCTCCACTTGTTGGCCATCATTGTCAACACGTGCCTGGAATCTTATCCAAGTGGTCTCCAGAGCCCGGAGGCACATTTCTCGCGGTATTGTTGCAAATTATCTGAAGTGTTAAAAACATTTTCTTGATGCACCCTGTATAACGAACCAATTAGAAGAATTGTTTTTGAGAAGAGCCACAATCTACTCCAATTAATGTTACGTGCCACGCTTGCCCTTAATAGGCGCTCGCTAACAGATAACATAAAAAAAAACTGGTAATTGAAAAATATATCCCGACTCCAATTAGAGACAAACACCATATTTGCCGTAATAGCTGCCTGCAAATAGCAAAAATGCTTTTAAACAGCCAATTGATGACGGACGCAGCCTGATCCAATTAACATGTGGCACGTCCGCCTTCATAGGCGCGCGCTAAGAGGACTCCTCCGACACGAGGCAGTCTCGCCTAATGGGGTGAGTGCTGTGGGTGGCGTTGCGCCGTGCGCGCACGAGACGTGAGCGCGCGCGGCCACGTTGCGATGCACGGGGGGGGAGGCGGTGCCCTCAGCTGGTGTCTCCCTCCACCCCTCGTGTTTCAGCTTGCGATGTTCGAAGCACGCTGCGATGCTTACCAACCCGCGCCTCCGCTGGAGCGGGCAACGCGCACGTTTCTCGACAAACGGTTTCAAGTGAATAATAAATAGTTTTTTTTGGGGGGGGGGGGGGGTTAGATCACGTAAATATAAATGTGCCGTTAAACCTGCTACCTCCCGACACAGCCAATTAGTAAAGTTTGTCACGTAAAGAAAACACGTTAATGCCTTACTAGTACAGCACACCGGTGTGTTGGAGAGTCAATCCACAACATTTACACATTTTCAAGTGCACGTGCTTGGCTTTGCTTGCACGCTTGCGCTCGGTGCGCTTGGACGCGCGCTCGGATTTCGAGCGCGGTGGGGAGATCGTGCGGAGAGCTGCACCTGCGAGCCGCACGTGGCACACGCAGCCCGTGGCACACGCAGCCCGTGGCACACGCAGCCCGTGGCACACGCAGCCCGTGGCACACGCAGCCCGTGGCACACGCAGCCCGTGGCACACGCAGCAGCTCGCGGCACACGCAGTCCGTGGCACACGCCGCGCGTCGCTCGGCAACCCGGATCCCCGAAGGGGGAGGTATAATCCACGAGGCTATTTAAATGTAAAATCAATCATCGTTAGACAAAAAAATAACAGCAGGCGTGTACTTAGGAAATAAAGTGGCTTATTATATGTTTCTAAATCAGTTCTTCCGCCCCCTCTCGTGCTTATTGCGCACGTGAAGTACCATACGTGGATTTGTGCAACGAGAACTCCCGCGTCCTTAATGCGCGGACGAAGAAAAGCGCGGCGAGACGGCCCCGGCAAGTCTTGTCGGCATCCTCGCGAAATTATTGGCGAGTGACGAGCTAATTACTGTGTCCTGTAGCGATTGTTCCCTAATGATTCACTCTGGGGTGGAGCGGGGTGGTGAGATGTCGCGGAGGGTGGGGCGTGGGGAAGAGAGGGCGGTGATGGTCAACGATTCCGTGATGCCGCGGGTGATTTTATTTTTTTGTTACAGCGGTGGCGAGTCCAATTACTCGCTTTGTGACGGTGGGTCCGCGTATGTGCCACCCTGCTCCCATGCACTGGCTTGCAAATGTTAATTTTGCATCCGCGATGGATTTCTTCATGTAAATTCCGTGAAAAATATTCTGTTTGCACGGGGGAGGCTTAGGGGCCGCGCGAATTAAACTACAGAGCCGCGTTCAGGTATTGGGCTGCACCACCTGCAGTGCTGGGAGCAGTGGGATTGGCTCGATTTATAAATAATCTATTGGCGGTCTAATCAGCAGTGCATTTCCTCGACAGCTGACAAGGGTCTCCGTCACGTGCGCTGGTTGTTTTCACCTTTAAACTATTAAACGGGCCCTCTGCGTCACCCTAACTGCCCGAAAAATGGAAACGAAACTGATGGGAGTTTTGCGTGTTTCCTTCGTGCATGGCGTCCGGTGATGTTCTGCGCGAGCTCCAACTGTGCAGCTATCGCTGTTCGAGCAACCTCGGGGGCGATGTTGTTGATGCACCAGCAGCAGCAGCAGAAAGGGCAATAATTAAAAGTTGCACAAACGACATCGGCAGCTTCCGGAACCCAACAGCGTCGGCAGCGGTAATCCATGTGTTCGTGTCTGGCCTTCTTGAACAAATCGAAACCCGCCTCACTTTGTTGGGGAAACTTTATTCTGTTTGTCAATATTGTTTACCTTTTGAAATTGCGCTGCCCGCCATTCGTCGCGATACGTTTGAAGGTGCGGCAATGTGATATTGATGTCCCCTAGTCACAGGTTTCTCCTCCGAAATAACAATAACAACGCTGCCCTTAATGTATTCAAGTAACCCTCACCGAGTCTCGTGATTCTTTTTCGAGAGGGCCCCTTGCATTGGCATGTTTGATTAAAAATAATATGCCCACTGGTGCCGTTGCTGCGAGCGTTTTGCGATGGATGCGGTATCACGTAGACGCTGTAAAAATCCAAACTGTATCGCATGCTTTTGCATGTGGGAGGAAACGGGAGGACCTGGAGAAAACCCGCACATGCGAGGGCATAACTGTGAAAACGCTGCAAATATTGATTAAATCCGCAGATAAATCCAATTCGTCGAACCATTTGTGGACCAAACCAATCGCTGTACTACCAACTTCTGGCCAACCTAGCAAGCCCCGGTCAGTACCCTTCCATCCGAGCAGTGACCACGTACAAAGCTGCTCGGTACAGGTTTTTTGGGTTCGATTGCTTAAATATATTAACGTGTCGTTAAACCCGCTACCACCCAACACAGCCAATTAGTGAGGTTTGACCATGTCGGGTTGTGGCGGGTTTAACGACACGTTTATATATTTACGCGATCTAACGCAAAAGAAACCTGTATTGTGGATCGTATTGTTCGTGATAGCCGACGTGTTTAAAGCTGCTTAACTTCGGAGATGCCGTGAGATGGCGCGTTATGGTCGGACTCGGTCGAAGGGGCATCGCGAAGGCGTCAAGTGGGATCTCGTTAGTTTGCGCTTTGTTGTTCCAATTACGGTGGTCCGTCGTATTAAGACGTATCGCAGATTGCGGACCCTGTCGCGACCTCGTGTTTTATGTTGCCACCTGTAGATTTGTCACGTACGGGTGACCTTTTCGGCGCGCGGCCGTTGGAGTGGTACCGCTTAATCGTGCGCGCTTGGCCGTGATGGGAGGAGAAGGCTCCTCGGATTCCGTGTCGCTAAACTGTTTAATATTGACAGAGCCGCGCCAAATGGTGGCTAAAAGCAGGAAGCAGCGATGGCGGCGGTGAGCAGATTCAATCGGAATGAAAAGCCAAAGTGGGAGTGAGCGTGGGTTCTGCTCATGGGTGGCTCCGAGCCAGCGGTGGAGATTTCACATTCACGATGCATCCACTTACCAAAAAAGTGGAACCCATCTTATTGCCCCTGGTTGGACGCTGCTGATGATGATGGGCTGTTAACTCATACATTGCTTTATTACACGTGTAATTTCCCCCGCATTTTATCCTGATTTGCAATATCGGTGTCACAACATGAGTCGAAGCATCTCTCACAGAGCAATGCTACCCTCCGTGTTCGAGGATACCAGAGAGCTACCTCTGAGTTCCCTACAAGTGACCCCTGATCCGTGACATTCTGATTGTGAGTAACATTCCACGAACGGTAACACCGGACCTGATCCAACATCACAGCAGCTTTAGTATACAATACAATAGAGGATTTCTATAGCGTCTCAATTCACCTGTATATAGGACACTGCACAGGCACAGTGTGCATGTTTAATGTATAAGGAGAGGCAGTCGGTCACAGGCAGAGATAAAGAGAAAGGGCTATAGCCTGGACTTGAACAGGGGCAGCGAGTTTATCGCACGGATCGCTGGGGGAAGAGACTTTCAGACTATAGCGCTAGTGGAGGATAAGGGGCAACCTCCTACTGAGTTGAGATTGCTTGGAGGATTCCACACAAAGCCTTGGTTGTTGCAGAGGATCCGTGGAGGGGAGTAGAGTGAGATGAGAGGGGGGAGGTGGGGGAGTGCAGGGAGGGGGTAGGAGTGAGATGAGAGGGGAGAGGTAGGATAGTGCGTGGAGGGGAGTAGAGTGAGATGAGAGGGGAGAGATAAGCAGAGGTGAATATTGGAGGATAAATGATGTTCAGGGTGATTTGGCCGTCAGTCGTGGAGGTTGTTGGACCAAAAGCGAGGGCAAATTAAATTAAATATATAATGGATATCGCCCAGCTCTAGGCGAGTGCACACCCAAAGGGCACAGCGCATATGCCTCGGAGACGAGGACATATTTTAAAAGTTCAGTCTAATAAAGTTAATGAAGTGCTGATTATTGTATAATTTCAGAACTGTGCGGATTTTAATTGGCTACTAAAAACGGCTCTCGCGTTGGCGGTCGCGGGTGCAGCTTGCCGGGCCTGGCGGTCGCTTGACGGCTTTGCCATGCGACCAGGCTGGTGCGGTCGTGTTGCGCGGGGGGCGGGGGGGTCTCGTTTGTTGGTCCACACGGCACTCGTCGGGCAAGCAGAAGGCCGCCGCTTCACTCTGGGCACCCTTGCCGACGAGATGCTTCATCTCAAGGGGCAAAAATATTTTAATTGGAATATATTTTTGTAAAAATTTCAGTCGGCGGTCGACTCATCGTTCATCTCGGGCGGCTGCTGTTAACACGAAGCGCAGTCATGATGCCAACGATGGTGCAAGCGCTTTTGTCAGTGCGCTGCTGGATGTCGGCCTGCCCCACCCCCTGTCGGTTTTTGGGGGTAGTGTGACCATATTTGACCACGTTGGTTCTGTCCGGGTGGGTGATACGGGAGGTCCAGGACCGGTGCAGATCTCGCTCTCCACCGACGGGTGGCCGTGGCCGGGAACGGCGCTCGTGCCACGTGACACGCAGCGCAGTGAGCTTAACCAGCGTACCGCATTTAAATTTAGATTTAAAGCTTTCGTGACTGCAGGGATTCATCTTCTTGGTTCTTTCGGTAAAGTCACGTAGAATGGAAATAATAAAATAATAAAAATAAAACAATAAAACAATTCTCACGACTTTTCGGCCACAACGCAAGTAGCCGTCCACAGGTGAAGAACAGGTTTGTCAGACGCTGTCCTCCCGACAGACCTGTTCTTCACCTGAGGACGGCTGCTTGCGTTGTGGCCGAAACGTCGTGAGAATTATTTTATTATGTTTTATTTTTATTATTTTATTATTTCCATTCTACGTGACTTTACCGAAAAAACAGTGTACCGCACTCCGCACCTATGCCGGCACAGGACTGTGGAATTTCCTTCGCTTAGCTTGTGGCTGCCATCAGTCGTGGCGCACCTACTAAAACGAGTATCGAGGCCGCGAATGGCAGCGTCGCTCTCCCCCGTCATCAGCCTCCCACTTCAACCACCACCCCCGTCCGTCCCAACGCTCACACACACACACACACCTCTTTTCGCCACTCGAACCGCAAATTCTCACGCAGCCAGCTTTCTCTCGCCTGCGCGGCTGCACCCCCCCCCCCCCCACACATGCACGTTGCGTAGCGGGTTAGTGGGCCCATTTTTGTTGGGGTTCCGTTTTTCGAGATTGCATTAAAAGTGTGGCGGGAGAATTAAACCTTAAAAAAAAACACATTTCAAGATGGAAATGGCTAACATCCGAGCAATCATTTTCACAGACACCTTTTGACAAATAACGATCATTATCATCGCCTGCCTCCCTCTCGTCTCGCTCTGTACTTCTCTTCAAGTTGTCCCCTCTGCCCCAGCGACCACGGCCTCCTCTCAGAACCCTCAACTATCCTGCGGTTAGTGGGAGGCCGCCCCCTCCTCTGCTGCTACCACCACAGTCTGGAACTCCTTAAACACCCCCGACCTAAAACAACCATGCTGCTGGTTCCCCTACCATCCTTGTTCAAGTCCAGGCTCAAGGACTTGCTCTTCTTCCTATGAGCGACTTCCTCCTGGCCGTGAAATGTTGTTAAAGAGACGCATCATCGCCCCGTTCATTGCCCGTCCAGCTGCATTGGGACACCACGCAGCTTCCACGTTCCAAGTTCGAAAAGACAACCATCGTGAATGACCACACAATTGCAACAGGGTGCTCATATGGGGGCAGGCTAACGTGCACACGAGCAGTATTCTTTTTGATCATCAAGACGTGCACTAATGTCGAAATTTGATTACCATTGCACTGCACATACCGCAGCACTAACCACGAATTTTACAAGTCCCTGTACAAACGGCGGCAAGTGTTTTTATTTCATTCCCCCCGCCACCCCCCCCAACTTATTCTCCCGTAATTTTTTTTCTGTGTCCTTCGCCGGCTTTGTCACCTTATTTGTTTTGATTTATGTTCCGTATCGAGAGCGTCACCTTCTTGCCGTTTAACTCCCGAGGCCGCCCGCAGCGCCAGCACTAGACACGCGACTTGTTCAAAAGTTAGCCGCTCGCCACTTTCATCGCTCTCGGACTGTTCCAGATGGGAGACCTCTCGGCCCAGGCTCTCCACCTCATTTTAAAAGCCCAGGCCGCACTCAGAAAGACCTTGGCGAATAATGTCAATTAATTTAAATGAATTAAAAGTGCAAAGTAGCAAATCAGATTAATGAGTTTGAACCAATTTTTTTTTTGATTTCGCGTTTAAAATTCAGCACAGCCACGCTTAACAAGAGATGTCACATCTTATCTGATGTGCTGGCAACGCTTTGAGGTTAATAAAAATAAATTAAACGCTCGGTCGTGTCGATGTTGCCGGAGGTCTCTTGTCAAAAATTAACCCGATTGCGTTTCCATGTTCGCATGCCAAATTTGTGTTGATGCCTTACAATGTGTGTCCGAGGGCACCATTGCATAACTACAGCGATAAAACGCATCCGATTCTCCTATATCGGGCGACACGGAAGAGTGCTCGGAAATGAAAGTAAATTAAATGAATTAGCTATCAACACTCGCGGGGTCTTCACCACGTCTTTCTGTATCAGCTCAAAGTCTTACCACGAGACACCGAGTCTCAATTCTCCGTGTCTGGCACTCGCGTTAGCCTTTCAAGGCGACATCGTCACCTTGAAAGGTCGTCACCTTCTAGTGGGATCGGTCCGTGACTTGTAATTTAATAAACGGCCACCAAGAGAAGTCTGTCTTGCTCTTTGGTTCTTTCGGTAAAGTCACGTATAAAGATAAAATAATAAATTAAATACTACCATACGACGTTTCGATTGCAACACAAGCAATCATCATCAGGTATAAATGAAATAGAAACACAAATCTAGTATACTTAGAAATGTAATGTAATACAACAGAGAGTCGGATAACATAACAGTCAACACCCTACCTGGTTGATTACGTCCGTCTTGGTTTGCGCTCCCTGTGATGACGGCGCTGAGCGGCCACCGCGACCGCCCGTGTGCCTGGGCCCATCTGGGCACGTTCCACGTGGCGAGCGCAACGTGGTTGTTGTGGCGCTGAGCGTGACGCCGCTTGCGCGACGCTACCACGTGCACTGCTCTGCGGACCTGGGGTTACCCAGGTTTGATTCCCGGCCAAGACGTACATGAGTACCTGGCGCACTTTATAAACATCAGGACTGGTGAAACAAATGTGGCTGGGCGTGGTGCTGGACCCAGCGCCCCCTCGTGCACCGTCCCAGCCTTCATAGGTGCTCGCACGCAGCCTGTTAACGGCTACACGGGATCATATTGTCTCTTTAGTTGTGTGACGCGGTTAAAGTGGCGCTCTGAGTATTGCACTGTGAGCGGAGAGTAGCCCCGCAGTGCTATCTTTGCAGCTGCGTGCTATTCCAGTAAGCGCGTGGGTTGAATAATATCGTCGCGGTTGTTGCATAAGGCATTACGTTATGCTAAGAGCAGTGTGCTCGTTCAACCGTGTGTGTGCGCGCATGTGTGTCGGGAGCGGTAGTGTAGCGGTTAGCGCACTGCACGACGAACCTTGCGACCCGAGTTCAATTCCTGCTCACACCTGTGACGATTGTCTGAACCGGTACTAGGCCTCCCTTAGGTCAGCTCGGCCTCAAATGAGTACCTGGTGCGGTGTGTAAACATTGCCACTAGGAAGACAAAGACGGCTAGGCATTGTGGTGGCCACGCACCCCTCATGTGCCGTGCCGGCCTTCATAAGTTCTACTCGCTAACGGCACTTGCCCGAGCGGTCTGTTAAGGTTATACGGTGGATCTTTATCTTTGTACTAATGAATGACGGATCATCTCAGGAATCGCGTTGGAGCTTGGGCCATGATGTGGCCGATTCTGGATCTGGACACTTCGGCTTCTGGCATCCACAGTTCACTTTGACGATGATCAAGTTGGACTTTTCGAAAACCATTTAATTCCCTGTAACATACTCTTTGGTTCTATAAAAAATTTATTTTAAAATTTGTATTTTATTTTATACCTACGTGACTTCACCGAAAGAACCAAAGGGTATGGATTCCTGCAGTCACGAAAGCTTCAAATCCCGCTAACATGTTTACTCTGGGAAACGTTTCTAATGGAAACATGTTATCTTGTGCAAAATGTTATCTAATGCGGTAGTTTTCTAAATACAATTCTACACACTCTATGTTTAAATGTGATGGACATAGTTAATCTGATATTTGCACAGAATTCTACTTTGTTTTCTCTGCTGAGCAGCTCGCAACTCAAGAGTTGGGAGTTCAGATGCCTAGTTGGAGGCTGACAACCCATCGTCCCTTCAGGGTCGATAAAATAGATACCATTTTGTTGGCAAGTCAGCAGTACTTGTCTTGTGAATAGACTCTCTCCTGCCACAGCAATGAGGAATTCCCACCGCTCGCTTTGGGCTGTAAAGGGGACACGTGCCACCTCAACGGCCACCTGAGCAGCAAATCACTTCGACTGTTGATCGATCTGTTGAGAGACAGTCTAAAGTTAGGGTGTGCGTGTGTCTGCGTGCATTAACTCACACTTGCCCGTTGAGGCTTATACGGGGGGAGGGGGAATCTCTGTCTTTGTTAACTAGCAGTAGAGACCGTGACTCGCAGTTCCTTTCCCGAGCGTTTACTTGCGCGTGTAGCAGAGCTATTAACGAGCATGTTACACACGTGCACAGGGGGGGGGGGGGGGGACGAGCGGGTTCCTCATTAAAATACATTCGCCAAAGTCGGCAACAAAGAGGCGAATTGGCGATGTGTACAACGGGGTCCGCGATCAGCCATTCATTGCATGGCTTCTCACGCCATCGCCGCCTCTCACGGCGGTCTGCTCCGAGGTTGCACACTCCGCTTCGAGGAGCTCAGCGCTGCCGAGTTGCTTATTCCAAAGCGCTCCGTCCTGCTCCACTGCGCCTCTTGAGGGGGTCATCATTTTGATCCTGCAAAGCCTTCAATAATTGCCCTCGATGTACGCATTCTTGAAGAATCACAAAACCAATTTGTTGACCCCCCCCCCATCAGCTGCTCGTCACACGCTTATAATTTGTTTGTGAAGATCGTAAAGAATTGACAGCCGTACAATTTATCAGCCAAACAAACGGACGTGAGCAGACTGGGTGCAGGCAATGTGTCGGTTTCCACCGACCACAGACACATCCCATTGGTCACGCTGAATGAAAGACAATGATCATAAAATGCTACTTTAATAATAATGATGATTTGCGTTCGATAGAGCGCCCTTCACGCCAGGGCGTCTCATCGCACGGCGTGATGAAACGTAATTAATTAAGAACACGATTTAGAGAATGGGTTAAAAGAGCTTGAAGAGATAGGCGAGGTAAAATTTTTTTTTATAACAAAAATCCTGCAAGGATAAAGTGAGTGAGGAGGGAGGGGAAGGAGGGTCGTGGAGAAAGGGCACAGGGAGGGGTAGGGAGGGCGAGACTTGGGGGGAGAGGAGACTGTGAGGGGGGTGCGTAAGAAGGAGAAAAAACCTAAGAATATGAATCCTTGCAGTCACGAAAGCTTCAAATCTAGAAAGGAGAAGGAGGCTCCTGAGAAGGAAGGAAGAGAGGGGGGGGGGTGTGTTACGGGGGAAGAGGGAAGGGGGGGAGAGTTCCCTGGATTTTCTAGACAATGAAGAAAATGATTGTATTCGGTGTGAACCGGTGGAGGCATCCCAAGTTATCACAAAGCAAAAGCCTGAATTAAAAAAAACCCGTGAAAAACGATCAAAACCACGTCCGAGGTTGATCGCGGCTACAGCGAGGTCGCGTGAAGCAGTCGGCTTTGCAACAAACGATGCGAATTAACCGCAGGGAGTGATTGATGAACCCAGCAAATAGAATTGGTGCAAAGTTGTGGCCGAACATAAATAAGGGAGGGACACGATTGGAGAACGTATGCAGATTAGTTGTGCTCGCACACAGTGCATCACCACTATTCTGCAGGGGCACGTCGCCGCGCTATTATTTATTTATTGTTATTTTATGAATTACTATTTCTGCGTATATAAATTACTTATTTGTGGGGTAAAGCGCTTCAATTATTTCTGTTACGGGCGACCTTTAAGTCCAAAGTACTTTATGCGAAAAATAGACATTTGCTAAATTTCATTATTTGCATCTCATATGTATTCTAAGTGCGTGAGAACGGTGGTTGTCGAGGGTTTATGTTTTTCTTGGCAATGCATTTGCTGGGCAAGTTACGGAAGAGGAACATGCTGGGTTAGACGAATAGCATCTTGGTGAGGCACATACAGGAAAGGTGAGGGGTATTCTGGGTAGCTGAGGGGCATACGCAGGGCGGCGGGTAAGGTGCATGCCGGGTAGGTGGGGGAATGCTGAGTAGGTAAGCTGTATGTTGTTGGGAAGGTGAGAGATTTCCAGTGTAGTTAAGGTGCATGCTGGGTAGGTAGCGTGCATGTTGGGTAGATGATCTGCAATGCTAGGTAGGTGAGAAGCAGGCGGGTTAGATGAGGGGGATGGAGACTCCGTTTCTCCAGAAAGAACAATGCATTAATTTGACTCGCATCCTTAATTCATTTATTTTGTGTTTTGTTTGCATAAATGAAGAAGGGCCTCTTTGTGATTTGGAATGCAATTAGGATCACTGCCATACTTAAAATTCCTCTTCATGCATTCGAAATCCCAATTAAGTTTACCACGCATATATTAACGTCATTTTAGCAGACTTTAATAAGCTATTCTATAAATGGTGGCATCGGCAGCGTAGGCAGTGGTTAGTTTGGCTAATTAAAGGAAAACGTGCGGTGCGCTTTCTCTCCCGGCCTCACGTCTGGCATCGCTCGTGTGCTTCCTTGATTTAATTTCGCGGACGGAATGAGTCGCATCTGGCCTCCTTCAGCACGGGCTGCCCTGGTAACTGCGCACATGAGCTCGTTATCCGCACGGCGATCCGGGGAGCCGTGGCATGACCGCGCCTCGCCGCTCTAATCTCATTACGGAGTCCGTTCACCGGTTCAAACGTTGTGTTGCGTAAAACGTCCGCGTGAAAACGACGCCCTGCCAGCGAGATGCCCGCGTCTGCTCAACCTCGTTCCTGGCTCTGTTCGGGCAAATCTCCTGTGCCAAACGACGGCTGCATCGTTTCGACCGCCTGGTGCGTCGTCCTTCACAGGGGGACGTTTAGTCGCTTGCTGATCGCAACGCAAGCCAGGCACTCGAAATCCGGCGACAATTGGCGAGAACGAGTGTTGGTGTGTTGGTAATGTGGCCAAATAGAATGAGCAGTGATTATAAGCACATCTGCGTCTGCGAATAAAAGTGCGTTTTGGTCGTTTGAATGCGTTTAGCGTTGACCCCGGAGGTCTAATCCCAGACTTTGCAACAACTGCGGGGATCTGGCAGATGGAAGAAATTGGCGGCTGAGCTACGGTGGCATCAGCGACATTCGTTGTGATGGTCTCTTGACCTTGAGTGTGACTCGGCGCTACTTAGTTCGCGTGGTGGGGAAGGAACTGTTAAATAAAAATGCACAATTAGATTGCATTTCAAGTGCTGCCTAATGAGTAGGTTTCGTACAAATTTCAATAGCCGCTGATTAAAAAAAATATTTTTACAGGTTAAGAGAGTCTACTTGATACTTTCATTTTCGTTCTGTATTTTTGCATTTTTATATATTTATATTTTGGAATATGCCCATTAGGTCGCAAACACCATTTGCCATTTAAACATTTACTGCTTCATTAATTAAGCTGCCTGCGCTGTGCGCGAGCGTGCAGATGCGAGCGAGCGCTCTCTCAGGTCACGGGTCTCAGGGTCGCGGCCTTGCCGACAGAGTGGCTGGCTATAACGAGACATTAACCCGAACTCCACCCTGATTAGCTCAATGTGCGCGTCCAGGGGACGGCGGCGGGGCAACGTTCGAGAGAGAGAGACGTGGTCAAACGCGCCTAATCACCCAGCGGCTTTCGGCGTGTCTGCCATCCAGTTGAATTGACGACGCGCGGTGGTAGCTGTTATGAAGCGACGACGATGGTAACGAGGCTTGCAACTAGGCGCGCAGGCTAACGGCTGGAGCGAAGTCTTCGTGTTTTGTGGATCCACGTGGAATGCTGCATGCTTTCAAGGTGCCTTCATTTCAGCGCTCTTAAAGACGCAATAAATCACGTTTGCTTGGCGCAAAAACAGGAGCGCCGATGAGTAAACTGGCACGTTAAGCTGCCAGCGTGCTTTGATATATTGTAGCTAAAGCAAAGCCTAGTTCATATAAACATTGGGCCTCTCTCCGTCTAATTTACACAATTTTAAATTCAATCAGCGTACAGTTTTAGCTAATTACCCGCTAAAAAAAAAACATTAGATACGGGTAGATGTTGACGTACCTGAATATTTATAAACATGCGTTATGGTAATTTGACTAATTTCCCTTGACTAATTTTCCCTGCTACACTCTTAATTGCTGTATCGCATAGGAACCTCAATGGCTGTCATTCTTCAGCTTATTATAAAACATTGGCTTGGAGTGAGTACAATTTGGAATGTTTATGGGTTGAATACGAATAAGCCACTGTGTAATTGTGGCAGCGAGAGTGAAGGGAGTAGAGGTCACTCTGGGCCCTGGCTGCCCCTGCCTCTCGTTATCCACTCCTCCTCTATGTCCCCCAATACCAGCACCGCCTGTACACGAACAGCCCCTTTGCTGGATGAGGGCCTCCCCCCGCACCGTGCTCGTCGTGGCGGTTATTTTACGTGCTTCGCCACACTGGTCAGCGCCGCTTTTTGAAGGCAAGCAGGCAGGCAGCTTAGGTGTGGAGCCATAGAAGTACCTAACAACCGTTGATTAAGCTTCCCTTCACATGGCTCCGCAGCTGTTAAACAGCCTAATTGTGCATGGTGGTCTTCCATCCAAGCACTGTTCAGGCTGGACCCTGCTCGGCCTCCGAAGAGTTTTGAGGAGACTGGGCGCTGGCCAGGGGATTTGGCCACAGTCCTTGAGGGGATGAGATGTAAACGTGCACTTTTTTTTTCAAGCGAGGAATTTAAAGCTACCTTTGTAATTGCCTAAAACTCTCCATTTTAAAAGTTCTTATCACATTGGCGCACATTTTCAATCTCTTCTTATCGCACAGCACTTACAGTTATTGACTGTAAAATATCTTTTTTTTCTTATTTGATTTTAGTGTGCAGGTTTTAAGTGACATAGCACGTATGTTGGCCGCTCTTTCATTACAAAATTTGGCGTCGTAGTCCGTTCTATGATGTCCACTTTTTGTCACATTATATTGGCTTTTTTTGGCTCATAATATTTGTTTGCTCCTGGCACACTGGCTCTCAATCACTTTCACTCGCTTATACATTTCATCTTTGACACTTGTCCTCTGGTTACTCTTAGAAGCCACAGCTGACCTTTTTGGCCTAGTTGTAGGCTTAATATTCACAGAGGCAGCCATTTTGTCTTCTGCTCTGTTAATAGGTGGAGATAGACCTCACGGGCAGACGTTAGAAAACCGTTCGGCCTCTTTGTGCCCAAACACATTCACAAAGCACAGCGGGCATTTATCATTCACAGCTCGAACTCAATGTGAATCATAACACTAGATATTTATCGATTAAAGCCTCACCGACAACCTGGAGAAAACCCAAAATGCATATGGAGGGGGAGACACTCGGCAATGCCATCTCCTGGCCACATCTCACAGCCTTGCTTCTGTAACAGCTGGCAAGCCCCAGTGGTGGTGATCCTTCCAAGTACTAACCAGGCTCCAGCCTGCTTAGCTTCCGAGACCCTTGCGAGATAGGGTACACGGACGGTGATTCGGCCAGAGGCATGTGTGCGAGGGTTTGCAAACGTTTCTCAATTGTCTGTTTGGTGAAAGCTGTGAGCAATTGCTCGGTGTAACCAGCTCCCAGAGTGCATCATTAGTTGGTGGGAGCTGCTCATGCCCACACCGCCGTGTAATACTTCATGGTGCGAGCGCTTATGTTGGTTTTTATGCTTTTTAGTGTTTGTCAAATTTCACCGCGTTATGGTCCCTTTTATCTCTTGTTTTAAATGGACACCACTGCATTGCCATTATTTTAAGCAAGAGCCGACACTGAGGGTAAACAAAATCCATAAAAACGGAATAATGTTGGTGGTCTCTGTTGCACTTGGACTTGTTTTCTATTTAATGTGGTTGTTTTTGTTGTTGTACGTTTGTTTGCACTGCTGGTTCTCGCCTAGACGTTCGATATAAACGAGACCATTGGTGCCTTGATGGGAGTTATCAGGGTTATCAAGATGGCTGCCTTCGTAGAGCACAGCTGTGGTTGGAGAAGGGTCAGGGGTTACTCTTAAGTTAGATCCCGTGCTGTGGTTTCCCAGACCCTCGGGGGACATTTAACGTTTGCCTTGTGTATTTGCAACAAGGTACAACACCTTGTTGGTTTTGTTTTCCACTAGATTCAAAACAATTACTTCAAAAATAAGGATCGCATCTGTAAGGGACAAGCTTGGGTGTCGCATGTTCACTGTGCAGCAGCTGCAGGATCTACCGGAGGGAACAAATTGCTTGCGAGGTGCGGTAACATCTCAACGGCTTTGGCCACGGTGACATCATGGTCTTAATCGTCCATCTTTAGTGCCGGCAGGGCATCCGTAGAGCTGGCAACCTCTCGCGTTCGTTTGCCAAGAGCGAATGCTTTCATGGTACTAACTGAACGAACATTTGCATGTGAATTCATAATGCGCACGGAGCACCACATTCCATCGAACGAGGGTCCTCACAAGTTGTGCGAGTGGCCAAGTCACAGATCGAATTGACAGATGGATGACGCAAGTTAATACTGTAAACTATATATTTTTTCGATTGAAAGCTTTCGTGACTGCAGGGATTCATCTTCTTGGTTCTTTCGGTAAAGTCACGTAGAAGGGAAATAATAAAATAATAAAAATTTAACATAATAAAATACAATTCTCACGACGTTTCGGCCACAACGCAAATACTCTAAATGCACGTTGATTCTAAATGTGGAGGGAAAAACTGGAGGACCCGGAGAAAAATCCACGTGACCTCGGGAAGAACATACAAACGCCAAACATACAGCTGTCAGGATTGGGATCGAACCCACAACCTCCTGGAGACCAGGCGGGGTAGTTAACATCTCCTAGCCACCGTGGCACCTCTAGTTGCCAGCCACCAGCTGCCGATCGCACAATGGTTGCTCGTTTCCCGACACTGGATTTTGGCGAGCGCTTTTGGCATCGTCCAGTTTTTTTTATTTGTTTTCCGAACGTCGACCTATCACATTCCCAGAAAGCCACGTCATCTCCGCCGCCACGTGGCGTTTGAAGAATTGCCATTAATGTCGGCCCCAGCGTGGATTACAAAGGCGAGCGGAAACCCACTGATGTGTCCGACGATTGAGATCTGGAAGGGGTTGTTTGCGATGAAGAGGTGGGATTGATGAAGGGGGTTTGCATACCGTTTCCGGGAAAGCCTCCGACAGATACACAGCCTTTGATAGCAACGGGTAAAAAGGAGATGCTTAATCAAGCGCTCTTACATAACCGACCGTAAAAAAAAAAGTGGCGCGACACGGATTTGTGTGCCCGGGACGACGAGCGGCGCAGAATTATGTGTGCGCACACACTCATGTCGGAGCGGGTGGCCACTCATTCTTCTCTCCTGCCCCCATCATCTCCATCTACCTTCTCCCATCTTCTGGAGCTCTCTTCCCCCCCAAGTCATCCGTGCTGTCGACTCCCTGCCCCTTGTCAAGTCCAGGCTCAAGAGCATTCTTTTAACCTGTGCCTATGACCGACTGCCTCTTTCTGTCACGTGTCTGTAGATGCATTCGCATTTAAATCCAAATAATGCTGTGATCCCAAATGCATAAACGCGCGACGGGCCCATGAATGCGGCGTCCGCGTTGCCATCGTTCGTGGTCTCTGCGGACGCAGCAAGGCTCAACGGGCGGTCTCAAAGCGCCTTTGATCGCGGCCGTGCCCTCGCGACGGCCGTGCTGCAGGAGCGATGGCTTGCGGTGAGACGGCAATCGGCGTCTGCGCCGCCAGTTGATCAGTCGATACTTCGTCTGGCTGCGGAGACGCGGCCCTGCCAGGGGGTCTCGGGGGAGGCCCTTCCAGTCACGAGGTAATTATCAGCAGATTTCCTCACAAAAGTGCCAATCCTCCTCGCGGCAGGGACAAGAGAACGACAGAGCCGGTCGACACGTTGACCTCACTCGCTAATGTAATATTCCGCGTGCAATATTGGACTTTTATCTCCTCCCTTTACCTTATTTTATGACCATAGTTTACGGCAATAGTTTACTGCACTCGTCCCAAGGATGATCGGGTTCCCCTTGTCGCTCGATGCCTTTGCTCAGGGTCAGTCTTCCTGCTCGTTGGCGGGTTGGACGAGGTTGCCGGTTGCCGAACAGATCTGGGAAATAGATTTAACGGCGCGCAAAGGTGTGCCGCTCACAAGCGGCAGGCAGGCACGAGTCCCGTCACGTCGTTCTGCAGGCGTTGTCACGTGATCACCGCCGAGACGGCACAAAACCGTCGCGTCGATTGCTGTATGATAGATGGAGGCGACTTTGGGGCAAATGGTGCGGGCTCCCTGTGGCATGCGGGGAAACGGGGGGCTCTGGGATGCAGAGAGAAAGAAAGACGGGGGCAGCCTCAGAGAGCAAGACGGACAGACAGGCGGATAAAATGGGCAACGCTTTAATACATATTCCAGCTGGTTCTGTAAAGCGTTTTGAGATAATATCGCATTTAGGCACCGCATTAATCCAAATCGCGTCTTGCAATAAATAATAGCAATATCGCACGAACGCAGTTACAATAAAGTGCACATCCTTATGAAACACTCGGCGTGGCCAATCAGTGTGGCCTCCTAGGACGCAAAGCTGTGAAGAGAGAAGAGCACAAAGAGATGAATAAATCACAGAACGAGGGACATGCCCCCCCCCCCCCTGCCCAAGATGGAGGCGCCCTGCGCACACACACGCACGTGTGTTCTACGCGCGGTACAGCGAGCAGGTGACGGGGGGCGTCGGTGGCGGTGGCACCGCTGTCTCGCGAGCCGCAGGCGCGGTGTCCCACACGTGAGGATGGCGAGTGGTCGCGGTGTCACCTGGCCCGGGCGGTGGCTGGCACCGCCATAAATCCTGCCAAGGTTCACGGATGGCCTCTCCTTCTCGGCACGCGGCGCCGGCGTGGCAAGCAGCGGACGTCAATTGCTGGACGTTTTATCCCCGCCTCCTCCGGTTTGTTGAGTCGCGTTTCGTCCCCCCACAAGGTCGGGCGGACGGTGTAAAAACTGGCACACGATGAGTCTTGAGCCGCGTGTCGGGAAGAAAGAGTCCGGGATTTATGGCTCTTGTGGGCCCGATGTTGTTGCCCGCATCCAGGAGTTGTGTCCTCCGACTTGTGCTGAATGTTACAAAAGTGTTGAGCAACGGACTGCCTCTCCCCGGCTCTAAGTCATAAGTTATTTTGTGTCGGTGCGTTCTAACCAGGCTGCGCACAAACCCCACTGGTTGAATTGTTTGGACGCCGTGCCCGAGCTCCCCACGATGTGCTGTCGCATAAATCCGCGCTGCAGGCACGCTCGGCGAATTGTCTTTTGCGCCCTGTGCACAACCGGACTTGACCTACTCCTCTGTGTGTGTGAGCGTGTGCGCGCTTGGCGGTCGCTCCATCTCTTCTGCTGCCCCCAATGCCTGGAACTCCATTCCCCCAGCCGCCCGTGCTGTTGGCTTCCTGCCCTCGTTCAAGTCGTGGGTCGAGACCTTTCCCTATTCTCCCTGCCCATGGCTGGGCGCCTTTTTGGCTATGTAAAAAAATAAATATATTAATACATATTGTTTCTTTCTTTCCTTGGGATGCCCGCGTCCCATTGTTTCGTGCAGCTTCGCGAGATGCGGTTGCATCGAGACGTACTGTAAATCCGTATTTTGTTGTATTAATTGTGCACCTACAGAACGTGTACATCACACTGCATTTGTAATTATTATTATTGTTTTACTAATCTCGACGAATTGACGGCATTGTCGCCGCAGTTTCCAGTGCAGCTCGTGCCTCCCCTCGGCGCGGCTCACAATCAACACCTCGCGATGAAACTCACGCGGGCTGGCTGGGAACGTTCTCGTGATGGCGCAGTGTCAGGACCCAGGGTGGCGTGAACGGTGCCGCGGCCGTCTCGCTTGGTGGGCCGAGTGGTAACGAGGTCCCTGCAGAGTCATCGCCTCCTTGGAAACAGAGAGAGGAATAGCTTTAAAACAACACGTTGTCTCAGTCACCCATCTTCCTGCGGTTGTGCACGTAACGGCAACCTATGGATAGACTCGCCCCTGTCATAGGAATGTTGAATTTCCACCACTGGTTCCGTGCCGTGACCAGGATTTGAACACCGCCTCAATGCTCGTTTAAGGGAGAATTCACTTTTTGGACAGAGCAAAATAATTAATGTCTGTGAGAGTAAATGTAAGTTACGTACAGCGCTTTGGTCACCCACTGCCGCATGAAGGCCTCCTCATGCTGCGCGTCGCCCTCGGGGGTTGTTTGCCCGTACTTCGCCACGACGCCCAGTTCACACAACCCTCGCCACGGGCGTTAGACGTGAGCCACGGCTGGGTATCGAACTCGTTAAAACGGCTGTCGGACAATTATTTCTAACTCGGTTGCCTTGTGCGGCCGTGCGTTGAGGGTGTTCACGATCGCAGCTGACTTCAATAACCACGCCCCCCCCCCCGTCCGGCGTGTCCGCCACGGCGCGTTCCGTACCGCGCCTGGGGACGCGGGTGACCCTTAGGCCGCTGTGTGAACCAAAATGGCAACGTTTAGAATCCCGCTTTGTAGAACCGTTTTTTGTTTTGTTTACGCTCGTTAGTATCTTCGTTTTTATTTTCGCGCGGTGTAAGAATATCACCAAGCCTGAAGGGCTGAGCCTTTTTTTTTTATAATTAATGAGCCTTCATAATTAGCAATAGTGTCACGTGCGATTCCCATCAGGTAAATTTGATTAGAAGTGACAAGAGTAGAGTGTGCCGAAGCGGCGTGCGGTAAAGGTGAAATTACAGTGGAAAGCAAAGACGCAGATTTAATCACGGCCTATCTGCCGATCGGATTTCACGAATTTCATAACGACACTCGCAGCCACCTTCAACGGATGTTACTTTCAAATGCAAGGGTAAGAGAGGAGCTTCTTGGAGGTCGTGCGACGCCGTAGCTGCGTTTTTGTCCGACCCAACGTGAAGTCAGAGGCGCTGCCCTGCAGCTGCTTTTTCACGTGACTGCTGGCGGAAGGTCCTCTGCTCGAGGGAGCACTCGAGAACCGCCTCGTAAAGTGACATTTTGGCCTACTCTTCCACGCCGGCCAGACGTCATGGAACATGTGGGAGTTACCCACATTTTACCCCGCCGCACGCGACCTTCCGACCGACCTAACCTGTGGTGGCGCAAACCCATTTATGCCGAATGGGCACGCAGAGGCTCTGGGAAGGAATTGGAGAAAATGGCCCACTTGTTCCAACCGGCACACCGCGGAGAGCGGGCCGCACCAGCGAACTCTGCGTCGCAAGTCCAGTGCGCCGCTCGTGGTGACGCCGCTGTCGCCGTCGCCACCGCCGCGGCGGTGGTGGTGCTGCTGTTGTGACTCGCCCACAATTTCACAGCTGCTGCTTGAGAAGGGACACCTCGTGCGTGTGCCGCTCTGTGCGCGCCGTTGTGGGCGCCCGGCGCCGTGCGTAGCCGAACGCTCTCGCCCGTGTCGCGATAATGCGTGTTGTGAATTGTGCAAGTGCGGCATCGTCGCTAGGGTCTTTGCTCCAGCTGGAGATAATGCGGAGCCCTCTGAATGATTGTTATTGTTTGACGTCCTCCTGAACTCGTCATCTTGGCGTTCACCTGTTCGTTGTACTGCAGCCGGTTCCCAGGTTGAGGCGTCTACTACTGGGGTCGCTAGGGGTCATCCATCCACGGTGTTTAGTGCGCTGTGTTATGAACCCTGACGAGCCTGAGTCCCGTTCCCGGCCACGGCTCGCTGAGCCAATCATGGGCTTGCCCCACTTTCACAAGCCCACACTGGCCAGCCTGGTGAAGTATGGTCGAACAACCGCGGTCACCGACGACAGCGTGGGAAGGCCTTCACCCAGCAGCGGAGAAGTGTTACGTCATACATCTTGGGCAATGTGGGGTTGTCACAGAAGGGGCACAGACGAATTTGATTCAGAATTCTGCTCCTTGCCACCGTTGACGTATTCTTTAGTTGTCATGATTAGTCATTAACTATCCATGGGTGGCTCAAGACCATGGGCTTGTCTTGGGGTGAAGCAGAGAAAGCTGCTAAAGACCGTCCGGCATGGCGTGGACTTGCTGCGGCCTTATGCTCCACATGGAGCGAAGAGGAGTAAGATGAGATAAGATCCACGGGTGGATGAAGGCCTCTCTAAGTTCTTTCCTGGGCAGTTATTGAAGGCATTCCGGGATCAAGATGATGAAATTAATAGTGTGGACAAGAGTGGTGTAGAGTGCTTTTGTAAAACTAGGCAGATTTGTGTTTGCGCCTGGACCTTTATATAAAAAAAAAACGAGTTTACTTTTTAAACGAGAAAGCGACGAGCGTGGATTCGCAGAACGTTGCGGCAGGCTTCTCTAACCAAGGCGTTTGCGTGCGCTCGGTAAAATGTGCTCCGAGGCACGGGGAATTCTTTTGAGAAGAAAAATCCACAAAATCATCATTTGGGCTCCAAAGGGAATTTTAAATTGACAGAACGCCCGCCCGTGCCGTGCCGTTCTTCCGAAAGGCACGACAGCGCCACCCGTGGCTCAAAGTTTCAAACCCGTCGCTGCGAGACACGGAGAGAGAGAGACAGGAGGCACGGGTATGTGTGTGTATGTGTGCGCGTGGGGAGCGGTGGTTTGGCGGTTAGCGCGCTGCGCTATGAACCCAGTGACACGGGTTCGACTCCCGCTCACGGCCAACACCAGTGACGATTATCAGAACCTAGGTCGACTCAGCCTCAAATGAGTACCTGGTGCGGTGTGTAAACATCGCCACTAGGGAGACAAAGGCGGTCGGCGTGGTGCTTGCCACCCACCCCCTCGTGTACCGTTCGGGCCTTCATAGGTGCTCGCTAACAGCACTTGTCCCTACAGTCTGCTAAGGCTATACGGGGGGGATCTTTGTCTTTGTGTGTGTGCGCGTATGCAGAGGGCTGGCCCATGTTCACCTTCAAAGGGCAAGTCTGGTAGCTTGAGGTCATGGGCACGGACAGGGACGGGGGCACGGGTGGGCACGGACGGGTAGCCTCGAGGCGATAGCTCAGCTCCCTCCACCACCTTCCAGAGTGGTGCTGTGTCTGCTTTGGGAAGCAATGAGGATATTGTCCTCTCCTGCATGGTAGACGAGATGGCAACAGAGAGAATTCGCTTCAAATTCTTAGGTCACGTAGGTAAAACATCAAAATTAATTTTGATGTGTGTGCGCTCTGTCACTCGGGGTGTGTGTGAGTGTGTATGTCTTAGTTTTATTGGGGTGTGTGTGTGTATGTCTTAGTTTTATTGGGGTGTGTGTGTGTATGTCTTAGTTTTTTAGGGTGTGTGTGAGTGTGTGTATGTCTTAGTTTTATTGGGGTGTGTGTGTGTATGTCTTAGTTTTATTGGGGTGTGTGTGTGTGTCTTAGTTTTTTAGGGTGTGTGTGAGTGTGTGTATGTCTTAGTTTTTTTTGGATGTGTGTGAGTGTGTATGTCTTAGTTTTTTTGGGGTGTGTGTGAGTGTGTATGTCTTAGTTTTATTGGGGTGTGAGTGTGTATGTCTTAGTTTTTTATGGTGTGTGTGAGTGTGTATGTCTGTCTTAGTTTTTTAGGGTGTGTGTGAATGTGTGTATGTCTTAGTATTTTTGGGGTGTGTGTGAGTGTGTATGTCTTAGTTTTTTTTGGGTGTGTGTGAGTGTGTATGGCTTAGTATTTTTGGGGTGTGTGAGTGTGTATGTCTTAATTGTTTTGGGGGGTGGTAGCACAGCAGTTAGCGCGCTGCGCTATGAACCCGGCCACCCGAGTTCGATTCCCACTGGTCCTGGGCCTCCCCTAGGTCGACTCGGAGGATAGCTCGGAGGGCATGGCATGGAGGGCATGGATCAAAGGGGATGGCTTGGCAGGTTCATGAAGGCCGTCGGCGTTGTATGCTACAGGGAATGGCCCCATTCTGTCACGGGCGCCGTTCCCTGCTGGTGTGCGTTGTGTGTGCAGCGTGTGCGCGGCGTGTCTGTGGCGTGTGCGTGAGCGGGCAGCAAACAGCGGAGGCTGATTGCGCCCCGCGCCACGCGGCTGATGATGTCTCCCACGGAGGCGCAGCACCTGCGAGCGTGCAGCTGACGTCGACAGCTATTCCGTTTACAAAGGAAACGCTTATTGAGCGTGGCATTGCGCTGCGCGATTGGTCCGGAATTTGAGCGCGACGTGCTTGACACGAATGTGGAGTACAAAAAGAAAATTCTGCTTCCCACGCTACTAAAGTTTAGGAGTGAAAATGATAAATCTGTCGCTCTAACAAGGAACATCGCTTGAACATTTACCAGCACGGAGATGAATGATGCCATTTTAAAAGGTTGCGCCACTGTGTTTCCGAATCCTTGTCGCCCGCTTCGCCCTGGCAGTGCCCACCGCAAACTGGACTGTACCAACCGTCCTGCGGCCACGGGGATTTGGCCTGGCTGCGAGATTACATTTTCCAAACTCCTTTCTGTTTAATTAGTGCAGCTCGCAACGTTTGTTCGAATGAGAGAGAAAGTTGTTTGCACTTTTTCATTTGTTAGGTGTCTGCTAACGGCTTCTACTGCAGCTCATTATTTGAGTGTTTTCGTGGAAAGTTTTGCAATATTTTCAGTTTCGAATTGTAATTTGTGTCGTGCGATGCCAGAGTCAAGTCAGTGTTGTTGGATGGCGACGGCCTAATTAAGATGCATATAATCCTTGGCCACAATTACAGCTTTAGTTGTCTCAAGCTAATTGGCAGCAAGAAATAAAGAGTCGGGCAGAAACATCGCTAAAATTGCACAAATTTGGGCAACTTTGTCATCTTGCCGAAGCGTTCGCTAAGCTCTTCTTTGCCCAAGCAAGCTTAAATAAAAACAGCAATCGAGCATTCACACGAATCCCCTTTTCAGCTTCGCGGCGACACAGTGCCAGCACCGGTGCACGTTGCCTGTCGCCAAACTACAAACGCACATGGGCACTCAGGAGGGGGTGATGGCGCTGTGAATGTGGGAGACACGAGTGATTACCGCCATCATAGACACTTTAATTCATGCGTTCGGCTGAGCTTTCTCCGATAATGCCACATTTTTAAAGTGAGATTAGTTTCCTTTGTGCGCATTTATTTTTTTCAATCATCTTTCTCCCCCCCCCCATTTCGTGATGACAGCATTAGCGTGGCTGATCGGATTGCCAGCTAAATGTGATATTTTAGGTGAACTTTCCGCGCGGTGATTGCTTTTGAAATTGGCCGTCTATCGCTCTTCGCCAATGCTGCCCGGTGCCTGGGAAGCCAATTAGCGCGGCGGCTTTTGTACCGACAAACCAAATAAATAATCTCGCATCCTGTACAAGAGAAGGCTTCAAATATGGCTCGCTGTTGGCCGCAATTGAGGTTTAATTTACGCCGCTCGTCAATGCTGTTTTGTTTTTGGTGAATTACGGTGGACGAATTGTACGGACGGCACTTTGGACTGAAAGGAACGCGGGCGCCAGATCGGCACGCGGAGGGTTTTAGCGCCGGCGAGTAATGACGCTGAGTATGCTGATGCTGGGGCTTTCGCGAGTTTCATATTGTGTTGCAAATGGCACAAAAGGGAGAGCTTATCGCCTGACAGCTGGCGCGAGCACTAGCACCCTGGTTAGGGAACCGCAGTTAATTTCACCAATTTGATGTATAAATCTTGTAAATCCCATTAGCCTTTAAATATATTAGCGTGCTTGAGTTACGATAATTAAAATCGGATGTTTGGGATGGAGAGGCTGGCGCAGTGCAACGTGTGCCGTGTCGAATATGTCGGACTATTTTAAGGACAGGCGGCCATCCATTACCACCCCCCACCACACGATTGAAGAAATGGCCTTCATGATCCAGCGTAATCGTTTACATCTCTTTCAAGCTAATTTACGGCTTCCCCACGATCTTAGGTCAAATGGGCCATCCCACACGGACCACAAGGACGTAAACGAACTTATTGAGGCTGGCCCGACGAGGCTGGCCGCAGCCGACGCGTGTTTGTGATGGCTTCGTTTTGACGGACAGGTCTGCAATTTATGAAACTTTAATGCCGCGCGGAGCCGTGCGACATCCTGGCCAGAAATACACGGGGTGTGTGTACGAGTGGGCGGGCTTGGCTGGCACGTTGCAGATGATGCATCCCGCCGGCTACTGTGAGACGGGAACGGATGATGGTCTCGCGGTACCGAGCCGCCCCCATGGGGCGCGCAGAGAGACGCCGTTGGATTCGCGAGACGTGCCCGCGACACCGGTGGTAGAGGGAGTTTATTTTTGGAATTATTTTCCGGGAAACAAAATATGAAAGCGTACGGCATCGCCGCACGCCGTAATCCCTTTCCGCCCGTTACGTGTGGCCGCCAAGGTAATTTGTTCATTTAATTGTTTTGAGATATTCAGATAGATTGGGGAATGGGTTTTCCCTCTGGTTTGTTAGTGATAACAATGCGATGAAATGTGTTTTGTTACCACGCGGGCGCTTATAATTTTTATGTATTGTATTGAACATATTTCATGAAATAGAACGTAAAAAGAACCCGACGTTGCTCGGAAATTGCTTGCAAAGGGGGCGGTGATGACCAGGCCACCTCCTCCTTTATCGTTGTGAGCATGCGTCGCTGGCTTTATTTCCAGTAAAATCATTAATAGAGTGATTTCAACTTTTGAACGTGCATTTGAAGGCATTTTTTTGTTCGTAAAATTCTACACAGCGTACGTGGTCGTGAAAAAAGCTGAACGAAGAAGGTTTATTTGCAATTTTTTGTGACGTTTCTCCAAAATTGCCCCCCCCCGACCCGAGCCCCGTTTGTTTTCGCGGCATTGTTATCCCACGGGAGACGAAAACTCCACTTGGAAATCTGGCAGCGCGTTGCGGTCACACGTGTCCGAGCGCGACTACGCCATGCATCGTTGCATAGCTTCTTACAACCCTTACCTTTGTCTCTGCACAACACTTTAGCACGCACTCTCCTGTAAGGGCGGATATATTTCTCATTGCAGGCAAACCGATGTTTGCATTGTCAGAGCAAAGTGAAAAACCGACATTTAATAAAAAAAAAATTCAGACATTTTTGACAGGACTGAGACCATCACTTGAGCACCCGGTGTAATAATGGCAAGGGCCTCAGACGCTTGAGCGCGTGGGCGAGGCACGAATCCCGAGTAGCCGAGTGACACACGCCACACAGGCAGGCAGGCACAAAGCGTCTTAGCGCTCCGACATCCCTGTGGCTGCCGCCTGCTCTCCACATTTCCTCACAAGTGTCAGATTCAATGAAGTTTGTTATGGAAGTCTGACCCCAGCGGGACGCTCGGTTTTTTCGCAGTGCGGTTGTCGGACGGCTGCCGGTATTGGTCGCCGCTAAGTTTCGCCGCAAAGTTCACAGGAGCTCCACGGTCTGCGCGGCGTGCCCAGGCCTTCATCCGTACAGGATTAGTTTAAAGGTAACCACTCTGGAGAGAATAGCTTTGTGGGAAGCCAGCAGATTGTTTCGTCGAGAGACAGAGCTCTGCCATGGGAATGCAAGATTTTCATCACTGCCCCCAATGCACATTGAACGATTGTTGAAATAGAAATAATAATCTGTATTCATTATGTTTATGTCATAAAACACCTTTATTGACATGTTAACTCAAAGTGCTGTACATAAAACACAAAAGTAAACAATAAAATTACATATTAAAAATAACATACGTAACCTCTATAAAAGGCAGTTTTGAACAAATTAATACTAATGTATTCTTGGTTCTTTCGGTAAAGTCACGTAGAAGGGAAATAAGAAATTATATTTTCATTATTGTATTATTTCCCTCTACATGACTTTACCGAAAGAACTAAGAAAAGGAATCCCTGCAGTCACGAAAGCTTTAAATCAAAATTGAATACGAATGTAGTGACGTAAATGGAGTCACGATGGCATATAGCGCCAGCTGCTGTCACAAGAGTGGAACTGTGGGTCTTGGGCCTCTCTCTGGCACCAGAGTAGCTATGGCGCGGAAGCGGGCCCTCGGGGGCATTGTTCTGGTGACGGTCAGAGAGAGGGCAAGTGAGGACGTGACAGTCTGGGTGAACCCGAGAGGGCACGTGACCGGGATAGGATAGCGAGGGGGCCCAAAGGGGGCTTGAGGGACACGTGATGAGGGGCCGAGAACCTTCTGGTGAGATCCAGAAGGGGGCGTGTCCGAGGGCGGAGCGAGGCCACGCTCCGGAGCATAAAGCAGAGTTCCGTAGAGCAATCTGGGCTGTCTGTTGGAATGCAACGCGTCGGTGCTACGTCTCTTCGATCCTCGGTCCTCGGTCTTCGGTCTTTCTGCTCGGCTTCGTGGGTCAGGCAGTATGTTACTGACTGAAGCGGGTATGTATTTACTCCGTTGTGGTTTAGTTACCCGTTGTGGTCTAGTTAACCAAGTGTACGTGTATGCAGTTACCCTGTTGGGGTGTTATAATAAACGTGTTGCCTCCAAGTTCTAGTGTGTGTCCCCGTGGAACCCACTACTCTAAGTAGAGATTTACAAACACCCACAGAAGGTTTTGTGTCCACAGTGATGTGGAATCAAGCCCACACCTGGAGCCAGTACAGGGCTGTGTGTGATTGCTCTGAATACAGTGGTGGCTCAGCCTGCGAGGGTGGCTCTGTGGTGGCTCGGTGTGGGCGGGCTTGCGAGGTTGGCTCAAGCTGAGCCGTCCCTCCTCACCTCAGGGAGGCTGCGTGCGTGCTTACGAGCCGGCTGAAGTGTAACAACAACAACAAAAAAGATGAGTTTAGAATTTTAAAACTACTGAAAAGAGCAGTGGAATAATGCCCCATCAGGGAATGGCCCTGAGTTGGAAGAAGCCTAAACGCGCTGTGAAATTGTCTGTGTCACAACTCAGCGTTTTGTAGTCGTTTGTCAAATGTGCCTCGAATTTAATTTGTAAAATGAATGTTTTTGAAAAACCTCTCATAGAGGTGCACTCCACAAAAAAAAACCCAAAGCGCATGCACCGAGCGCGAACAACACCGCTAATTTGTTTTAAATTATAAAAATGCATCAAAAGGTTCCGTGAAAATGCACGCGCGTGGCAACAATCTGTCGAATTCCATTTGTTGCCAAGAGGCTTTGCCGTTCCCTCGCGCGGCGTCTGCAAAGCTTGCCGTGTCGATGGCGTGCCGAAGGGATTTCGTTAAAAAAGGTTAAGATGTTCTTTTCAACTGCATGGGGTGGGAAGCGGTCGGGTAGAATTACTCGACGCTGGCCAACGGATAACGAATGGCAACGCGGCAGACACGGCGCTTGTGTGTGAGGCCGTGCGTCCGTCTCGTCCGTTTAAACAAGATCTCTGGAAGTGCATTTAAAGCAAGATCCCATTCCTCGTCACCTTTGTGCCTCACCGACGCGCAGAGGCCTCGGGCTGCTGCTTCGACACTTCACTCTTCTGTTAATGGGAGCCATTCGTTGCGCTTTTCAGATCGAAGTCACGTCGCACGAGTTTTTTTTTTTTTAGATGTATGATTCGTTGGCATGGAGCATTTCCAGAGCTGACGCTTGTAATGTCATCGATTTAGGTTCTTGTATATATATCGCAGGTGAATGCTTCGAATGACGCCATGAGACAGAAAGGAAAGAGGAGCCACATGGATTTGAGAACGTAAGAAATTTTGAGACATCATCGACCGTTTGGAAAAGTAAGCGGGATTTGATCGGGCCTGGCCCTTCAATGGTTGGTGGGCCAATGGTTGAGGCTAACGACGGAGTGGCAGCTAAAGAAGAGAACGTGCCCAAGAGGAGGACATCCACCGTAGAAATGAAACCCTGAGGGCAGCTCGTATGTACAGGATTGTGTGCGCACATGCGTCTGCGTCTACAGCGCATTGCACATTTGCGATGTATTTATTTCTGGATGCGTTCCTGTTGCGTGAGCCTGTGGACGCGTGCGCGCGTGTGCTCCTGCAATCGTGCGTGTGCACGCGTGCGCTCCTGTGAGCGTGTGCGCCCGTGTGTGCTTCTCTGAGCGTGTGCTTCTGTTAGCGTGTGTGCTCCTGTGAGCGTGTGCTTTTGTGAGCGTGCGCGTGTGTGCTCCTGTTAGCGTGTGAGCGTGCGCATGTGTGCTTCTGCGAGCGTGCGCGTGTGCGTGCTCCTGCGAGCGTGTGTGCGCTTCTGCGAGCGTGTGCGTGCTCCTGCGAGCGTGTGCGTGCTCCTGCGAGGGCGTGTGTGTGCACGCGCAGCTCGTCTTGCATGGCTGGAGTGGGGGAGCGCAAGTGGGTGTCTGCACGCGGCGTTGGCAGCCTGCTCGGCTGCGCGATATTAAACGAGCCGAAACGTGTTGACACTTCTGCTCACTGGCTCAGACTCCTTTTTCCAACGCAGACCTGAAAATACACTTACCACACTTTGTAGGTAGTTTAAATATATAAACACACGAGTGCCCAGAGAATTGCATTAGCAGTCCAGGCACGGTATTAGGAGGCGACAGCTTTCCCCTCGCGTGTCGTACATTCATCAGCTGCGATCTATGTATCCACTGCTGGATGAAGGCCTCCGCCATCTCCCGTGGTCCTGCGGATCCAACGCTTTCATCGAACTCTTTGCTCCGTCTCTGTTCCGCGGACGTCCTCCCGCACGCGTTCCCTTCCTCGGCTGCGGCGAACAAAAAATGATTTAGCAGGAAATACTAAGAGCCTCACAGATGAAACCACCAGTGCTGGCAACATCAAGGGATTAGACTTTTTTTTTCCATTCGAGGAATCTGCCCTCTCCTTCCCACCCGTCTGCACACGCACATTGATTGTGTGAGTGTGCATCCAGATATCTCAGCACTGTTAGCAGGCATCTGGTTCGCTGCAAGGGGCCTTTCCCTGCAGCGAAGGCGCTGCTGCTGCCGCCGCTGTGTCAACCGCATCCTAATCCGTTCTCAGCCCTCATCACGGCGGGAATTCGTATCAGACGCTCGTCAAAATGTATACAATTCCCTGCAGCAATATCAGTGTTTGTTTATGAAAATATATTTCTGTATGCGGCCTATAAAAGCTGTTTTATGCATGGCGGTCACCCATCCAAATGTCATCCAGGCTCAAACCTGCTTGGTTTCTGAGGTCTAACGAGATTATGAGCATTTCAGATTATTTGGTCACGGGCTGTCACAGATATGCCTTGCGAGGGGAAAAACGTGCAGCCTTGCAAATCACGGGTCGCCTTTCTGACAAGACGATCGCGATTGTGACCTAGAGACACGAAAAGTCTAACCATGGCTTCGGAAGATATGGGTGATGTGGCGCTGGCAGAGAATATCACACATTTACATGCGCGCTTGCCGTACAATCTGATGAGTCACCTTCTGGAATTATATTATTGGGGGAGAAAGGGAGGTTACTTGCATAAGAGGTAAAGTGACGAATTGGATTTGCATAGAAATAAATAAACGTGTGTGGAGCGGTTATTTATAAGGGCTGCTCTTCATCAAGCAGTGTAGCCATTCGAGGTTTGCTTCCCATTGAAGTACTTATTAAAGTTACATTGAAGTGTACGGGTGGCAGATAATGCCAAGACGGATTCCGTAAAATACGCGTTGTTTGAATCAGTTTTGCACTTGGTTGTTGAGAGGAAGTCACACTTCACCAGGCCTCGGCTTATGCCCCGAGTCAGGACACACGTGGCCTTACACCGCCAGTGATGTCCCCTCTCAGAATACCTTTGCGGTCATCATTTTAACGGACCAGCGATGTGATCCGGTTCATGTGCCAATGCATAAAAGCTTCCTTGGAATGTAGTGAGCACCGATGCTTCAACTCATTCTTAAATGGTGTCAATCGGTTGGCTGGGTGGCTCGGAGGGCGGTTCGCTGAGGTGGGACTGCTGAGATTGTGGGTTTCGAATCCAGGTTTCAGCTGCCCGTGCTTAAGCAAAGTTCTCAAGTGGTAGTGAGTTGATGGTCCCAGCCCGGTCACCAATGATAGTATATTAGAAAAAAAAACGCTGCCTGGCTGGATGGACGTCATGTCTGGAGGATCAAATCCAAAGGGTTTGTGTGGGCTGCTAGTGTCTGTAAATAAGAAAACCATGCTTACCCAAAATTGATGATAGCAACCGCACGGGTTTTTTGAAACTCTGATAACTGAAGCGTTGTGTTGATCTGAGCATTCATGACAACGAGACTCAGAGGTGGGCTTTGTTTTTACCACTGGCCTGCATAATTCCGACCTAAGTGGTAGACGATCACAATGGTTTGCCTTGATCATTTACAAGAAAGCGGCTGCACTGCTGCTGCTGGGAAATCAATCGGATCCAGGTCAGCAGAATTCAAATCAAGTGCAAATGCGTTTCGTTATGTGTTGAAGGCCCCCCCCTCCGCTTCTCCGCCGTATACATTTTAGGCTTTTGTTTTGGCTCTCTTGATCTTTCGTGACAATTTTCAGTCTCTTTCTGATCAAAACATCATGCATTGTTAATGCGAGTACCTGCTAGATCTTCAGAATATGAACTCGATTGATAATTGACAATGACATTTAAATAATGCATCAAGTTTGCGGTGGCTCCGCGTTGCTTGTTCGGGGAGAACGCCATTATCGTATTTTCTCCAGAAGGGAATTTGGGTACCGAAGGCAGCTTTCACGGCAGATTTGCCGACGACATCGGCACGTGAAGGCCCGCTCCCTCGGTAGGGATTGTTTGCTGGATGGTTTATGTGTCGCAGGGAGCTGCCGTAGTGCGAACAAGAGGATTAATGTTCCCTGCAAGGTTGCTTCGCTTGTCAATAATGCACCGGCAATCGGGGAGCCAGTGCTGGGGTCCTGAACTGGCGAGGGTGGCCGTTGGTGGGCGAAGGTCAGACCCCATCGCGTCACGGCTAGACCACGTGGGGGGGGGGGGGGGGCACCTCCGCCCACTGCCGCCCCCATCACTCAACCACCCCACAGCATTTCCCAGCCCCCCTCCCCTCGCTGTAAACGGAGCCACTTTTAACAAAGCAGAAAATTACGCCGAGCTTATAAATACTGCAAGAGTTCACCGGTGCCTGGAGTTTGGTTAGTGTAAACAAATGCATAGATACATTTGAAAACAAGCAAACGAGCATTTGGAAAATTTCCCCCCTGCCTTTTGATGTTCGCGTTCCTCTCGGCCAAGGCGCGACGTGGCTCTCGCATGGGCGTGGGGGTCCCGCGGGGAGCGGTGGGGCACGCGTTTGTCACCCGGTGGCTCTGAGTATCCAGCCAGCCCGTGTGGGGCCTCTCTTGATGCCTTGGGATGAAATACAGCTTCTCCTTTCATCGGCGTGCCAGCGTGATATTGATCAGCGGATTCGCCTTCAAATGCCTGCCGAGACCGCTTTTGGCAGGCGCGCGGAGTAAATCCACGCGCCGTCTCGGATGCTCCAAATTAATTTCGCAGTAAACGCTGCTGATGGGCCCCCTCTGTAATGGTTCCTAAACGGCCTTGACCGCGGCTCCCGGTTGGTTCCCCGCCCCTGCGTCTGTAGCTGCCTCGACGCCGCGCGTCGGGCGGCTTTCCCTCGACGAAGCGCCGCCGTCGTCGGGGATTTGCAAGGCAACGGGACGATCCAACGAACGCCGCCGCGAGCGCGAGGGTAAATCCACGGCGGCGCGATTAGAACGCGCGCCGATGGCGAAAGTCGGCGGCCGGTGGAGTCTGTTTTGGCCTCTTTGACTTTGGTTGATCGTAATGATGACGAGTCGCTAAGTGTATTCGATAAGCCCGTCCGTGTAACACTTGGACGCGAATAGTGTGGAGATGAGTGTGGCACAGGGTGACCCTGCCTGTACACAAGCACAGGCTCGCTTGGGCCTGAGTTGTCTCGTTAATTAGCTTGCTGCATTTTAACTCTCCGAGCGCGCCCGCGCCTCTGTTTTCGAGATTGGAGGCGGTACATTAACTGTGTGGCAGCACTTCATCGTGAGTTCCACCGCAGAGGCTCGTTGCCACCCTCAAATGGGAGACTTTCATCTTGAGGCTGCGGTGTTTCTCTCCCCTGCCAAACAAAGTGAAGCACTTTAAACAAACATTCAAGCCTGGATAAAAAAAAAAATCGTTAAGTGACAAAATGACCTTTCGGTGAAAATTATGATGCGAAAATGTTTGATTTTGTTTTACTTATCGTTGTAGAATTGCTTATAAATATATATGACAGCAACATTGAGTGAAAATAGCCAGGCTATTGAACCCCCCACAGATGTCCTCTCAGCAGACGCTCTGAATCCAAGTGCATGGCTCCACGCAATGCCCTCACCACCCACACCCCCCTACGTAGCTCACTACTCACCTCACCACTCACACCCCCTCAGTATCTCACCAACTTAGCTACTCACCCCTCGACTTCCCCGGGCGGAGCTCACCACTAATCCTCTTTTAGGCCCGACGCTTAAACAACTCAACCGTGTGAAGTCACCCGGCCCTGCGGGGCCCAATTAATGATCGCGGTGACTTCTCCGCCACCTTCCGGGTCACCCAGGCTGCCGCCGCCGCCGCTGCCGCTGCTGCTGCTGCTGCTGATTCTTCTTCGTGTCACTTCGAGCTCTCGCGTCCCACACTCATCAGCCACTCCGAGTCCACGAATGTTGTCATAAACCCACATCGTAGCTTACTCTATTCATACATGCCGCTAATTGTTGCCGCTTACAGGCTTTATAAACACGTAGCATTCAAAAAAGTTTATTTCCACCCCCCCCCCCATCCTTTTGTAATCTTTCAACATTTTGCAGCAGTATTTAGTGTGATAGTTTTACAATTTAATTAAAAATGTTTTTATAATCTTTGTTTTAGTGCACTGTACTTTATTATGTATTTTGTATTCACAACCGTGGCGCAGTGGTGAATGTAATTCGTACCTAAGTATGTATGTTTAACTTATTTTGCACCGTACGTAGCCAACGATGTTAATCGGAGGTACGGATACTTGCTACGTTCCTGCTTTCGAGCACAACCAAATGCAGGTATTCTACAGTATGCCTGTTTGTAATATGCCTGTTTGTTTGTTTTGTTGATAATGTTAATTCTTCTTCTTTAGCACTGTGTTTGTGCCTGCACCTCTGACAAGTTGTTCTGTTGCACCATTGCCTGTTCCTCTCTACGGATCACTTTGATGTCGTCGTTATTATTCTGTGCTAGCTGGGTAACTGGCTACAGGGACCTCTTCCGTGTAACAAATTAAAAAGGGTTGATTAATTGACGTGTTCAACCCCAGCTTGGAGTCCACCAGCGCCTCATCCTTCCCGAGTCAATAAACTAAGTACCACTCTGGAGAAGCCAACGGCAGTAGTTACAAACAGACTCTTCCCCCACCACGGGATTAGGAAATGCCACCACCGCGATCCGGGCTGACCACTGCCGCCCGCTCAGTTGAGTGGAACTCCAGGTCTGGGCTCGTCGTTTCTCTCGACGCAGCGGCACGCTGGCCCTGTGCACGATGGCTTACAACTCCACGTCAGCCATCACCACTGCGTGTTGTTGTGCCGGACGGCTGGTGGCATTTTTTTGAATGATCTCTCCCAGTCGGTTGATAAGCGTTGCACAAAAACGCCGGCAGCCGCCGTTGCTTGCTGTGAAATCCCGCGTCTGGAAATTGTGCTCCGTGCTCCGCAATGTTTATCTTCCCGGTTCCTCGGGGGTGACCCCCGTGACCCCCGTGCGACTCGCGTAGCCTCGCACAGTCCCCCTTTCATTCCCAGCCACTCGCGCGCGACGGAGCCTCCGTGGCGAAGCCGTGCTCCGAGCGCCGTTCGCTGGCTCCATAAATATTGAGGCGGCTCTCTCCCTGTTTTCTGCCTAATTACGAGTGCCCCCTTTTTTTCGGCAGGGTTTGAACTCCCTGGCGTCATCCGTGCAGAACCAGCATATGGCGCAGACAATGTCGTAAACAAAAGCGAGCGTTTAAATCAGCCTTGTGCGTTTAATATTTCACCGGAAAGCACTAGCTCGGGGTGATGCGCGCGAGGCGTTAATGGGTAATTAGTCGGCTGTTTGACCTCCCTTACTGCCCCCGTGTTGTCAAGCCTTCAACCCTGCCTGCGAGCTCGCTGCTGGCAGCAATGTTTCTCTTTTCATTAATTCCCCCCGCCTGCCTGCCTGCCTGCCCCCTTAACACATTAGTTATGCCTCTGCGACACAAAGGGGAAAAATCAATACGACATGCGTTGCTGCCATTTAAAGGTAAGGAAAAATAAAAACTGTCACGGTGGGTGGGGCGGGCGGGGGGGCACGGCGGGAGAGAGAAAACCGTGGCTCGACTTGCCAAGTGAAAGCTCAAGCGATGGGCAGCCGCGCCCAACCGTTGGCATGGGGATGCCCACCGAGGTGTGACCTGGTTTTTTTCCCCGTATCCTTACCCAGAAGCGCTGATTTCGTCATCGTCTTTATCAGCGGCGGTGGCGGCCGCCACGACCCACCCCCACTCCTGGATGAAGGTCTCCCGAAACCGTCACCATCTCTCGTGGTCATGCCACGTGATGTTCCGTTTAGCCGACTGCACGCGAGTTGATTTCATCGCTCCCTCTCGGACACGAGATTTGATCATAATATTAACGTAATTTAGTTATCCAGAAAATAATCTCTTTGATGTTTTAGGAGGGTGCTGCATTGGACCCTCCTTGTTTTGATAATTACTTAATTATTTTAGCTTTTTTGTGTGTGTAGGACACAGCTGAATCATCTAAAAAGAAGCCCAGGTGATAACACTCCAATGGCATTACAGAATGGTCAATGAACATACTTGCTGTACGACCATCCCCTGGTTACTTCGCAGCTCAATTAAACTACGAGTCTCACAAACACTTACACGATCCACCAACACTGACCTCCCTCCCGCTGCAGTATGGGCCGTCCATCACCACTCCCGGCCCATTCCGACCGATGAACAGGATTCCAGAGATTCGTAAAAAAGAGACATTTTTTCAGACATTTAAAATGAATTAACAATTACATGTTTCCCTACACATGTTAGAACATTCATTAACGGCGCATTAATGGCACCCTTTCAGAGACGCTGCCATTATTATTATTATCCTTGTCCAAATGCCGTCCAGCACACGCGGACCCACTCGCCGCGTCTGGCGCTTCTGGTGCGGCAATGCTAATTTACTGCGATTGACATTTTCATAATTAATCCGATGACCCGTCCAGCCTCCGATCGGCTTGCCGCTGTGCCCAGGGCATTGTGGGTTAAGCCGCGCGATGGTGGCTCGGGTTGTGTCCACATTGCGCGGTTAATGTCAGCGCGAGGGAGGAGGAGAGGCGTGCGTGGTCGATGTTTACCCGCGTTGCGCGTGCTCGCGTGCTCGCATGCTCGCAGTAAGTGCGCCGTGGACAGGGGCGGCTGCCCCTGAGATTCTCGTTAAACAACGATTGCTCCGGCTTCACGTCACCGCCTCCTCCTCCTGCACATTGAATTCCAAAGACTCCGACGGAAACATTTGGCACTATTTTTCGTTTCGATTTAAAGCTTTCGTGACTGCAGGGATTCATATTTTTTGGTTCTTTCGGTAAAGTCACGTAGAAGGGAAATAATAAAATAATAAAAATACAACATAATAAAATAAAAATAAAATATGTTTAATTGTTATTATTTTATTATTTCCCTTCTACGTGACTTCACCGAAAGAACCAAGAATACTATTTTTCGTGTTTTATTATTGCCTCTTTGATGGCTAATGTGTACGAATCCATCATCTTGTGTGATTTCTAAGCGCACGACTGCCCTATGTTCTCATGCATATTTGATAAGCGAAGTAAATGTTTGTACCTGTATGATTATTAAGCCCAGAATAATTTATTTTTCTCGTGCTCTGACACATTATCACAAGTCGGGGTCTCGATTCGATACAAGAATGGGTTATTTCTTGTCTGTCCCATGTGCTCCGTCTTGTTTGTTCTGTCCCATTCATTTCATTAGCCCCAAGGTAATATTTATATTTCGCGTAATTATTGCTTATCGCGCACGTTCATGCGCTTTGCATAATGTGCAGAGTAATCGATTCTTACATGCACGATTTGATGCGTCCATATTAGCCAGTGTTAACCAAATACTTGCCAACAATTGCTGTATGATGTTTTAAGATTACCCTAATTGTAATTGGACCTGTCCACCCAGAAGAAGTCACTCCAGGCTTTTCCGGTCGAGGTCACTCGAGGTTGAGAACTCGTGTCCTGATGAAACACGAACCACGTTCCAGCGTTCACTTTCACCATCAGCACAACAAGCGTAACACAAATTGTACGTGAAAATAATTTGGTTGAAAACGTTTGGCGATTGCTGAAATTATTGCCAAGTGAGTGCGGACCAAGTGTGGTTCTCGCGCAGAGTAGTAATTTTCGGCGTCGTTTAGCATTCATGTCCGTGCCGTCTTTAGCCAGACAGATCTCTGGTTGTTCCCCGTGGTGGTGGAAGAGTGCTCGGGGTTGTCAAGTGGCATCGCCGCGTTATTAAAATGTTATTTAATAATACTGCGTCCAAGTGGCCGTTGTCATGTAGGAAATAGCCCAATAGGCCCTGAATGGAAATGCTGTAGCGCGTTGAAATGCAGTGCACGCAGCGATTATTTCGAGCCTTTTTATTTTGCTTATTTATTTTTGTAGGGTTTAACTTTTATGAACATGTCAGCGTTAAGTAATGTACTAAACCGGGCTGGCAGTAGGCATTAGCTTGCCTCTCTTCGAGCGAGAAGATCTTTGGACAGATTAAGGACCTAAATTAAATCATTAGGAGGTCTACGGCAGTGCTGCCCCATGAATAAAACATGCATGTTCAAAAAGAAACAACAGTGTCCCTAATTTCCACCCACGTGTTCGCTTCCCAGAGGACTGTGCGCGTCGTTGACCGCCGCACTCCGCTCGCGTGAGTGACAAATAGACCTGGCGGTGAAGATACACGGGGAATTACAATATCTCCGTGAAGCTAAACAGTCGGCCCGCACCCGAGCGAGGTAATCTTTGCGAGGTCGCGTGTCGCGGGCGTGCCGCGTGGCTCTGAGCACGGTGTTCCAGTGGCCGTGTTGCCGGCTGTCGCTAAATCAGCTCGATACCCAACACAGCGGCGCTTCTGTTGCCCTGTCAACAAAAAAAAAGAATCTGCGTCAAACTTTAAAAGTCGAGCGGCTGACATGAGCGGCGCGGTGCCTGTAGTGGGTTTATTTACTCCATTAGCATGTTTATTGCCGTAATCTGTTGTAATTTTCAGAGTGTGCAATATACTATGCGGTGCCATTGCCGCGTGTAATTAATCCACTTTATTATCTGACTCGATACATAATTGCGGCCCAGGTCCCTCCAGATGTGGTGGAGTGAAAGGGGAGTGGTGAATTAGCTCCATGGTTGGAAGCGCCGTGTGCACATATCAGTCACTGTCGAGTGATTAATGCTCCTCGCGGATGAACACGATGGGCCGCGATGTTGCACCGCTGCGGACCCAGTCTCTTAATGTGTTTGCCAGCCAAATTGCCCTTCACACATCGCCACACCCATGTTGCCGTGGTAAATCCAGATAACCGTCTCACCGTTACCGCACGTGCAAGCGGGGCTTCTCCACGGGGCTTCATTTATCACGGAATATTCTTTGGGGCGCCAAAAGACCCGAGTAGGTGGCACGTGACCCCACAGCCACAGCGAGTGGGATACTGGAGGCGGTGTGCCGTGTGTGGAAATATTTTCTGGGTCACTGACCCAGACTGACCTGGCTTTGTAATTTCCCACCTTCTCTTGTCAATGAGAAGCTGCTCCTGCACCATGGGGCATCGATGTGGCACCGCGGGAGTGGCGGGCACCAAGCTTATTTCTCAGAAGAAAATCTGAATCTATAATTTGTCAATATCTCGCATCGCTTGGTCATGCCTTCTACGCCTCGGAGAGACGGGTCTCCCTTGGGCACAGAGTGATCAAGTAATAGAATAAAACCTGCTGGTCCAAAGTGCCTCTGTCCGTCACTTGCACATGTTTTAGATTTCTCTGTAAACACACGGCCTTATTTTTAATGACGGCAAGTTGATTTCATTTCTGGAGTTGGTTTAGACATTTCTTGAAATAGATTTACTGTCTCAAGTCGCGACTTTTGTTTTTCTTTCGTGCTTTGTTGCTTTCTTTCATTATTGCCGTGGCATTTTTTGGAGTTTAGCATGTGGGCCATCTCCGCCTTATTGCTCGGAGTCATCAGGGAATTGAATCGTACGAGTCGTGACGGCGATGTGTTGTTTGTCGGATAACTCGATAAATGTCTGTTCTCAAACAAAACACAGATGAGCTCTTAAATAATCCATGGCAGGTTTTTTTTTTAATGAGACTCAGGCTTTTTATCCATAAATCATCATTTAGAATTTATCTCCAATGTTTGAGACTTTTCATTTTCCACGTGTTTATTTATACCTGTTTTTTGTTGTTGTTGTAATAAGACCAATGTAGAGTTGGTGGCGCGTTGATTCGCACGCTGCGCCATGAACCCAGTGACCCGAGTTCCGTGTATGTGCCAGTGTGTATGTGTCCGTGTGTATCTGGCCATGTATATGTGTGTCTTTGCCTGGCTGTGTGTGTGTGTCTCTGGTGGTGTCGAAACGACGTGAAACTAAGCAATTTACAGGGTAGGTGGAGGCGAAGGCCGAGGCGACGGATACCGGAATAAAAACTGCGTTTTGTGTTAAGTTTGTTGTCCTTCCCCCACACCTCTGATTAGCACGGTTGGCTACGTCGGGGGTGAAAGAAGTTCAGCGTACACAGAAGGATGGATGCGGTCAGCGACGTAAGTGTGGGTTGAGGCGACGCACATCGGTTAGCGGTATTAGGGGCGGTCCATAAATGACGTCACGCACCTAGGAGGGGGGGGGAGGGGTCAGACATTTGTGACGATGTGTGACGAGGGTTTGAGAAATGTGACGTCACGTCAAAATGCGCAACTTTAAATAAATCTAGACAACACGTTCTACCTAATTAAATATACTTTTTCATAAATGTTTTTTCCTACAACATCAGAGTGCAGCGGCACATTAAATACGCATGACAATAGTTTTAAGCGATTTGAAGCATGTTTTTTTTGGGGGGGGGGGGGGCAGAGCATTGTGACGTCATATTTGAGGGGGGGGGTCTGACTTTTTGTGACGCTGTGTGACGAAGGTGGGAGGGTTAAACATCGTCAAATCGCGTGACGTCATTTATGTACGTCCCCTTAATAAAGTGACGACGTCAAAGGGGCAGGCGTACATCGGGGTATTAGTGTATTATTCTTATATTTACTATTGCGATGCATCCATTTTAAGTTACTTAAGCGAGGCAGACAGACAGCTGTCATGTTTGTCGTGTTGTAATCACGCCAATGTTCACTTATTTAGTTTGTTATCGCTGCGAGCGTTCGCCCGCTCGCTTCTCCCCGCCTTCTCGCTTAGGGGCCGTCCATAAATGACGTCACGCGATTTTGGATCATTTTTTTACCCCCCCCCTCCCGTCGTCACACGGCGTCACAAAAGGTCAGACCCCCCCCCCCTCAAATATGACGTCACAAAGCTCTGCCCCCCGCCCCCCCCCCCCCCCAAAAAAAACTGCTTCAAATCGCTTTAAACTATTGTCATTGTAGTGCGTATTTAATGTGGCGCTGCACTCTGATGTTGTAGGAGAAAACATTTATTTAAAAAGTATTTAATGAAGTAGAACGTGTTGTTTATATTTATTTAAAGTTGCGCATTTTGATGTGATGTCACATTTCTCAAACCCCCCTCGTCACACATCGTCACAAATGTCTGACCCCCCCTCCACCCCCCAGGTGCGTGACGTCATTTATGGACGGCCCCTTTGGCCAGCACGACGCACGCGCCCCGTTTGCCGAGTCGGGGGGTTCGCATGCGCAAAAGATAGCGGCTATTTCTTTCTCTTTCCGTCGCCCGCGTTTCTCGCCTTGGTTGCAAATTCCTAGGCGCCTCTTCATTTTAATGAAGGGGATTGTCAACAGCGGAAAAGCGACAGCTGCACTGCAATAATTCCTGGCAAAATATGATCTTGTGTTGACGCGGCGTTTGGCTAAATGAAAGCATACTTTAATTAGAACAACTTTTGAGACGTAACGAACGGATTTGAAGCTTTCGTGACTGCAAGGATTCATACTCTTAGGTTTTTGTGTTGCCTCCGAAACGTCGTGATTTATTATTTTATTTCTATTATTATTTCTATTATTTTTATTATTTATTTTTACCTACGTGACTTTACGGAAAAAACCTAAGAGTATGTAACGAACGGCGGATGCAAATGCGCCTGACAACTCGGGGGGAGAACTTTTCCCCTTCCACGATCCCTGCTGAAGATCGCTTCCCGCCTCTGCGCCGTGGGCAGCGCCTGCGGAGATTCACCCCCCCCCCCTGCCCCCCCCTCCCCGCCCGAGATTCAAGTAAAGGTAAAAGTGCAGCCCTGCGATGGCTTGCTCATGCCACTGCTTATGTGTGGTCCTCTACTCGAGGGAGCTCTAGAGAGATCTTCTTCCACACTGGCACGACCTCTTTGAAAAGGTGGGAGTTACCCACACTTTACTCCACCGCATGCCACCTGCCAGTCGATGAACTATTGATTTATGCTACTGGATTGCAATTCCAGTGCGCTGAAAATCGTTACGCCGCGCCAGCATCTCCCAAAATTCGATATTTTTTCAATTTGCGGTTCAATTCAAGAATTGTTTCTCTTTTTAACACTGAATGTGCTTGAATGTAGCAGCCACTAGACTGGTTTGTGAGTGGCACGAGATCCAATTAAATACAATGTAACATGTACTGCCAACATATAAAACACATTGATTCTCGCACACATGATTCCATGCGCGTGTCAGGTTTGTGAATCAATATTAATCGATCAATCACAGGATCATCACACCTATAACACCCGTGCTTAACGTAGAACACCAATCGAGACGACGTTTGAAATCCCCCCTCCCCTCCAGTGTTGTATTCCCATTGAACCCCACATCGAGATGCTTTGGACATTTCTGCTCAGCCACAGCGTAAGGTAGCCACGGATTTAATTATATTACACCGGATCGTTTTAAGGGTCACGGGTGCGCTGTGTGTGTGCGCGCGCCGGAGCGCGTATGAAGACGTAGATTAACACAATGAAGTTTTCCCATTAATTGAGTTTCACGGTAGATGGTTTACGCACGCACGCACGCACGAGCTCCCGCAATATTCACGAGGAACGGTGCAGCGATTTGTAAGCGAGCGGCTCGTTGGGGGATGCCGCTCCCATCCTCTGTCCGGATCGACTCGCATGCGGGCGGTGCGCAGCGCCCGCCGCGTGACCGCGACGCGCGTTCGAATTTTCGGGGCTGGCGGTTTGGGAAACAATTTGAGTTAGTCATACCTGTCAACCCCTTATCAGTGGGCTACCTTATTACAGACAAATTCAGACCTTATTGGTCACCCCGTGCCCCTTATAAATCTCAACGTTCGTGCTACAAAGTCCCATCGCAAGGGAGATCAACACAAACAAATAGACAAAATATATATTTTTGCCCGAATTGAAACGGCTGTACGCCGTATGGACCTGAAAACTCAATTTCTCTGTACAAGAACACGGGGTCAACCGCATGGGTTGACAGCCATGATAATTACCTTTTATTTTAGCGTTGGGCGACGTCGGTGATAACATTGGGCAACACCGAGGTTTAATCAGCGGAGGGGACCGGGGCAATTAAAACAACTGTGTGTATGCACTTCGTTGATGGATGCGGCTTCAGACAAAAACTCGGGGTTTTAATGCGGTACAATTTGCTTTTAATAAAGCGTACAACATACTAAGTGATGATTAAGTAATCCACGCTCATGTAGATTAGTTAATTTGTGCGACATGACTTGGAACATGAAACAGTTGGTCTTCCTCTGAATTGATGCGCGTGACTGCGTGGAGGGTGCATGTGTGTGCGTGGAGTGGGCATGTGTGTGTATGCAAATGTGTGCCTCTGCATGCTTATGTCTAGCCGTGCCTTTGCTTTTTGTATAATTGAGCTGTGGTATCGTAGTGGCCAGCGCACTGCGCTACAAAGCCGGCGACTTCAATTCGATTGCCGACCACGTCCACCGTCATTAGCGAACGACATCCGAATTGGTCCAGGACATGCTCTAGATTGACTCAACCATAAATGGGTATGTGGAGCAATGTGTCAACTCCAACCTTACTGGTGGAATGGTGCTCGCTGTCGATACCACTCCCGTGTGTGCCGCCAGCCTTAAATACTCGCTTACGAACGGACACCGCTTGCCCCAACGGTCTGTATGGCTGTACTACAGGAGGATGGTGCGTCAATTGTAATCAATTCCACATTCTCACGATACGCGCATTAAATCGTCTGTGCAATATGTTGTTATTGCAATTTATATACAAATATGGCACTGTTACGTTCAGAATAGCGTTACGTTCAGGGTAATAAAACGAGTCGTAATCCATCCACCGATGGATGAAGGCCTCAACAAGCAGTAACAATCTCTCACAGTCCCATGGTCTCGCAATGCAACATCTAGTTCCATCACTCCATCTCCATGGTGGCCGTAAGGCAATGAAACTTAACAAGGATGAACCAGTTTGCCGTTGCCTCATAGGGCCTGCTGCTGCCAAAAATAATATGGCCACATATTGTAACTCTTTTGTGAGTTGGTGGTCTGGGCAAGGCTGATGCATTCTACACGTAGGTTGGTGATGACACGTGACATACGTAGCATGATAGGAGAACCAATCCAGTTTTCAGGATGGTGCCTCTTGCTGCCTATAAATCACCTTTGGCACGCATGATTAACTTCATATTACATCGATTGTGAGAGATGGCGGTGGCTTGGAGAGGCCTTCATCCAGCGGTGAATTGACCGTGTCTGATAATGATGACGATTACTCTTAAGTTCTGCACGTCCGCGCAGTAGGATACATGTTTCTGCGTGGGCACGTCCTGTTCGTGCGGAATATTGGTGTCTATGTGCGTGTGTGCAGTATTTATCTTGGGAGGCAGCGGCGTGCTGGATCGTTCGCTGCGCACGCGTCCTCGTGGTTTTAATTCGGTTCCCGAACACGCCACGTCGGTGGCGGTCGGCCTCCGTCCCAGCGGTGAGGCTCGCTGACGGCGAGTTGGCCTGGCAGGCGACGATCGGTGTACGCGTCCAGGTCGATGTCTGCAACGCGTGCGCGTGCTGCCCTCTAGTCGGTCCACTGCTGGATGAGGGCCTCCCTACGACGTGCGTGTCCGCTTGGCCACGGCTGGTCAGTGCGTGGTGGTGAAAGTAGTGAGCGAAGACGTGGGAGCATAGAAGCACGGTCCAACAACGTATTTGGCTGTACTTCCCCCTCGTGGCATAGTAGCCCCGCAGCAGCCTATGATACCTGTTATGCATGGCGATCTAATGCAAGCGCTATCCAAAGCTACACACGACGGTTTTACATTTGTGAAAACGCAGAAAGATGTTTTATTAGAAAAATATATTCTTCTGTATTTACGGATTTAATAACACCCACCTTGGTTATTTTACAATCGTTATTTTAAAGAATGTCGATAAAATGTGTACTTATATCTTTATAGGGCGAACAGGTACATTGGCTTGCCTGAAAGTCTGTTAGGCCCATCCAGACTATAATAGAGAGGCTTTGGGCCTTCCCCCGCTGTCCCGTATTAACGACAAAAGACAAGAACCTTGACTGCAATGGTTTTGTGATGTGCGATTTTGTCGCAAAACAACATCAGCATCTTTTTTTACGGTGTGTAGCTCAACATTCTAAAGAGTACAACAAAGTCTAGTCTGCCTAATGTGGCGACCGCTGTCCTTGTCCGTGTGCAGACCAACATCCCCTTCCTGCAGAATGTCCTCAACAACTCCCAGTTCGTGTACGGCACCGTGGACACGCAGTTCATCGACGAGAAGCCGGAGCTCTTCAACCTCAAGCCCGGCCAGAACCGTGCCCAGAAGCTGCTCTACTACCTGGGTAGGCCTCGGGCATGTGCACGGTGGCACACAGCCTTGGTTTCTGTCACGGGCGGCCGAGACCTAGATCCGAACCCCAGGATCTGAGCGGAGCTGGTTCAGCGCTCTCTCGTCGCCTTAGATCGTCTGGCTACCTCGCTTTCGGTGAAAAAAACTTTTAACTGCGCGAACAAATGTTTATTAAATTGGGCAGAGAGTGCGGTGGGCATGGGCAGGACGTGTCGCTCGAGGTTGCGAAGACGTGATCGAGACTAACGATGGAGTGAGGCAGCCAAGGGAGGGAACGCGCCCGAGAGGACGTCCGCCGTGGACACGGAGCGATGAGAGGGGCTCGTGTGTTCCATTGGGTTGTGCACGGTAGGACTGTGGTGAATGCAGGGGCTTGGAGAGGCCTTCATCCAGCAGTGGATGGATCATTGCGAGCGAAGCTGCTGCAGTTTTTGTCACCTTGGCTGATGATGATAATGATCACGATAACTATGTTGATGTCGGAAAGTGCCCACGCTCAGGTCAAAGAATAAGAATGTTATTTGTAAAGGGTAGGCGCCGCAGATATATTGTTAGGCGCACACCGAGGCTCCCCGCTGTGTGAGTGCTGTGGGGTCCAATCCGGGCTCAATTTGTCGATGACAGCCGCGACGTGCCTTGCCTCAAGATACGGGGCGCTGTAGCGCCACGCTCCATCACCGCTAACAGCAGCTCGGTAACTTTTGAGAAGTTGCCGCTCGCACAAATAAAGCAGTGGAGGAACAGCACGATTAATGACGACGTCGGTTGCTTTTTCCATTTCGGTTTTTGGTTGGAGATGTCGGAACAATTGGACATTGTGCTGTCAATACTTCCCCCCCCCAGGTCACGTGATGGTGAATGGAGCCATGACCCCGCTTCCAGTCAAGGCCAAGGTCACCGACGTCGATCCCGTGGTGCCGGACGTCCCTCTTGGTAATGGATTCGCTTCCACAATCGATCCGCTGCTCACAGCCGGGCGAGCTAGATGGACCGAATGGCCCCCTCTCGTTTGTGACTCTTCTTATGTTCTTATTTACGTTGTGTAATGACGCGATCTGTGCATGCCATCAGCATCGTCATCGTACTCATTCAGTATTTTAATCATTTAATCCACCACTTGCCCGTGACCTTTGGTGATGTTAAGGGGTCACTTTTTTTTCAAGAATCGTTTTTGTTGTTGTTTTGGATCTCATACTGTCTCATTCACAGCAGCAGGATGTTAACTTCCTCGCCTGGTATACAGGAGGTCATGGGTTCGATCCCGACACTGACGGCTGTATATTTGGAGTTTGCATATTTTCCCCGTGGTCGCGTGAATATATTTCCGGGTCCTCCTGTTTTCCCTCCACATTTAGAAACTCGCCTTTAGAGTATTTGGCTGCTATAACTTGCCATATGATGATAAGCCACTTCGTTGAGTTATTGTTTGTGGCCCGGTCACTTCTGAAAGAGAGCTATATCACTCGGTGGGCCTTGCCTGGTAATTTTCACACATTGTAAATTATCCACGCTTCTATGCACGATCCTGCGCACGATTGTTAGCAATTCATCAACTCATCGTTACCTGCCTTTTACTTTGTATCATATTGACTTGTGAGATGCATTTTTGTAAAGCACAATTAGCTAAACTTATCAAAACTGAGAAATTTTAATTAATCACGATCACATTTGTTGTCCTCATTTTAAAGTGATGCCACCTACGCGCGCTTCGCACACGGGGACCCAGCGTGGCATCTGCCGCCTGGCTAGCGGCGTCAATAGCGGCGCTCGTGCCAACGTGCGAGAGTGGAAACTTGTCACGGAGGAATCCAATCGGAGCCGAGCGCTCATTGGAGCTTTAATCGACAATAGCGATGATCCTCAAACCTTAGCTATCGCCGTTAATTCCATATTCATTCCCAGAGAGCGTAGTGAATATCTCACGAGGTTAGAAGTGTCTTTTTTCCTGCATGAGGCCACATTTACACGCGGCATGATCGGGCGAATGCTGCAGCGTGATGGCTCGAGACGACACGTAACAAATGGGAAGTTGATGGCTTTGCGGTGCAGCGGTGGTGGTGGCGGCGGAGCCGTATCTGGAGTTATTACAGTTTATATTTTTTAATGGGCTGGAGGCAAGAGTGTTGATGATTAAACCATGGAACGCGGGGCCATTAACTCTTCCTTGTGGACTTTGCAGAAACGTCTGCTAATTACATATAATTCATCTTGGGGTAGCGCAAGGCTGATTGAAGTTGATTTTCAAACCGAGAAAGTTTATTGCCCAGTAATTAGAGTGGATCTTAATCAGCGGAGGGCTTCATCCAACCACACACGATGGTTGGCTGGACCTGGACAGCGATCATGGGGCTTCTGCAACCAAATTAAATGTATTCTTGTTTTTAATTGAACTCCGTCGTTCACCTCGGTTGTTACGCGACGAACAAAGAGAAGCAATCACACTTTTGTAAATCTTTAAAACCGCTAAAATGAGCGGCTCTGGACCTACAGGGCAAGAATCGTAGCATTTCCCCACGGATGTAATTAAAGCGAAAATAATGCAACGTTGAGGTGATAAGCATGCGGCTGTGCCACCGCAGGTCTGTGGAGGCACAAACCCAGCTGACCACAGAGAGCGCACAGCAAACCCCAGCAAACCCCAGCACAACGACCCCGTGTTGTTCTGTGAAGGTGTAGATAATGAGCCGCTCGTCCGTGCTCGTCAGCTGGCTGCGACCTGCAAGTGAGGCCCGCAACGATGCGCCACCCCTGGCGGCCTGATGAATTATTCACCGATCAGCGTCGTGATTCAATTCAAGAAACGGTTGTTTTATTTATACTGTGATGCATTGCAGCATGACAAAGTGGCTCTAAGGGGGCTCGCGCGAACTGACTGCATACAACATATACATTCGATTCCCATGCACGTTTCGACGTGTATCCTGAGCATAGGAATCACTTTCCGTTGCTTGGTCGATTCATCGTCACACCCCTGATGCATGGCCATGCACGATGGATCGCCCTACGACTCGCGTGCGAAGGCAGGTTCATTTGCGTGGATGAGTTGACTGTTCCTTACCTATGCACAGGGGAGTTCATACATCCACGCAGGGCTTAATTTCTCGCCCGATAATTACAGGCTTACTGGTAGATTCGAGTACGTGGCATGCGGTGAGTAGGCACGGCCATAGAGAGAGGCATTGTGGATGTGGTGTGCTGGGTGCGTAATTATATTCTGGGTCGCTGATCCACACAGACCTGGCTGAAAGCTTGCGTCTTGTTCACTTCGCACTCACCTGCTTGCAGCTTAGCCGATTGTACGCTCTGGCCGTAGAACACACCCCAGGTAAGTTGATGGCACGTACCGCTTTGCTCCCGTCGGGATTCCGGGACGTGCTGGTGACATGGCCCCGAGGCCTTCACCACGGCAGTGTGGAAGAATCGCGGCCTGCTGCTCATGGACACCACGTTTCGCGACGCGCACCAGTCGCTGCTGGCGACGCGCGTGCGCACGCACGCACGCACGACCTCACGGCCATCTCTTTGTTCGTCGCTCACTTCTTTGGCAACCTGTACAGCATCGAGAACTGGGGAGGTGAGTGGCGCCCAGCTCAACCGCCCTCCCCCGCCGCCCCTTCCCACCCCGCGGGGTTGCGCGATTAACCCCGGAGGTGATGTCGGTGGCGTTGAATATGGCTCGGCAGTCTTGAGTGGCTCGCTATTGGAAGCTTGTAATTTCAAATCCTGGTTGGAGGTTCACTCGGACGATCATCTCTTCTTCCCAGAGTTGATAAAAAAAACTAAGTTTTGGGAATTCGGCTTTTTTTTTTACAATGAACTCAACCTTGTTATTATGCCAGCTAAGGCCCCACTGAGCTATACAGCTCTTTTTTAGAAACGACCTGGCCACAATGAATAGCTCAACGAAGTGGCTTATCACGTGGAACTTTATAGCAGCCAAATACTCTGAAACAGCGGTTGTCCTACGGATATTTCTCACCCCCACCAAAGGAGCGCGGGGAACATCGACCACTGGCTCAGGGTTGTAAACAGGAGGTGAGCACCGCCTCAACGCTCATTTTAGCAGGAAATCTCCCTGGCTCTCTTTGAGTGTGGAGGTTGCCTAGTGGCTACATTGAACTAATGCCGTGCCAGAGCAGTCCTCAGGCGTGTGGCGTTGATGAACTCGGCTTCATCATCGATGACGGCAAAAAGCCCCCACCAAATAATTTCCAGCCCAGTGCCACCTCCCGCTCGTTAGACCATGGAGACGTTTGCTGCTTTGCAACACCGAGTTCGTTTACATTGTTGATGTGTTTAACGTTCGATACAACTGCTTCATTGTCTAAATAATTACACGTTTCTGTATAAAAAAATATATTATTCCCGTATTCATAGCATAATCCACAGATAAAGCCCTTTGCTTCCGTTTAAAATCATTAAAGCATCCTACGACATTTAGAAGGCTAAATTGGTGCTGTTCGCTTTGGGAAATACCGTTGGAGTTAAGATTTTTTTTAAAAATCGCAATTACTGTTGAGTTTTTGCACCTCGGATATTCTGTTACAACGGCCTTTGAAAGGCACGAGACTTGAGAAGACTCGACTCGGAACACGACCCGGCGCTCTACCCCAACTAAGCCTGCACCGGCAGCACGGCGGATCTCGCAAAACAGCACGCGTGTGCGTGGATAAATTGAGGCTTAGCGCCGCGGGATTCCGAATTACTTAGCGGCAGGCCCGGTGGGCTGAGTCTGTAATCGAAACGCCTTACCTTCCCGCCCGTGGACCATCGCCGTGGCCATGACGACGTGTCCGCGAGCGCCGTCAAACGCTTTTGTAGAAGGCGCGCTCACAAACGACGCGGACACACACGTGTCGAGCGTCGCCGGCAAGAAGTGACACGCGGAGGGTTTCACTTCTCCTGGCGTTGCGCGTGTTGGGGTTTGTGTTTAGGGGCGTGTGTGGCACACGGCACCTCCGTGACACAGTCGCCGGGGATCGCGCCCGATCTCGTCAGATCTGGGAAGCTAAGCAGGGCGGAGCCCGGATCGTGCTTGGATGGGCGACCGCCACGCATGTGCAGGTGTTGCAGGCTGCGAGTTTACATGGCTGGGCCGCGGGGGCCACGCAGCGAGATCCATTATTGTACCCTACTTCTGTGCACGCACGTCTATGCACCCCGAGTTCACCAACCTGCCCGGCGTAGTGAAGTATGGTCAAATAACCACGACCGTCCACACGGCGTTTGCGTCGCCGCTCGCCGCTGTGGTTTTTTAATCTAACTATAGATTTCCAGATTCTATCGGAATGTTTTTCTATATTCGTTATATTTTTCCTAGTATTAGCAAAATTGTGCTATGTTATGAGACTAAGAATACATTCCATTCTGTCACACAGCAGTGTTCCACTCTTCATCTTATAAAACGGCCCACGGATGCGGACATCTCAGAGCTAAATTTGATATTCCTTCAAGTGACTCCAGTTCATACAGCAGGGGGCAGCAGTTTCTCGCCGGCTCTAACCTGAGGGTCATGCTCATCGCATGACAGCCAAACATATCTGAAATTCCACACGCTCATATTTTGCCAAACTAAGTCCAGAACCAAATGTAATGCGTCATTGGAGACCATCAGCTTGAGAACACCTTTGAGAACCTGGTTTAATCCCAGGCGACTTTAACCTGGATTCCAACCCAGACTCTCAGCGGTGCCAGCTCAGCACTCTGACCTGTGAGCCACCCAGGCTGCCACTATCGATGGGTAATTTTAAGAGCAACAAAAACCGATGCTCTCTGCAGTGTGGCCGCGAGTGGGGGCTGCCGCTTCCTGTCAGGGACCACCACCGTCTACATTCGCCCTGGTCGGCCTCCCACAGCGATGGAGAGAATCTCATTCCGTGTGACACAGTTTACTGACCGAGCGCTGCCTTTATTATTGCCATCTTCCCGCTTTCATTTTCGAGCTGTCACACGCGGCTCGCTGCCAGCGGGGTGGAACGAGAGCGGCTCGCGGTTGGCACCGATGTCCGGCTGGGGCGTTGTCCCCCAAATTTGCGCACGCGAGTTCGATTGCCACCACGAAAAAACGGCGAGCGCCGGCGGAGGGCGGGCGTTCGACTCGTTTGATCCCGTTCTCGCGCGACGGTGCCGGAGTCACGAGATTGCTCGCGGACAGAGGGCACCTTGGGGATGCGGGGTCAGAGAGGTCATGGTCGTCGCGGCCAAAGCCTTGAGGGCACTACACCTCGCCGTCACATCCTCCTTTCTGCCAGAGCCCACAGTTGTTAAGTCTATCCCCGAGATTGAAGGATCACTCATTCATCCCCACGTCTGCCTCTTCCTCTTGTGACATGGGTGACACCTCATTTAAGGACCACTCTGACAGTCTCGTCACCTCCATCGTCCGGGTTTAGATCTTCTCCTTCATCGCCGACCTCTCCAATGGCCGCCGCGTTTACCTGCCCTCCTCCACCTTGCACGCGCGTCCCACCCATCCATCACAACTTCCTCCTTCATAAAACCTAACCCGTCGATGAAATTCCTAGCATCCTGCACGTGCAACCTGTAGTCAGAGACGAGAAGTTTAGTTTGAAATTGCTTTGCTAAAGGCCAACTCTGTGACCCGTACATTTCCACGGACATTATTCCTGCCTCCAACACCCGACCGCTCTACTCCTCCAAAGCGGTTCATGTGGCCCATTGAAGACCCGCCCTGCTAACGAGAGACTGGATGGGGTTCTATTTTTTTAGGCTTCGCGAAGAAGTGTGATACACCGAGAGGGTGTGAGTTGCTCGAAATTGTTTGAAAAACGAACAAAAGCAGCCTGCGTCTCAACACCGTGCTGCACAATGGTTGGTTCTCATCTGGGACGAGGTCTTGATGGTCGTCGTCGTCGTTGTTGTGGCTGTTGTGGCTGTTGTCGTTGCGGTCGTCATCGTCGTCATTGTGGCAGTCGTCGTCGTCATCACCGTGATTGTCGTGGCTGTCGTCATCGTCATCGTGGACGTCGTCCTCGTGGCCACCGTTGGCGCTGTCATCGTCATCGTCGCGGTCGTCGTTCCTCGCCACCGTCATCGTCGTGGTGACCGTCGTCGTTGCTGCTATGGGCGTTGTCATCGCCATTGTCGTCGTCACAAAGCAAAACGAGTGACCGTTGCAACCCTTTCCACTGCGTTGCCCTCGAGACCTCGATGAGAGTTGGGGTGCGAGCTGGCGTACGAACCGCTTCTCCCCAAGCACACATTGAGCGTTTGTTTCGTTCCGTTGATGGAGCAGCTCCAGAGCAGCTGTGCACATTACACTTCTTTTCGCTTTCTCTTTCATTAATTTATCTCATACTTAGCGACGGGGCAGAGGAGGGCACTCGTTTTTGTTTGTTGTCTTTGCCGTGTGGCCATTAGTCGGCGCAATTTTGACCCAGCGCCGTTGCCTCTGAAGAGCGTCTTGGGTCGGAGCGCGTCTGTAAAGTTCCCGCCGTCATCCTCAAGCATCCTCGTTGGCAGGCGCAGGCGTAGTGCGAGCTGGCCGGCCTCCCGGCGGGTCGCACCGAGGTTGCGGCAGGGCCATTAGCGACGGCAGCCGTAGCAGGCCCGAGCGCCGCGGTGGCGAGATGTTAACTACCTCGCCTGGTGTGCAGGAGGTCGTGAGATCGATCCCGACGCCGGCGCCTGCTGCTGTATATTTGGCGTTTGCGTGTCTCTCTCCTCGTACTCGTGTGGATTTTTCTCCGGGCCCTCCAGTTTTTCCCACCACCTTTTTTAAATCAACATCATGCATTTACAGTAATTTCCACATGATAAGCCACTTCGTTGCACTATAATTTGTGGCCAGGTCGCTTCTGAAAAAAGAGCTATGTAGCTCAGTGGGCCTTACCTGGTGTAATACAAATAGTTTAGCTTAGAGCGTGACGTGTGCTGTGACAGCTTGGCGGTTCCCTGTATTTTGATATCTTACATCGGCCACACGCCAATTTTGGAAGATGCGCGTTGAACCGCGGTGGCCTGGCGCCCGTGCGGGAGGCTGCCTCTCGTGTTGTGTGCTTGTGTTCGTTTGCATGCGTGGAGTGTGCGCAGGCACGCACGCTCGCGTTATTTTTATCATCTCGCCTTCTTCCCCAAAGAGAGAAAATTGGCGTGAAATCCGGGAAACCCCGGCAGCTCACTCAAAAAACGGGAATTCGTTTTCACGGGATGCTAACCTCGGCCGCGCCACGGTGACCCGCGCTTGCGCCTGCTACGCAGCCTTGCGACAACGAGCTGGGCCGTCACTGTGTGCCGGTGGATCTGACTGTGCCCTTGACGGGGGTGGTGGTGGCTGGTGGTGGTGGTAGCTAGTGGTGGTGGTAGCTAGTGGTGGTGGCTGGTGGTGGTGGTGGCTGGTGGTGGCTGTTTGTGGCTATTTGTTAGGTGGGTGGTGCTAGTGGCTGGTGGCTGGTGACTTGTTTGGTGGGTGGTGGTGGTGGCTGGTGGCTGGTGGTGGATAAATTCTGGCCCACGATTCTCTCCTCCCCCGTTCCTGTGTCTGTGGTAGGGAGTCGCCCTTCCCCTGGGATTTGAGGAAATTTCCTCGTCTCTGTCTGTGTGCAACGGTAACGCTTGGGGCGGTTAACGTCCCTTGTTCGTATCTGCGGTCCACAGTGAAATTGTAAGCAACAGCCTCTACGGGAATAATACTTGACACAAATAATTACAGCTGTGAATGGTGCGCTCTCAGAAAAATGGCCTGTGCAAATGTTTAAACTAGCTATTATTATAGTCTTTGCATTGTTTTAATTTTCCCAAGAAGTCTATTTTTTTTGGTAATTAAGTGTACGCGTATATTTGTGCCATTGTTTTTGTGCAAACGAGTGCCATGGGAACAGATGCCGGTAACGAGCTAATTAATCACGGCCTCGTTTTGGTTCCAGAAAGTGGGTCCGGCGTCTGTTTCACGTTCCCTCGGTTCCCGGCGATTCATCACAGCTGGGCGCGCTGACGACGGGAGTCCGCGGGGAGCGGGGAGGGGGGGTGGAGGGAACCAGTGGTACCGTCCACGGGAGGGGTGAGGACATCTGAGCTCTGGCAGAGTCCTGGCAGGGCAGCAGGGCAGCCGAAGACGGGCGTCACAGGGCAACGAGATTCTGACAAAGTGCAGCGAGCGCTAATCGCTGCGAGCAAACAAGTATCCTTACAGCAGATGGCGGCGTAATTATCGTCGGTTGCGGTGCCGTCATTATTTCTCAGCTCTAGACTTGTTGGTTTTGTTCAGCGCGAGTGTCACGTTGTCCCTTCCATTCTTAAGTGCGAGCGGCGGCTGCACCGTTAGGGAGCGACGTGAGGGCGTCGCGAAAAGCCGCAAAGCGCCAACGCAACGCTCGTTTCAACCGAGTCTCTCTTTGTCGCCTTGAAGGTGTCCTGTAAAGTATCATCTTGATCTGTTTACTGCCGGGTGAAAGCCTCCACAAGCCGCCACTCTGTCAGCCCTCACTGGGGAGCGCGGAAATTGGTGCCGTCACCCCAGTGCTAAGCCGGACCGACGTCGCGCACTCTGCTCCACTGCCACGCTCTGCGGTGAACATCGCCTGTCACCTGCTGCACACGCAGCGCCTGGGTGGCCTGTAACGTGGGCTGGGCGCTACGCTGCTCAGGTAGTGACAAAACCTCAATGCGTTCATCAATAACACCGCTCTGTAACGGAAAATACACGTGTGTGTGTGTGTGTAAAATAGGTGACGTTTCAGGCAATTACCCTTCTTAATGGCGCATAGGAAAGTGAGAAAGATTCAGTGAATAATCGTTGTCATTTGCACTGTATACCATTTACACCATGGGGCCCTCATTATAAAACTGTTGCCAGTTAAACAGTCTCAAATTGGCAAATGAATGGGTTACCCTTTTTGGGTATTCACAAACCCTTCACAAATCGAAAAGTAGACGCAGACATTCAATTGTATTACAAGTAAAGCCCCGAGGTGGTGACAAACACCATCGCAGGCTGTGAGGCGCGAGCTGTCACGCTTAATATATGTGCCCGAGGTTAGACCCAGCGTTGTTAGGTTCTGATCTGTTGTACTCGAGCAGGAACTGCAGTGTTGGTGGAATGGTTGGGTCCTTGCAATTCGGAGATTGCCGATTTGATTCCATATTCTGGCATGACAGGGGATAAAAAGAATTAACCCGTAAAAACAAAGTTTTTCACTATAAATCCTTTATATGCGTGGCATCGGTTTTATTTTATTATTCATTTCTGTTTTTCTTGAGTAAGAGTTTCATTTTTATCACATTGGTATTTTAAATAAAATATTTTTAAAATTTTTTCCTAAAAAGTGGAAAATTTTGGAATTTTTTTTTCACGAAAATAAATTGTCACGCACAACGAGTCTGTGTAGCAAAATGTCAGCTCGATTAGATCACGGGAAGTGGGTTAAAAAACGACCGAAATATTTGCACGGTCGTAAGCGCGCAAGCAACTTAATTTAAGGATTTAAAAATGGTTCAGGTTTCTCAGACCCCCCCCCCACCAACCGCTTTTCCACCCAGCAGTATAAATGGGCACAGCACAGCTGATGAGCAGGCCACGCATGCATCCGACGAGATGCATTAATCCCTCTTGCACCTGCAGACGAGCCGATTTCATTCCTCCATCTCCGCGGTGGACGGTTCCTCATGGCGTATTCTCTCTTTTGGCTGCCACTCCATCGTTAGCCTCGGCTACCGGCCATCGTCGCCCGCAACCATAACGTGTCCTGCGCCAAGCCCGCTCACTTTTCCTCACAGTCAGTCTATTATCATCATCGCCTTGCACGTGTGTTTCCCTAATCCACGCACTCCTCTCGCTGTCTCTCAGTGTACAGTAAAACCTTGGATTGCGAGTAACTTGGTCTGCGAATGTTTTGCAAGACGAGCAATTTTTTTAAATAAATATTAATTTGATAAACAAGCGAGGTCTTGCAATACGACTAGTAAGATACGCTTCGTCTGCCGAGCGTCACATGATCACAACTGATATACGAGTGCTTTGGATTACAAACACGTTTCCGGAACGAATTATGCTCGCAATCCAAGCTTTTACTGTACTTAGAAGCCTGCATCTGTCCACGCTTCTCCGCCGTGCTTTTACACAAATTTACTTAGAGACCCGAAGTGAGATTCTGGGGAACTGAGAGCTGCAAGGAACGTGTTACCCTGTCGGACGTTGAGGCTGCGATCAGAATCTTCCGCGTGTTTCGCGTGAAAACATTTCCCAAGGGCCGCGGCTGCTTTAAGTTGCACGAGCGACCACGGTGAGGTCCAGAGCCTTGGCCCTCAGAAGCGCAATTTGTTGTTTTGTGGTCGCGCCGCCGCGTCGTGAAAACCGCTCTCCTCCGCCGTGAGCGCCGCCGCTCCAATTCAGCTTGAATGCCAAAGTGCGGTGCTGCGGACACTGCGGGCAACACGGGGTGTGCGGTATTTCAAAACGTCCGAGGGAAACGCGTCCGTCTCCAACCCCCCGTAACTAAACGTTGATGCTGTGACCGCGAGGGTTGAAGCCTCTGGGTGAGAGAGCGTGTGGCGGTGCTTTTCGACACAACACGCCGGCTTACGCGTCTAAATCTGCTCGGACACGGTGTTAATCATTAGCAACTGCGTTCGTGCCCTGAAGCTCATATATCCATCACGATACAACTTTGGAGCAGCAGCCATAGCAACAGCAGCAGCAGCTTTGTTCAGCATGATGTCCGACGTTTCGCTCTGCTAGCTGAGAGCTGTTCAATTCCCGACGACCGGTTTTGATATCGCTCTCGACCGACATGGCCGGGAGTCGATGCACTCACCGCCGCACCCCTGCTCTGTCCAATTCCTATGGAAGTTTCAGCGCGTGGATCAAGAACGGCCAGTCGCCACGCCGAACCGCTCGTTGTCCAGCCCGGCAGTACCCCGGCGAGCTATTTGCATGGGGTTCCTTCGTCCTGTGTGTGTGGGCCTTGCTTTGGGATAATGGACCTGTTTAGCCCGAGAATTTTGATCGATATCTAAAATCCCGGAATAATTGCCGTCTTATCTGGAGATTGCCGGAGGCAGAGGAGTCAGGGGCGTCGTTCGCTGGCATTTGTGGGAATCTGATTCCGCGCACGGTTTCATATTGATCCCCCGCCTTTTCTTCCGCCGCGCATCTCCGCCCAATCCGCAGATTTTCTTTCCCGTAGCTGCGCAGAACGAGCGCGCGTGCACGCGAGCACGCGAGCGGCTCGCGCCGTCGTGCCGCGGAGGGCTTGGGTTGTGCTGCCACGCCGGGGAGAGCACCGGGTTCAGTGCCGGGGCAAGTGGCCTGCGTACGTGCGCAGCTTGAAGAAGCCCGGTGGAAATCTTCAGCCTTGCCGCGCAATAGTGGTGTCGGGCAGGTGCCCACTCGCTCGGACGTGGCCTCCGCAGTCGCTCGTTGCCTTTCTGTTACGAAGACGCAAAGAGGGGATGTCCGAGGGGTTCAGATTTTTGCCAATTTATCTTCTTGAAGTCCAAGGATGGCGACACACCACGAACGATCATTTCGTGCTAATTTAGCGGCTTTCAGTTTTCTTGCTCGTGGCCGGTCGCCCATGACCGTGCTCACGAATTTAGACAATTGAAGCAAATCTCCGTTGTTAAGGCAGCAGCCGTAATGCCCCCCGCGTGCGCGAGATGGAGGAACGTGCGGGGGCGTAAGTGTCGGGGGCAGGGAGGGCACCGCGTCAGGAAAAAATGGAGATGCAAATTTCATCTGGTGCCGGCTATCACTTGGCGGCTTCATTGTTGTCTACAATGCTGTCCGCCGACGAGCCACGAAGCCACGGCTGGCTCTCATTATCCCGCCAAGGGGAGGCCTTGGCAAGCGCCCTGGCAGAGTCGTCCTATGAAATTTTAATGCGGAGTCTTCGCTCCGCTGCCTCTTCCAGAAATTTTTCATTATCGCGGTTGCCGACAAGTGGTGACATTTTATGTTAATTCCCCTTAATAGTGTCATCGTGCTCAATTGAGGGAAGAAGAAGAAGAACAAAAAAGAATCTCTGTTTGTGATAAAACGATTAACAGGCAATGAACTGTAGGTTTTATTTTTAAGTAGCTGGGAAACCAAGTGTAACCTTGTGCGTGTTTGCTCATGTGCAGTGTGTGCTTACAGCACCCATGCTCTTGATGAGATCGCCAAAAATGTAACGCACCAAAATATAACTCAAATAGGCCATGATTTGCATAATAATTAACGCGATGAACGGCTATTCTGATTTTTTTTTTGTCTGGGGAAAATGAAACGGGATTCCGGGGGAGTCCAGGCATTGGCGGTGGATTCGCGCGTACAGTGCGCGTGTACAGTGCACGTGTGGACTTGCAGGGATTGAAGCCGCTGCTGGACTCCTGCCCTCGTCCGCAGTTCAACCTTTGACATGTTCACCACGATGGACTCGATGGAACTTGACCTTTGACATCTTGTCCTCCTTCGGTTGATCCATCTTAGAATAAAAGTTTGCCTTTTTGTGGGAGGGCGGGGGTTGCGGGGCGGGGGGGGTGGCGGGGGGTTGGCGGGCGGGGGTGGCGGCTGAAATCATTTCCTAGAAACAAATTGGCAAGTTTGCGTTACAGGCGGGCGCGGCTATGCCTAATGGAGATTGCAAATTTGCGCACGGCCCTTTGTGTCCGGGCAGGCAATTAAAGTGTGTTTGCGCATTCGTTGGCAGAGGAGCGTGTAATGAATTGTATTATCACATCAGATGCGGCCTTGCCTTTGCGCTTTTGCCTTGGAAGTGCGGGCACTGGCGGTGTTTGAGGCAGCCGCGCGCCGCGGACTCGCTGGCGAGAGTTAAACGCGCTTTAATCTTCCTCGTTTCGCTCTGGGTCTGCATTTGATGCGTTTCATCAGCGAGAGACACAACCCTCGCTCTGTTGCCGGGCCCCATGTTTTTTTGTTCGATTGATTTTCATTTTTCGTTCTCTCAAAACCGCCGATGCGGAGCTGCGGCGGGCGCTTCGCGGCGCGCGGAACCTCGCGGAGAAGCCGACAACCCGCGACACGCGGATGGGTCCCACCACCGCGGGGTTCTGCTGCCTCTCGGCTGCCGTGAGAACGTTGGGGAGCGCCGGGGAGCTCTGGGGAGCTCTGTGGGGCGCTGGGGAACGCCGGGGAGGATGCGTATGCTGGACACGAACTATGAAGCGAGTCTTCTTGTCGTATGGCCAGGCCGAGGCAATGTCGTTTGTTCCGTGCGGCTTCTCGTCTTTTCGTTGGTATCGCGCAAGCGGGTGCCAGTCACTCTGGACGTTCTAAGTCGCCGAGCGCAGTTTGCGCCGTGTGTGACTCGGTTGAACGTGACAGGTTTATTGCGATGAACGAATGTGTCCTCGCAAAGGTAAGCATCGCACAATCATGTTCGGTGCGCTGTGAGATGATTCCAGTCGCGCGGAAAGATAACAAACACAACCCTCCCTCCCTCCTCAAATTCCTATTGCGCATCTTGAAGAAGTAATTAAAATATGTGGCAGAGTGGCTCAGAGGTCAGAGCGCTGAGCTGGCACCGCTGAGATCCTGGGTTTGAATCCAGGCAGCCAACTATGACTGAAGAACCGGGTTCTCAAATTTTGTGAGTCGATGGTCTCTGATGACTGCACGAAAAACGTGACATTACACTTGGCGCTGGATTTATTTCGTATGAATTCCAGCACATTGCCATGTCACAAATCTTACTTTCAAACGCAGAGCCAGTAGGGTCATGCTGGCCTGAATTGTGTGGACCAGAGATCACTTGCGGGGACCTCGGAGGTAGCTCTGAGCTATCTACTTTTGTGGGCCGTCCTCTTGCAGTGCTCCGCGTCACCTTTCACGAGCCGACGCCAGTGGCACAATGAACACGAAGTTGGGGGGAACGTGACAGAAACGAGAGTTGGGGAAAGTGAATTAAGTCGAGATACAAATTCCATCTCTGCATTGTTCTGTGCACCGCAGATATGCAATTATCTCATTAGGGTTTAGCAGACTTGGATAATTTTTTATTCCTTGTAGCACTCACAAAATTGGGGATCCAGCTCTTGAGGAGCCACTCCCCACCGTTACTCCATCTGTGGATACCCAGTCCCCAATTACGACCTTTCATTGTGCTGCCACTCCATACACGCCCACTGCCGCCATGCAGATGCATTATTTATGCCACCCGTTGCGGGCATACGGTGGCGCGCGGGGTTTGTTAAAAATGCAGGCGGCACACGGGGCCCTGGTTTCGCAGTTTGGGCGTGAGGTCTTGAAAGAAGCTGCATGCGGAAGGGGACGGATTCTGTCTCAAAATCCTAACTGCTGCCACCACCTCCCCCTCTTCAATGTTGCCTAGGCACAAAAACAAAGACCCCCCCCGTATAGTCTTAACAAACTGTTGGAGCAAGTGCTGTTAGCATGCATCAATGAAGGCTGGCACAATGATTACACAATGCACCGATTACTCATTTGAGGCTGAGACGACCTAGGGGAGGCCCAGGACTGGTTCAGATATTCACAAGTGGTGTTGACCGTGAGCGGGAATCGAACCCGTGTCACCGGGTTCGTAGCGCACCGTGCTAACCGCTACGCCACCGCTCCCCGCATGCACGCACACACACACACATGCACACATATGCTCGGGCGAGTGTATTCCCACACATGCCTCTAAAGGCACTGATGGTGCTGCGAGCACAGCTTCTGTTTGAACAGCAAGTTTACCTGGTGGCACGCAGCTAGCACCAGCGGCGAGTAGTGTCTCAGCCGGACTCGGGGGTGGGGTGTGGGGAGGGAGGCCTCCGTCCAGCAGGGAAGTCAAACTATTGTGGATTGACGTTACGGAGGCGTTTGTCATGTTGTACGAGTTTTCATGTTCGAGACGCCACTGACGTGCTTTACGGCCCAGGACTGTCCCACGCCTCGTGCGCACGACCACCGGGCGACCGTGCTGAGCCAGGCCGGGCCCAGCGCAATCCGGCCACCCACTTTGGGAGTACGCTTCCCCGTCGGTTCCATAACTGGGCCACCGGGCGTCCGCTTCTCTAACGATGGCACCCGCTCAGTTCAAAGGAACTCAAAAACAAACGCCTCGTGAAAGACCCAGCGCAGAAGTTCCCTGGGTTTGACCTTCCACAAATCTCACGGTCTACCCCGAACTGCATCCGCACAAACCATGGCAGTAGATGCGGATACCTGATGCACAAATGGAAAATGGAAAACTCTCCAGTTAGTGTGCGACTGTGGTCGTCCAGAACAGAGACCGTACGACGCATGACGACGCAATTTATGAAGGAGACATCACGGCGAACGAAGAAGAAGACCCGCTCAGAACCCGCGTTGAATGGGGCTGACCCCGTTATGAGTCGTGATGACACGAGAGACGAAAGTGGCGTCCGCGTGCCGTGACGTCACACTGTGTATTGCGTTGAAAATACTAAATACACAGCAAAAGAGCGTTTGATGTGAATGTATATCTTTACACATATATACACATAAATATTAACATTTGTATCTAATGCCGTTTTGAGACTAGGTTCAAAAGAAAGCTGTCTCTGGTGTGGATCAATCAATTTCAAAGACAATGCATATATTATCAGAGTACGTTTTTTGTTTGCATTCTGACCACAAGTATTGTGGTTAATGCACACATGATTCCTCGTAAAAGGTTTCAGTTTTTGAACATCTTAACACCTGTTTTGTTGCCAGACAAAAGGGGAAAAACCTATTCTCATATTAACATTTGCCCAACCGAAACCCCTCTTGCGAACCTGGTTAAAGCACAGCTGCTTTGCCCGGTTTCGAACGGAGGATGTAAGCGGTGCCCGCTGGGAACTACTCCGACCTCTCCGCCACCCTGCCCCCCTCACATCAGGTCACGGTCTTTGAATCTGCTGACGACGGTCGACATCCACACGAGGTCCCGCCAGCCGTGTCGGGGTTAAACCCCCCACTCAGCATCGCGCCAACGCTTCTCCGTAACCACACTGATTTATACTGTACACTGCAAACATTCAATGGCACGTAGATACAAAAAATATGCATTCCGTTTTTTTTTTTACTTTGGAAGCATGTTTAAATATTCATGCTGTTTTTGCACGAACCGTTTTTTTTTCAGAATCATAATGGATTGCTTTCCAGATTCCTCCACCGAGCTCAGTCATTTGTACATATATTTTATTTAATGTATCATTAGTCTAAGAGAGTAGTTGTTTAGCCTTCGTGAATGATTTTTACGAGGTCTTTGCGATGCTCGGCGGTGCCAGCCCACGGCGCGTGTGTTCTCCACGAGACTGTTTGGCGACGACTAAACGCTCGGTATCTGAACTCTCGGTATCTGAACTCTCGGTATCTGAACTCTCGGTATCTGAACTCTCGGTATCTGAACTCTCGGTATCTGAACTCTCGGTATCTGAACTCTCGGTATCTGAACTCTCGGTATCTGAACTCTCGGTATCTGAACTCTCGGTATCTGAACTCTCGGTATCTGAACTCTCGGTATCTGAACTCTCGGTATCTGAACTCTCGGTATCTGAACTCTCGGTATCTGAACTCTCGGTATCTGAACTCTCGGTATCTGAACTCTCGGTATCTGAACTCTCGGTATCTGAACTCTCGGTATCTGAACTCTCGGTATCTGAACTCTCGGTATCTGAACTCTCGGTATCTGAACTCTCGGTATCTGAACTCTCGGTATCTGAACTCTCGGTATCTGAACTCTCGGTATCTGAACTCTCGGTATCTGAACTCTCGGTATCTGAACTCTCGGTATCTGAACTCTCGGTATCTGAACTCTCGGTATCTGAACTCTCGGTATCTGAACTCTCGGTATCTGAACTCTCGGTATCTGAACTCTCGGTATCTGAACTCTCGGTATCTGAACTCTCGGTATCTGAACTCTCGGTATCTGAACTCTCGGTATCTGAACTCTCGGTATCTGAACTCTCGGTATCTGAACTCCCGGTATCTGAACTCCCGGTATCTGAACTCCCGGTATCTGAACTCCCGGTATCTGAACTCCCGGTATCTGAACTCCCGGTATCTGAACTCTCGGTATCTGAACTCTCGGTATCTGAACTCTCGGTATCTGAACTCTCGGTATCTGAACTCTCGGTATCTGAACTCTCGGTATCTGAACTCTCGGTATCTGAACGCTCGGTATCTGAACTCTCGGTATCTGAACTCTCGGTATCTGAACTCTCGGTATCTGAACTCTCGGTATCTGAACTCTCGGTATCTGAACTCTCGGTATCTGAACTCTCGGTATCTGAACTCTCGGTATCTGAACTCTCGGTATCTGAACTCTCGGTATCTGAACTCTCGGTATCTGAACTCTCGGTATCTGAACTCTCGGTATCTGAACTCTCGGTATCTGAACTCTCGGTATCTGAACTCTCGGTATCTGAACTCTCGGTATCTGAACTCTCGGTATCTGAACTCTCGGTATCTGAACTCTCGGTATCTGAACTCTCGGTATCTGAACGCTCGGTATCTGAACGCTCGGTATCTGAACTCTCGGTATCTGAACTCTCGGTATCTGAACTCTCGGTATCTGAACTCTCGGTATCTGAACTCTCGGTATCTGAACTCTCGGTATCTGAACTCTCGGTATCTGAACTCTCGGTATCTGAACTCTCGGTATCTGAACTCTCGGTATCTGAACTCTCGGTATCTGAACGCTCGGTATCTGAACGCTCGGTATCTGAACTCTCGGTATCTGAACTCTCGGTATCTGAACTCTCGGTATCTGAACTCTCGGTATCTGAACTCTCGGTATCTGAACTCTCGGTATCTGAACTCTCGGTATCTGAACTCTCGGTATCTGAACTCTCGGTATCTGAACTCTCGGTATCTGAACTCTCGGTATCTGAACTCTCGGTATCTGAACTCTCGGTATCTGAACTCTCGGTATCTGAACTCTCGGTATCTGAACTCTCGGTATCTGAACTCTCGGTATCTGAACGCTCGGTATGTGACACCAGGGGCCGTGTAGGCGAGGGCCCAGCAAACCGCGCAGCCACACGGGGGCCGTGGGTATCAAGAGTGCAGCGATACAAATATATCCGACCTGGCCAAGGGACAGCCGCCACCTTTCACCGCCGCGACTGCAGCGCGCGCGTCTCTCTACGCCACCCATTAACGTCAGCTTATGACCAAGGCCTGTGTGGAAAGCAGTGCAGCAAAATCCATTGTTGTACTGCACTTCTACACTCCCACGTTTGTGCAAACCACTTGCACTGGCACACAGGGGATATTTGACCAGTGCGGGCGGGTTGCAGTGGCTATACAAACTGGCCGTATGTGTATGTGTATATTTGTGAGAAAAGAAGGCTTGCGCTAACACCGGGGCTGGCTTGCCCCCTGCCTTGCCTCGCCCTCCCATCCCTCTGCCACCTCCCAGAGGCGACGTTCGACGTGGCGATGCGCTTCCTGTACGAGCGCCTTTCAGAAGATGCGCGAGCTCATTCCCAACGTGCCCTTCCAGATGCTGCTGCGTGGCGCCTACTCGGTGGGATACGCCAACTACCCCGACAACTCCGCCTTCGAGTGAGCGCCTCGCACCCACCCCCCGCCCCTCGTGGTGGCAGCAAGATAAACCGGCGCCGTGCGCCGTCAGTTTTTTTGTCGCGGGGCCGAGGCGCGCGTCGAACGTGTGCATCACGGGACCCGCGGCGTGTCCCGTGATGAACACCGACCACAGCGGGCGCAAGCCCCGTCGGCCTTGCTTGCTTCGGCTGAATGGGGGGAACGCTCACCTGTGGTCAGGCGATTTGGGAGCTCGCCTGTGGACAGGTGGTGATGGGGTGATTAGCTGTGGTCGGGTGACTGGGCCCTCGCCCGCAGTCGGGCGATGGGGCGGTTAGCCGGAGTCAGGTGACGGTGATCAGTGATGACAAAGTGACGGGACCCTCAAAACATCGCCTATTGTTGACGTTTCGTATCGGGGCATTGCTGTTAACGAGCGAGTTGAGTCTTTACAATGATACTGCAGTTTGACGTGCACTATGTGGCACTCTGGTTCACGAGTAATGCAAGATATATCATAAGTGTAGGATTCTCGAAGTGTTGTGCCTACCTTTTATAGAACATTACTATCTGGGGAGCATCTCACAAGTACAACTATAGTTGGGCAGTCCAGAATAAGTAACCTGGGGCTCTTTTTATATCAGAACGGCGAAGGCACGCAGGGAACATGATGTGAGCAGAACAAAGCTACGTGAAACCCACAAATATTCTCGCAGGAAACTGATACAAGACGCATAAATCCAGGCGCAACAAAGATTTTAGGAGACATTTATTTCACGCGGAGAGTTGCCACCGCATCTGGCAATTTACCTCGCTTGCCCACCGACGCTGGACCGGCTGATTTATTTACGCGCAGCGCGCTTTGGCGGAATTAGAGTCGGTTTTCTGCCCCGTGGCTCATTTGGATATTCATGTTGTGCCGTGTTGCGGGGGCACGCGTGTGAGCCGTGCCGGTCCGCTTATTGATCCCAGTGGTGGCACGAGATGGATGGGCTGAGCGGGTCCGCTGCCGCTTTGAAACTCTCCCTGGTTCTGCCATGGAAGCGCTGCGTGCGTTCCCTGGCACGGTGATACGTCAGCCGATGGCGCCGGTAGCAGGCTGGGCCCCTTCATGACTTAAAGAGGCCATGCGGAACGGAAAGCTTCGTGTCTAGGAATACCTTCGGAGGTGATGATAATCATCATGATTATAACAAGAGCGACGTAAATTGATTAGTCTCAGAGAACCGCACTGAGCGTCAGGTTTCGTTTGTCGAGAGGATGCTATGTTGGGATGTTTGGACAATTTGCTTCGGTAGGCTCTCGCCATGAGTCCGGCGACCAAGGGGAAGGCCTCTGGCTAGGTGGTGGGAGACTGCTAGGCCACATTTCAGTGGTCACGTGGCGACTGTATGTCAGCTGCGGGATCTGTTCGAGGGTATCTAGCGTTGGCAGTGAGGTGTGATGGTGGCATGAACAGCTTCGCCCCTCACCGCTCACCACAACTCCACGGACATTGTGGGGCTGCGCGGGCACTACCCGGGCACGGCGATCCACGTGCACACTCACGACACGGCGGGCGCCGGGGTCGCACCCGTGTTGGTGGCGGCCGAGGCCGCCGTGGACGTGGTGAACGTGGCCCGGCATGGGCTGCCCTGGTGGCCTCGCCGCAGGGCACGGAGCTCGACACGGGTGGGTGTGGCAGGAGTGCGCGGCTCGGGGCGGACGCGGGCGGGCGGGCACCACCACCGCCTCGCAGGTGGCTCTCTGAGTTTCCGGGTCGTGCCGTGCGTCGTTTGGCACGTTGTCCAATGTCGAGCTGCGCACACTCGAAGCTTGTTCAGGAGCTGGATAGAGTCGCTGCGCAGTGGTTAGCGCGTTGCGCGATGAACCTCGTGACCTGAGTTTGTGAAGAAGCTGTCCGCATGCGGAGTGAAAGATGTCAGGCATGATGCCTGTACAAGCTGCAAACACACCGGACAGGTATTGGACGGGCAGAAAGGCGCGTCAGTGTCGGGGGGGGGGGGGGGTGTGCGGAGAGCGAGACGCGGCGCTGCCCACCGCGCGTAGGTGGTGCTCTTTTATCGATTGAAGTGCTGTTTTAATTGGCTGCTGTAGTCTCATTAAGACCGTGCGCAGTTGCTATCCGTTCTGTATTTTTGCAGGACTTTTCCTTCTTGCTTCTCAAGTCGAAGTGCTTATCGACTGAGCGCCCACGCTCCTCGAATATTTTTTTATTTGTGTTTTTTTTAAATGCCAATTATATTCCAATTGTGCACGCATCTATGAGATGAAGAAATCCATGTGTCGCGAGGAGCAGTGCATCACCACCACCACCACTCCCGGAAGGTGACAGCACTGAACTACTTCTGAAGAACCTCCTGGAGCTTCTTTACAACACCAAGAGCAATGACTTTCATATGCCTGCATCACACTTCAATCAAACTGAACATTTTTATTCCACAGCTGGAATTTTTCCAAATTAACAGATTTTCTTTTTTTTAATAACATGGCTTTTTTAATCAGCAGGCATGAGTAAACCGGGCCAAGGCTATGAAACCCACTACACTCGAGAACTCAGTTTTATCTCAGCAGTTCCAGCTCAGTGCTCTTGACATGGGATGAATCTCCTGAACCACCTCACTGCCCCCTCACCCGTGTTCTGTCTTTAAAAATCTTGCAAAGCATGAGCGGGGCAATGGTGAGGGGGGGGGGGGTGGACATTGTACTCACCCGGATTGACTGCTCACGAATCGGCCTTCACCGCCAACGAACGACGAGCGTGCAACCTCCCTCGTCGCTCAGGAGACGTGCGGCCTGACCCTTATCCTGACCCGGTCGCTGCGGAGCGCTCGCCGTCATTTCCAGTACCGGCTCAATAACACGCGGGCGCGGATCGGACTCCCCGCAGGCATCGACCTGCAGAAGGTGTTCGACTACAGCGAGTACTGGGAGGTGGCTCGCCAGCTGTACGCGCCCTTTGACTGCACGGCCACCATGAAGTCGGGCAACTCGGACGTGTACGAGAACGAGATCCCCGGCGGCCAGTACACCAACTTGCACTTCCAGGCGCACAGCATGGGGGTTGGACACAAGTTCAAGGAGGTGAAGAAGGCCTACGCCGATGCTAACAAGCTGCTCGGGGATCTCATCAAGGTGCCGCCCCCCCACCCCGCGCCCCCTGCAGGCGCCCCCTACACGCACCGCTTGCAGACGCCGCTTGCACACGCCCCTGCATGCACGGCAGAGTGTAAACTATTTAATCTTTCCTGTGTCCTTGCAAATAAGGCACGAGTCTCCCGCCGGTGAGCTGCCAGAACGCACCGCCATCACCCCCCCCTACCCTCGTTGTGCCCCCCCCGTGGCTGCCCCCCCCCCCACCGCCCGGCCGCAGGTGACGCCGTTGTCGATGATCGTGGGCGACCTCGCGCTGCAGAATGGCCTGACCCGCCAGGAGGTGTCGCTGCCCAAGTCCGTCGTGGAGTTCATGCAGGGCACCACTGCGCAGCAAGGTGAGAGTCCGTCCAACGCTCCGTCCAACTCCCATCCAGCATCTGAACCCTCAACCTTCCGATTGAGGAATGCTCGCTCTACCGCTGAGCAGACTGGCCCGGTTAATAACATTACGACTGACAATGCAGTATTATTTTTCTTCTGCGTCTCGTCGACGGAGTTAAACAAATGCTGCCGAGTTGCCCAGTGCCACCGGCAAGAGCCCTCTGCCAAGAACACCGAAGGACCCGTTGTGTGCGAGCAGTCGGGTTTAGCGGTGCGACATTTCATTGCTGGTAGCCGTGGTGCCTGCGCGGGTGCCGGAGCCTGCGCGCATCACCTGGTGAGCCCGGGGCAAAGTATCCCCGGCCACACGGCGTCCCCAAATACTCTCGTTGTCATTTCACTCGGCGGAGGCTCGTATCGAGCCCCTAGGATGAGGGCAGTGGTCAAGGTCTGTATCGGGGATGCGCGTTATGAATTATTGATAACCTGTCATGGGACTTCTAAGCCACAATACCGCGAGGTTACTTACACTTCAAGGGGTAGACGCTTCTGGGCGCTGCACACGTGGGCTTAATTTGTCAGTGTTGTGCCCAGAAGGAGTCTCGGGCAACTTCACGAGTACACGGAACGGGAGGGGGACGTTCATCAACTTTCGTGAGTCTGGCGGGCAGTGATGGGAGCGCTCCGTTATTATCGGTGTTCTGTTGAGTGAAGGCAATTTGGCGAGTGCAGGGAGCGGGTTGGGGGTGGGGGTCGGGGTGGAGGCTGGGCGGTGCCGTGGCGCGGCGGAGCGAGGCGCGCTGCGCGAGTGATGGAAATGACGGTGTTTGGAGCGGACCCCTCCATGACTTTCTCCCCCTGGGTAAACGCGTGCCTCGTCGGTCAGGCCGTGTGCACCGCCGGCGTGGCGACGTGGCCGCTCTGTTTTAACAACGATGAGGACGGCGAACCACAACGACAACAACGACAAAGAGCAGTGCTCGTGTTTATGAAACTGGCTGGGTCTAAGATGAGTCGAGCGCTGCCGGACGGCTGAATTTGACAATTGGAAAGCGACACGCCGGCCTGCCTGCATCATTTGGGCTGCGCGTCACCCGCGATGGCCTCCGGGGCAAGGGACAGTGACCCAAACAAAACGTAAGCAGCAGACGAAGCGTACGCAGAGAAGCGTGGAGAGGCGTTTACTTGGAATCACTGTTGGGAAAGACCGGAGCGCATGGTCAGGGAGCCAAGCGCGAATCGTGAACACGATATTGACCGTTAGAGAACGTATGTGGGCGTGGGCAGGACACGCAGCTAGAGGAGGAGGACGATGGCCAGCGGGATGAGATTGATTGACGGCCAGAGAGGGCGTGAGACGGATTGCGGCGTGGCGTCGCCTCCACATCCCCGAGGTTTTAGTTTGGCGTGAGCGATGGGTCGTAGCGGTAGATGCCGTGCTCCGGATGCCGTGTAACTAAATGGATGCGGGAACAACTGGTTGTGAAAGGTGATGCAGATGCTGAGCCACCGAAGGCTGTAAACGCTCTACGATGGGTATAATAAATCCACACAATGCTAGCATACGCACGCGTCTACCCCGAGGCGCACGTTACTTCTCTCGTGCGGACAAGCGATCGCCGCCTGCCCACAGACCGCGCGCACACACGGACGCACGTGACGCGCGCAAATGAACGCAAAACCACGAAATCGGACAAACTGCTGCGGGTAGCGAGGGCGGCGTTTGCGACACGAGGACCGCGGTAGAGCGCGTGGGCGACGCCGGTGGATCGCCGACGGCTCGCGGGCCGACGCGGGAGCCATCGCCGGGGTTCACGTTTGCGTGGGCGCTCGCCCACCTCGTCGTGAGCCGTGAGCGCGGCGCGTCCCCCGGCTGGTTGAACCCCTCGCTCACGACGCGTGCGGGGGGCCGGCGCGGCGCAATCGTTCGTCGACCCAATCGTCAGGACCTCCTCCCCCCCCACCTCACCGAGGACTTGTGGACAACGCTTATAGCTGTTAAGCAGTGCCGGGCAAGTCGATCGATCACCCCTGCAGAGCGTGCAGAGGAGGGCGGCTCCGGCTCCCGCCCCTCCTGTTGCGCGTGACCCACGGAGGGGTCGTGGCGTCCTCCACTCCAGCCGGTCACTCGCGACGAGCCCCGTGTCATCCCGCTCTGGCGGCGCACGCGGCGCGGGAGCTTGCCGGTGCTCAATTTGCGAGTTTTCGTTCGCCAGCAAACGCTCTGCTCTCTGCGATGCGTGTTTTTTTTCTACGCCCGTCACGGCGTAATTGTGCCTGCGCGGGGATAACGCCTGGCAAGCTTTCCTATTGGAAACAACGCCGCTGTAGACATTACATTGAGTGACAGTCGACCGCATGAGTCTCATTCACCGTTTCACATATAATGCCTTTTATGGCACCCGTTATGGTCCTTAGATCGTTCATAAATCACCTTGCGTACAAGCCCGGAGCTGGAAGTAATGCACTTGGCATGCTTTATTGAACACTTGCAATGTCGGGTAATTCTTTAAATCTCTGAAACGACTGTAAATTACGTTTTAATTTATGTATCCCCCACACATCAAAGAGGTGTCAGAATGCGTTATAAACTGGGACGCGTTCTATCGGTTACACTGAAGGTGACCACAAGGGGATGCGGGAAGACGAACGGGGCTTTCCGCGGGCGGCCACGAGTGCTCGCGGGTCGTTTGCAAGGCCCGCTGCTCGTTCCCGCAAACAAAGCACATTACGCCGGGCTTGTGGCGACCTATATTTAGACGCGGCCGCTGCCGCTGCATCAGCGTTTTGCTAATGGTTTGTCTCTACGCACGGGAATTAAACGCACGTGGATGGAGCGCCGCGACCGAACCGGCGACTGACATCCGCCTCTCGTTGCCGTCTTGGGCCTCGTCCCGTCGTTCGTTTTCGAAGCCAATCGAGGCAAATACGAATTATTGCGGCCCTTCGCCCGCTAGTGCTCGTTGGGTCAAAAACTCGGTCACCGTTTTGAGGAAGTTTTTAATTATAATTTTTTGCCAAGTGCGTCACGTTCACGGCAATAAAGAGATCTGTTGCAGTCAACCAAATCGCTTATAATAGGGCGATAATTCAGTTAGTACAGAGGTGCTGTGCAGTTCCCAATCATATTAAAGGACCCATAAAATTCCTCAAGCAAGCTCCCCAATGGTGTCGCGTCACTTCACCGTGGACCCTTAACGATTGGACCGTTAATTAAACGGAGTTTATATAGCATTAGATCTCCTTAGATGACGGTGGATCATTGCGATACCACTACGGATCATTAACAGTAATTATTGCAGTGTTATAGTGGCGAGGTGATACGGGCTACGTGCAGCGGGCACTCGACGTCGGATTTTCTCGTGGAAACCGTGGCACGTGCGGATCGCGGCCGTAGCCCCGAGTCAAATCGCGCTATCTTAATTAATTCTCTCTCGTCGAATCCTGCCCATGGCGTCGGCTCCGTGATTTTTGCCGGTGGCGCAGATCTGGCTCGATGGCGTGCGCTGTTTAAGGAGGCGACAGCGGCGCGCGTGACCGGAACGTAATTGGGTCACACCGCACGACGTCACGTGCAGGAAAAAAACACCCAGCTTGCACCGTCGCAGGCAGAGTGTTCGTTGCTGCCGGCTGTTGCAAGGATTTAGGCAAACGCCGCGAAAATTCTCTCTTGCAGCGCCCACTCTAAAACTCGCCGATAACACCGCCGTCAGCCTCTGCCTGTCAAAGCTTTCACGCGGTGTGTTGAGTTTTTTTTAATTGTCATCGCCATCATCATGATCATCACTGCAAAGGAGGCTACTAAGGATATTTCCAGAAAGCACTTTTCCTCTCCCCCCCCCCCCGTCTCCTGCTCCCTCTCCCTCCTCGCCGTAGCGCCGCCCCCGTCTCCGTGCCCGCGGTGCGCCAACATGGCCGCCCGCTGGCCCGCCACCTCCCGTTTCGGTGGTGAGCCGTCAGCGGTGATTGATGGATTCGGTGTCGCCGGCGCTTCTGCTGAGACTTTGTTTATGGCTCTAGCGCCGAGGAAGACTCCATTGTTACGCGCCATAAATAACGGCAGCGCGGCCCTCGTGCCGAACGCTGCTCAATGGCGCGTCCGCAAATGTCCGCACGCTCTATCGCGCTCCTTTTGTGCGCAAAAGTGCAACGCAAACCTCTCCTGTCTCATCATCGTCGTCGTCGTCATCACGGGCGGATTCGCGCTGCGCAGGAATGGGACATTAGGCTCCTCGTTTGGTGACATCAGTCACCGGACTCACCGCTGTGCGCCGCGCTCTGCCGCCGCGATATTTAATTGGCGCGGACGAGGCGGTAGGGTGGCTTGGGGCTGCGATAACCGCGCCGGAGCACTGAGCCAGCACCGCTGAGTAGCGGTCGGGCTTTGGTTATAGCAAGCGGCAGCCGTCGAGCTTCTGGGTTCGAATCTGGGTCTCGGCCGCCCGGGATTCACTCGGGTTCTCATATTTCTTGCACAATTACAACCAATAAAGTTTTTTTTTTATTAACTCAGGATATTCCAACTCTGAAATGAAAATTGCATCACCGTGCAATTACCAATCTTTGCAGAGCATATGTAGCTGTATAAAAGTATGCCTCGAGTTTGAATGAATGCACAATATGGCCAGGTGGCTCAGCGGTAGAGCAAGCGGCAGTTGTCCTATGGATAAACATGTTCCCACCATGCGACTGTGGAATTTCCCCCACAAACCCAGATAGGCAAGCAGGACGTGCGCGCCGCGTCAGTGCTCATTTGAGCAGGAGATCACTCCGACTTTTCCGGCTCGTATGAATCAGGAGGCAATTGAAAGAGAGACTCCGAGTTCGCTCTGTGCAATCAACTCCTGGGGCGGTGATCTGGCACCGAGTGGTGCGTTGCGAGATGGGCGAGTCGATGGACGCGTCTGTGCGTTGTGACGCGACGCCGCGTGATTGGTGGGTGGTGCTGCAGGTTAGGGGTGTCAAGGGCCACCCTCCCATGAGGCTCCTCAAGTGGTGGTTTTTAATCTTCTTCAAATTGGCCCTCATCAATATCCAGGGACAGTACGAAAAAAAAAACTCCCCACTTTAAATCAAGACGTCTGCTTGTCACTGCTTAAAATAAGACCAAATTCAGACACTTCATTTAATATTTATACTGTTTATAAGGTTCACTCGACGAGGCGTGAGTTGTGACGGCTTGGGGAGCCCTTCATCCAGCAGTGAATTGAACACGCCTGCTGACGATGATGGTTAATCGATGATGATGTTTAAAAAAAAAAAATGAATCGGCTGAACATGGCCATACAGAGGCCCGCGTGCAGCAGGGAGCCACGTGACCCACGTGCGCGGTGGGGACACACAGAGGGCTGCCGCTATTACCGCCAACGCGGCAACGGCGGCGCACCCTCCCGGCGTGCCAGAGCAGCGCAGCGCCGACTGTCAAACTGTGCGCGCGCCGCTGTGCCGGGGCGCACCTTGTAATTCCCTCCTCTCCCCTCTGTCATGAGCTGCTGTCTGCAGCCGAGAGAGAGAAAGAGGGAGGGGAAGAGAGTGTGGCGGGAGGGGAGGTGGGGAGAGCGGAAGGAGCATTGGCGCAGGGGCCGTTCGGACTCCGCGAGGCTCTCACGCGGAAGGAGGCGTCTTTTTAAAAAGATACCGCCGCTGCAAATGTTAGCAATCGCCGGCAATTGGGGCGATCGTGCCGTACTTTTGCCCACGTCTTTTCAGAGCGTGGGCAAAAGGTCCCTCCGAGCGATCTGTGAAAGCGATATAAATTTTTCATGAGCTTGTTGTCGTTCCCCTTGGCAATATAATTAAATATCCCTCGTAGGGGCGGCGATGGGGCAAGGTACAACCCCGCCCTACCCCACATAAAGGTCAGGATCATCTTCCCGAAGGGGTCAGGGGTCACCTCCCATAATGGTCGAGGTCACACCAATGATGTGCTTCTCTTTAAGCGTTACATCTGCCGGTCACTGAAAGGGCACGCGCGGTTACGCTGGCTGCTGAGATAAAATATCTTTCAGGCCCGGGATTTGTGTCTGTGTTCAGCTCACGTGATGAGGCTCCTTCCTGGACTTTAGTTGAGAATGCTGTAATTACGGTAGCTGATTGTCCAAATGTTTTATGTTTTTATTATCTTACAATATACATCCTGGATGAAGGTAAAGCTGTCCCCACACCTTGTCGGTCTGGAAGTTGTTGGACTCTACTTCACCACACTGGTCACCGCGAGCTGGTGAAGGGAGGGATCCAGGGCGAGCGCAGAAAAACTCACCATCGATGTTAGCTGTGGCAGGGAGTCGAACTCAGGTGAAAGGTTGCATAGTGCAGTGCAGTGGCTGGCCCGCTGCTCCTCCGCTCAACGTTGTTTAAAGACGAGCAATAGCAGCAACATTCACGAAACATTCAAAGTAGGTCAAATTCAAGATGTAAGTGACGAATAACATTGTCCCAAGTCTTACAACAAGAGCTTGTATTCCCTTCAGATGGTAAACAAAACCACCTGAGCTGCGGCGTTCAGCATCGCAGATGTCCAATCTGTCCGATCGTTTTGTTTCGTCGGTCGCATTTGGCAATGACTCTTGCTCCCCCCGCCGCCCTCCTAACCGTGCCTCGACACGGCCGCGTCCCCGCGCGTCTGTAAGGCGGCAGACGGGCCGGCAGGCTTGATGGCTCTCGCCGCGGAGCTACAAGCTCGTTGATAGCGTTCCAGCGGCGCGTTATTACCACGGGGGGCGAGCGAGCGAGAACATCGGTCTCGGAGGCGGCTCGCCAACGCCGGACCACCTGGTGGCAGCGGGCGCCGCCCCCGTCCGTATTCAATTGTCGTGGCGAAAAGCTCGGAGGTGTAACAGCCTCCTCGGCGTGGGCCTATAGGAATTTTAATTGTGCGCGTTGAAGCTCGAATATTCTTCGCACAATATTCTCCTCGATGCTTATCGGGCTTATGATCGTTGAACACATCGCGATTTTCTGCATCATCTGTCCACTCGGTCTTTAAGTTCTCGAAGCAGAAAATTGGGTTTGTGGTATAAAATGAAATAAATCATGCGGTAAAATGGGCCCGATTAGCGGCTCGTCTGCCGCTCCCATCCCGAACGGGCGTCTGGTGCGGTTCCCTCGGTGGGCGGAGAGCCCCTCGGAAGAGGGCCGACGATAATCCGCCACTCACCGCCACCACAAATAATATATATATCGATCTCGTGGACAATTTGCCGTTTTGATAATATACACATTTCATTGATTTTTATTTCTTGAAGCATAGTCGCTGGCTTTCATTTGTTTTGCGCGTTTGGAAAAAATTGCTTACACAGAGCATCGAGGCGTCTGTATTGTTAACAGCTTTGTCTCGCGATGATTCACAGGCGAGCGATCCACCCACCGCCAGCTCATTTCACGTTGCGTGTGCCGAGCGCTCTGCAAGGAGACTCACCGTACCGGCGAATGCACCGCGCGTGTGGCACGAGAAATTGGGGACGGCGCCGAAAGTGTCACGGTTCGCCTGGAGACGAATCCGGCTGCAGTTCTCCGGCCGATTTACCTTGCACGCATTGCGGCACGGGTACTACGCCGCAGGTTAACGCGGCCTATCTAGTCGCGGTGTAGCTGAGGGATGACTGTCAATCACGATTGCCTCCTAACGGAGAGAACGTTTGGCTTGATTGCGAGTGAGGGTTGTGGCGACGCTGGTGGTGATGCGCGCCGATCGGTATTTCGTCTGCACGATGCCCGTTTGTTAAAGTCCCCTCTCGGTGTGGTGAGCAGAGCACTGGGTTAAGAGGCGGCTTCTGTCCGGTGAGCAGAGCGGTGTGGCAGATTCTCGCGTGCGCCAAGGATCCAACGGCTTTCCGGCCACCATCTTTCGCGTGGCTTTTCCAGGATGTGACAAAAAGTCTCTAATTTGCGTAATTGGCTCCATCGGTGTACGGTACAATGGAGGTAATTTGCAGGAAAGCTGAATAATTATCTTGCTCCAGGTTTGTGGCCGCACTCTTCGTCCAAGGCAATTAGCAGTCGACAAAGTGTGGGCGGTTACGTCCATTGTGTCCCGGTTAGGGTCGTGCGGTGCAGTTTATACTGCAGCGCGCATTTTATTTGGGTCACACAATAATCACTGCTAATTGTGGAGTATATAAAATCACAAAATAGGTAAGCTGCCTGCACGTCTCCTTCATATATGCGTCTCTCCACGTGAGAAATAAAAGTATTGAGTACACAATGCGTCAGCCCCACGGCCTTCTCGAAGTGCGTAATTATGCAAGGCAAGCTTACTCGACATGCAGTATATCGTCAGCAGAATCAGCCTTGCTCGAAGCAATGCCCTGTGAACGTCCACATGTTATAGGCAAGGATCCTCGCCTTTAAGATATGAAATTGAACAAATTGTTTTGTGTCATTGCCTCATCAGTGGCGCACGAGCACAAATGATAAAATACTCAATGCATTCGGCAATAAAACTCTTGCCTTCAAAGAAGAAATTAATATATGATGTGACGTTTTTGGAAATAGCCCCTTCTTCATAGCGATGACCCTTCATAGCGCATAATGTGGCTACGAAAAGCCACGTCGTGCGGCTATTAAGAATGGCCACGTGATGTGCTATGAAAAGGGGCCATCGCCTGAAACGTTGCCTATTATATACTTTTCCATTCAAGGCCACGGTGCTATTGACAAACGTGTTGAGTTTTTTTTTCTTTTTAAGCAATCGCTCATGTCGCTGTGGAGAATATAAATAACGACAGATAAGCTGACAATCCACCTCCTCAATCAATTGGGTGCCGACATGCTCAGATGCTGCTACACGGGCCATGGGTTCTGGACTAGGGCCACCTGCCCAAAGCATGAGCCTGGCGTCCGTCATGAATGAGGCTATTTTATCTCTCCACCATCCATCGTCCGTCCGTCGGAGAACACTCCGGAAGTCTTTGCGAAAAAAATACAAATCCCGCGAAGCGATCGCTGCGAAGCGTCCCGCTCGGCTCGCCAGCACCGGCGCCCTGAACCGTGCGTAGCTGTTGGGTCACGTTGGCGACGAAACATTTCGAATGAAGCACGCATATTTAAGCATGGATGTATTAATTAACGATCTGCGTGCCCATGTGAACGCGGGCACGTGTGCCTAATGCGCGCCTCCGTGCGTGCGTTAGGCGCGTGCACATTCGGTCAGTGCACAAAAATTACATCTCTTTGTTCGAACGTTTGTGGAGGTGCTCTCCGCTGGTAGTGGCCCTGAATCGGTGATGGGAATGTTTAGATTCTGTGGCTGGGGCCGCCGTGCACACAGAGTGAGGTGAACGTCCATTGGTTCACGCTCGTGGACGACTTCCCTCACATGGCACTCCCATGGCTACACATAGGGTTGTCCGTTTTCCATCTGTCCACCTACTCGCTTGTCTGTCTGTGTGCCTGCTTGATTGTTCGTCTGTCCCTCTGCCAAACTGTCTGTCTGTCTGCCTGTCTGACTGCGTATGTTCCTGTCTGCCTGTATATATGTCTGTATATTTGACTATTTCTGTCTGCCTATTTATTAATCTTTCTAAATGTCTTGTCTGTTCATCTGCATGTCTGCCCGCCCTATAGCTGTCTGCTTACACGTTTGTCTATCTGTTTGTCTGCCTATGTCCTACTTGCCCGCTGTCCGTCAGGCCTACCGCTTGCCCGTCCGCTTGCCCGTCCGTTCACCCGTGCGTCTTTCCCCGTCGTGTCCCTCCAGATGCTGAAGGACATGGAGCGGACCGAGGGCCGCCCCGGGGCGTCGCTGCCTCCCCCGGACTTCGTGCAGCTGGAGAAGGATCCGAAGGGGCGGCACGGGAGGGACATCACCCCGGAGGACGTCGTGTCGGCCTCCGTGTCCCCGCAGGCAAGGGAGTGCGCCGCACGGCGTGCTCGCCGAGCACAGGGGCGCAGCGCACGCGCCAGCAGGTCCCACATCGGGCACCGTTGTCAGATGCGATCGATCCACTGCTGGACGAAGGCCTCTCCCCGTAATCCAACAATCATGGTCTATCCACTGCTCGGTGAAGGCCTTCCTAAGGGGTCTCACCATCGGACTGTGGTCTATCCACTGCTGGGCGAAGGCCTCCCCAATCCGTCATCGTCTCTCGTGGTCTTGCGGCACAACGTTCCGTCGAGCTGCTGCACGTGAGCTGCATTTATCGCTCAGTCTCCACGTTGGTTTAGCTGAGTCGGTGGGACAAACTCAATCGGTTAAATTAAATACAATCAGTCAGAGGTGGTCGGGTCACTCGGACATCAGAGGCTCACTGCGCTGATACCGCTGAGAACCTGGGTTCGAATCCGGGTTTCAGCCATCCGTGATAATTGCTGGGTTCTCCACAGTAGCGAGTTGACAATATTGGCCGGGTCACCAATGACTGCACGAAAAAAAACATAATATTCCTTTTCTTGGTTTTTTCGGCAAAGTCACGTAGAAGGGAAATAAAATAATAAAAATAAAACATAATAAAATGCAATTCTCACGACGTTTCGGCCACAACGCAAGCAGCAGTCCTCAGGTGAAGAACATGTTCTATTTTTTATGTTTATTTCTCTTTTATTTTTATTATTTCATTATTTCCCTTCTACTTGACTTTACCGAAAGAACCAAGAAGATGAATCCTTGCAGTCACGAAAGCTTTAAATCGGAAAATCCATAATATTCCGTTTGGGTTTTCGGTACGCCAACAGTGCCTTTCTTGCGCCACAAGGAGTACGCCGACTACAAAAGTCTAAAACTGCTTACATGGTGGGTTGGGGGGGCGGGAGGCATGGGACGGACCTGACCCTGAAGGCGTGTAAATATACATGCACAGATAGTGATGCCAAGAGCTGCCACACCGTCAATTTCACCCGCTGGATATGAGACATTCCGGTGTGCGGTATTGACTGGGTTTTACTCAACAGTCCATTATCGAGCATCGAGCATTGGCAAGTTTCCGTGTGGCTCAACCGCACGGGTGATGCGAGCGTTCCTATGCGGCAGTGGTTTGTTGTTGCGCCTGTTAATAAATGTGCGTTTCTTCTCGGTGTGCGAGTTAAGTTCAGAGTTGGCTACAAAAGTTAAGTTGTTTAAACGTGCAGATTTTTTAATGCAAGCTAAGATGCTTGGCCTTTGTGATGTTTTTTTTAAAGGTTTTACTTGACGTGTAATATAACCCCCCGCTCAAGGGGGGCTGTCAAACATCGTACGAACAAATTCAGAGATGGAATGAGGTGAAGTGGCGGCGCGGTGAGCCAGCGATGGTAGATTTACACAAGGGGTGGGGGGGGGCTGGTGAGCCAGCGTTGACTGTAGACTCACACGGAGTGGGGGGGGGGGTTGGTGAGCCAGCGTTGACGGTAGACTCACACGGAGTGGGGGGGGGGCTGGTGAGCCAGCGTTGGCGGTAGACTCACACGGAGTGGGGGGGGGGGGCTGGTGAGCCAGCGTTGATGGTAGGCTTACACGGAGTGGGGGGGGGGGGGCTGGTGAGCCAGCGTTGACTGTAGACTCACACGGAGTGGGGGGGGGGGGTTGGTGAGCCAGCGTTGACGGTAGACTCACACGGAGTGGGGGGGGGGGCTGGTGAGCCAGCGTTGGCGGTAGACTCACACGGAGTGGGGGGGGGGCTGGTGAGCCAGCGTTGATGGTAGGCTTACACGGAGTGGGGGGGGGGGGGCTGGTGAGCCAGCGTTGGCGGTAGACTCACACGGAGTGGGGGGGGAGGGGGTTGGTGAGCCAGCGTTGGCGGTAGACTCACACGGAGTGGGGGGGGGGGGGGCTGGTGAGCCAGCGTTGGCGGTAGACTCACACGGAGTGGGGGGGGGGGGGGTTGGTGAGCCAGCGATGACGGTAGACTCACACGGAGTGGGGGGGGGGGGTTGTTGAGCCAGCGTTGGCGTTAGACTCACACGGAGTGGGGGGGGGGTTGGTGAGCCAGCGTTGATGGTAGACTCACACGGAGTGGGGGGGGGCTGGTGAGCCAGCGTTGGCGGTAGACTCACACGGAGTGGGGGGGGGGGCGCCGTGTCTTGCAGGTGTTCGACGAGTACAAGGAGTTCAAGGCGCAGTTCGGGTCGGTCGAGTGCCTCAACACTCGCCTCTTCCTGGAGGGGCCCCAAATTGCCGAAGAACTCCAGGCGATTTCGATTTAAAGCTTTCGTGACTGCAGGGATTCATCTCCTTGGTTCTTTCGGTAAAGTCACGTAGAATGGAAATAATAAAATAATAAAAATACAACTTAATAAAATAATTCTCACGATGTTTCGGCCACAACTGACTTGGAGCGACTATTTAAGCTGGGATGGAGGGGCAAAGAGCGCCTTGCCAAAATAATTTGCATATCAAGAGGAATTTAGCATATTTATGGGAAATACAGATATGCGATTAGTACTACTTGTGAAATGCGTAGGAGGTTTGGCGGGGGGTTTAAAGTCATTATGCCCGTGCATTATGCACGGGCATAATGACTCGTCGTACTTCGCCATCCCTCGTCGGCCCCGCGACGGGCCGGGTCGCTCACCGCGCCGCTTCCGCCGTAATTCACGGAGCCGTGGAATTGCGTCGTCGTTGTCGGCGCAACGTTTCCATGCGCCGTCGCGGATATTTTTTTGCGTAAACGCCCGAGGCGATTTCTCTCGATGACCAAAAGGCAAGCTGAGGGCAAACGCAAATACCGACACGTGCGCACGCACGCACTCACAATCACTTTGACCTTTATAAATCCGGTTGTACGTTTTTTTAAAAAGAGACGCGTGGAGATTTCTTTTTACTCATACGGTCAAGAGTGACGCATAAGTAATAATAACGTTGCGGTTACATCTTTAATTTCTTGATTTATTTCAAATTCGCTTTAGACGACGGTTAGCTGTTTGGAAACGCAGCGGACTCCCCCCTCCCGCACGGTTGTGGCGGTTGTTGTTGCGTCCCCGCTGCGCCGAGCGTAATTACCCCGCGTGTCGATCCCTCTAACCCATATGCCTCGCTTTCTCCTCCGCTGCCTCCCTTTGACTCGTCTATCCCGCCGGGTATAAATCGGTCAATTATCTAACCTGGGAAATGGGACATACCCTGAGGCTTGAAGCTCATTAAAGGATGTCTTCTGTTTGGGGAATTTCTCTTTGCCGGTAGGCAGCATATGGCCCGCCATAATTGTGCGTGGGACTCGCGCGAGGCTCTGGCAGCGCCCGCGCTTGACGCGTTGCGGCGCCACGCCGGGGAATTTGCCGTCTCCCCGAGGGGGCCTCCGGTTTGTCGCCGGCGATTGTTGTTATTTTCCCCGCGACCGCTCGACTCGCGCTTTGAATCGTCGCGCCCCACGTTGGCCGCTCGTCGACTTGGGTTGCATTCATCACGCAACACTGCGTTGTCCCGAGGCCATCGGTTACGCCGGCACTCCTTCCACGAACGCACGGTCTCGTTAAGAAGTGGATACCTGTGCTTACGCACGCACAGGCCCGCGCACCCGTACCCACGCGCAAAGTAAGGGCACTGACATTTTTGTTTCATAAACAAACCTCAGGTCGCCGCTAATTCACAACGCGACGGGTGTTACGCAGGTTGAGCTGGAGAGGGGGAAGACGCTGATCATTAAGGCGCTGGCTCTGGGAGACCTCGACAAGGGCCACCGGGAGGTGTTCTTTGAGCTCAATGGGGAGCTCCGATCGGTGCTCGTCAAGGACACCAAGGCCATGAAGGTAGAGACGCACGATCCAATCGTCGGCCGCGTTTGAGGGGCGCTGCATTTTTTATTCGCCATATAAATTATGTATTGCCGATGTCTCCGCGCGATGCTCTCATTCCTTTAATAAAGAACGTGGTTCAATCGCGTGGTCTTGAAAAGAGTAAAGATCGGCAGCGTCGCCAGGAAGCCCCCCGCGACGAGGGTGGCAAGCGCGGTGACGGCAACGCGCGACCTCGTTGCGTCGTCGCCTCCGTATGCGCACAGCAGGGGGGCCACGCCGCCCTGCGCCGCGTTGGCCGCAATCGAGCGCCGACCTCTCCGACCCCATCGACCGCCGGCCGATGAGGGGGAGCGGCTCGCGCTCGGCGTGCGTGCGTGCGTGCGGGGCCACCGGTTGTCGAGGACGCTGTGCAAGGCCGCTGGCGGTGATGGCTCACGCTGTGATCTCGCGGTGTCCTCTGCTGCTCCTCGCCAGGGTGAGCCATCGTCTCCACGAGACTCGGTGTGCGCCGCAGTCGAGGGGCGGCGGTGGTTGTCGCGCTGCGCTGTGAGCTCGGCGACGCGGGTTCGAATCCCGGCCACGGCTAACGTCGGTGGAGAACGATGTCCGAGCCGGTCCCGAGCTTCCCTGAGATCGACTCGGCCTTCAACGAGTACCTGCTGTGTCAACACGAGTACTCGTGAAACAAAGGCAGAAAGCGGTCTGTGCGTTTGCGTGGTTTCTGCTCTCGTTCACAGAACATGCACGTGCACCCCAAGGCGCTGAAGAGCGTGAAGGGGCAGGTGGGGGCCTCCATGCCGGGCAGCGTGATCGAAATCAAGGTGAAGGAAGGGCAGCAGGTGGAGAAGGGGCAGCCCCTGTGCGTGCTGAGTGCCATGAAGACGGAGACGGTGGTGAACGCGCCCATGACGGGAAAGATCACCAAGCTGCACGTGCAACCCAGCATGAATCCTGCGTCGAATGAAACGCGTTTGGATGCGCTAGCGTCCGCGCACCATTCGTCCGGGAGCAAGGCGTGTGCCCGTTCGTGGGTATCACCGCGGAATTCGAGCATTCCAGCAATTGACACTGAAATTATTACCTCCACCCCCTGCTTTCCGGGGCTCGCAAGTGAACAGGGCAGACAGCGGCACGCACGCGCTCTCGCGTTTGTCTCTGGATGTGGCTCGCAGACACAATATTATTTCACGAGGTCACACGGCACATTTGGACCATTCGAACGGCAGTTTAACCCATTGCATTGACGAATAGTGGAGAAGTGGCGACGGTAGCATTGCAGAGTTTGCCTGAAGCGCTGAACCGACCGTCTGTGAGACTTGTCTAGTGCACGCCGTCTCCAGAGTTAGTTGAGGATTGCTCGGCGTTCCCGCAGAAAGCACAGATTCTCTCCGCCACGACAGCATGCCATGCCGCAACCACGGGTAATTATATGCTGAATTCGGAATGAAGGAAAAAAAGTTTCTAATTACATTTCAAATCCAAAATTTAAACCAGGATGTGTATTAGTCCCATAATCTGTTCTCTGTCTGAGAGGGGATGAGGCGGTGTGAGCTATTTCAACCCTTTGCTCGCAAGAAGACGGAAGTAAAAAGAAAACAGTGTGAAATAAGTTAATGCTGCGCTATATTTTCAGAAGTGAGCAGACAAAAGTAAGAATGCCGGAGGCCACTATCTTATGAGTTTATGCATCGTTTTCGAACCAATAATTATTTTTTTAACCAACTGATGGGAGCTTTTTTGTTTGTTATTTGACCCTTCTTGGTGCGCGTGCCTCTCGAGTATCAACACGGCCCAGATTCGCGACGTTGGGGACAGGGCTCCGGTCTCCATGTCACAGCCACGGAGGATCCTACGGATGTCCGGCTCACAGAGAGTCGGGGGGGGAAATGAAATTTGTTCGACCGTCGGTCATTAGGAATTCTGCCGTGGTCCTTGGCTCGCGGCTGATGAGGAGCTCTGCGATGAGGTTTTTTGGAACACGGCGCACGTAGCGGCGAGAAAGATTCTTGCGAGAAATAATAAGTGGGCTGAAAACTAAAATTAGGCCATGATTATAACAATTATGTATATCGCATTAATCAGTGGGGGCACTATTAAGTAGGAACGCGGGAGATGGGTGTTTCAAAATGCCTTTACGAGCATGACAGTATCGCGTGTCATTTTGTATCCTTACGAATTATAAACACCACACATCAATCCGAAACAAACTACCGATCAACAAATGCTTATTAGGTAATCTCAGCATGAATTTTCCATTGAGCCGTTTAACTCGCCAAAGAAAATGGAGAGCGCGGGCGAACGAACTTATAATTCAGAAATTGCGACCGCAACGGCAATTTCAGCGGCGCGCTGATTTTTCCTAAAATTTATTTACAGCCGAAACGAGGCAACGGCACCGCGTCTCGCTCAGCGTCGGTTGAAGCCAGCCGCTGGTGCCGTTGTCGTTGTGAGGGTTGCTCGTGCTGGAAAGAAGACGAAGATCCCCCGTTGTGGGCCACGTAGGCTGTCGAAGCGAGTGCCATGAGCGAGCGCGCACACAGCCAGAAACCGCGGTCTCTCTTCCCCCGAAGATCGGGATCGCAGCCCACGTCGATGATGACCAATTTTGACGCGATAATTGCATGACGGGCGCAGGCGACGCTTTTACTAATCATTCGCGCGTGTATAATTACGTCAGGCCTAGTCAATCATGTTTACTTTTGAGCTTACAAAATGCTTTTATGTAATTATGTAACGATCGAAGGATTGAAATGAATACGCCGCTCGCAGCACAAGAAGACCGCTCATGTCTGTGCGGAATCGTCAATCGTGGAGCAGTAATAATAATAACAGAGCGTGGGAATCGTGAAGGGGTTATTTAAAAGTGTTCGTAAGTCCGACACTAACACGTGGTATGATTACTTGAACGAAGACGAACGCCTTGTAAATGTCACGCTGTGGGTGTGCGGTCGACATGTTCACCGTGATTGCCGTCACCGAACGGGGGGGTGGGAGTGGGGGCTGTGCCGAATGTCGGGGTTCTGGGTGTCGGCCCTGGTGCGTGCCTGTGCCGGACGTGATTAGCTCCATCAGTCCTCTGGCCACAACGACGGCACCCAGTGGGGTGTTTAACTCAGCGTGTCCCCCCTACCCCCTCCCTGCCCCCCTCCCCAACATGCTTTTGATATTTAAGCCTTGGTAGCTCACAGATTTGCGAAAATCCCAAACCTTCCTTGCCTACAGGGTGGCCTGGAGATGGCGGTACAGTACGGTAAAAAAAAGGATTCATGAATCCATCCGTGCGGAGGTGCGAGCGTCACCGCCCCGTGTTCCGCGGTGAGGTTTCTGTACGGGCTCCTCGGTGTGCCGCCACACAGAGCTGAGTGTTCCGTCACGGACTCTCGTCAAACCGTCCCCAGTGCACGACCCACAGGAGCCCTCTCGCAGACTCTTCGAGACTCGGTGAGGTTTCCCTGGCCCGAGGGCAATGCAATATCCTCCGGATTAAAGGACGCACTCCTGACACTTGCTTTAAAATACAGGGGGTTGGCTGAGGGCGAGCGTCTCTAATAACCCGGCGGGTAGTGACTCTTCACTATTTACTGCTGGCGCCAGTGGCTGCCAGGTCGGCGCGACTCAGCGAGGGCAGCCGTTCGACGAGCTACGTGGCACTTGCGATGGCGCCGTGTCGCGTGCCAAATCCGCGTCCGTTGTCGCGCGGACGAGATGAGCGCGCCGCCGTGGGCTCTTCACGCTGCACTTCATTGCGGTTCTCCGCGTTTAATATCCCCGCCTGCTTTTTTTTCGTCCGCGCCGCTCTCCGTCAACGGCGTCGACTGGAGGGGATTGCGCGCGTGCGCGATGAACGCGGGAGGAACTAAATGAATGTCGCCGTCTGCCAATCGCCCCAAACTCCTTGGACGCAAGCACAGAGAGCGGCTCGCCGTGACGATGATTACGGCGGCGGCGGGGAGGGGGTCTGGACGTGAGGAACGGCGTAGAGATGACACGGCGTTCCAACGGGCTGCCCCGTGCGGTACGAACCACGTCGTGCAAACGCTGCGCCAATCGGCGTGCCCAGCATCACCGAACACATCGATTTGCTCAAGCACCGCCATCGTCATCTTGTCAAGTGATCTCTCCACTCTCTTTGGTTCTTTCGGTAAATGTCACGTGGGTATAAAATAAAATGAATCATTGTGATTTATTTAATTTTATACCTACGTAACTTTACCCTAAAATAAATAATCGTGATTTATTTTATTTTCTACCTACGTGATTTTACCGAAAGAACCAAAGAGTATGGATTCCTGCAATCACGAATGCTTCAAATCAAGATTGATCTCTCCACTGTTGGATGAAGGCCGGTTGCGCCTCTCCAATGTGCGTCTTTAATTGTCGAGCGCACCTCTCCGTGACTTCTTGTGCTCGTGTCGTGAGCACAAGCTCGGTGGCCTTCTGTAGCAAATTGTTGAAAAATTCCCCGCAGTTCACATCCATTGCGAGCGCAATGCCTGCCTGTTGTGGGCCCACCACGACAGCCGGAATCGGCCTTAATTGAGTTCCTCGTGCGCGTCAGCACTGCGGAGACAAACGCAGCCAGGGATTGTGCTGCCCGGCCACGTCACTCCCTCCCCCTGTGCGCCAATGCTGTGACCTCAACAGGTGCTGGCTAGCAACTCTATACCAACAGGGCATTAATATAGCAAGGAAGACATTTGCTGTGTCAAAAAGGGCGTTCGTGTATAAAATATATATATATATATATCACTGGACAAACACACTGCAGAATCGCCAGTGACACACGAGCTCACCCAGAAGAATCCTTATAATGGGTAATATTGGTCGTAAAAGCGTATGTGTTAAACTGACACGCACACACACACACACTGCAGAATCACCAGTGACATGCACAGGCACTGCAGAATTACCAGTGACACACACATACATTGCAGAATCACCAGTGACACGCACACACACTGCAGAATCATCAGTGACACACACATACACTGCAGAATCATCAGTGACACACACATACACTGCAGAATCACCAGTGACACACACAGGCACTGCAGAATCACCAGTGACACACAGGCACTGCAGAATCACCAGTGACACACACAGGCATTGCAGAATCACCAGTGACACACACAGGCACTGCAGAATCACCAGTGACACACACACAGGCACTGCAGAATCACCAGTGACACGCACAGGCATTGCAGAATCACCAGTGACACGCACACACACTGCAGAATAATCAGTGACACGCACATACACTGCAGAATAATCAGTGACACACACAGGCACTGCAGAATCACCAGTGACACACACACAGGCACTGCAGAATCACCAGTGACACACACAGGCAATCCAGAAACAGTGACACACACAGGCACTGCAGAATCCCCAGTGACACGCACAGACACTGCAGAAACATCAGTGACACACACACAGGCACTGCAGAATCACCAGTGACACACCACAGACCGCGTGCTGCAGGATGCCGTTGAAGGGTTAAACGCGCGCCAGGTGCCACGAGCGGGCTCCATCACCACCCTGTGGCAAGGGGAAATTGCCGCTCGCTGTTTATTCCCGGCCTCAAGCTGCTTTGGAATAACCGTCACAAATTGGCCCATTCCAGAGCCCAGCGGAGACCTTTTCTCGTGTTAACTCGTTTAAGACCGCGCGAGTCCAAAAATAGCCGCAGAACCCCTCCGGGCGAGGATGCAGCCCGCAGCGTCTGTCTCGCACCCACCCGTTGCCGCGTCGATGCCGGCCGAGCGAGGCTCTCTCTCTTTGCGTGCCCGTCACCAAAGCGGCTCGCTCGGGCTTACGGCCGCAGAGCCGTGGAATTGCTCGCTCGCTCACGCCGCCGCCGCTGCTGCTACCGGCGGAAGGGCCTCGCCCGCTGGTGGGGAGCTCTCGAGAGCCCCTCTCGTGCGGCACTTGGCCTACTCTTCCACGCTGGCCAGACGCCTTGGGAGAGGTGGGAGAGTGCCCCCCCCCTCCCCCCAACGCTTTACCGCAGGGCGCACGCGACCCGACACCATCGACTAACCGTGGTGTATCCATTTAGTATTACTGCTGCGTGGAGGATTCAGGATAGCTGCACCATGCGATCGTACTGGCGACCACTTAATTGCCAGTCCAATGTGTTCCCCATTACGTACCGGTAGCATCCCTGTGTGTCCTGTTTGTATGGGGGGAGCGGTAGTGTATCGGTTAGCGCGCCGCGCTGTCAACCCGACGACCCGAGTTTGATTCATGCTCACGACCTATCACAGTGGCCAATATTTGAACTGGTCCTGCGCATGGGGCGTTGGGGAGACAAAGGCGGCTGGGCGTGGTGTTGCCCCCCCCCCCCCACTTCTTGTGCCGTGCCCGCTTTTATAGGTGTTATTCACTAATAGTCCTTGCCCCAACTGTTTGCTAAAGGCTACACGGTAGGTCGGATGTCACCAGACTTTTCAGGAGGGTCCTGCCCCGTGGAGTTTTGCCCAAATCCATTCACGAGTGACAGGTGGGTCGGAAATCCGAGCTTCTGTAGACAACCCACGCTCACCGGGGAGATAACGCTCGAAGCTCCACACAGATGGATTCAAGCATCTGTGTGGAACTGTTATCTCCTAGCCACCCCGCGAACACCCACGTAGTCTTCCTTCCAGGTATTAACCAGGCTCGGGGTTTTTCTGCTTAGCTTGCGAGGTACGCTGGGGTCGGATCGCAATCTGCGCTTCTGCGGTTGTGGTTGAACATTGCGTCGGAGTTTGCGTCGATTCCTCCCAGAGGAGCTGCCACCAAATGTGCGTTCACTTGCCGGTCTTGAACGACGTCTCAAAGGGCACGCGTCATCGCTCCGCACAAACACGCTGCACACACACGGCAAGCAAAGCAGCAGCAGCAGCCAGCCCCACGGGCAATGTTTGAACAAGTTGAGGGCTTAGTTAATCACTTGCGGCTTTGTTGTTGTTATTGTTGTTGGCGTCACGCACGCCGCGATGAGGGTGGAGCGGTGTCGGGAGGGGCCGCGTGCCACTGAGCCCCCCTCCCTGTGTCCCCCCCTCCCTGTGTTTCCCCCTCCCTGTGTCACCCCCCCCCCCTCCATGTGTCTAACCCCCCCCCCCCTCCCTGTAGTAGTCTCGTCAGACCCACCACGAACCACGTTCGCACACGCACGCCCAGATGTACAGAGTAACCTGACAACCTGACTTGGGCCAAGACTAGCGACTGGTTAGCTGGTTCGTTAGGGGTCATTGGGAGGGCTAGTACTAGTGTCTGGGTGAGTAGGTGACTAGGGTTAGGGGCAGGGCTAGTACTAGTGGCTGGGTGAGTAGGTGACTAGGGTTAGGGGTAGGGCTAGTACTAGTGTCTGGGTGAGTAGGTGACTAGGGTTAGGGGTATGCCTAGTACTAGTGGCTGGGTGAGTAAGTGACTAGGGTTAGGGGTAGGGCTAGTACTAGTGGCTGGGTGAGTAGGTGACTAGGGTTAGGGGTCGGGCTAGTACTAGTGGCTGGGTGAGTAAGTGACTAGGGTTAGGGGTAGGGCTAGTACTAGTGGCTGGGTGAGTAGGTGACTAGAGTTAGGGGTAGGGCTAGTACTAGTGGCTGGGTGAGTAGGTGACTATGGTTAGGGGTATGGCTAGTACTAGTGGCTGGGTGAGTAGGTGACTAGGGTTAGGGGTAGTGCTAGTACTAGTGGCTGGGTGAGTAGGTGACTAGGGTTAGGGGTATGGCTAGTACTAGTGGCTGGGTGAGTAGGTGACTAGAGTTAGGGGTAGGGCTAGTACTAGTGGCTGGGTGAGTAGGTGACTGGTTAGGGGTAGGGCTAGTACTAGTGGCTGGGTGAGTAGGTGACTAGGGTTAGGGGTGTGGCTAGTACTAGTGGCTGGGTGAGTAGGTGACTAGGGTTAGGGGTAGGGCTAGTACTAGTGACTGGGTGAGTAGGTGACTAGGGTTAGGGGTGTGGCTAGTACTAGTGGCTGGGTGAGTAGGTGACTATGGTTAGGGGTAGGGCTAGTACTAGTGACTGGGTGAGTAGGTGACTAGGGTTAGGGGTGTGGCTAGTACTAGTGGCTGGGTGAGTAGGTGACTAGGGTTAGGGGTATGGCTAGAACTAGTGGCTGGTAAGTTTGTTGGTTAGGATTATTGGGCAAAGGGGTGCGCACAGAAGCGTGGAGAAACGCACGCTTACATCCACACGGTGAGACACGAAGAGCAAATCCAAAAAAAGAACCAGCTGGTGACATCATATCGACTTTTAAGAATAATGTGCACATATATAAACACAGATACGGCGATGTGTGTGCGCGTGTCCGTGTGTATTTTCATACGCGATGTTCCGCGCGTCTTGTAACGCGTTCCTGGAGATATGTCGCAAGCCGATGAGAGTTGCCAGCGCTGATGAGGGTTCTGGGAATCCGATTTGGGTTTTATCAACAAGCCACATTGCAATTGACTGACTGATGGGTTATTGATTGTGGCCTGGCAGCCCGTCAGCCGTCTGGTTTGCAGCAACCACAGATAAACCGCCTCTCCACATCCCGACAGATATTTTACCCTTTGCGCGAGAGATGGCCCCCGTACGGGCAAGAGTCGGCCGACAGGCGAATGTGATTTGTGGCGTCCTGAGGTTCAGTGAAATGTTATTTATTTTTTATTCTTGTATTATTCAGAATAGCCTCACTGAGCCTCAAGACTCACTTTTACGAGGTTCCTGCATGGGGATGGCTGGCCAACTACATGTATGAGTGTATTTGTATCTCACATCCTTGTCTGTTAAGATGCAAGTGCAATAATCACCCTGAATCTATTTAGATCGTTTTGTTACTTAATTATGCAATGGATTTTTTTTTAAGTCATTTGGCATCATGACATGACATGAAATATTCAGAATCACGGCAATGCTACTCTTCGATTTAAAGCTTTCGTGACTGCAAGGATTCATCTTCTTGGTTCTTTCGGTAAAGTCACGTAGAATGGAAATAATACAATAATAAAAATAAAACATAATAAAATAATTCTCACGACGTTTCGGCCACAACGCAAACAGCCGTCCTCAGACTCTGTCTTCTCGACAGACCTGTTCTCCACCTGAGGACGGCTGCTTGCGTTGTGGCCGAAACGTCGTGAGAATTATTTTATTATGTTTTATTTTTATTATTTTATTATTTCCATTCTACGTGACTTTACCGAAAGAACCAAGAAAATGCTACTCTTCGTTGTAGAAAACAGCCCACAGAAGCAGATTTCACAGAGCTGCCTCTGAGTTCCCTTCGAGTGACTCCTGGTCCACACATTAGGTGGACAGCACTTCCCCACCCACACTGCCACAGAAAGTATTGTTTGTTGCATGGCAGCGGATACATTTTTTGTTATTTTCAAAAATGAATGTAGACCGTTTTGGGTGCAGTCATCGGTGATTGGGCTGAGACTTTGAACCGACAACGTTAGAGACCCCGACTGAATCACAGCGGGAAGCCTGGATTCGAACCCGGGCTCTCAGCAGTTCTGGGTCAGCGTCATTTCTGAGTTGTAGCGCCACCCGGACCCCACGGCCTTCTTGCACGCTTCAGAGAGACGCACGTTACCGTCTGTGCTGTCTATTGTGTTGCGTAAACGCGGTTCTTGTTGGCCATATTTCACACACTTTGTGATCGCGCCGTAAACGAAAAGGTCACGACGGACGTGCAACATGAAGCGTGGAAACGGAGCTTGTTGGCGGAGACGCAAAGCGCCCCCCTCCCCCTCCCCATTTCAACACCCACGGAGGCCATTCACCACCAAGTGACGATGACGTCACCACGGCACTTGTGCCAGGCTAGGTGCACTTTTGAGGCCACACGCACGTGAGACGCACGGGCGCACACAAATCACAAGCACCTCATTCACACCGAGGGGCCAATTGCTGTGTGTGAGCGCCTAAATAATATAATGAGACTGCAAGGACACGCCAGGTCGTGGTGTCTGGCTCTCTACGGACAACACCAGCTACGTATTTAACGTTAAGTTGATCTAGGGGAGGTACAGGACAGGTTCGGATATTGGTCATGAGCGGGAATCGAACTCGCGTGGCCGGTTTCGGAGCGCAGTGCGCAAACAGCTGCGCCACCGCCTCCCGCCCCCCCAAATATATATTTTAGGTGAACAGAGACACAACGACAAAGAGCCCCTGTATAGCCTTAACAGAGTGTTGGGGCAAGTGGTGTTCGCGAGCACCTATGAAGACCGGAACGGCACACGATAGAGTGGGTGGCCAGGACCACGCCCAGTCGCCTTTGTCTCCCTCGCGTCGATGTTTAAACCCCGCACCATGCACTCATTGCAGACTGAGTCGACCTAGGGGAGAACCAGGACCGGTTCGGATATAATCGTCGCCGGTGTTGGAACACAAGAGACGCGCACCGCCCGACAGACGCACGCAGACCAGAGGGGCCCAGCTGTTCGTAAATGAGCGTTGGTGGCGGAGACACTGCGCGGGTGGAGCCCAGAGACCCAGGGAGGGATGCCACCACCACCACTAACCCCCCCCTCCCCCCCGTGCTTTCATCCTCTCCACGTCAGACAGACTGGATGGCGAGCACATTAAAGGCGCGGCTGTAATTTTCAATTATTTCACAAATTAAGTCGACAAAAATACAAACACATTCGTTGAATCCCCACCCCAACAACAATCGTGTGAAGTGTTGCCAGCTCAGATAGCTGAGGTCTGGAGCCCCAAGTGATTGGAAACTGGGAGGGCTCCAGCCAATTCAGCACTGCCTTCCATCATCTGCGCACAGCCAAAGAGCAATACAACGCAGTAAAGAATTACGCGGGCACTTTTGATTATTTAATAAATATATGTCTTTTCTTTTCAGCGCAACAAGTACACGGGGGCAGAATAATTATAATTATAGCTTTCTAAATCACTGCTCGGGGACACCTATTGTGCCCCGAGCAGTGATTTAATAACAAGGTAATGGAGAGAGAGAGAGAGAGAAGCGAAGGTTAGGAAGAGATGGAAAAGACGAAGGGAGAGGGGAGAGTTACGCAAACTGTTGAAGAACCTCTCACGTTGTACAGCATCACTGAACAGGATCCCATAATCTGTATGGAGTGCTCTTGCCAATGACATCTGGTGAACCAGCAGTCCTGACCTTGCTGATGAGACTCAGGAGGTCAAAAACCGGTCCAGAGTTTGCTTGCTTTAAACAGATGCTGCTGCTGCTGCTGGATAACATTGGTCTGAAAAGCCGACAGGCTGATGGACTAAGAAACGTATTTTATTTCATGTGGAGGGACGAATGCCAGCGTATTGTTTAAGTATGATGTATGTCGTGACCCGTATTTGCTTCATCTTAAACAATGCTAACCTGTGTCAGGTTTTGGTCAAAAAACGGGGTGAAAGATCGTGCTCTTATTTTGGTTGAACACTGATTGGTATGCGATGTGTCGATAATAGAAACGCTATGTAATCAATACAATGTGGAAATATTGATGGTCACTTTTCATCCCCCCCAAAAATGTACATGCCATTTTTGGTTAAAAGAAATCAGCACAATGTTGCTCTGATTTAATAAAATCTCATGATATACAGAGACTTGATACTGCATCACATACGCTGCGTGATCTATAAAATGTGTAAATACTGATGTAATTTATTTAAGCGAAAAATTTGAACGAATATGTGACAGCATTGTTGCTGTAATGTTTTGTTGCAAACTGATTTTATGCAGTGTATTGATGCTAAATATGCTAATTTAATCAATACAAATGCGCAAACATTGATGTTCATTCCTCGTCCTGAAAACACGGTTATTGTGCATGTGAAATGCATGAGAACAAATGTGATTTTATTGAAGCGGAATGTTTTAGAGGACAGAGTCTTTAAGGTTCTGGGATACACGCATACCACACGGTCGCTCACCACACAGCAGACATTCCAATGAATTAAGCCAAACGCATCGTAACTTTTCAAAATACACCTACCAAATTAGATGCATCTCAACCATTTAAAACGCATCCGGTCAATTAAACTACGTGAAACAAATGCAACTACGTCAATTAAAATAGTTTCGCGGATATGAATAATGTCGTCTCGCTGAAAACAACACACACAAGCCGGGGCTCAACTCGCTCCCGGCGATTATGTCCGCCTTGTGTGTGTGGGGGGGGGGGGTGAAGGTGACGAGCTGTGGTTGTGAATGCTCGAGGTCTCGAAGACAGCAGAGGAGGCCGTCCCAGGCTCGGCGCGAGCCGTAGAATTTGGCTCTAATGAGGTGACCTGGCATGGCAGGGAGCTGCAGAGAGACGCAAACCGACACACAAGCACCGTTTGCCGTCGTTTGTAGCCACGCGTGCCTCGAAGCGCGGCGTTCGTCCATAATTAAATATGCTAATTGTAATCACGATATACAGACCTTGGGTGATTGCCCCTAATTACCGGCGGTGCTCGCTCAGAAAAAATAGGTTAATAGGTTTGATTGTGTTATTGCGTTGGCGGGTTAATGTGCCGCTGAAGCAGGCGTGTGACCTTTGGGGGCCCGCTGGCTACGGGACACCAGCGGTGAGTGACAAGACACCAACGAGTGGGATGGCTGTCACCCGCCGAGTGTGATACCCCGTGCGAGTGCGTGAGCATTTTTTTGCCGAAACACAAGGCGGTAAAAATTAACCCGTAAAAACAAAGTTTTTCACTATAAATCCTTTATATGCGTGGCGGCTAGAGTCCTCTCGTCCTCTGGCTTGAGATGGCTGCCACCTATGGGTCAGATGATTGCCTGCCACCATTAAGCAATTGGTAATTAAATATAATGACATTTTTCCTAAAAAGTGTAAAATTTTGGAAAAAAATTTTCAGGAAAATAAATTGTCACGCACAACGAGTCTGTGTGCAAAATGTCAGCTCGATTGGATCACGGGAAGTGGGTTAAAAAACGACCGAAAGATTTGCACGGTCGTAAGCGCGCAAGCAAGCAAGTGAACTTAATATAAAGGATTTAAAAAGTGACACACAAGACGGGGAGGGCGGGAGGGGGGCATCGCGTGTTGTTGTTGTGCGCGCGCTGGCATTACACACGGCATTGTCAGCAGGGCCATTAGGCTCCGTTTGCTGTGACGAATGCGCGTTGGGGAGAGACGGCGGTGGTGTCGCTTCTTGAGACGTTATTCCGCCCGCAAAACGCCTCCTCCTTCGCAAAGAGCGACGCCCGCAAATTGATATTCTAAGCTGTGGCTCTGTAATTTAATAACAATTTAATATCGGTAGAATTTTAAACAAAGTAATATTAATCTCTGCGAGTTACATTTGATCAATGTGACTTTGTGGGGAGAATATTAAATGCGGATATGCAAATTGCAGTTCCTAAGAATGATGCATGCAGATGTCAGGCAAAATGGCATCGTTATTGTTATCGTGCATGTGTGTGTGCAACCTAATCTAACACATGTGCCAGCTGAAGCAAAGTGAGCCCATCAGCCGTTGCCATGCAGATAAAATCACCACCTTATCCATCTTACCAGACAGATTTGGCCGAGATAACGTGAGCCAAATATATATAAACGTTATAACGAAAATAAAAAGCAGAGATGAACCTTAACCTTCAAGGTTTGGGAGCCATCCACGTAATATCACCTTGGTGATTCACCGTTTCTCGCGGGCAAGAGTGAGAGGGGGGGGGGCAGCCATGTGCTTTGGGGGGCAGGGGGGGGGGTCTAGATGACAGATAAGCAGGGTTACACCACGAACACCCGGACTGGAGCCGTCTGGAGCTGGAACCGGATTTCCGAGTGGAGCGAATTGATGGCACCGGCTCACGGCTTGCCAATGACTGCACACGCACAGATAAACCCCATCGTGCACACATGTGCTTGTTCACATGCTGCGCTGGGAGGTAAACATACGGGTTGAATTGAAATGCAACATATACTCTTCCGTTTGCAGTCCTGTGTACATATATATAGGAAACGGTGCATCTCCAGTGTAGACAATGAGCCTATGAAAGGGACTTGGAGACATTGATTTGTTAAGTCATTTTCCGCGGTTGTTTTGTTGTTGACGCAAGGCTCTTCTCTGCGTGAGATCCACATGAACATGGCCTCATTTTAACGTGACGACAACAGCGATGATAGAAAACGAAGACTCAGAACGTCGAGTAGATGGGTCTCAAAAGGGCCTGAGAATGTGGCCCTTGACCCTCCCCGGCAGCCGGGAGAAACGGCCCCCCACGGTGCGTAAATTCATCCTCCTCGAAGCCTGCCGCCTGGATTTGGGGCGTGTGTATCCTGGTCGGGCTTGCGTGTGCAGACTTAGGGGCCGTCCATAAATGACGTCACGCACCTAGGGGGGGGGGGTCAGATAATTGTGACGATGTGTGACGAGGGGGGGGGGTGAGAAATGTGACGTCACAACAAAATGCGCAACTTTAAATAAATAGACAACACGTTCTACTTAATTAAATGTACTTTTTAACAAATGTTTTCTCCTACAACACCAGAGTGCATCGCCACATGAAATACGCACTACAATGACAATAGTTTAAAGCGATTTGAAGCATGTTTTTTTTTTGGGTGGGGGGGGCAGAGCTTTGTGACGTCATATTTGAGGGGGGGGTCTGACTTTTCGTGACGTGTGACGACGGGGGGGGGGGGGGGAGTAAAAAATCGTCCAAAATCGCGTGACGTCATTTATGGACGGCCCCTTACCACGCGTAACACCACGAACACGTGTGAGACGGCAGGTCACGTGGCAGCGTGTCAGCCTGGTTTTAGCAGCAGAGCGAGGGCGGCGAGGTGGCGGTTTCTCGGACCCACTTGCTGTGCTACCGTCGCCTGGCCTGCACTTGGACAGGACAGTTTCACAAAAAGCCCAATCATGAGTCAGGACAAAGTCCACTTCATACGTCTGCGAACTGCCCATATAGGACTCACCACTGTGATCTCTACATTGGGTCAAACTTAACATCTCTGAATGTTCGACGGCTTGTGCACCAGATCTTATTTATTCATGATGTACTTGCGAAAAAATCCGCAGATTACCTGCTGGATCTTCTCTCTGTTTCAAAGAACAAATTTGACCTAAGGTCTACACTCATTCAGCAGCTTCATATTCCCTATTGCCGTACATATACTGGAGGAAGGGCCTTTGCTATTGATGCCCCCAGGGTCTGGAATGCTGTTGCCAATAAATTGAAACTTGAGTCACTACCTATGAGATCTTCACTCAAAACTGCTCTAGAGGAGTTGTACACCCCTAGCTGCCAGTGCTATTCAGTGGCCTAAAATAAAATGTTTCGCTCCGGATGATCGCTACAAAGTATGACCTGTGTTTTGATTTAGTGTGCTGATCTTAAAGGTGCATTGAAAAATTATTATACTCCGATTGATGCTCCTGCTGTTGTGGAGTGACTCATGCAGCCAGCTATGGCTGCATGGTTTTGGTAGTACATGTTGTTTATGCCATTTATTGTGAAATTCCGTCACAGTTCCTATGATCACTGTTTAATTGCTTTCATGGCTTTATTTTGGTGATTTCGAAAAGTGTATTGGTTTAGCCATGTTTGTTTGTTGTAGTACAGAGTTAGACTGATGGCCTTAATCTAAGTTGTCTTGTGGTTGTTGTTGGTTTTGACTTGCATCCCACTGGGATTTTTGCACACAGCGTTGGTGTACGGTGATTTTTTTCTGCAATATTTTGCTGTCTTTTCTTGGATTTTTTGTTTGCACTTAGTCACATAGTCACTTTAAGATGTTTTTTGTTCATGTTTTTTTGTTGTTGTTGCGGTTGCACCCGATTCAAGAGCCGAATGGCTCACAGGGAAACACCTAATAAATGAACTTGAAGTTGAACCCACCGTGCTCGATCCATGCTGTGTTGTGCCTTAAATCGCGGGTATTGTGTATGGTTTAATGTTTGTTTAATTCCACAATATGAATGAAAACAACGGACAACGATGGTATAACCAGAACGAGCATAACACTCACGCGTTCCTCGTGGGCTGATGACCCAGATTCAAATCACGGATCACATTGCTGATAACTTATAAATGACGTGATGACATCGTCGAACGTGATTGTCGTTCCACGCGGACACGGTGCAGACTCTATAGCACGTGGGGCTCTGTGACGTCATCGATACTGATTGGTCGAGTGGGTAGCACGTGGGGCAGCAAATCACGGAGTCACGAGTTCAAATCCAACCTTTCAATTGTACATTTTTTTTGGCAAATTCAATCACAAACGCAAATGAAACTTGTATTTATATTTATTTTATTAACATTAAACAACATGCAGCAGCAACAACATCCCCATGAGCCCGTGTAGTGTAATGGTATTTCACTGGGGCCTCAGAGGCCGAGGAGCCGGGTTCGAATCCCCCTTTAGATTTTTTGCTGATTTACTATCCACGCAGTGACGGTCGCTGCCTGTGTTTCGACAGCCACGTGCGCGCAGTGCAATCACTACACCACGCGGAGCCCCCTGTACTTGTGTGGAGACTCGGTGGCGCAAGGCGATGCGAGATAACATCCGAAGCAGACGGGAGTCAGACGAGGTCATCGAGGTTTCAAACCCCGGTAAAGGTGGGTGATGCATAAACACAAATGATTGTCTAATATGTGAACGTATTGACGTGTGTGTCTGATATGTGACCGTACTAACATGCGTGTCCCTCCACTGTGTGTGAGTGCAGGCCGTGTTGAGGACATGGAGCAGCCCACGGGGAGGACCAGCTGTGGAAGAGCGACCTGGAACAGAGAGAGGGAACCGAGAAAACCGAGAAGATGACTTCAAAATATATTTTTACATAACTATGAAACAGTTGCCACTAGGGGGCGCTGTCTCACCACTAGGGGCGCTGTCTCACCACTAGGGGCGCTATTTACAACTAGAGGGCGCTGTTCTATGGGACATACCCATTAAAAGTGTCACTTTCTTGGAAATAAATGCATTTACAGCGGATACTCAACGTATTGCAGCTTTAAGTCATGAATTTCCGCAAAATCGTGGAAAAGCCTGCCAAAATCAAGCAGTCACGTGGCAACAGTAGTGTGCACCCAGCAAAAAGGGGGCGACACAATTGCTAGATTTTTACATTAAATTGTTGTTTTCATGACAAAATACAACTAAAAACATTATTTATCTCAGAAAAATACCATCAAACATTACCAAATCAACTAAATAGAGTTAACGCTTTAAATCCCACACCATCATAACCAGGAGGAGTGAAGAATGGTCAAGTCACTCCGCACCGTTCTCTCCCTTACCTCTCCCCTCTCACCTCACTCCACTCCCGTCACCGTTCTTTCACCTCCCTCCACTCCTTTTTTTTTTACGATCAGTGGAAACAAGAAGATGCTCGGTGTATTCGGCACTTTGTTTCGTTCATCATTTCGTAAAATGTTTTTTTTTTAACGGGGCTTTATGTAACCCTCGCTCGCTCGCTCTCTCTCTCTCGCTCTCTCTCTCGCTCGCTCCCTCCACTCCTCACCGTTCTCTCCCCCACCACTCCCCTCTCACCTCACTCCACTCCCCTCACCGTTCTCTCCCCTACCTCTCCCCTCTCACCTCACTCCACTGCCGTCACCGTTCTTTCACCTCCTTCCACTCCTCACCGTTCTCTCCCCCACCTCTCCCCTCTCACCTCACTCCACTCCCCTCGCCGTTCTCTCCGCTCCAGCAACCCCAAGGTTGCTCTCCAAGCCGCAGTGAAGCTCCCCTCGACGGGAGTTCGCTGCTCCTCGTCGCCCACGCCCGCCCGCCTTGAGAGCCCCGGTGTGGCCTGGCCGTGGCAGCAGCCCCTGGCCGTGGCAGCAGCCCCTGGCCGTGGCAGCAGCCCCTGCCCCTGGCCGTGGCAGCAGCCCCTGGCCGTGGCAGCAGCCCCTGGCCGTGGTAGCAGCCCCTGGCCGTGGCAACAGCCCCTGGCTGTTGCCACAGTTAAAGTAACACCTGTGACCAAATCACCTTATATCCTCAGATCTCAAAAGCTATGAGCCTGGAGAGTACTTGAATGGGCGACCACCAGGTGTTATAGGCTGCGTGGCTGTGATGGGCAGAGCAGTGCAGCAAAACCAATTGTGCATCCCATTAAACTCTACAGCTGTCTCCCTGCGTGTTCACCAACCCGCACTGATCAGCTTTGGTGAAGTATAGTTAAATCAACGCCCCTTGACCGACACGTATAATGATTATGTAAGTATTATTAGGAAGGCCGTATTTCCGTGTGTTTAACAGTACTGAGTTGAATGTGTATATATGGGCTGTTATCTATACGTAAACACATACCCAGTAACGCCTGCACTTGCTGTGCACCGAGTCTAACGAGTTGCAGGAACCCTGAGTCTTAATGAGCTACCCCTGGACACACCGAGCGCATCAATGGGGCTTCAAGACTTCCAAGAGGTTACATTAAGTCTTCCCGAATCAACATCAAAGCCTCGTGCTGAGCTCCACACCTCCTCGCATCCCGGCATGGAAGCGTCACTCAGCCCGGATTCAACTCAGACAGACCCAGACAGAGGCAGCAACGCACGCTTCAGACGACTCCAGGTGCAGGTTCTCCAATTGCAGGGTCTCTCGGCTCCAGGTGCAGGTTCTCTGGGTGCTGTACGCACGGAACTGAGTGACCCTGGCTGTTTCTTCATTGAATTCAATGCAGCCCCGCACCGCGTCATCGTGAATCTCCCATCTCAGTGGCTGCACGCTGAAGTGACTGCTCTGTAATTATTCACCTTCTCACGTCACCCTCACCTGTACACGTCCCAGAGACACCACGTCCAGGAGACCAATCGAGTGGGCGGAAACTCTGTGGGTTCGGTAAATTTCACATATTTTTGATAACCTCTCACCCCAGTCTGGAATTGAACCGAGACGCCCGCGGTTTGAGTCGGGACGGCCCCGCGTGCTGACGCCGGGATCTGTGCAGAGAGAGAGAGAGCTCTCACCTGGCAGGTCTTCCGGGTTCCCTGCCCGTGCACGGCAGGACCAGGTGTGTGCATGTGTGTGATAAATACACCCACGTGTGTGCGTGCACAGTGAGCTTCATTACGCACACAGTAGGCGTGTTGGTGTGTCGGCTTTTATGTGGAGGTGGGGAGCCGTGTTGCAGCGAATAACACGCTTAGCTACGAACCCGGCGACCCGAATTACATTCTCGTTCACGGTCATCACCAGTGACGATAATCTTGACCAGTCCTGGACTATCTATCCCGGACTCGGCCTCAAATCCGTACCCTGGTGCTGTGTGTAAACATCGCCCCTGGGGAGACAAAGGCGGCCGAGCGTAGTTGCTGGTCACCGACTACCACGTGGGCTGTGTCGGCCTACATAGATGCTCGCTTACAACACTTGCCCCAGCAGTCTGTCAAGGCTACACGGGGGATCTTTGTCTTTGTGTGTAGGTGTGCATGTGTGCCTACGTGTAGTAACGGGCAATGGGATTATTCTGCCTTTGGGATGTGGGATACCGCACTACAGACAGCGAATGGCTTGTGGTTCAAGAGATTTGGGACATCTTGGGTGAGCTTGCCTGCCCCGTGCGAAAAAACAATCGCCCTCCAAGGCGGATTATTCCGGGTTAAAAATAAATGGTTTTTTTTGGCATGTTTGCATTTAAAGAGATTCGAGATGCAGCTAACCTAGACGGGCTATAATGTGCCGTAGCTCAATAATGCATGCAGATCAAAAGCTAGCAGGCGAATGTGGTTTAATATTTTATTATTTTACAACACAACAAAATTAAAACAATGATCTAATAACCAGAAAAGTCGCTACACGCATCTAGCTGTCGTGGTGTAAGGGGTAGCACGGCTGCCGCTGAAGCTGGTGATTCCAGGTGCACGTCCTGGGATTAAATTTCGATTTAAAGCTTTCGTGACTGCAGGGATTCATCTTCTTGGTTCTTTCGGTAAAGTCACGTAGAAGGGAAGTAATAAAATAATAAAAATAAAACATAATAAAACAATTCTCACGACGTTTCGGCCACAACGCAAGCAGCCATCCTCAGGCGAAGAATGAAACACCCCAAGCTTGGAGCGTATATTTAAGCTGGGTTAGAGGGGGGGGGGAGGTGGGAAGAAGAGCGCCTAAACAAAATAATTTGCATATCAAGAGGAATTCAGCATCTGGAAAATGCGTAGGAGGTGGGCGGGGGGGGTTCCAAATCAATACTATGCCCGTGCATTATGCAGGATTAGCAGCATCAAAGGGGGGGGGGAAGTGGGGGAGCATTAACAAAGGAAAGGAATGTTAATAGTATGTAGCTGTAGTTACTAAACAACCACGTAAAAAACTACAGTATAAACTGCATGACAAACTAAAGTATAAACTACATAGCATCATCAGTAAACTTACTATACTCTACAATAAGCTGAGTTACTAACAGTAAGTAATACATGAAAAATTCTACGTTGTAAAAAATTATATAATATGCTTCCATCTAAACTTTATTCTCTTACATCACACGCGTCTATACCGTACTATATACTTCCATAGGCAAAACCAACATTAAATTACATACTGTATTGCTATAAACCACCCTATACCTTATACATTTTTAATATAACACTATGTATTATTCTACCCACCCTAATGTGTATCAAAATGGTTTATTACGTCCTTCCAGTGATTGCTAAGCCAGAATCCATCTTCTCGGTTAAAATTGTCTCTGTGTTTGTAAATGTGGATCGCCTCATGTACGAATCTCTCATGATAGCCAGATGGCTTGCAGAGAACCTCTGTCTTGGAGAAGTCAATGTCATGTGAGCCCACTGAGTTGTAACAGTGATCTGCCACGGCTGAGGTGTTTGTCCTACAGTGTTTCAGGTCAGCTTTATGTTCACGGATGCGGTCCGAGACACTCTGTCTACAGGAAAGCCACCCACACGGATGCTTATCTAAAACCGGATTCCCACCACCATCCATCCCAGAAGAATTCCCTCATCAAGACTCTATATCATAGAGCCCAATGCATCTCCGACCATGAACACATTTCCAGTGAACTCAAACACGTACGCCAAGCTCTTAAGGCTAATGGTTACTCCGACTACACAATCCGCAAAGCCATCACTCCAACCACCAAGAAGGATCCTGTTGAGGAGCCTTTCAAGACCATCACCTTACCCTACATTGCTGGGGTCACAAAAAAGATCTCCAAAATCCTGATTAAACACAAGATCCAGGTCCGATTCAACACAGTACATAAAATCCGTGATCTGGTACCGTCTGTAAAAGATGTGGTTCCAGACATACAGTACCCTGGTGTCTACAAACTAAGTTGCCTCTGTGGTAGCAGTTACATTGGGGAAACCAAACGACATGTCTCGGACCGCATCCGTGAACATAAAGCTGACCTGAAACACTGTAGGACAAACACCTCAGCCGTGGCAGATCACTGTTACAACTCAGTGGGCTCACATGACATTGACTTCTCCAAGACAGAGGTTCTCTGCAAGCCATCTGGCTATCATGAGAGATTCGTACATGAGGCGATCCACATTTACAAACACAGAGACAATTTTAACCGAGAAGATGGATTCTGGCTTAGCAATCACTGGAAGGACGTAATAAACCATTTTGATACACATTAGGGTGGGTAGAATAATACATAGTGTTATATTAAAAATGTATAAGGTATAGGGTGGTTTATAGCAATACAGTATGTAATTTAATGTTGGTTTTGCCTATGGAAGTATATAGTACGGTATAGACGCGTGTGATGTAAGAGAATAAAGTTTAGATGGAAGCATATTATATAATTTTTTACAACGTAGAATTTTTCATGTATTACTTACTGTTAGTAACTCAGCTTATTGTAGAGTATAGTAAGTTTACTGATGATGCTATGTAGTTTATACTTTAGTTTGTCATGCAGTTTATACTGTAGTTTTTTACGTGGTTGTTTAGTAACTACAGCTACATACTATTAACATTCCTTTCCTTTGTTAATGCTCCCCCACTTCCCCCCCCCCCCTTTGATGCTGCTAATCCTGCATAATGCACGGGCATAGTATTGATTTGGAACCCCCCCCGCCCACCTCCTACGCATTTTCCATATGCTGAATTCCTCTTGATATGCAAATTATTTTGTTTAGGCGCTCTTCTTCCCACCTCCCCCCCCCTCTAACCCAGCTTAAATATACGCTCCAAGCTTGGGGTGTTTCATTCTTCGCCTGAGGATGGCTGCTTGCGTTGTGGCCGAAACGTCGTGAGAATTGTTTTATTATGTTTTATTTTTATTATTTTATTACTTCCCTTCTACGTGACTTTACCGAAAGAACCAAGAAGATGAAGTCCTGGGATTATTTTTTGCTAATTTACAAATCACGCGATTACATCATCGAGTGTGTTTATTATCGCACGTGGAGCCCTGTGACGTCGTCACTGTTCGGTGGTCGAGTGGGGAGCACGTGGGGCTCAAAGTCATGGAGTCCTGCGTTCAAATACAACCTTTCAAAAATTAACCCGTAAAAACAGTTTTTCACTATAAAAACCTTCATATGCGTGGCGGCTAGAGTCCTCTCGTCCTCTGGCTTGAGATGGCTGCCACCTATGGGTCAGATGATTGCCTGCCACCATTAAGCAATTGGTAATTAAATATAAAAACAAATTCCTAAAAAGTGTAAAGTTATGGAAAAAAAAATTCACGAAAATAAATTGTCACGCACAACGAGTCTGTGTGCAAAATGTCAGCTCGATTGGATCACGGGAAGTGGGTTAAAAAAAGACCGAAAGATTTGCACGGTCGTAAGCGCGCAAGCAAGCAAGTGAACTTAATATAAAGGAATTAAAAAGTTAGATTATTAGTTCGGCAAATTCAAGCGCAAAATGAAACACGTAATTTTATTTTTTATATATTAAAAAAACATGCAACGACAACAACGCCGATGTTGTAATAACCGCGACGTAGTTAACATCTGTGAGTCTGCGTGGTGTAGTTGGCCATCACGACTGCCTCCGAACCCGTAGGTACCGGGTTCAAATCCCGCATTCGGTTTTTTTGTTGATTTATAAATCAGGCGACGTCACCGCCTGTATTTACATAGCCATGTGGGCCACGTGCAATCACTCCACCACGCGGAGCGCCGTGCACGGGTGTGAAGAGTCGGTGGCGCGAGGCGATGAAAGACAAACCCGGAGTCGTGGAGGCACGAGGTTCCATCCCCGGCAAAGGTTCGAGGTGAATAAACACGAAGCGTAATTTAAGTGGCGTGTGTCCCTATTAATGTGTCTGTCCCTCCCTACTAACGTGTGTCTGTCCCTCCCCACTAGTGTGTCTGTCCCTCCCTACTAAGGTGTGTGTGTGTCTGTCCCTCCCTACTAATATGTGTGTGTCTGTCCCTCCCTACTAAGGTGTGTGTGTGTGCCTGTCCCTCCCTACTAAGGTGTGCGTGTGCCTGTCCCTCCCTACTAAGGTGTGTGTGTGTGTGTCTGTCCCTCCCTACTAAGGTCTGTCTGTCCCGACTAACGTGTGTGTGTACCTACAATGTGAATGTACTAACATCTCCCAGTTTATAAAAAGCAGGTGGAGCAGCCCACATCATGGAGACCTGGACCAGCTGTGAAGGAAACGTGGTGCAAGGGAGAAATATTTTTTTGCATTAAGTGTTATTTTATTACAAATAAAATGCATTCATACCAAATATTTCAGCTGTAAGTCATACATTTTAGCAAAATCACCTGCCCAGCCTCTAAAGGGTAAGTGACACCGCTAAAAACAGTCATTGATATCCCACGGGGAGCATTGCCATTGCAGGAATTTGGCATTCCATTGGCGTTTTCATAAAAAAAAAAAATTACGAAAAAACTAAACTAACCACACGATTTATTTCAGATAAATACAGTGAAATATTACAACTCGACTAAATGTAGCTGTTTAAAGCATTAAACCCCACAAAACGGTCAAGTCACTCCTATGACACACACACACACACACTGCAAAAGGCCCTCACCCAGCAGTGGATTGACAGAAGTCCTGCAGCTGTACACACAGCGACCAGCAACGGGTTCCCAACGGAGGGCAACATCCCCAAACCGACTACATCCAACTGCCCACGTCTTTAATTAAAAAAAAACATTAAGGGTTAATTGCGACGGGGTTTTTTTTGTTTAAAAGAAAAATACCACTGCAAGCAACACCAATTGTGTCTAACATGCAACACAGAACCCGAGGTGTGAAATCCCGTTGTGAAAATGACAGTGAGTGAACATTACGAAGACCATTCTCTCCCCGACCTCTCCCCTCTCACCTCACTCAACTCTACCCGTGCTCTCACCCAAGGCCGTAGCCATGCAGTCAATATTGGGGGGGACCAAATCTTCCAGGGGTTCTGGGGATCCCCCCCCCCCCCAGAAAAAAAAAATCCAAATTTTAAAACAAATTTCCAGCCTAAAATATTTAAAAATTCACAAACACATGGGATGGACTTTTTTTTTACAACAATGTCTAACAGTGTATTGTATTACATTGCTGTTCTTTTCTTTTTTACCTTTTCTTGTTTCATTGTCTGTAATGGCAGAGATTATGGATTAATAAAGTACAACCATAACCACAATCATATAAACGGAAATCTATTTTAAAGCAATATATTGGGGGGGACATTTTGAGCATGTTTGAATATCGGGGGGGATGTGTCACCCAATATATATTATAATTACGGCCTTGCGCTCACCTACCTAATTACCCGTACAATTCAAGTAACACCTGTGACGAAACCCCCCGATATCATCGGATCTCAAAAGCTAAGCAAGGATGAGCCTGGATAGTGCTTTAATGGGCGACCACCAGGTGCTCTAGGCTGCTTGGCTGTGATGGGCAGCACAGAGCAGTGCAGAAGAAAAACAATAGCATCAACAGAACTCTACGTATGTCTCCCTGCGTGTTCAACCAACTCGCACTGAGCAGCTTTGCTGAAGCATGGTTAAACAGCGCCCACTGATCGACACACAGTGGGGATGTCCTCATTCAGCAGCGGATTGATAAGAACGGTCTGTGCATGTACGTACGATTAGTGGTGATTGTGTACGTATTATGATATTGTACGTGTTATCACGGGCTAGAGAAAATATGGACTGATGTGGTGCCGGAGGATGTCGAGCTGGGTGGACCTGCTGCATTATGGTACCAGCGGTGTCAAGGTCGGCCTCTGTGGAGGAGACTCGTGAAGGACACTGCTACTGGGCAGTTGGAGGCAGTCGCCTTTCAACAGCAGGGGACAGAGGAGTGACGCTCACAACAACGAGCGGAGCGACGGGCACCTAAAACGCCAAGTTGGCACAGTAGGGGGCACAGGTGGTACATCTTCCAGTAATCTCAGTCAACAGGTGGCACCTGCAGGGTCTGTCCCGTGACCTCCTTCCAGCGGACCATTTCACGTGGCCTCAAAGTGCACCTCAAAGTGCACCTAGCATGGCACAATCGTGGTGACGTCATCGCCACTTCGTGGTGAACGGCGACTATTATTAAATCCAGATTTCCACGTGGTTAACATTACGTGGTTAACATTACGTGGTCAACATTACGTGGTTAACATTACGTGGTCAACATTACGTGGTTAACATTACGTGGTTAACATTACGTGGTCAAACATGTACGAGTTGAATGTATAGAGGTGGACCTTTGTACACAAACGCAAAGAAAATAAACAAACATCCTTCGTATAGCCTCAAACTTTTGGGGCAAGTGCTGTTAGCGGGTAGCACATATGAAGGCCGTCACGCCACACGAGGGGGTGGGTTAGCCAGCACCACGCCCGACCGTCTTTGTATCCCTCGTGGCGATGTTTACACACCGAGGCCGAGTCGACCTAGCAGAGGCCCAGGACCGGTTCAGACAATCGTCACTGGTGTTGGTGGCCGTGACTCGGAATCGAACTAGGGGTGCCGGGTCGATAGCGCAGCGCACTGCTGGGTATGTAAACACATACCCAGTAACACCTACACTCACTGTGCACGGAGTATAACGAGATTGAGGAACCATGACTCCTCTTAATGAGATACACACAGAGCGCATCAATGGGGCTTTACGATTTTCAATGGGTGAAATAAACTATTCCGAAATCAACATGAACACCCTATGCCAAGCTTCACACCTCCTTCCCCAATTCACATCCCGGCATGGAAGCGTCACTCAGCGCGGATACATCTCAGACATCAGCACTGGGGACGCGGCAACTCACGCTTCAGACGGCTCCAGGTGCAGGGCCTCTTTAGGCTCCAGGTGCAGAGTCTCCAGGCTCCAGGTGCAGGGCCTCTTTAGGCTCCAGGTGCAGAGTCTCCAGGCTCCAGGTGCAGGGCCTCTTTAGGCTCCAGGTGCAGAGTCTCCAGGCTCCAGGTGCAGGGCCTCTTTAGGCTCCAGGTGCAGAGTCTCCAGGCTCCAGGTGCAGGGTTCCCAGACTCCAGGTGCAGGATCTCTAGATACTATACACACGCAGCTCTGTTTCATTCTTCAATTCCGCCCCGCACCGCGTCATCGTGAATCTCTCATCTCAGTGGCTGCACGCTGCAGTGACTTCTCTATAATTATTCACCTGCTCACGTCACCTCCACCCGCAGACGTCCCAGAGACAACGCAACCCGGAGTCCAATCGGATCTGTGGAAACCCTGCGGTCCGGGGAACTTCCCATGTTGTCCGTAACCTCTCACCCCAGTCTGGAATTGAACCGAGACGCCAGCGATTTGAGTCGGGCCGGGCCCGTGTGGCGACGCCGGAAGCTGTAGAGAGAGAGAGCTCACCTGGCCGGTCTTACGGGTTCCCTACCTGTGCGTTGTCAGGACCACGTGTGCGTTGTCAGGACCACGTGTGCGTTGCCAAGACCACGTGTGCGTTGCCAAGACCACGTGTGCGTTGCCAGGACCACGTGTGCGTTGCCAGGACCACGTGTGCGTTGCCAGGACCACGTGTGCGTTGCCAGGACCACGTGTGCGTTGCCAGGACCACGTGTGCGTTGTCAGGACCACGTGTGCGTTGTCAGGGCCACGTGTGCGTTGCCAGGACCACGTGTGCGTTGCCAGGACCACGTGTGCGTTGCCAGGACCACGTGTGCGTTGTCAGGACCACGTGTGCGTTGCCAAGACCACGTGTGCGTTGCCAAGACCACGTGTGCGTTGCCAGGACCACGTGTGCGTTGCCAGGACCACGTGTGCGTTGCCAGGACCACGTGTGCGTTGCCAGGACCACGTGTGCGTTGCCAGGACCACGTGTGCGTTGTCAGGACCACGTGTGTTTGTGTGTACAGAGAAAAGCACTCAGACGCTCGCATAGAGTAACATGCAAAAATACCTAAAGATCCCCCGTATAGCCCTAACAGACTGTTGGGACAAGTGCTGTTAACGAGTGCCGGCACGGAACAAGGGTGGCCATAACCACGCCCGACTGCCTTTGTCTCCCCAGTGTCGATGTTTGCACACCGCGCCAGTTACTCATTTGAGGCTGAGTCAACCTACGTGATGCCCAGGACCGGTTCAGACAGTCGTCACTGGTGTTGTCGGCCGTGAGCGAGAGTCGAACCCGGGTCGCCGGGTTCGTAGCGCAACGTAGAGCAATGAATCCATGGCGATGCTCAACCAATCGTTTTCCGGAGCAAAATACCTGAACGTCAAAAAAACAAACGCCACGACGGTGCGAGGAGCGAAGCTGCCGGCAGCTGCGTGTTTCGAGCAGCCGTCGCGGTGGAAGTCGAGGGGGCCGCGGTGATGCGGGTGGCGATGCCATCCACCACCCCCTCGGGGAAGGCGTGAACTCGCACCGCGTGAACCACGTGGCCTTGTCCCGCGTGATCCACGTGGCCTTGCACCGCGTGCACCGCGTGAACCACGTGGCCTTGCACCGCGTGCACCGCGTGAACCACGTGGACTCGCACCGCGTGAACCACGTGGCCTTGCACCGCGTGAACCACGTGGCCTTGCGCCGCGTGAACCACGTGGTCTTGCGCCGCGTGAACCACGTGGACTTGCCCCGCGTGAACCACGTGGCCTTGCACCGCGTGAACCACGTGGACTCGCACCGCGTGAACTCGCTCCGTGTGGGTGGACCCTGCCCACTCGACACACCACGCAACCCAAGTGCACTCACATTTAAGAATCGCCCACAGATGACCCAACTAGAAAATCACGCTACAGCACGGCTATTGTCGCCCCCTGCTATGAATCTCACTAAAACCAGATCAGCCGGAATGCGTCCGATCGCGTTGGGTGTCAGAAGCTAAGCGAAGGGATGAGCCTGGTTAGTGGCGAGTACCGGGATGTGGCAGTACAGCAAGTAGGCTCACTTCGCAGACGATGCAATACATGGGATGTGCGCGCGTGTGTGGATTTAATCTGTCTTCGCAGAGCTTTGAGTGCCATCTCCTCTCGGCATCCTTAGGATTTCTCAAGGTTCTCTGGTTTCCTCTCACGTGCCAAGCAATCGAAGATGGAATTGGCTAATGGATTCCCAACGTAATTACAACAACTTTATTATTATTATTACGGGGCTTGCGTCATGTGTTTCACACAACGGTTAATGGCGTTGGCAGCGAGAGCGCGGGGTAGGGGAGACGTCACGCGGCAGGTGTCGCGGTGGCCGTGATGTGACGGCCGGGGAGCGGTGGCGCAGCGGTTAGCGCGCTGAGCTACGACCCCGGCGATCCGGGTTCTATTCCCGCTCACGGTCAACACCGGTGACGATTTACGTGAACCGGTCCTGGGCCTCCCCCTAGGTCGACTCAGCCTCAAATGAGTACCTGGCGCGATGCGATCAGGCGTGATGCTGGCAACCCACCCCCTCGTGTGCCGTTCCGACCTTCATAGGTACTTGCCCTAAAAGTATGTTAAGGCTATACGGGGGATCTTTGCCTTGTTATGTGGTTTAATGGTCTTAGCCTTCGCCTGCTTTTTTATCGGCGTCAGCATCAGACTCGTACACAGGGCCCAAAAGGAACTCGCTTGTCAACCCCCTAATGGCCTGGCTTGGATTCGGCACCTTGTCAAAAAACTTTCCGATGTATTGGCTGAAACAAAAGTTAAAGTTCTCAACATTTTGTAACCTAAAATGTGGGGTGCCCAAGATGTAGAATTTACATAATTATGAATTTTAAATAAGATATCTCATTCGAATTCAGCGCTCTTTCAAGCCTGCGAGCAGGAGATCAAGGGTTTAAAACGAGGTCTCGGAGAAGACGCAGCACAATTTTGATTTAAAGCTTTCGTGACTGCAGGGATTCATATTCTTGGTTCTTTCGGTAAAGTCATGTCGAAGGGAAACAATAAATAATAATGAAATATTATTTTATTTAATAAAATAAAATAAAATATTATTTTATTATTATAAAGAATAATAAAATATTATTTTATTATTTCCCATCACGTCGAAGGGGAAACATAAATAATAATGAAATATTTTATTATTATAAATAATACAATATTATTTTATATTATTATAAATAATAAGAAAATATGATTTTATTATTATAAATAATAAGAAATATTATTTTATTATTTCCCTTCTACGTGACTTTACCTAAAGAACCAAGAATAAGCAGCACAATGTTCCTTTTTTTTAAACCTCTGGTCCACTCGTTCAAACCTGCACATCGCTAGCACCTGCAACCATAACAAATGGCCCATTACACGAACCTCAGCGTTGTTTGGCGATTGAACGGTTTCAAAGAAATGCGCGCACAGAGGAGACACAACGCGCGTCGAAACGCCTCGCAGTCACCCCGAGGCGCGTTGCCTGCTCCCGCTCAGCACCCTTCCTGGGCTGATGAACACGGCGAACCGATATTGTTTTCGATAATCAATACATTTAATTGCATTCCTCCACGCCGCTCGCCCCCCCCCATAAAAAGCATGCATATCTGGGGCATAAATTGTACCCACAAAAGAGTGGTTAACACCGTGTGATCTCAAGCTGACTCCAGGTTACCTGATCAGGGTTAAACAAATGCTGCACCGGAACACATTGATCCGAAAGTGATTTTGGATGCTGGATCTCAAAGTGTGTTTAATTGCCAATTAAATATACGCTTCGTGAGTTTATTAATGTATGTACCTACCCGCTTGTTGTCTCGTCTGAAGCCCCATGGGCTGCTTGAGTAGAGCCTCCCAGCTGCTGAAATTCCAATTGCGCCTGCGTGTTTGGTGTCACGTGTGGCCACATCACCCGAAATGCACCCAACCTCGTCAGATCTGTGTGACTGCCATGCACAGCAGGGTGTTACAGGCTGCTGCAAGGCTATGCGGTGAGGAGCAGAAGGCAGTACAGCAAAAGTGCATAATTGTACGGTGATTATACGCTTCCCACCTCCACCGACTCACACTGAGCAGTGTGGTGAAGGGTGGTCGGTGTGACCTGCAGTTGGAGGTCCTCTGCCACCCGTGGGTTGACAAAGGGCTACACGTGCACAGTTTTGTGCCACCATCCACGTGGCTCTGGCTGTCATTATTTATCCGCTCGTTCACACTGGGAATACTCACCGAGACGCAGGGCTCTTGTTCGGGAGGGTCCTGCCAAGTGTTCCCAGTAGGGGGCGATGTTGCTGCTGCGTCTGATCCCAATTGAGTAAATTGCAGGTAGTTATTGCAGCATTGGGCGGTTCGGCTAATACCAGGGGTTTCAGCTATGGGAAGTAACCAGAGAAGCCGGATAAAACCCCATGGCGAACAGAGTGAGAACAGAGGGCGAATAGAGGACGAACAGAGGGAGAACAGAGGGAGAACAGAGGGCGAACAGAGGGCGAACAGAGGGAGAACAGAGGGAGAACAGAGGGCGAATAGAAGGTGAACAGAGGGCAAACAGAGGGCGAACAGAGGGCGAACAGAGGGAGAACAGAGGGAGAACAGAGGGAGAACAGAGGCCGAACAGAGGCCGAACAGAGGCCGAACAGAGGCCGAACAGAGGCCGAACAGAGGCCGAACAGAGGCCGAACAGAGGCCGAACAGAGGCCGAACAGAGGCCGAACAGAGGCCGAACAGAGGGAGAACAAACCACACTCCACAAATAAAGGCGCCAGAGTCGGGCATCGAACCCAGGCGCCCTTCTCGCCACCGTGCTACCCTGCCGCACATAAAGCCTCCCAAAGCAGTGGCGCCGCGTGGTTGGCATGAGTCCTGGTGGGTTCTGGGGGGGGGGGGGGCTGGTGGGTTCCTGGGGAGTCCTGGGGAGTCCTGGCGTAAGGAATAATGGGGCTCTGTGTTCCCCCCCCCCCCCTGCATACCCCGACACATGGGCTCCCCAGGCCCTTGTTTCTCTCCGTTGCAGTTACACCGCCTGCACACTCGGCAGCTCTGGGCCACCGTCCCAAACACTTCGGCCCCATTTCGCCGATGGGGCTCTCGCTGAGTAACCGCACGGAAATGTTGATGGAATGGGCACAAAATCGAACGTAACGATGGGGAATGATGAGCGACGTGGTGAGTGGACAAAGAGGGGGCCCTCGATGGAGCAAAGCAGCCGCCTTCTGCACAAGCGCGTAGCTCATTCCAGAATGAAAACGCGGTTTTACTCCAACGAGCTGACGTTATTGCTCTTGGCCACCACTGTGTGTGTGTGCATCAGCAATATTTTGATTCCCCTCTGTGTTGTTAGATATATTGTGTTTGTACATGTGTGTGTGTGGGGGGTTGTTGTGTGTGGCAGGGGGGGGTGGTATTGCAGCGGTTAGCGCGCTGTACTACGAACCCGGCGTCCAGAGTTCGATTCCCACTCACGGCCAACACCAGTGACGATTATGTGAACCGATCCTGGGCACCCCCTAGGTTGACTCAGCCTCAAATAAGTACCTGGTGCTGGCCACCCACTTCCCTCGTGTGCCGTGCCGGCCTTCATAGGTGCTCGCTAACAGCACTTGCCCCAACAGTCTGTTCGGGCTAAACGGGGGACGATTATAATCCGAACCAGTCCTGGACTATCACTAGGTGGACTCGGCCTCAAATCCGTACCCTGGTGCTGTGTGTAAACATCGCCACTGGGGAGACAAAGGCGGCCGAGCGTAGTTGCTGGTCACCGGCTTCCCACGTGTCCTGTGTCGGCCTACACAGGTGCTCGCTCATAGCACTTGCCCCAGCAGTCTGTCCATGCTACACGGGAGAGGTATTTGTCTGTGCAATGTATGCGAGTGAGTACGCAGATCATTATTAAGATTTATTAAAACATGTCGCATGGAAAACTCCGCCGAGATAGGACATCTCGTTTGCGAGGGTGTCGATTGACACACGCGAACGTAAAACACGCGGTTTTTTTCCATCGATAACTTACACGGTTTGCATTTATACAAGAAATGTAACACCCCCGTCTAACGCATCACTGCGCGCTGACATGCAGTGAGTCGTGTCCATGGCATCTGGCACCCAATGCTGTGCCTCCCCTAGGTCAACTTAGCCTTAAATAAGTAGTGTCCCTGTTGCGATGCACAACCGTCAATCATTAGCATCATCATCATCATCATCATCTTCGGTCAATGTCTATCCACTGCTGGATGGAGGCATTGCCACACAGTCGCCATCCCTCGTGGCCCTGCGAAGGAAGACGCAGTCCATATCACTCCCCACGCGCGGTGCACGGGCTGCTCTCACTAATCCAGCTCTGACGGCGGTACTGGTCTCGTGTGCGTCATCACTATTGGGGAGACAAAGACGGCTGGGTTTGGTGTAACCCCACACACCGCCCCCTCGTGTGCTCATCCAGCCTTTAATAGGCGCTGTCTAACAACGGTTGTCTCCCAAACGTCTCTAAAGATTATACAGGAAACGTGCAGCTGTGTTTAGTATGAATTCTCGCGCTTACATTGGCACACACAACACACACACGAGCACACCACACACAACACACACACAACAAACACACACCACACACACACATCACACGCACACACACCACACACACAACACACACACAACACACCACACACAACACACACACACAACACACACGCAAATAACAATGCACTGATGCACTCCAACATGTTTTGGCCCGAAGTGAACTCGAATTTGATGCCGAACGTAGCAAAAAAAGAAATATATATAACGCTAACGATGGGAGGTAATGTTCATCACGATGGTGGTAATGTTCGTGAGCATGAACGGCACCGGGGCTCGGATCAGCCGCCTGACGTCGTGGGGGGTAACGCGCCGCTCGCTCCCCGGCTGGGGGGCGGATGGCACGCTGCTGAGCCCCCCCCCCCCCCACGCGCGCGTTCATCTCTCCATGGATGGGGTAGCGTGACGCTGAGTGCGCCGCGCTGCGAACTCCGGCCACCCGAGTTCGACTCCCGCCCGCGGCCACAAACGCCACTGAAGATTTACCTGAAGCGGCGTGCGAACATCGCAACACTCGCGCGCCGCGCCGGCCTGCATAGGTGCAGCTCGCTAACGGCACTTGCCCCAACAGTCCGATAACGCTATACGGGGGATCTTTGTCTTTGTGTTAGGGAGGCCGACTCCGGCCTGAAATTACCGTCTGTTGCGGTGTCTAAATATCAGCAATGGGGAGAAAAAGGTGGCCTGGCGTGGGGGGTGGTGGTTCACCCCGCCCCTTGTTGGCCACAGGGCGGAGGTGACCGTGGTGGTGACCGTGGTGGTGATGGCGGTGGTGATGGTGGTGGCCGTGGTGGTGGCCGTGGTGGTGGCCGTGGCCGTGGTGGTCGTGGTGGTGGCTGTGGTGGTGTTGGTGGCCGTAGTGGTGGTGTTGGTGGCCGTGGTGGTGATGGTGGTGGCCGTGGTGGTGGCCGTGGTGGTGGCCGTGGTGGTGGCCGTGGTGGTGGCCGTGGTGGTGGTGATGGCTATGAACGTGGCTGTCTGTACTCCAGCACGCCGGAGGCGACGAGGATTGGTGGACCACACGGATGTTGTGAAACTCCCTTCCTGTGCGAGTCGAGGTTCACCAGGAGAAGGCAGTGCAGCAAGTTGGCTAATCGCTCATCTGTGCCGATCTAATATGGACATAGAGTGTTGCGCCCTCGCACTCCGATTTCCCCACACGTGTATAAACATTCAGACATCGGCTGAAAACATCTTAAAATGAAATAAACCCTCCTGAAAAAGATCCAGTGTGGTTCTTCTGGATAAATAAACAACTATTGCTGTTTCTGTGTGCTTGCGAACAGCACTTGCCCCAATATCATGTGTGGCCTATACAGGGCCGCGGGGATCTTCACCCTTGTGTGTCAGGAAGGGGGCTGCCACAGTCGTAGCAGCAGCAGCGCTCCGCTCTCGACCTGCAACCACCTCGCTCGGCCGAGGATGGCAGCCCCACCACGGCCGCCCTACACAGGGCGTGTGCCCCCCCCCCCACCCACCTCTAACAAGGCCACACCACTACGGCTGCACTACACAAGGCGTGTGCCCCCCCCCCACCTCTAACAAGGCCACACCACTACGGCTGTACTACACATGGCGTGTGCCCCCCACCCACATCTAACAAGACCACACCACTACGGCTGTACTACACATGGCGTGTGCCCCCACCCACATCTAACAAGACCACACCACTACGGCTGCGCTCCGCTCGCTCGCTTCTCGCTCCCAGTGCGGGGTTGTTGTTGTTGTTGTCGCGTGACGCGCGGCCAACTCGAGTGCCACCAAAATAGCGGCGAGCCGCTTTCACCCAAAGTGCGCCGTGCCTCGTTCTGAAAAGGGGGGGGGGTTGTCAATCCATGGATCATCGCCACGTGTTGGTTCCCATTCCCTGCGCTCTCGTGCGGCAGTCTTCCGTCGCGAGACCGCTCCATTGTCGCGATGTCATCACGAGTCGCCTTTGCTGTCCGTGCGCGAACAGCAGCACAAACAGTAAATAATAAACTCGCCGTGTTCGCTCGCGGGAGCCGTCGCTCCTCCCGCTCGCCGTTGAAGGCGGATCGAGAGCCAATTCCGTGCGCGTCTGTCACAAAGCTTCGCGAACGATGGGGAGGGGGGGGCTCTGTAGATGTTCCGTGCTCGCGTATCGCAGTCAGTTCAGCGGTCCACGTTTTGCACAACGCCGCGCCAATTTCACGTCGTCATTTTGCGCCTCTTATCAAAACACGTCCGCCCGCCTGTGACCAACTCGCGCTGACCGCGGCTCCCATCAAGACGAAGCGCGGCCCAGCGACGCGAGCTCGCGAATGCCCTCGCGACTATGAGCCTGCTCGCTCCTGCAGCTGAGCCGACCGGCGTTCTAAACTGTTCAGGCCGCGCGCCCAAAAAAACCGATGGGGGTTCTTGTGACCCAGGCGCCGGATCGAATTTTGCCCCCACGTGGAGCAATGTCGGCGTTACGTGGACGCAGCAACGGCGGGGTTACATTGCGGGGGTGGGGGGGGGGTTCGCTTGTTCGCGTTCAGGACTCGATGGGCGCGGCGCGCGCGTGGGCTCCACCCGGGCTGTACGCAGCAAACAAAACAACGACAACAACAACAACAAAATCATCTTCTTGGTTATTTCGGTAAAGTCACGTAGAAGGGATATAATAAAATAATAAAAAATAAAATATAATAAAATAATTCTCACGACGTTTCGGCCACAACGCAAGCGGCCGTCCTCAGGTGAAGAATGAGGACGGCTGCTTGCATTGTGGCCGAAACGTCGTGAGAATTATTTTATTATGTTTTATTATGTATTATTTTTATTATTTTATTATTTCCCTTCTACGTGACTTTACCGAAAGAACCAAGAAGATGAATCCCTGCAGTCACGGAAGCTTTAAATCGAAAAACAACAAAAGCGCCGCGTAAACGGGTGTGGGGGAGTCAGAGGTGATGTTCATACAAAAAGGTGATTGCGAGGCAGCCTCGGAAAAATTATTCCCGCGCCGTTCGCCGTCCAATGATGCCGTGCCTGTCACGCTGAAACCACTGCACTCAGAGCCTCGGTTTGCACGACAACGAATTAAAGAGTGGGGCGATGTCAAAGGACAGCGTGGGGATGTCTCGCGACGCGCAAGGCAGGATGGGAACGCTGATCGATTCCACGCTCACAGTCGCCTGTGTGATGAAACCAACGATGCTGCTACTGCTGCTGTTGGATAACCGACGGCAACGTTCAGAGGCTACGAGGCCGTCATTTGTACGTCCACAATAACGTGTTCAGAATGAATATGAAGTTACGTAATACGAGCAATTATAGTTGCAGTTATTTAGCCAAGAGAGTCTTCATAGTCTCGAAACTGTTTTCCAGGAGGGTACTGCATTGGGATGTTCGGCCGATTCCATTGGAACGTTTTTGCTTTGTGGCAGGAAGCCAGAGAACTCGGGAGACACACCAGACTCAACGAGGGGGTGACACGCAACACCGTCACCGACCGGCCACACCTCGCAGGCCCCGTGCCTACAGCACCTGGCAAGCCCCGCGGCGGGGAGTTCACCCGTTCCAACTCCTCGCCCAGCTCAAGGAGGGCTCATCTTCTGAGATGGAGGAGCCGAGCGGTGCAGAAACGTGAACGCGCCGGGGATGACCTCCGACCTCTGCGGTAGCTGTGCCTAAGGAAATTACTACCCCATGCTGTCTCCTGTCATAATTCATTCAGCTCACTGGCGCTAATTAAAATGTGCATTATTTCATGCATAATTTAACTTTATCAGGACCGGGGCTTTTTTGCAGCATAAACAGTATATATATAACTTATATACCACAGCACAGAATATATTATGTACAGAACGGCGTGCGTAATGAATCATTGTGGTTATTAACCGTAAAAGTGCAGTGATTAAAAACGCTGAGTAAATAGACTGGGCCAATGCGGGCAGGGCTTAAGACGCTGGAGCGAAGTGAATGATATACGCGATTTTAATTCGCAGCAATCAAAGTTTCATATTTTAAATGCCGAGCGAGTTCACGCGGCTGCATCGGGACACTTTGGATGGCGCCCAAGGCCATCAATCTTGGCGAGAGTCGCCGCCAGCGAGTTTGACTGCGACGCCGAATTGTCAACCGACTCTGTTCGTGCCGTGACCGAGAGCAGCGCCCATGGCGCAGCCGTGTGAATAGCTCAATCATCATCATCATCATAATCACCATCATCATCACCATCACAATCATCACCTTCAAAATCATCAACATCATCACCATCATCATCATCACCATCATCACCATCATCATCACCATCATCATCACCATCATCACCATCATCATCACCATCATCATCACCATCATCATCATCATCACCATCATCACCATCATCATCACCATCATCACCATCATCATCATCACCATCATCATCACCATCATCATCACTATCACAATCATCACCATCAAAATCATCACCATCATCATCACCATCATCATCACCATCATCACCATCATCATCACTATCACAATCATCACCATCAAAATCATCACCATCATCATCATCACTATCATCATCATCACCATCATCACCATCATCATCACCATCATCACCATCATCATCATCACCATCATCATCACCATCATCATCACCATCATTACCATCATCATCACCATCATCATCACCATCATCATCACCATAAACATACATCATCACCATCATCATAATCATCATCATCACCATCATAATCATCACCATCATCACCACCATCATTACCATCATCATCACCATCATTACCATCATCATCACCATCATCATCACCATGATCATCACCATAAATATGCATCATCACCATCATCATAATCATCATCACCATCATCACCATCATCATCATCACCATCATCACCATCATCATCACCATCATCATAATCATCATCATCACCATCATCACCATCATCATCATCACCATCATCACCATCATCATCACCATCATTACCATCATCATCACCATCATCATCACCATGATCATCACCATAAATATGCATCATCACCATCATCATAATCATCATCACCATCATCACCATCATCATCACCATCATCACCATCATCATCATCATAATCATCATCATCACCATCATCACCATCATCATCACCATCATCACCATCATCATCACCATCATTACCATCATCATCACCATCATCATCACCATGATCATCACCATAAATATGCATCATCACCATCATCATCACCATCATCACCATCATCACCATCATCATCACCACCACTGTCACGTATGTATGTTGAACCTTTTTCGCACCGTACGTAGCCAACCGTGCACATTAAAGGTGCGGGGAAGGACAACAAACTCAAGACAACAAGCAGTTCACCACCACCACCACCACCACCAATGGTGATCGCCAATCAATCAATACCATTGCCAGCATCAATTATTATAATTATCAATGAACAACATCACCATCATCATTAATACATGAATACCAGCACTACGTCAATAGTATCTACATCATCATTGCCGATCAATAAATATAATCAATGAATGCATCTCGTAAGTAATTTACACCGCCCCCGCCCCCCGCACCCCAACGTGAAAAATGAATCCCTAGAATGTCATCTTCAATGAATATCATCATCATAATCATGTTTAGATTTTAACATCATGAATCACGTGCTCCGGGTTACGAACGCGGGCGAGCCGCACTAATGGGCGAACGAGCGCGTACATGGATAAACAAAGATAAAGACAAAGATCCCCCGTATAGCCTGTAACAGACTCTTGGGGCAAGTGCTATTAGCGAGTAGCATCTATGAAGGCCAGAACGGCACACGAAGGGGGTGGGTTGCCAGGCACCACGCTCGACCGCCTTTGTCTCCCCACTGGCGATGTTTACACACCGCACCAGGTCACTCATTTGAGGCTGAGTCGACCCAGGAGAGGCCCAGGACCGCTCCAGATAATCCTCACTGATTTTGGCCGCGAGCGGGAATCGAACTCGTGGTCGCCAGGGTTCGCAGCTCAGCGCGCTGACCGCTGCACCACCGCTCCCCACGTGAGTAAACACGTGGGGACGCGCGGATGCCGCGGGTGCGGCCGAGGGAGCAGTGAGCGCACACGGCGCGCGCGTCGTCAAGCGACGCTGGCGGCCGCCGTCACGAGATGCACGGTGACAGACGGTCGGCGCTGGATCTTGCGCGGCCGAGTGGAACGGAGCGGCGCATTTCCTCCTCGCTTTGTTCTGAAATGTCGCAACTGCCCCGTGGCGCCTCTGCCTGGGTCGGCGAGTGTCGACAGCCTCGGGGCTCGCGGGCGGGATTCGGCGCGGTCGGCAAGCGCCGCTGATGAAGAGGAGGAGGAAGTGGAGGTGGTGGATGAGATGCGTCGCCGCTTCGAGTGGATGCAAAGGTCAAGATATGCCTCTGTACCGCGGGTCAGTGGCCTTTACCGAGCCTTCACCTGCAGTCACTTTTGACTGTGCAGCTGTGCCCTGAAGGCTCTACGAACCTCTAAAACCACCACCACCGACATTACCACCACCGCCGCCACTGCCACCAGGTAGGGCTTAAGCGTTCCTCAGCCGCAATGCTACACATGCAAGGTTGAAATCACCACGGTAGAGGAAGGCTGTCGCCATCTCTCCAGGTGCTGCGATGCAACACTCCGGCTGGCAGCTGCACACGAGCTGAACGGATCGCTCCGCCTCTGTGGAGGAATGTCCGCTCGGGCGCATTCCCTCCCGTGGCTGCCACTGCGTCGTGACTCTCAGACAACGTCGTCCATCGGCCCTCCTAGCCGCCACCACGACTCCCACCCAAACGCACTTGGCTCCCAGTGCAAGTCGAGGCGCTCGTCTCTCTGTGGGCACTTTCACGCCGTTAATGACTCGAGGAGCTTCCCCCCCCCCACCATCTTTTCGTCTCCCCACCCCCCTGCCCCCAACCGCTCCCCAATTCTATTTCACTCGTGTGCTTATTAGAGGCATGAGATAAGACGAAGGCATTTTCACCAGAAACTGTTTCATCAAAGAGTGTAACGGAACTAAGCCCCGTGCGAGATGACGAGTCTCTGTGAGGTGCCATCACGCGACCACTTCTGCGAAGCCTTCAGTTGCCTCCAATCCAACAGCTCCTTGGCCGCCATGGCAGCGCCTGCCGCGTGGTGATCGCACCAACCACATCGCCATCCTCACGGCTGGGGTATGGCACGTTAATTGAACGATTACGTGAAAAAATAGTGACAGGGCTGAGCCCTTCGACTCTCTAGGCTTGGAAAAAAAACCCGAGTCGAATCATTGACAGCTGCCCCGATTTTGAGCCCCCCCCACCACCCCAGCGTCTCCACGCCCGCTGGCTCGGTGCTCTGACACGGCCATGGGGGCGCTCTGAGCCACCAGACCACCTCCACCAGGTCACCTCCAGCAGGCCACCTCCACCAGGCCACCTCCACCAGGCCACCTCCACCAGACCACCTCCACCAGACCACCTCCACCAAGACACCTCCAGCAGGCCACCTCCACCAGGCCACCTCCACCAGGCAACCTCCACCAGACCACCTCCACCAGGCCACCTCCACCAGGCCACCTCCACCAGGCCACCTCCACCAGACCACCTCCAGCAGACCACCTCCACCAGACCACCTCCACCAGACCACCTCCACCAGACCACCTCCACCGGACCACCTCCACCAGACCACCTCCACCAGGCCACCTCCACCAGACCACCTCCACCAGACCACCTCCAGCAGACCACCTCCACCAGGCCACCTCCACCAGACCACCTCCACCAGGCCACCTCCACCAGGCCACCTCCACCAGACCACCTCCAGCAGACCACCTCCACCAGACCACCTCCACCAGACCACCTCCACCGGACCACCTCCACCAGACCACCTCCACCAGGCCACCTCCACCAGGCCACCTCCACCAGACCACCTCCACCAGACCACCTCCACCAGGCCACCTCCACCAGGCCACCTCCACCAGGCCACCTCCACCAGACCACCTCCACCAGGCCACCTCCACCAGACCACCTCCAGCAGACCACCTCCACCAGGCCACCTCCACCAGGCCACCTCCACCAGGCCACCTCCACCAGACCACCTCCACCAGGCCACCTCCACCAGGCCACCTCCAGCGGCGCTCATTTCCAAAGGAGGCGTCGGTAGGCGATGGGCCACGGCCGGGCCCACAAGCGGCCACGATGGGCAAACAAAACGCTCCCTGCCCCTCACAATATCTTCCATTGGCAAAACTAAAAATATATATAAATAGAGCACATGACAAAAAAAATAGCTTTCATTATTTACTTTTGTACTTTGGTATCCTGCCCCCCCCCCCTTCCCCCGCCGCCTGTTTTCTCGCGAAGGGATATCGATATGACGGTCAGAGCGGTGGTTAAGAGCCGACGAGCACGACCGCTGATTTAATTTCGCCTCGGAATTAGCTGCCCGCATGATTGAGGCCTGCGGCCGCCGCTTAACGGACCGCTCAGAAACAATTACTGCAGCCGCCGCCGCCGCCGCGAGCCCGACGGGAAATCGGGTGAATCGCAGCCCCCGTGCCTGGCAAGCCCGAGATGCTTACGTTGATGTTTGGTGGAGTTTGACAAACGCCGCTGGCAGCAAGGATAGCTGAGACACATTGCTAGAGGTGGATCACCTGCGCCCTACCTCGCCACACTCGATAGCGCTCAGGGTAAAGCAGTCAGATTAACTGATGATCCAGCACTCACTGATTCGCTCACTCACCGTCAGGCAGTCACCTCCTCATCACTCTTGTAGTGCTGCTACCATGGCCACTCTTTCGATGAACTTCACTCATTGATTTCTCCACCCATGCCGAGTAGTCGGTCCACCAAACACTCACTGTGTCGTCTCGCCCACCACACTCTGTTCAACTGCCAGCCACACTGCAGGCCACCATAACAAGACTGACCCACTCGCCACTCACCCTTCCACTCACCCTCTCACTCACCACACTTATCTGTCTGCTTCTTTCCGCTCGACTGTGGAAGTCGCTCCCACCCGTCTCTGTTACTCCCCAAGATCTCAGAACAATAACCACCGTGCTCAATTGAACAAACGTGTTACACGCTTTATCGATTATAAGTGAGTTAGTGTGGACGGGTGATTGAGCTGATGCGAGTGAGTTTGTAAGTGGTTGAGTAAGTAGTTGACTGAGTGAGAGTGAGTGTGCGGGTCAGTGAGTGTTGTGTGAGTGGGTGGGTGAGCCAGTGAGTGAGTGGGTGTGTTATTGCGTGCGCGACTGTGTGGGTTCGTAAGTCGATGGGTGAGCTCGATGGGTGAGTAAGTGGGTGAGCGAGTAGCTGGGTGGGTGAGTGAGCAAGTGATCGAGTGAGTTTACAATATCACAATCTCTGATACAACGCTCAAAGGTAACCCAGTCCTGGGGTCGCGTCTCTCCAACTGCGGTTTGAAGTTTTGCCTTCAATCCTCCCACCCAAAATCCAACAAGGTAACTATAATAGTGCTGCTTGTTATTGGCCGCTTGACACGCGCGGGACCCTTGTTCCCCGTAGGTCTGTGTGAAGACGGTGGTTTGATCGCAGCTTCAAGGAGCCTGGCAGGGGCAATCTGGGGCTGCCACCCAACAGAAGAGACGCTCACTCACGGCCAGACCCGTCGAGCCAGAGTTTATCTGTACAATCTTAGCCCCATTCTGTCCGTCAAGTAGATGGCCCTCGCCTTTTGAGGGTCCCGTGCGATTGTTGGCCTTTGGTGAGAGAAGTGAGAGGAAAGAAACACTTCGAAGCGCAGTTGGAGAGACGCCACCAAAGAACTGGGCGGCATTTGAGGTTTGTATCAGAGATTATGATATTGTAAACTCACTCGACCACATGCTCACTCACTCACCCACCCAGCTACTCGCTCACCCACTTACTCACCCATCGAGCTCACCCATCGACTTACGAACCCACACAGTCGCGCACGCAATAACACACCCACTCACTCACTGGCTCACCCACCCACTCACTCACACAAAACTCACTGACTCACACAGCTACTCTCACACCCTCATTCACTCTCACCCAGTCAACGACTTACCCACTTACTAACTCACTCACATCAGCTCGATCACCCATCCACACGAACTCACTCACACTTGCCGACTCACCCACACACACTCACTCGCTCACACACCCAGCCACTCACCCGCACTTCACCACTCACTCATCCACTCACTCATGGTAACTATACGCATCTATGCACGGGAGTCAAGCTGCAAAGCTGTTCACACACCCCACCATTTCCTCCGTCCGCCACCTATAATTGTCTAACAAATAATGTTCAGGCCGCGTGTGCGTGCGAGTGACTTCATGCGTTGGAGCCACACGCCCACGCAGCGCCCTGACTCGCTGGTTAAACATCCAACACTCGCCTTTTGCCCGTCCAAGGACGGGTGTATTGCATTAAATCTGAAACTTGCAAGCGAAAAGCAGACCGCGACGTGATATATTCATTGCATTAATTCGTGTGCAATTTGTAAGGGCGCGGTGACACAGACTTCTTTCATTTTAAGGTTATAATCCCTTGTTCATCAGGACGTCCGTTTTACTTCGATGTCTTAATAGCGTTACGGAGATCGCGTGACGTGAGGGTTCTGCCTTTGTAGTGAGGGTTGTGAGTTGACGTTGAGGAGGGGGTAGGAGGCGCCTCGGCCCCCCTTGTGAAGTGACGTCAGCCGCTAATGATTATGAATGGGGGGGGGTGTCCATTTGGAGGACGTCACCTTATGATTATTAATGAGGGGGGGGAGGGTGCTCCATGTGGAGTGACGTCCCCTGCTCATGAATATTAATAAGGGGGGCTGGTCGATGTGGTGTGACGTCACGAGCGTTAATGACAGACATCCCTGGGTGATTCTAGTTGGTATTCGGACGATCAGACACTACACATGGCAACCACGGTTGACTTCTCCACAAAGTAGTTCTCTATTTTATCGACCCCAGTGGGATGCTGGGCCGAGCCAACCCCCTAACCAACAGAGTGAACTCGCCACCTTCCCATTGCGAGCCGCTCGCTCTCACCGTGTGGGCCACGTGGCCCGGCGTCGACAGCATGTGACGGTACTGCCACCGTTCTGAGAGTAACGCCGAGCCAGGGACGCGTTTTTCTGGTCGACCCAAGTTCGATATTTCCCCTGCCGTGCAGCGGCAAAACACTCCGGCAGCAGAGTAGACAGGCGATCGTTCTTATTTCCCAGCGTGAATGACCTAATTTCAATAGCGTCACTGCAGAATGCATTGTCTAGTGCAGGGAGACATCGCGTTTTTTTTGTGACTCTCTCTGTCTCTCTAATCGCCCGTCTGTGTAATTAACTCATCTCCGTGAAACCGCAGTGGCCTGAATTTGGAGGCCGTGATCCAATTGACGGCGGAGAAGAGCACAGCGCTTATTTCATTTCACTTATCACACTCAATCCACGCCTGGTTTCTCTGTTGGGGTTTTTTGTTACGTTTTAAAAGCCGGCGAGGAACTCGGCCGCGGTGACTCCGTTGCGCAACGAACGCGTCGACTCTGCAGCGCGGTGAGGGGGCGAGCGAGCGACGCAGTGAGGGGCTGATGGAGACGGCACGACGGCCTCTGGCCACCTGGGCATCTCTCCACCGGTCACCGCTGGCGCCTTGCTCACCTGAGTCCAGAGGCCAGAGCCGACATCGGCACCTTGTCAAGGTCGCTAAGCACGGTTTCCTTCGTACGCTGCGAAATAAGTTCAACAATACGTACGTACACTGCGCGTCTTACGGTTGCCATTACGTGGCTTGTAGAAGAGTGCATCCTTTGACAACCTACTTGTTTCGAGTCGCACCGTCGTCATTGGCCACGTAAAGAAATTGCAACCGTTCAAGTGACTCCCTCCCCCCCCCACGCGGTAGCGACGAGTCCCACGGGCTACCACCCGGGAGGGCATCCGTCACGACGCCTCGATTATTTTATTTGACGCCGCTGTGTCTGGGATTTTAATCGCCTCGTGTAGTGGCGTGACCTTTTAACACGTTTGCTTAAACGTCCCCCCTCCATTTGCATAATTACAATATATAAGCAGTGGTTCAGTGCCGCCGGTTTAAAAATATATATGTATTTGATTGCTTATTTATTTACCCTGGACATTATTTAAATGTCATTTGTATGAACGTGATACGTATCCCACCGCCCCCCCCCCCCCCCCCATTTGACAATTGCTATTTTGGTGCCACGGTCGCCCGACGTGAGGCATCGCCAGCGACTCAATTGATCCGTAATTGGTCGGAGGAAGACGCCACAATCGCCCACTAAATGGACCAATCACCGCGGGATCTGGGTCCATTTTCCATCACGTGTCGGTGTCTTGTTCCAGCGCCCAGCAGCCTTGGTTCGAAACCTTCTGACACACTGCGTTACCTGACCCGGCGTACATTCATCCCACGACAAAATTTACGCGCAACAGCTGCACAGGATCAGCAAATACCACCAACAACAACAACAACAACCTCATCTGTTACATTATTGAGCCGTTTTGTTAAAATGCCCTGGCGATGACTACCTTTGTCCCTTTGCTGGTGACAAAGACACACACACAAAGAACACACGCGAACAATATTGCCGTCCTGATGTCCCGTCACAACAACGCGTGGACGCACGGCTTTGAAACGTCTGCAATTAAGCGGCGCGCTGTGCCGCTACGTGAAAGAACACATTCGCTTGCTCGCCGTGTGACGGAGCGATGATTAGGGCGCGCCTTCGCGTGCGTGTTAAACACAGTTTGAGCAACTGCTTTCGTCTGCGCCAGGAAAAGCAATTTTCAAAAAAAAAAATTTTTTACGAAGGGAGGGGGGTGGAGCAGGGGGAGGTAAGCAATACATTTAATCTGTCACATTTCGCTGTTAATGGCTGAATTTCTTTACATAAAGGAACAATTTCGGTTCCTGTTAAGCCGCATTTGCCACAAAACTGAGTGCAATTATTGCAGAAGAAAGCATTCGTTCGCGTGAATCCGTGTTTAAAATTAAGTATCACGAGGCTTTCCTGTGTACACCAGCGTCGCGTTTGAGAAAGCGGGTACTTTTTTTTTAATTGTCCTCCCTCAATTATAACGACGGTAATAATTATATATTCCTTACCGGGATACATTTGCAAGAATCATTCCCGTCGTGCGTGATCAACGTTAACCAGTATTTAAGTGCCGCTGTGATTTATTTCGGTGAAAGCTGACGCGCGGAAAGGGACAGGCACGCGTTCACACTGTGGCACTTTGAACAGCAAACGGCATTCATAGCCCACGATGCGAGCGCCACTGCCAATGATCAGAGCACTCAGCTCACAAGCAAGACAGCCGTGGCTGTCATTGATCATCACTTGTCACCCTTCCGTGGTCAAAATACCAGAGCCACAATCAGAGGTCTACTTCGCTCGTAAAGCCCGCTGAGCTAAGAAGCTCTCTTGCAAGGGCGAATTGGCTGGCTGAGCGCAACAAAACATTCCACAATTTCAAGTATAAAAGAAATCAACGGCCCTGAATAACAACACATATATTGTACAAATACAGGAGTACAGTAGTGCTCTTCGGGAAACCGACGGCCGTGGCGCAACGTGGAATTTCCACCACTGGCTGCGCACTTGCACCGACAGCTATCTTCGATTGTTTATCGAACTTGATGTACAGATCCTGCGGCGTGATTCACCCAGACATCCTCCCAGCCCCTCCCTGCCTCTCGAGCCCTGCCTGGGCTGGGGCTGCTGCTACTGTGGTGGTGGTGGTGGTTGGGGGTGGTGGTGGGAGTTGCGCGAGCGCTGAGGCCCAACACTTTGCCGTGCGGCTGGCCTCCCCGCCGCTGAGTCGAGCCCGGTTCGCCCCGGGTCCGCGATTCTCTCCGCTCGTGCGCGCCCGCGCCGCGCGGGGCGTTCCTCGCGAGCGGCCCCGCGGCCCCGGGAGAATTGCGATGAGCCCGGACGTGCGCGATGATGGATTCCGTGTCAGAATAAATGATCGGGGGGTCGGCCCGACTCGGACACACACGGCCATGCAGGAAGCAAATCCATTTCCCTTCAATTTCCCAGGCCCCCGTCCGGTCCCATCCATCGAGCCTCCTTTCTTCGGCAGCTGGCAACGGGGCCCCGTTTCTTGGCCTCGTCTCTCACAAGCTGCGAGTTTAAATGTGCGAATTGAAGGTGACTGGTGGAAAGGGAAACCTTGCCAGTGGAGAGAAAGAGATGAACCTTAGCCCGAGGCCGGTGCTGTAAGCAAAATCAGCTGGTGATGACATCTGATGTTTAGAAGCTTCTCTCTCTCTCTCTCAGCATTCATTCTCGGTGACTATCGCATTGTGTATGCGTGGAGCAGCCTGCATTGCTGAACGTAACGGGCGGGACGCGGTGGTGCGCCGTGGTTGGCATGGGAGGGGGTGCAAGGAACACACCCGGGGTCTCCACTCCTCGTCGCTCGGGGGACCTGGGCCCTTCCGGCCCGTGAGATGCTGCTGCAGCTGCCACCGGCTACGCGCTCCAAAGCAACGCCACTGGTGGCATAGGACACTTTCTAAGGCGGATGGATTGCCATACATTGGCAGAGTAATTGAGTTCAAACCCTGGGCAAGGTCAACAGGCTGCATCATCCTCGTCATCATCTAGGGGTCAGGGAAGTGAGTGGCATCTACACACCAACACTTAGTGGGGAGGAGTCAACAGTATTTGTCCCGATAGACATCGTAAGCCTTGTCATAGTAATGTGGAATTTACGTAACTGGCTTTGGACCAACAGTGGAGACGAGAACTATCCCCCAGTATGTTTGGAACACGAGGGCACTTTCGCTTGATTTCACTCACGTAAGACATTATATATATTTTTTAACAGGCGGTGTAAAATATTGTGGTTGATAAAGCAATGTCATGACTTAAACACTCACTACTGGACGTCCTAACCTCCTGTGCCTGTGCACCCCGCGTGTGTCCTCCACTCGGACTCCCGCAGCCACGCGTTTAGCCGATGGCAACATCACCCTTGCATCCACATTCTGCACGCACGTGGACAGCCCTCGGTCAATCCAGGATGAGGACCTTCGCACCCCACCATGCTGGTCATTGTGGGTTGGTGAAGTCGGGGAGCACATAAGTACAGAACAACCATTTTGCCACAATGCCCACTGCTTGCCCGTGTCGTCACGGCGCTCGCCACATCCAAGCGCGATGCGGGCTCGGCCTCAGCTGAGCTTCAAACCGATCTGACGGGGTGGGGCGCATCTCACGGCGTTGTGGTCACGAGTGTTTACTCCACGCGTCACTGACAGTTACATCTCGAGGCAATCTGCCTGCGGGTTTGCGAAGCCACGCGTGAAGGTGTCCTCAGGTCATGACCTCGCGAAGCTGCGGCACATCAGCAGCGGCGTTTGCCGGGATCTTGTGGGATAAATTGGTCGCGTGCGGGAAGTGTCACGTGATGAGACGAGTCCCCCGTGACAACCTCGTGCCAGGCGCCGTGCACCCTGCTAACCACGTGGGGCTGTACCCACGGGCTGGGCTGGGGGAGGGGGGGGATCACATTCCCACGAAAAGCGATAGTTTTAATATTAAAGCCACATTAACGTCAAACGTCTAATATCTCAAATTTATCCAGGACAACCTCGCTCAGTCCCAAGACTTTTTAAAAGCGAGATTCTGCATTAAGATGTTTCGCCAAGTCAATGAAAAAGTATTGCCTTTATACGTGGGAGGAAACTGGAATACTCAGAGAGAAAGAAACCCCCATAGCTCACGGGGTGTATAACAATCAAAGGTTTGCACGCATGGATTCATAACCCACTTGCTCTAATGACAACTCCTGGCCACCTCACAGCCCAGCGGATGTGTGCGTTTTACAAATCTGTATGTGATCCACCAACTCTTTCCTCCAAAGCTACTAAACAGAACATTAACGTACAAGCCTTGAGATAACCAGTGGGAGTGTTAGATCATACCAGTGTGGCATTAGTGTACCGGCAATAAATATATTACCGTACCACTCAGCTTATAATATAGTGCTTTGGAGGCAAGGGTTGGTGAATCACACAGACTTCTGAAACTCCCAAACCTTCAGAGTTCGGGAATTTGCTCGGAGATTGGCAGTAAGTTCAATGAGTTTGATTGGCGGTTGGGGACGGCATGTCGTATCGTGTAGGTGTCGTGTGCTGCTCTGCTCGAGTGGCCCACATGCTGGTTCGCACGTGGGCCATGCGATCCAGCATGTGGGCCCATCGAGCCTGGTGCAACTGTGGCCAGAGGAGCTCACAAGAAAGATAAAGGGAGCTACACGAGCTCAGTATGCATACACACGAATGGCAGCGCAGCAAGCGGGCTCGTGAACAACCTGTCCATGCAGACCTTTTTGAGGGCTGTCTCACCCGCACGCGTGGGCACTTTTTCCTCTGCGCGCTCAGGTTTCCTTTCACACGGTGATCCGCCCACCCTTGTCTCGAGAGAGCTGCCCGTTCCCCGGGGTTCGCCAAACCACACGCTGGCCGGCCGGGCAGGGCGGGCGGGCAGGCGGGCGGGCGCTGTCGACGGCGCCAGCAAGGGAGGCGTTAACGACGGCCGGTGTGCCGCTTGCCCCGAGCGCCACACACGCGCACGCTGCATCCATCATCTGCCAAAGAAATCATTACAGGATCCCCCGGCAAAATTCACCTGTCTCTCGTGTAATACCGAAGCCTATTCATTTTGGTTATTAAAACATTTGTAGCGATTGTCCCAGTGTTATTTTATACGGTGCCATCACAAACTAGGCGCTTCATTTTGATCCGGGCACCCCTGAAGAAATGAATGTTAGATCAATGGCAGGCAAAATGTTAATTTAATCAATTGCATTTTCTCCTACTACATTTTTTATGTCACATTTAAAAGAGCGGCAAATGTCATTTTGCTCTGATGTGTCCACAGATGCATTTAATACATTTTTTATGACTGTAAGTCACGACTGTACAAGAAAGGTTAGTGTCATTTTCAAGAGGGACATCTCAGAAAATGAGAAAGTGGAATTTTTTTTCAATGTTACAAAAAACACATTTATTTAACATGGGAATAATTTAAATTGGGTTCCATCGCAGTAATGCAGTTTAAATATTGACATTACGGAATTCCCATCGTTATTTTTAGTTCACAATGTGCAATATTGAATCCGATTAATTTTTTCTCTTTAACCTTTACTCGGCTCATATCTTTCCCAGTGAATGTATTTAATGAAAATCAATAGTTTACCGAAAGAAAAAAAAATCTGATTTCACCCAGTTGATTAAAATAAGGATAAGGAAGAGATTTTAATGTGGTTGCTGCTCTCTCTCTTCCCTTCTCATCCCAGGCCACGAGCCGCTGCTCCCCGAGCACGGATTAAGGATCGCGAGGCAGGCGGGATAATTCGCGAGCGTGCAAACGCGTCGCCTCAACTCGGCGGAGGAGTCCCCAATCGCGGTTTGGCTCCCGCGGGAACCGTACTTGGAGGGTTTCGTGCTCCTGCTGCGCGACGCGGCCACCGAGAAAACGCAAGAGCGCGGCCCTCAATAAGCCCCGTCCCGCGGAGCTCGCTAATCCGCTAAACCGCAGCCTCTGCCCGCAGCAAACACCAACGATGCGCGGCCCGCGCCAGCACGCGGAACGCCGGACTCAATCGGCTGTCGGGTAAAGAAAGCAAATAAGGATTTATGGGTGTGCGGGGAAGGGTTCGTCTGTGATACATATCATGGACACATTGTTGAGAGATGAGTCAACAACGGGGGGATGTAGTTGAGCTGTGCCACTGCCATTGGATCACGAGGCGAAGGATCCACGAGGAAACCTCGCACAGCGGTGCGCGCCGCGCGTCACGGAACGGCCGCGGGAGAGACGCTCCGCAGATTCTCCCTCGAACTCCGGCACGTGGCCTTTTTACGCCCCCCCCCCCACGCTGTCACGAGATCGTCGCAGGACATTCAAAGCGACGTTTGACGGCGAGGCGGGCTTGACGCTCTGACAAGCGCGTCACCCGGCCACTGTGGACTCACGTGGTGGTTTCTTTATCTTCTTCTTCTTCAAAAGCACAGAGGGTGGTGTGGGCTTTGTGCATTCCAGTTGGGAGGTTAAGGAGATAGCATCATTATTATTAATATTAAGGGCGTAAAGGTCAGTCTTATTAGAATAATCGCAAATGCAATCATAGTAAATTGCCAGCCCTGATGCTGGCCTCAGCTCAATCCATCATTTAATGAGTCTGGCACGTTCGAGGCCGAGTAACCGTGTGTGGGGGGGGGTAAATAATGAAATAAACAAGCGGAGCCAAAGGGGTTGGAGTCGACTGCGTGGGAATCATCGAGAGACTTCAATGGAATGGCACAGAGGTGCCGCGACTACTCCAGACTGGCACCTGACAAGCGCGTGGCGCCCCCAGCTCTCCGCGGGTCCCTCGGGTGGCCGATGCGTCGGTGTGAGTGGGCCAGCAAGGTGTGGGGGGGGGGGGTCATGGGAGGGGGCGTTCGGGGTGAGACTCAGCCGGGGCTGTCTTGGCGAGGGAGCTAAGGGGCTGTCAGCGAGTGTTATTTTGGCGAGAGGAGCGGCGAGCGTTGCGACGGGCCCTCTGACCACGAGCCGCCCGCGCCTCGTTTATTTCGTTTTTCCAGGCCGACGCGACGCGACGTGACACCCGCGTGTGTGCGTGTGTGTCTGTCGGTATGTATCTGTCTGTGTGTAAGTGTCTGTGTGCGGGATGGGGAGCCATAGTGTAGCGGTTAGCGCGCTGCGCTATGAACCCGGCGATCCGGCTTCGATTCCTGCTCACGGCCAACACCAGTGACTATGATCAGAAGTGGGCCTTCACCTAGGTCGACTCAGCCTCAAATGAGTACCTGGTGCGATGTGTAAACTTCGCCACTAGGGAGACAAATGCGGCCGGGCGTGGTGCTGGCCACCCACACCCTCGTGCGCCGTTCCGGCCTTCATAGGTGCTCGCTAACAGCACTTGCCCCAACAATCTGTTTAGGCTATACGGGGGATCTTTGTCTTTGTGTGTGTCTGCCGGTTCGGTTGTAGTACCAATAATGATAGTTATAGCAACAACACTGCTGTTAGTTGAGGCAGGAAAGTCATATTTGTAGGTTTCTGCCGCATTGGGGTAATTTCTCTCTGCCATGAAGACGAGTTCGACCTCCTGTGGAGAGGAAACCGGGGTGCCCAGCGCAATCCGACACGAGGGGAAACAGAGAACGCTCCGCACGCCACTCATCGCTGTTCTGCGAGAAAAAAAATCAATTATGTGGCCACCTCATAGCCCGAGGTTACAACGCCTGTGGCATTCCCAGGCAGTCTCTAAACATATTTTTTTGCCAGGTAAAGATCACCGAGCCATATAGTTCTTTTTCAGAGGAGGCCTGACCACAAATGATAGCTATAACGAAGTGAGTTTAACACGTAGGCTTTCGCGACCGATATCATCCATAGTACAGGTGGCCTATCATGTGGGAACTCATAGCAGCCAAATGATCTAAACGCGTGTGTTCTACCGTCCACGTGGCACACAGAGGCTCAGATCCGCTGAGCTCCCGAGGCCCGAGCATATGGGGCGCCACTCAGGGCAATGCGGTCGGATGACTTGTGACGACTTGTGACGACATGTGACGACTTTTGACGACATGTGACGACATGCGTCGACTTGTGACGACATGTGACGACTTGTGACAACATGTGACGACATGCGTCGACTTGTGACGAAATCCGTGAGTGCGGAATTCCGCTCTCACGGAACCTCGCCACGCCGACCCGGTCATCCGCGCACCGAAAGCGCTCGGCAGGGCCGTGGCGTGGTGAATATCCAATGAGCAAGCTGACAGCACGAAGCGAGCCGGATTGTCCTGATTAAATTGTTCCCGTGACACTGGCCGTGGGCCAAAAGCGAGAACTCATCTGCATGTTTAACCCCCTCGCTCGCGATGCCAGCCTGCGCCTTCGCGGACTTGGCGGTGACTCCTTAAAATTAAATCTTGCAGCGTTAGCTCCCTCGATTCGCTCACTCAATCTCCATCCCGGCGCATTCATTCACTCGCCAGGGATTGCTTCGCATTCTCGCTCCGAGCAAGAGCGAATGCATAAAGTGACCAGGCGATTTCTTGACATGGCAGCGTTCTAACCGAAATATCGTGACCGTCATTAGTCACGATCTAGTCACTGCTTGACGAAGTTGCCACGCTGCCACCGTCTCCGTCTTGCGGTGCGACTATCCATCCAGTGACAGCGGCCCCGCAGTGCCAAACCTACCGAGTGTGTAGGCGGTGCAACTGCACCATGACCCATGGGCCAGAGGGGCCCGGCTACTGGGCTACAGAGAGGGCGGAATGTGGACCGGGATCCTCATTCATTTGTTGTGCCAGGGCCCTTTCCATCCACGCGATGCCACTGCTTGCCCGTGTTGACTTGGCCGGGAATGAGCACCCGGACAGAGTCTCCTGTATCTTTTTGTTTTCCACAGGCACATGCGAGCTGCGCCGGGGCCCGTGCTGAGCCAGCCTCGCACGCGGCTCAGGAGACGCCCGGTTGTTTATACGCGGCAAAAGCCAAGCCGTGTCGCTCACGTCACACGCGATATCAGTGAGTCGAGATCGATGCAGACGACGTGATGCTGTGTACTCACGGAGTACTGATTGACGTCACATGCAATGGACACTTCCCCAGATCCAGAATCGGGCCGGAGAATCGTGGTTCGGTTCAGGCTCGGCACGTGACCCACCCAGCGAAGAACCACCAGCCTTCTCGGCTGCCCGCGAAAGGATCCCGGGATATTGAGGTGCATTCAGCGTGCACGCTCCATCTGCGCAATTCCGTCCGAAATCATCGAGAGAAATGTGGCAGAACCTTCCGGTCACAGACCATTGCGGTCGTAATTGCGGGTCGTCGTGAGCTCACGGCTTCTTTGCGCGTTCCAGTCGCTGGCGCCGAGGGTCGGTGCCGAGGGTCGGCACCAACTTTTGATGCAGAAGGCGCTGGGTTCACACCACAGCCATTTGTAAGATCATTAATGCATTCACTTTCTAGTTGTCACATTTTCGCCAAAGTTGCGTGAGTGTAAGAGGCAGTACAAAGGCTACGGTGTTAATATTTCATGAGCAAATGTGTTCAGTTTTACAAATTAACCATCAATATGAATATTGCATAAATTGTATACAGTGTGTGTTGTAAATGTAATTTTTGTTATTCCAAACAATGAAGGCAGGATAAAACACAACAACTTTGTACGTTAATTTTGTATTATTGTCGTACACGTAAACATCATTACATAAATAACACGAAGGGGTTTAGCGACCAATAACATGATTCACGATTTATTTTCGGGTCGCCAATGCAAGTTGAGTGTGACGACTGGAAGGTGTGAGGTTTGCTGCGTCCGTGATTTCTGGGAAATGCCTGATGATGCTGTCTGTAACCATGAGCGGAAAACGTCCGTAGCAAATTGTTAAGCGCGAGTGGATCGCTCTGCAGCGCACCGATGGTGCTGCTGGAGCAGTAATCAGCACGTTTGCTCACGTGACAACTTAATTAATTGGCCGTATTAATTGCCTGTGTCGGATGAAGTAGGGCTTTCGACCACATTTATATTACATGTCCGATAGGACCCAAAATCAATATACGGATATGTCACTCGGTAGAGGGATTCTATTGGATGCGGATTTGGTGAGATCATGACTTGACTTCATACAAAAGTCAATTACGCGGAATAACATGATTAAACTAAACACCGGAGTAAGATAAAGAGGACGAGCATTTGGCTATTGGGGTCTCATGTGCGGCGCGTTTGTAATGACAGGCGCGGCTGATCGCGATACCGCATCCCCAACGCATTCATTAATGACGAGGCTTTCTGTACGAGCACTGCAATTAGCGATCAACGGAAGACGTCACGTGTCAGAGTGTGTGCACACACCCGATGCGCCTGAACACTTGTGTCGGAGCGTGTGCACACACCCAGCAGGAGACATGGGTAACCACACAGTTTGTCTAACGGCAGGTCGCGTCCGGTGGGGTCAAGCGTATCTCGTCAGCATGGAAGAGGAGACCAAATACCATCCAGACCAGAGCTACCTCTAGAGTGGAGGCCATTCCACCAGCGGTGACGAGAACGAGCTATTGCAGGGCAGCGCCTTTAACTTTTAACTGAGGAGCGAGGGCAAACGGACGCCAAACAAACAAACTCACGAGCGAGCGAGAGTTGCGTCCGCAGGTGCCGATCGGCGCGTTTAGTAAGCGTTCAAACTCCGCCAGAAACGGTCGACTGCTTTCCGACTGTTGGGCACTGGTAAGCGATTGTGAAAATGGTTACCGGTTCACCGGTTCACGTCAAACGACCCCAGCGTGTGCAGCCAACACCGCCAGCCGTGGTTGTTTGCGGGTTTTGGTGGTTGGATAATCGCACGTGTGCAGTCACGCACGGGACACCGTTCGTATTCATAAAAAAAAGATCGTAGTAATCATAATTAATGTTTTTTTTTTTTACAAATTACATACACGATGAATAATGAGTTCATGAAATCATCTGTTACATTCATTTCAATCGATTGATTATGGGCTTGATTTATTAACTGGCAAAGCCAAGAAATACATTCATACGGAAGCAATTATTGCGTTTGGCCGAGAATTAATAGAATCGGTGTGCGTGAAGAATTAAGGAGCGGGGCGGCGAGGTGGGGACACGAGGAGTCGTGTGGAGAGAGAGCAGAGAGGGTGTTGAGTGAGAGAGAGTGGACAGAGAGAGTGGAGAGGGAGTGGACAGAGAGAGTGGAGAGAGAGAGGAGAGGCTTTTGACTTTTAAATAACTTTTATTGCCGCCAGCAGCAACAGCACTGGAGGCGATTCCGATATGAAATACACAGTCACCAGCAAATAAATAATCGCTATAAATCCACGCGCTGTGGCGCTAAATGCAGCGCGCACAACACGAAAGAAAAGTCACGTGGTGGTGGTGATCATCGGGCACGCCACGGTGACGAGTGAGCGCCTCAGAAGGTGAACACGAGGGTGCCCTCCACGCTGGTACAGAGAGGGGCTTGTCCGGCTCCCGAGCGTTCGAAGAAGACGCGCACATCACCGACATGTGTGTGGTACTCGTGCTCCAGCCGGAGTCGCGCCTTGAGCAGGCCCCTGAACACTGGAAGCACAGAGCAGCCGTCAGTGTCACCTTCCAGCATCTTTTTCCTCGTTCTGTACACCGCCATCTTCGCCTGAGCACAGGCGAAGTTGGCGAGGTCATGGCGCTTGTTAGCCAGGTAAGGCACCCCCCATATACGAAGCTGCTGTTGTAGAAGGGCACCCCCAGTTTCCTGAAGATGTCCCCTAAAAGGCGGAACATTGGTTCGAGCCGCTGGCAGTGTAAGTACTGGTGGGGCAGATCCTCCCTGGCGAGATTCGGCTGAGCCACACGGCCGATGGCAACGTGCAGTGTGCCAATCTCCACTGGAGGTCACCACAGCGTTTGTTAGAGGAGAGAGCGAGAGTGGAGAGGGAGTGGAGAGCGTCGGGAGAAAAATTATAATTTGCACTTCTAAAGCGCCTTTTACCCGAAGCTCGCAAGGTGCGTTACAGAGACAGGGACCGAAAATAGAATTAACAGTGATTAACAAAACGGTGCCACCGTAAAAGCCGAATAAAAGCGCTCATCATAGCAGCATACACAGAGTGTGGGGAGAGAGTAGGGAGATGCGTGTAGACAGCCGGCAGAGAGTGGAGAGAGATTGGATAGAGTGTGGGGAGAGGGTGGGGAGATGCGTGTCGAGGAGTGGGAGAGGCAGGGAGTGGCGAGTAACTGAGCGAGCGGCGTTGTTAACGATGTGTTGACAATGCGTTGTCGAGTGTGTTGTTGTTGTCGTTGTGACTTTCGGGTTATTTATGTTCAATACGCTTTGTTAAAAATACGTGCAAAGAGAAACCAATTCCCCCCAGCCATTCTCCACCGCCCATTGGACGAAGGCTTTCCCACACATTCACCACGCCATACATCACCACGCCACACATTCACCACGCCTTACTTCACCACGCCACACATTCACCACGCCATACGTCACCACGCCACACATTCACCACGCCATACGTCACCACGCCACACATTCACCACGCCATACGTCACCACGCCACACTTCACCACCCCGGCGAGTGAAGGGGCACGTCACAGCCATGGATTGCTCTCACTCGGGGGCAGTTAAAAAAATGAGGCAACCTCAACTTTACCGAAAAGTATCAACACGTTTCCGTGTCAATGAGACTGTGGCGGTGAAAGGTGACGTTTCGAGTAATTGGCCTTATTCATGGCAAACGATCGGAGAGGCCAGCGAGATGGAGTGCATGGGAGTCGATAAGAGTTGAAACTCATGGCCAACGACGGCGACTCTTATCTCGCCTATTATTTGCTATATACAAAAAGGCCATTGCCCTAAACATCTCCCAATATACATTTTTCTTTCAAGGCCACAGTGTTCTTGCGAATAAGTTGAGCTGTTTTTTACTTGTCATCGTAAGTCGCGCTCATGCGCCCACTGCCAACGCCAGCCTCCCAATAATTTGTTCAACGTCACCGTTTCGGTATCATCACCCTCAGACGAATAATACGTGCGGGGTGCGATTGTGTGGGCGGCCTCCGATTAGCACGGTCGGCTACGAACGGTGCTAATCGGTTCAGCGTGCTTACACACATACGCAATTCACCGAAATGCGGCTAAGTTACGTAGCAAGCGAGCGGCGTGACACCCGCACGGAACCGAATGAACCATCGGCATCCCGGCGCGGATGTCAACGGAGTGCGTCCGACACCGTCGCGGCGTTTCCACAATCACGTCGCACTCGCCGTGACAATCAGCCGCGCGCACTCTGGCTGCTGCGTTTGAACGCCTCCTCGTGCCCAGAATGACCGAGAGTGGCGATCGTCGCCAATCGCCGCGTGTTGCGTAGGCGCTCGACGGGCTGCTGCATCGCAGAAAAAAAAACCAAAACACCCCGTGAGAGATGGCGATGGCTTCGGGGAGGCCTTCAGCCAGCAGTGGATTGATCCGTGGCCAGTGATGATGATGATGATTGTGAAATTCACTCGCGACGACGAGTTTATGCCCGTGCGTCTATGCTGTGCATCTGCGGCGTTGCCCGCGGGTGCGTGCCGTGAAGGGGTCACGTTTCGGTGGTCGGCAAATCGTTGGTAGGCAACTCCTGATTGTGCGTGACGAACCACGCAGCTACGCAGCAGCGGCGGCAGCAGCAAAGACAGCGGCGGAAGCCGCGACTCGTTATAACCCGGTACTCGTTAGAACCCGGTACTCGTTGGATCCCGGTACTCGTTGGGAGAAACTACAGCCACGTGTCATAGACCCTCCGCCTGGTATTCTGCAGGTGGGAGGAGATGGCTCCGATGCATCCATCAGCGTGCACACTCCCTCGCTTCCTCCGCCGCATGAAATATGAATGAAAAACCAATTGCGCCTTAAAAACAGAAGCCTCCGGGGATCAAATTAAACGGCAGCCACGCGGTGCACGGGACTTGAAGCTGCCCCCGTGAGTTGCCGCGCGCGAGCGAGCGCCTGCGTTGCGGCCCGTGGCAGCGTCTCGGCGTTTTTCGTTTCGAGGAGGCGACGGAGTCGCCACCTCGACGCTCTCCCGGCGTCGCGCCGACGACGCGCAAGCGGAGGGGGGCTGCCACCGGGCCGTTTCTCCTCGAAAGCTGCGCAGGCTGCAGAGTGGGCTGCAGAGTGGGCTACAGGGTGGGTTACAGGGTGGGTTACAGGGTGGGTTACAGGGTGGGTTACAGGGTGGGTTACAGGGTGGGTTACAGAGTGGGTTACAGGGTGGGTTACAGGGTGGGTTACAGGGTGGGCTACAGGGTGGGTTACAGGGTGGGTTACAGGGTGGGCTACAGGGTGGGTTACAGGGTGGGTTACAGGGTGGGTTACAGGGTGGGTTACAGGGTGGGTTACAGGGTGGGTTACAGGGTGGGTTACAGAGTGGGTTACAGGGTGGGTTACAGGGTGGGTTACAGGGTGGGCTACAGGGTGGGTTACAGGGTGGGTTACAGGGTGGGCTACAGGGTGGGTTACAGGGTGGGTTACAGGGTGGGTTACAGGGTGGGCTACAGGGTGGGTTAAAGGGTGGGCTACAGGGTGGGCTACAGGGTGGGTTACAGGGTGGGTTACAGGGTGGGTTACAGGGTGGGCTACAGGGTGGGTTAAAGGGTGGGCTACAGGGTGGGCTGCAGAGTGGGCTACAGGGTGGGTTACAGGGTGGGTTACAGGGTGGGCTACAGGGTGGGCTACAGAGTGGGTTAAAGGGTGGGCTACAGGGTGGGTTAAAGGGTGGGTTACAGGGTGGGCTACAGGGTGGGTTAAAGGGTGGGCTACAGGGTGGGCTGCAGAGTGGGCTACAGGGTGGGTTACAGAGTGGGTTACAGGGTGGGTTACAGGGTGGGTTACAGGGTGGGTTACAGGGTGGGCTACAGGGTGGGTTACAGGGTGGGCTACAGGGTGGGTTACAGGGTGGGTTACAGGGTGGGTTACAGGGTGGGTTACAGGGTGGGTTACAGGGTGGGCTACAGGGTGGGTTACAGGGTGGGTTACAGGGTGGGTTACAGAGTGGGTTACAGGGTGGGTTACAGGGTGGGTTACAGGGTGGGTTACAGGGTGGGTTACAGGGTGGGCTACAGGGTGGGTTACAGGGTGGGCTACAGGGTGGGTTACAGAGTGGGTTACAGGGTGGGTTACAGGGTGGGTTACAGGGTGGGTTACAGGGTGGGTTACAGAGTGGGTTACAGGGTGGGTTACAGGGTGGGTTACAGGGTGGGTTACAGGGTGGGTTACAGGGTGGGTTACAGAGTGGGTTACAGGGTGGGTTACAGAGTGGGTTACAGGGTGGGTTACAGGGTGGGCTACAGAGTGGGTTACAGGGTGGGCTACAGAGTGGGTTACAGGGTGGGTTACAGGGTGGGCTACAGGGTGGGTTACAGGGTGGGCTAAAAAGTGGGTTACAGGGTGGGCTACAGAGTGGGTTACAGGGTGGGCTACAGAGTGGGTTACAGGGTGGGTTACAGAGTGGGCTACAGAGTGGGTTACAGGGTGGGTTACAGAGTGGGCTACAGGGTGGGCTACAGAGTGGGCTACAGAGTGGGCTACAGGGTGGGTTACAGGGTGGGTTACAGAGTGGGCTACAGGGTGGGTTACAGAGTGGGTTACAGGGTGGGTTACAGAGTGGGCTACAGGGTGGGTTACAGGGTGGGTTACAGAGTGGGTTACAGAGTGGGTTACAGAGTGGGTTACAGGGTGGGTTACAGAGTGGGTTACAGGGTGGGTTACAGAGTGGGCTACAGGGTGGGTTACAGAGTGGGCTACAGGGTGGGTTACAGAGTGGGTTACAGGGTGGGCTACAGGGTGGGTTACAGGGTGGGTTACAGGGTGGATTACAGAGTGGGTTACAGAGTGGGTTACAGAGTGGGTTACAGAGTGGGCTACAGGGTGGGTTACAGAGTGGGCTACAGGGTGGGTTACAGGGTGGATTACAGAGTGGGTTACAGAGTGGGCTACAGGGTGGGTTACAGGGTGGGTTACAGGGTGGGTTACAGGGTGGATTACAGAGTGGGTTACAGAGTGGGCTACAGGGTGGGTTACAGGGTGGGTTACAGGGTGGGTTACAGGGTGGATTACAGAGTGGGTTACAGAGTGGGTTACAGAGTGGGTTACAGAGTGGGCTACAGAGTGGGTTACAGAGTGGGCTACAGGGTGGGTTACAGGGTGGGCTACAGGGTGGGTTACAGGGTGGGCTACAGAGTGGGCTACAGGGTGGGCTACAGGGTGGGTTACAGGGTGGGTTACAGGGTGGGTTACAGAGTGGGCTACAGGGTGGGTTACAGAGTGGGTTACAGAGTGGGTTACAGGGTGGGTTACAGAGTGGGTTACAGAGTGGGCTACAGGGTGGGTTACAGAGTGGGTTACAGAGTGGGTTACAGGGTGGGTTACAGAGTGGGTTACAGGGTGGGTTACAGAGTGGGTTACAGGGTGGGTTACAGGGTGGGTTACAGAGTGGGCTACAGGGTGGGTTACAGGGTGGGCTACAGGGTGGGTTACAGGGTGGGTTACAGAGTGGGTTACAGGGTGGGTTACAGAGTGGGTTACAGGGTGGGTTACAGGGTGGGTTACAGAGTGGGCTACAGGGTGGGTTACAGGGTGGGCTACAGGGTGGGCTACAGGGTGGGTTACAGAGTGGGCTACAGGGTGGGTTACAGGGTGGGTTACAGAGTGGGCTACAGGGTGGGTTACAGGGTGGGTTACAGAGTGGGTTACAGGGTGGGTTACAGAGTGGGTTACAGGGTGGGTTACAGAGTGGGTTACAGGGTGGGTTACAGAGTGGGTTACAGGGTGGGTTACAGGGTGGGTTACAGGGTGGGTTACAGAGTGGGTTACAGAGTGGGTTACAGAGTGGGTTACAGGGTGGGCTACAGGGTGGGTTACAGAGTGGGTTACAGGGTGGGCTACAGGGTGGGTTACAGAGTGGGTTACAGAGTGGGTTACAGAGTGGGTTACAGGGTGGGTTACAGAGTGGGTTACAGGGTGGGTTACAGAGTGGGTTACAGGGTGGGTTACAGGGTGGGTTACAGGGTGGGTTACAGAGTGGGTTACAGAGTGGGTTACAGAGTGGGTTACAGGGTGGGTTACAGGGTGGGTTACAGAGTGGGTTACAGAGTGGGTTACAGGGTGGGCTACAGGGTGGGTTACAGAGTGGGTTACAGAGTGGGCTACAGGGTGGGTTACAGAGTGGGTTACAGGGTGGGTTACAGGGTGGGTTACAGGGTGGGTTACAGAGTGGGTTACAGGGTGGGTTACAGGGTGGGCTACAGGGTGGGTTACAGAGTGGGTTACAGAGTGGGCTACAGGGTGGGTTACAGAGTGGGTTACAGGGTGGGTTACAGGGTGGGTTACAGAGTGGGCTACAGGGTGGGTTACAGGGTGGGCTACAGGGTGGGTTACAGAGTGGGTTACAGGGTGGGTTACAGAGTGGGTTACAGGGTGGGTTACAGGGTGGGTTACAGAGTGGGCTACAGGGTGGGTTACAGGGTGGGCTACAGGGTGGGTTACAGAGTGGGTTACAGGGTGGGCTACAGGGTGGGTTACAGGGTGGGTTACAGGGTGGGTTACAGGGTGGGTTACAGAGTGGGTTACAGGGTGGGTTACAGGGTGGGCTACAGGGTGGGCTACAGGGTGGGTTACAGGGTGGGCTACAGGGTGGGTTACAGGGTGGGTTACAGAGTGGGTTACAGAGTGGGTTACAGAGTGGGCTACAGAGTGGGTTACAGAGTGGGTTACAGGGTGGGTTACAGGGTGGGTTACAGGGTGGGCTACAGAGTGGGTTACAGGGTGGGTTACAGAGTGGGTTACAGAGTGGGTTACAGAGTGGGCTACAGAGTGGGTTACAGAGTGGGTTACAGGGTGGGTTACAGGGTGGGTTACAGGGTGGGCTACAGAGTGGGTTACAGGGTGGGTTACAGAGTGGGCTACAGGGTGGGTTACAGAGTGGGTTACAGAGTGGGCTACAGGGTGGGTTACAGAGTGGGTTACAGAGTGGGTTACAGGGTGGGTTACAGAGTGGGCTACAGGGTGGGTTACAGAGTGGGTTACAGGGTGGGCTACAGGGTGGGTTACAGAGTGGGTTACAGAGTGGGCTACAGGGTGGGTTACAGAGTGGGTTACAGGGTGGGCTACAGGGTGGGTTACAGAGTGGGTTACAGAGTGGGCTACAGGGTGGGTTACAGAGTGGGTTACAGAGTGGGTTACAGAGTGGGTTACAGAGTGGGTTACAGGGTGGGTTACAGAGTGGGTTACAGGGTGGGCTACAGGGTGGGTTACAGAGTGGGTTACAGGGTGGGCTACAGGGTGGGCTACAGGGTGGGTTACAGAGTGGGTTACAGGGTGGGCTACAGGGTGGGTTACAGAGTGGGTTACAGGGTGGGCTACAGGGTGGGTTACAGAGTGGGCTACAGGGTGGGCTACAGGGTGGGTTACAGAGTGGGTTACAGAGTGGGTTACAGGGTGGGCTACAGGGTGGGCTACAGGGTGGGTTACAGAGTGGGTTACAGAGTGGGTTGCAGAGTGGGTTACAGAGTGGGTTACAGGGTGGGTTGCAGAGTGGGTTACAGAGTGGGTTACAGGGTGGGTTGCAGAGTGGGTTACAGAGTGGGTTGCAGAGTGGGTTACAGGGTGGGCTACAGGGTGGGCTACAGAGTGGGTTACAGAGTGGGTTACAGGGTGGGTTACAGAGTGGGTTACAGAGTGGGTTGCAGAGTGGGTTACAGAGTGGGTTACAGGGTGGGTTGCAGAGTGGGTTACAGAGTGGGTTACAGGGTGGGTTGCAGAGTGGGTTACAGAGTGGGTTACAGGGTGGGCTACAGGGTGGGTTACAGAGTGGGTTACAGAGTGGGTTACAGAGTGGGCTACAGGGTGGGTTACAGAGTGGGCTACAGAGTGGGCTACAGGGTGGGCTACAGAGTGGGTTACAGGGTGGGCTACAGAGTGGGCTACAGAGTGGGTTACAGGGTGGGCTACAGAGTGGGTTACAGAGTGGGTTACAGGGTGGGCTACAGAGTGGGCTACAGAGTGGGCTACAGAGTGGGCTACAGGGTGGGCTACAGAGTGGGTTACAGGGTGGGCTACAGAGTGGGTTACAGGGTGGGCTACAGAGTGGGTTACAGGGTGGGCTACAGAGTGGGTTACAGGGTGGGCTACAGAGTGGGTTACAGGGTGGGCTACAGAGTGGGTTACAGGGTGGGCTACAGGGTGGGTTACAGGGTGGGTTACAGGGTGGGCTACAGAGTGGGTTACAGGGTGGGCTACAGGGTGGGTTACAGGGTGGGCTACAGAGTGGGCTACAGGGTGGGTTACAGGGTGGGCTACAGGGTGGGTTACAGAGTGGGCTACAGAGTGGGCTACAGAGTGGGTTGCAGAGTGGGTTACAGGGTGGGTTACAGGGTGGGTTACAGGGTGGGCTACAGGGTGGGTTGCAGAGTGGGTTACAGGGTGGGTTACAGGGTGGGTTACAGGGTGGGCTACAGGGTGGGTTACAGGGTGGGCTACAGGGTGGGTTACAGGGTGGGCTACAGGGTGGGTTACAGGGTGGGTTACAGGATGGGCTACAGGGTGGGTTGCAGAGTGGGCTACAGGGTGGGTTACAGGGTGGGCTACAGGGTGGGTTACAGGGTGGGTTGCAGAGTGGGCTACAGGGTGGGTTGCAGAGTGGGTTACAGGGTGGGTTACAGGGTGGGCTACAGGGTGGGTTACAGGGTGGGCTACAGGGTGGGTTACAGGGTGGGTTACAGGGTGGGCTACAGGGTGGGTTACAGGGTGGGCTACAGGGTGGGTTACAGGGTGGGTTACAGAGTGGGCTACAGGGTGGGTTGCAGAGTGGGCTACAGGGTGGGCTACAGGGTGGGTTACAGAGTGGGTTACAGGGTGGGTTGCAGAGTGGGCTACAGGGTGGGTTGCAGAGTGGGCTACAGGGTGGGCTACAGGGTGGGTTACAGGGTGGGCTACAGGGTGGGCTACAGGGTGGGTTGCAGAGTGGGTTACAGGGTGGGTTGCAGAGTGGGTTACAGAGTGGGCTACAGGGTGGGCTACAGGGTGGGTTGCAGAGTGGGCTACAGGGTGGGTTACAGGGTGGGCTACAGGGTGGGTTACAGGGTGGGCTACAGGGTGGGTTACAGAGTGGGCTACAGGGTGGGCTACAGGGTGGGCTACAGAGTGGGTTACAGGGTGGGTTACAGAGTGGGTTACAGGGTGGGTTACAGGGTGGGTTACAGGGTGGGCTACAGGGTGGGCTACAGGGTGGGTTACAGGGTGGGTTACAGGGTGGGTTACAGGGTGGGTTACAGGGTGGGCTACAGGGTGGGCTACAGGGTGGGCTACAGGGTGGGTTACAGAGTGGGTTACAGGGTGGGCTACAGGGTGGGCTACAGGGTGGGCTACAGGGTGGGTTACAGGGTGGGTTACAGAGTGGGTTACAGGGTGGGCTACAGGGTGGGCTACAGGGTGGGCTACAGGGTGGGCTACAGGGTGGGTTACAGAGTGGGTTACAGGGTGGGTTACAGAGTGGGTTACAGGGTGGGCTACAGGGTGGGCTACAGGGTGGGTTACAGAGTGGGCTACAGGGTGGGCTACAGGGTGGGTTACAGGGTGGGTTACAGAGTGGGTTACAGGGTGGGTTACAGAGTGGGTTACAGAGTGGGTTACAGGGTGGGCTACAGGGTGGGTTACAGAGTGGGTTACAGAGTGGGCTACAGGGTGGGCTACAGGGTGGGTTACAGAGTGGGCTACAGGGTGGGCTACAGGGTGGGCTACAGGGTGGGCTACAGGGTGGGCTACAGAGTGGGTTACAGGGTGGGTTACAGAGTGGGTTACAGAGTGGGTTACAGGGTGGGCTACAGGGTGGGTTACAGAGTGGGTTACAGAGTGGGCTACAGAGTGGGCTACAGGGTGGGTTACAGAGTGGGCTACAGGGTGGGCTACAGGGTGGGCTACAGGGTGGGCTACAGGGTGGGCTACAGAGTGGGTTACAGGGTGGGTTGCAGAGTGGGTTACAGAGTGGGTTACAGTGTGGGCTAGATTTCGGTACAAATTGAAACCCGGAGCAACACACACGGTTATACACAAATAATAAAAGCCACCGAAGTTTAAGTGACCTATCCATGCGGTGTGAATGCCACCGCTCGCGGCACTCGGAGCCAGCAAAGCGCAACGTTGAATCATCGTCGTGTTTGTGTAAAGTGCACCCAGCCGTGAAGTCTGCCAAACAGCAGAGGGAGATGCTTCTGCACTTGACAGGACACACACTCGCAAAACAACAACAGCACTGGCGCTACGCTCAACGATAATGAGAGGCACCACCGCAGGGCATCGAATGCGTTTTGGGTTTTGTGAGTGTGAAGTCTCGATGCCGGTGTGTTTGTTTGTTTGTTTGCGTTTACTTATTTAGTAACTTGCCCGTACTGCCGGGTGGCCTCTCTCTCTCTCTGTGTGCGGGGTTGGCGAGCTGGCGGCGGCTGAGAGACGGGGTAAGAGCGCTCGCTTCTCCCGCACGCCAAGAAGCCTCGCGACGGCGCGCTGCAGTCCGCAACCAACGTGGGCACGGCTCATTAAAAAGTTTCACGTGGCGTGGCACCCACCACCACTCACTACCACCACCACCCAACAACCACCACTACCCACCACCACCCATCACCACCAACCATCACCCACCACCCACCACCACCACCACCCACCACCACTCACCACCACCCACCACAACCCACCACCACCACCCATCACCACCCACCACCCACCACCACCCATCAACCACCCACCACCACCCATCACCCACCACCCACCACCACCCACCACCCATCACCACCCATCACCACCCATCACCACCCACCACCCACCACCACCCATCAACCACCCACCACCCACCACCACCCATCACCCACCACCCACCACCACCCACCACCCATCACCACCCATCACCACCCATCACCACCCATCACCCACCACCACCCATCACCACCCAGCACCCACCACCCATCACCACCCATCACCCACCACCACCCATCACCACCCATCACCCACCACCCATCACCACCCATCACCCACCACCCATCACCACCCATCACCCACCACCACCCATCACCACCCATCACCCACCACCCATCACCACCCATCACCACCACCCATCAACCACCCATCATCACCCACCACCACCCACCACCACCCACCACCACCACCCATCACCCACCACCCATCACCACCCATCAACCACCCATCATCACCCATCATCACCCACCACCACCCACCACCACCCACCACCACCACCCATCACCCACCACCCACCACCACCCATCACCACTACCACCACCCACCACCACCCACCACCACCCACCACCACCACCCATCATCACCCATAACCACCCACCACCACCACCCATCACCCACCACCCATCAACCACCCACCACCACCCACCACCACCACCCATTATCACCCATAACCACCCACCACCACCCACCACTACCACCTATCACCACCCACCGCCCACCACCCACCACTACCACCCACCACCACCCATAAATTACCCACCACCACCCATCACCACCCACCACCACTCACCACTACCACCCACCACCCATCACCACCCACCACACCACCACCCATCAACCACCCACCACCCACCACCCATCAACCACCCACCACCACCCACCACCCATTATCACCCATAACCACCCACCACCACCCACCACTACCACCCATCACCACCCACCGCCCACCACCACCACCACCCACCACTACCACCCACCACCACCCATAAATTACCCACCACCACCCATCACCACCCACCACCACTCACCACTACCACCCACCACCCATCACCACCCACCACACCACCACCCATCAACCACCCACCACCCACCACCCATCAACCACCCACCACCACCCACCACCCATTATCACCCATAACCACCCACCACCACCCACCACTACCACCCATCACCACCCACCGCCCACCACCACCACCACCCACCACTACCACCCACCACCACCCATAAATTACCCACCACCACCCATCACCACCCACCACCACTCACCACTACCACCCACCACCCATCACCACCCACCACTACCACCCATCACCACCCACCGCCCACCACCACCACCCACCACTACCACCCACCACCACCCATAAATTACCCACCACCACCCATCACCACCCACCACCACTCACCACTACCACCCACCACCCATCACCACCCACCACTACCACCCATCACCACCCACCGCCCACCACCACCACCCACCACTACCACCCACCACCACCCATAAATTACCCACCACCACCCATCACCACCCACCACCACTCACCACTACCACCCACCACCCATCACCACCCACCACTACCACCCATCACCACCCACCGCCCACCACCACCACCCACCACTACCACCCACCACCACCCATAAATTACCCACCACCACCCATCACCACCCACCACCACTCACCACTACCACCCACCACCCATCACCACCCACCACTACCACCCATCACCACCCACCGCCCACCACCACCACCCACCACTACCACCCACCACCACCCATAAATTACCCACCACCACCCATCACCACCCACCACCACACACCACTACCACCCACCACCCATCACCACCCACCACACCACCACCACCCATCACCCGTGCGGACGGCACAACATCCAGAGCAGCCGCAGTCGCAACAACGACCGCGCTCCGCTCGTTCACTTGGCCGCTTCACCGACATTTACGTTGCAAGGACTTTGGAGTGAATTGTTGTTGTTGGGGTTTTGTTGTTGGTGTTGTTGTTTGCACTAAAAGGCCGTCGAAATCGAGCGATGCCGCGCTAAGACATTTCAAGAATAATTTTCCAAACGCGTCCGTCGATATTGCAGGAAAATATTGCGCGATTGATTGGATGTGATGCATCGTTCGGGTCGGGTGTTGCCGTTACTCAACTCACAATTGGCAAGGTTGCGAGCTCGCAGTCAGGGGTCAACTCAACCCATCATCCCTCGGAAGTCGATAAAGTGACTACCGCCGTGTGGAAGGTCAAAAGCGCTCTCGTCTCAAGCAGAATTTCCACCGCCAGCCGAAGGCTGTCACGGGATGACAGGTGCAGTGCCATTTCCCATTTAAGCAGGGAGCCAATTTGACTACAACTTGACTTTGATCATCACCGTTTCAGTTAGAAACGCGAGCGGTAGAGTTTGCACACTGCCCAGGGCAGTTACGCGGGGCTAACTCAAGCACATGACAGGTGTTCTGAATGAGACAAAAAAAAAATATCCCACACTGGAGTGTGCGGGAAATGCATTACCATACCGGTAATTGGATGTCTCATGGCAGAGGCAAATGAAACAAGAACGCTGCGGCCTTGTCAATACTATACTCGCACGGCCATCGGAGTTACCGCATTAGGGGAAGAAAACCCGGAACGGTGGCTGCTTGCGGGGCAATGAATGAGGACGCTTAGGTGCGCGGTCATTCCACTCGTGGGCAGTGTCAGGCCCTGTCACATGAAGACTACACTCTGCATAAAGGGCCCTCATTATTAATCGTTATTTATCATTATTTATTACTATTTTTATACTGTGTAACAATATTTTTTTGTTCCTGGGTAGTAAGTGTTATTTCCTAATTGCTTCTGCCTCAAAAGGACAGAAAATGGCTATTATTCCCCACAAACTTTGCTTTTGTAACCAGGACAGTGATATTTTGAAATTTACCTATTTTCCAGAACATTCCAGATAGATTCAGTGCTGAGTAAACTTTGAGTAACTTCTGGAACATTCTATAACTTTCCAGTAATATAAATAGTAGTATAAATACAGGGGCCTTAAGCACACCAGTTCAGTTTAGTTCCAGCTGCCTAAGTGGATGCATATCTGCATTTTTCTGAGATGGCATCAAGAGGCTGCGAGCATCCGGCAGACGCATTTTGCAATGTCTGCGGCCAATTTATCAAGACAAGAGCGAAAAAAAGTACTCTGTGGAAGCATCTGCTAAGATGTGTGAGGCCTACAAGGCATATTTCGGCATGCCTGTCGGGGATCAAGACAAACCTTGGGTACCTCATTTAACCTGCGAGCAATGCACAAAAAACTCTGGAAGGTAAGATGTACAATTGTTGCTGGGAATTTAATGTTATAAAATTTGTTTTAAAAAATTTAATTGTAAAAGTTTTTCATTTTTTTATGTTTTACAATTTTCAATTTTATTGAAAAAATATATAATCTATGACATTTTTTGCGAGAATCACTTACACATTAGTCATGGGTGAAATAAATGGACGGTACAGAGGGAAAAGAGAGCCATGAAGTTCGCTATCCCAAGAATTTGGCGGGAACCCACTGACCACTGAAGCAACTGCTACTTCTGCATGGTGGACCCTTCCAAACGTCGGACTGGCAACAATGCACCTGCTATCACGGATCCGGACCTTCCTTCATCCATCATCCCAGTGCCACACTGCCATGAGCTCCCCGTACCCACTCCTCCAGAGATAGAGCAGCCGTCTTTAGAAGAGAGCAGCAAGTCAGAGAGCGAGGAAGACGTTGTAGATCCAGATGACAATTTCAGAGGTGGAGCTGAGGAGAGAAACCCATACTCCAACCAAAAATACCTCAACAACTTCATTAGAGATCTTGGTCTCACCAAGTCCAAAACCGAGCTTTTGACGTCTAGGCTCAAGCAGTGGAACTTGTTGGATGAAAGTGTGCAAGTCGCAGATCAGAGGCAGCGTCACCAAACTTTTTGCAGCTTCTTCACCAGTCAAGATGGGCTCTGCATCTGCCACAATGTGACCAGTCTGTTCGAGGCAATCGGAATCGCCTGTAACCAGAATGAGTGGCGCCTCTTCATTGACAGCTCATCCAGGAGCCTCATAGCCGTGCTGCTCCATAATGGTAACAAGTACCCGTATCTTCCCCTGGCTCACTCGGTGCACCTCAAAGAGGATTACAACAGCATCAAGACCTTGCTGGATGCCTTGAAGTATGATGAGTATGGCTGGGAGGTCATCGGAGACTTCAAAATGTTGGCATTCATGATGGGTTTCCAAGGCAGTTTTACCAAGTTTCCCTGCTATCTTTGCCTTTGGGACAGCAGGGACACCAAGGCGCACTACCACAGGCGGGACTGGCCATAGCGGACCAAGTTCTCTGTGGGGAGGAACAACGTCAAGTGGGAGCCACTGGTGGACCCCCAGAAGGTGCTGATGCCACCACTGCACATCAAATTGGACCTTATGAAACAATTTGTCAGAACTGTAGATAAGGAGTCGGCATCCTTCAAGTACCTTCAAGACTTCTTCCCTAAGCTGTCTGAGGCAAAGGTCAAAGCCGGTGTCTTCGTCAGACCACAGATAAAGAAGATCCTCGAATGCAATTAATTTCCCAAGAAGCTCACTAGTAAGGGGAAAGCGGCTTGGAGCATGATGGGAGACTATATTTAGGGGCTGATTCGTGAAAGTGATTAACAGTATAATTGTAAATCTCGAAATATTACTTACTTTTAAATCTTTTGTAGTAAATTTTGTATCACTTTAGTATAAATACATTTTTATTTTTATTCATATATAGTTTTTTTCTGACTTTATGTGAAAGAAAAGACACAAATTCGGCCGTTTTCTCATTGAAAATAGGTACATTTCAAAATATCACTGTCCTAGTCCCAAAAGCAAAGTTTGTGAGGAATAGTAGCCATTTTCTATATTTTTCAGGCACAAGCAATTACGAAATAACAGTTACTACCCAGGAACAAAAATTGTGTTACATAGTGTTATTATTTTACACGGAAGCATCATAAACCCACACGGGTGGGAGTGCCTCGCTTTACGCGATGTTCCAAAAGCCAAGGTCGGCAAGTCCTCCCTAATCTCCAGTGCGCAATCCCGTGATTTCTGACTTCCACCTTAGAAACTTGAAATGATTTGTGTAATCATTAGTATGACCACTAAACGACTATATTATTCTTCTTCTTGGTTCTTTCGGTAAAGTCACGTAGAATGGAAATAATAATGAGGATGGCTGCTTGCGTTGTGGCCGAAACGTCGTGAGAATTATTTTATTATGTTTTATTTTTATTATTTTATTATTTCCATTCTACGTGACTTTACCGAAAGAACCAAGAAGATGAATCCCTGCAGTCACGAAAGCTTTAAATCGAAATATATCATTATTAACATTTTACATTTGTTGTGTATCACGCGTCTTTACCCAGGAAGCCTCCACTGAGTCTCGTGGCTCTTTTCAGGAGGGTATAACCGCGCTTTCGCATGAGGGGGGCGATGATTTACTATTCGTAATCCAAATAGAGTTCTTCACGATCTAACGTCTCAAATATGGCACACGCGGACCGTGACGCCGACGCACGCTGGAATGAACGACGTCACGAAATCTCCGACGTCCACTGTGACGCAGTCGCTGCGCTCGAGACGCACGCCGCGCTGATCACCAGGGCCGCCAATCGCTCGCTTCGAACCGCGAACCTCCGCAACGAGCGCTGAACGCGAGACCGCTGGGCCCCGCCACCACACTACCCCTGGGCATTGCACATTCCCTTCCTCTTGCCTCCTCTCGTATGTACGTGTGTATGTATGCTGAACTTCTGTTGCACCGTACGCCACCAACCGTGCTAATGGGAGGTGCGGGGGGAACAAACTCGCCCCTCCACTCCGCCCTGTCCCCCCTCTATAGCCCTTTCGTGACCCCTGTGTGACCTCTATCACGGTCACTCATTCCTCAGCCCTTGAACGCACCCTGCCGTCCAAATCGCTCTCTTTCTGTGCGCAGATTTTAAAGCTGTGTGAAGGGCCTTGAGATAAAATGTGATAATGAGAATCGTAACCGAGACAAGAAGTCATTCGTCCGCCCTTCTTGACGGGAGAAGCGATCGTAGAACACCGCGGCGGTGTCGGACGCGCACGAACCTACTGACGTCTCCATCCACGCCGGCATGGCGATGGTGCGTTCAGTTTCTTGCAGGTGTCAAACCATTGACTTGCTCCGTGACCAAGCCGCGTTTGTCTCAAGCTACGTAAACGATGGTGACGACGCGGGGAGACGATTACCCAGCCGTGGATTGATCATCGCCCTTGATGATGAACAAAAAATCATTTCGGGACGTATTTCCAGTGCCTCAATTTCTGGAATATATTAAGCGTACGCGTGTATATCTATAATATGCGACTAACAAGTTGAGCTTCTTGATTCATAGCGTTTCTTGTTCTTCCCCCGCACCTACGATTTAGCACGGTTCGCTACGTACGGTGCGAAAGAAGCTCAACAGGCATTATCATTTTAATTCCGGCGCCTCGCAGTCCTCGCACTCTCCTGCCGTGCTCTCATCTCTGTGCACTGCGCCAACCCCCGTGTACTCTGCGGTGGTTTTTAGTGCGGTGCCGCTCGCGTCGCACACTGGGCGCTGGTTATAAATAGCGGACTGCTGCTGCTGCTGCTGCGGTACGAGGATGGGTAAAGCGTTGCGAGCAAGTAGCTTCAGCGATTTTATTCTTTTTTTTTCTCACACCGCCGTTGCCACGTAGGGCTCATAGAATAAATGGAAGTGTCATGTTTTGAGCCAGCAGCGGAGCATGTGGGACATTAACACCCTGGCAAGCCCCGCGGTCCCAACCGCTCGCAGCGACCTCATTCCCATAAGTCCGTGCCCTGCAGATGTGGCTTCGGTTGGGCAGTGGAGGAGGGGGGGGGGTGGTGATGACGGCGGTGGCGATGCCGGTAGCTTCCACGATTGAATAACTCTTCTAAGACAAACAAAAAAAACCTGCAGCGCTTCGAGCTGTGGCCACCTGCGCACCGCATCAACTCGTCTGATGCCGCGGCCGTCTGGGAAATGAGCGAGAGAGGCGGAGATTCGCGCTCCGAAGAAGATGCCGGCCACGCACCTCGCCGTCCAGGGCTGCCCATCTTACCAGCTCGACAGCCGTTCGTGCGCACGTCAGTCCACTGCTGGATGAGGGCTCTCCCCCCCCCCATGCCCGCGCTGGCAGTGAGGGTTTTTTGTCGTTTGATGTTTTTGTTTTGCCATACTTCACCACGCTGGTGAGCGCGGGTTGCTGAAGGCAGCGGAGCACAGACGTGGGTGGCACAGAAGCACAATGGAGTTCTCAGAACTGCCCTCCGGCGCCCATGACATGACCCCGCGACCCCGTGCCAACCTCTGTCTGTGTGCGCGTGGTGGTCGCCCGTCCAGGTGCGATGCGGGCTCGGACGCTGCATGGCGGCGGAGATCTGACGATTCTGGCAAATCGCCCGATGATGCCGGATGATGTAATTACCAGCGCAACGACACGGTGCGCAAATTCTAAATGTCGTGGATTTACTCTCCAACACACCGGTGGGCTGAAGTAGTCAACTATTTGGCGTTTTGTTTACGTGGCAAATCCCCTTACTAATTGGCTGTGTCGGGTGATGGAGGGTTTCGACACATTTATACTTACGCGATCTAACCCAAAAACCTTTATTACGAATTATATTGGTCGCGAAAGCCTGCTTACGTGTTCAACTGATCTTGACGAGATCGGTCGCGTGGCGAGCGACTTGGTCAAACTGCCGCGTGTGCTGCCAATGGACGATTTGAAAGCACGGGGCGGTTTGTGCCATCGACGAAGGACTGAAAACAGAACGAGTAGGGTTTTTAATTTATTTATTTAAAGCTTTCGTGACCGCAGGGATTCATATTCTTGGTTCTTTCGATAAAGTCACGTAGAAGGGAAATAATTAAATAAAAAATGTATCATCATCATCAATCATCATCAGATTATGATGACTGCTTGTGTTGCAGTCGAAACGTCGTGAGAATTTTATTGTTTTATATTTATATTATTTTATGATGTCTCTTCTACGTGACTTTACCGAAAGAACCAAGCATATGAGTAGGGGGTTATTGAGACTCCCCCCATAACTGAACTTGGAGCAAACCGTCACTATTCTGTTTGCAAGGTAAGCGACTCTGCAGGATGACCGGCACGGAGCGGCTCTGCCCGGCAGGCTAAAGCGGCCCGGGGTCGCTGGGGGCCGCCACCCCAACGAGGGGTCAAGAGCGGTGGACGCGCGGGGTGCGAGATGCTCGTGGGCAGACGGACCGGGAGAGCGAATCACTCAGCATGCACGCGCGCGCGCACAAGAGAAAAAGATATCCCCTCCGTAGAGCCTTAACGCACTGAGAGAGAGAGAGAGAGCAATTGCAACTGTTGATAAAGACATTCCTCGCTGTCATTCAAATAATCGACTTCGCAATCATCGTCATTAAATCAACGTCGTAACAAAGTGGAGTATGAAGAAGCGATGCCTCTGACTGGCCGCTGACGCAGCTGGCCCCTCGGTGGAGAAAGCCGCGGAGGTGGTGGAGGTGGGGGGGACCCTCCAAGCGCAGGGCCCCGCGCGAACGCGGCGACGCACACACACACACCTACACGCACACCCCTACACACACACACCTACACACACACACCTACAAGACAAAGACCCCCTGTATAGCCTTAACAGACTGTAGGGGCAAGTGCTGTTAGTGAGCACCTATGAAGGCCGGAACGGTACACGAGGGGGTGGGTGGCCAGCACCACGCCCGACCGCCTTTGTCTCCCCAGTGGCGATGTTTGCACACCGCACCAGGTACTCATTTAAGGCTGAGTCGACCTAGGAAAGGCCCAGGACCGGTTCAGATAATCGTCACTGGTGTTAGCCGTGAGCGGGAATCGAAGCCGGGTCGCCAGGTTCATAGCGCAGCGCGCTAACTGCTACACTACCGCTCCCCTCACACACACACCTACACACACACTTACACACACACTTACACACACACACCTACATACACACACCTACACATTCACACGAGACAACTACACACACACACCTACACACACACACCTACACACACACACCTACACACACATACCTACACACACACACCTACACACAAACACACACACACACGAGACACCTCACCCCTTCATCCCCCGCGCCACGAGCAGCGAGCAGCGGAGTTGCCTCTCGGTGCAAGAACTGCGCGGAGCCGTCGCGCGGGTCTCGCGTCCGTGGCGGCACTGCCAGGCGGAGACGGACCTCGAAGAGAGAAGCTGCCGGGGCTAAGGCGCGACGCTCAAAGCCCCAGCAGATGGGCCTGCCATACGGGCCGCTTCTGCCCACCACAACTCAAAACATCACCGACAGGCAGCTCAGTCTACCATGACAGATTCATCAACCGGCTTAATATTCCAACAGATGGAACTTGCTTTGGTCCTCTGTGCAGCCGCATGTACAATGGGGGAGGGGGGGGGGATGAAACAAAAAAACGGAATTATTAATTCAAAAATCTTGTTTACTCTTCTTGCGACGGAGTGCATTTCGGGACATGATTTCCACTGGGGGTTCCCGCGGAGATGTGGTGTGCTCATTCGTCCTGCGGATGATGCATCATTAGCAATCCGGAGGCCAGATCCGCACGCTTCTCGGGCACAACCCAGGCTCAGTGAACTCGCTTTGTGTCCGGGGAACGCGCGGGAGCGGTAGCCGAAACCGTTTGTATCGTTTATTTTATTTATTAGCTCCCAAGAAAAAAAAAATTCACAGGGCTTTTCGGAGCCTTCATGTATCGCGGTCCCTTCAAGTCACAGCGCATCCACCAAATGAGAGGAAACTACCCCACCCCGTACCCCCCACCCCCAATCTCCCTCCCCTTCCCCCTGCCACCGCCAACACAAATAGCCACACAAATCTTGAGCCTCAACCGCGGTGGCTCAAATTTCCATCGCTTTGTGACGATGCGCAACTGGCGATGACGACGAGACTCGGGACTCGGCCGCAATCGCTCGTAACGGGGGGCAGCACGCGATAGGGGGGCCTGCGGGGACGGGAGGGTGGAGGGGTCAAGGGGACCGGTGGCGCGAATGTCCGCGACTCGACGATAAGTGGGGCGCTGTGCGGACGGGAGGAGAAGTGGGACCGTCGAGACGAGCACGGACGCACAGAAAGAGACGGACGCAAAGGGCCAGATCGGATACGGAGAGAGACAAATAGGGGAGAGACACGGAGTGATGCACAGAAATAGAGACAGGGCGCAGGGACAGATCGATTACAGACAGGGAGATAGACGCACAAGGAGAGAGAAAGGGTGGAGGGGCAGATGTGTGCAGACACGGAAGAGAGTAAGGCATGGACAGAGAGACGGACACAGACGATGTGATCCAGAGATCGCGACGGAGAATATTGGGGCACCAAGTGACGTGAGGGCCTTGTGTCCAGACACACGTGGCACACCGAAAGACGCCACGGGTGGCAGGGATCATGGCTGTGGTGCGCTCGTGGCAATGTTTGCGCAAATCGCCACCGGCACCACGTTCCCCATGAGCAACGAAGGCGAGTTGGCTTGGCATTGCCATAGAGCGATATAAGTCTGTCCTGTGGCTGAGTTGGTTGTGAGTCGGGTGAGTGAGACTGATCGGGCGAGAGGGTTGGTAGGCTGGTGGGAGACAAGAGGCCTGTCAAAATCGACAATACGCTGCCTCTGGTATCGGGGAAACAACGGATACCATACAGAGGATGCAGTTTGCACGACGCGTGATGCGTTTGGCATTTGAATTGTTTGTGGAAGTGTGATGGCTCGCGGGACACCGTCTCGCTTTGTTGAGAGTGGTGCTCAAGATCCGACAGCCCGCCCAGGGAGTGGGGCAGCTGCACCGGAGCGGTAAGCGGGGGGTGGGGGGGGGGGCGGTGGCAGGGGGAGGGGGGAGCGGGGGCCCCGTTACCCGCCGCGTGAGGCGTCCCTCGCCCATCCTGGGCCGTGGCCACGACCTCCCGGGTACGAGACGAGTCAGCTGACGGCGACGCGACTTGGCGTCCCGGGGGGACAAGCTCACGACGGGCAGCGATCGCGCCGCCGCCACCGCCACCACCGCGCCACCACGGACGCGACAGCGACGGCGGCGGCGGCGGCGCTGTCTCAGCGGCCTCCACGCGAGTTCGGCCGCCGGTTTTAAACGAAGCGAGAAGCCGCGCCTCATTAGTGGCGCGCGCGGCGCTCTCTCTGTCTCTCTCTGTCTCTCGCTCTCTCTGTCTCTCTCTGTCTCTCTCTGTATCTCTCTGTCTCTCGCTCTCTCTCTCTGTCTCTCTTTTTTTTACGATCAGTGGAAACAAGAAGATGCTCGGTGTATTCGGCACTTTGTTTCGGTCATCATTTCGTAATTTTTTTTTTTTTTTTTTTTTTAACTGGGCTTTATGTAGCCCTCGCTCGCTCTTTCGCCCACTCTCTCGCTCGCTCTCTCGCTCTCTCTCTCACTCGCTCTCTCTCTCGCTCGTTCTGTCGCTCATTCTCTCGCTCACTCTCTCGTTATGTACGCCGCCCCCCTCGCAGTCCGACGGCCTCCGACGGGTAGCTCATAACAGCATGCAGAGCTCCCCGTCATCTGCCACGGAGCACACGGCCTCCTCCATCGCCCACTGCTCCATGAAGGCCGGCACGGGGTGGGTCAACCGCGCATGGCGGAACTCCAGCCACACCCTGGCTCCGACCAGAGCGCGGAAGATGCCCAGGCTGCTGGCCGGACGTTTCCCCTCCAGGGCCACCTTCCTCGCCCTGTAAATGGCGAGCTTGGCGTAGCCGACGAGCACGTTGACCAGCCCCTGAAGATGTTGGGATCCGTCGCCCTTTCGGTATCCAAAGATGAGGAACGTCGGGGAGAAGTGGAGGCTGAACTTTAGTAGGATGTTTCTCAGGACCTTGAACAGCGAGTCCAGGCTCTTGCACTCCATGTATTGGTGCGCCACCGTCTCCACTTTACTTTACTCTCTCTGTCTCTCGCTCTCTCGCATTCCTCGAGGACGCCGTGGGTCTCGGCGCAGGTGCCGCCGGACGTTCGTCCGTCTCGGTGCCGCTGCAGAGGGCGATGTCCGCCGCCCGGTCTCCGCCATGCACCGCGCTGTGCCGCGTGCTGTGCCGCGTGCTGTGCCGCGTGCTGTGCCGCGTGCTGTGCCGCGTGCTGTGCCGCGTGCTGTGCCGCGTGCTGTGCCGCGTGCTGTGCCGCGTGCTGTGCCGCGTGCTGTGCCGCGTGCTGTGCCGCGTGCTGTGCCGCGTGCTGTGCCGCGTGCTGTGCCGCGTGCTGTGCCGCGTGCTGTGCCGCGTGCTGTGCCGCGTGCTGTGCCGCGTGCTGTGCCGCGTGCTGTGCCGCGTGCTGTGCCGCGTGCTGTGCCGCGTGCTGTGCCGCGTGCTGTGCCGCGTGCTGTGCCGCGTGCGCTCCCGGAGGACGCGCGCGAGACGACGCGGAGAGGTGACGTGGGGTCCGCGCGAACGTCTCGATGTGCTCGGACGCCAAACACAAACCGAGCAGATTCCCCCCCCCCCCCCCCCGAAATGCGTTGTTGAGTTACGCGTTTGGGCAACTTGGGACGAGTCCCGGGCTGTCTGTCATCATTAGGCTGGCTCTGCAGCCCTGTTTCCCTAAAGCATTTAGTGGACAATAAATACACTGCTGTTACGACACAGCCAAAGTAGTTGGACACTTATCAAGGATGGCTTAATGAAGAAATATGTACGCTTACCAACGCCAGAGCGGTTATCAGGTGGTTGAGACAATTTAAAACAGAAAAACGGTCACCTATCAGCAAAAGTTAATGCGAAGTGACAAGCTGTAACCGTGTTAACGATCTGTACAGCCAGAATTCCTCGTCTCACCAAACACATTAGGACCCTAATTGTTTTGTTTACTCCCAAATCAGCTTAAGCTTCCATCAGTTCAATAGAGGGAATTGGAGTGGAATGTGGCAGAGAGGATTTGTTTATTGAGCCGCAATTGCTCGGAGACGACTCAAAAGCCATCGAGCATCTGCGCCGCTGGCTTCGCTGCGAGGAGCGCGCCCGCTGTGTCGCGGGGTCCAACCGGTGCGTAATGGGAACCACGCGCAATCGGTACAAGTCGAATTCTCAACGCCAGCCGAGGGATTTTTTCACGGTGCCGTAGTTGACTCCAGATTCATCATCACCGGCCACGATCTAGCTACTGCTGGACGAAGGCCTCCCCAAATCCGTTGTGATCTCTCAAGGATTGCGTCCAGCGCCTGCACATGGGCCGATGTTATTGCTCCATCTCCGCAGGTTGACATCCTCCCGCGCGTGTTCCTTCGTTAGCCTCTGTTGCTCGTCTCGACCGCCAGCTCTTGTCTCACTTCGAGACGCGCGTCTTATTCAAGCCAACTGACTTTTCTCAACGTGCGTACGTGCCGTGTTCTCAAAGCCTTGTGGTCATCTTGCTGCTTCGCTGAAGCCTTTATCAAGTTGGAGTTGCACGAACACACTGTGTGTGCATGTACGCACCCATACCACACATGTGCACGCACACTGTACACGTACACACATGTACGTGTACAGTGTGCGTGTACAAACTCGGTACGTGTTGTCTTGGCAGATTAAATTATTGGCCCAGAAGGGCCTGTTGTTTAATGGACTTCCATTTTTATTTATTTTGTCGGGTTTTTTTTATGACAAGTGTGTTAGAGCGGTTATGTAAAACATGCTGTGATCAATTTATTTAAAAAAATACACATTTATTTTATAACTTTTGCACTCATGTCTGTTTATAAATTAATGAAGTTTTCTCAAAATAAATGTAAGCAAAAAAAAAAGCTCAAGACATTTTGCGGCACAGTTCTGTGTCACAGTGTGACTTTCAAATAAAACAATATCTAATATTTCGATTTAAAGCTTTCGTGACTGCAGGGATTCATCTTCTTGGTTCTTTCGGTAAAGTCACGCAGAAGGGAAATAATAAAATAAAAAAAATAAAACATTATATAATAGGACGGCTGCTTGTGTTGTGGCCGAAAAGTCGTGAAATATATAATATGTTACATTTGAAACGTCGTGATTTATTTTATTTTATTTCTACCTACGTGACTTTTCCGAAAGAACCAAAGAGTAATATATAATATGTTACATTTCAGGCAATGGCCAGTCTGCATGACGCCCTGAAAAGATCTTGGAAGATAAGCAGGTTTGAGCCTGGATAGTACTTGGATCCATACCAGGGTAGCTCACGGTGGCTGCGACCCTACGTGGTGGTCATGAAAGGGGCAATGCATAAAAATGAACCGTTGCATTGTACTTCTATGTGCCCACACCTCTCCTCCGCCCCTTCGTCGACACGCAGTGACCAGCGTGGTGAAGTATGGTCAAATGACTCCCACGATCCGCACGGCGTCGGGAGTTTCCTCATCCATCGATGAACTGATGGCCTGCAGACGTACACGGATGAATCTCCACGTGGGTGTTCCAAACGCTGCGCTCTTCTCTGTGTAGCCGCGGCGCGACCGCAGCTTGCCGCAGGTTTTGCCTTGCCCGACAACAGACGCCCCAAACTCACGCGCCAATGCACCGAAGCGAAAGACTCACCGGGTCGATGCCTGGGGCTTTGTGACCGGCGATCGACACGGGGAGTGTGGGTGAAAGGTCGCCGGAAGGCAACTCCGCTCCCGTGGCCTCTTGACGCTTCATCGGACGCGCGCGCGCCGTTCACGCTTCTCGACGCCTGGGCCGTTAATGTCCGCTGGGCCGTGCCGTGAGAGGAGGCGTCGGCCGGCAGTCTCGCAAGCCAGAGACGCCGAGCCGGCACCGCCGACCCGTCCTGAGTTCGCGTCCGGGTTATAGCCGTCCGTGATTGAAGCGGGTTTCTCAAGTGTGCATGTGAGTTGGCGGTCTCAGCCCAGTGAACACAACAACAAAACACCCTTGTCATTTAAAATTTAGTTCTGCACTCAATTTGGCTAAATTCCAACTCTGAAAACAAAACGAATCGTTTGACTGTTACACGATGGCCCATTGCTCTCCGTGGCAGGGCGCGTGTGAAAGTGCAACCTGCTATTAGTTGGACCAGAGGTCGCACGAGGGGGTCTCACGGGCAGCTCTGCAGTATCTCTTTCCGCGGGACGTTCTCCAACACGAACCATCGAAATGCTCCGCGGGACGAATTGGACTGGACCCTCCGTCCCATGCGCAGAGACGAGCACGGCCGGGACGGCATTGGAGAGGACACCAAACGGGTTGACGAGAAGAGGTCTCACGGAGCACCGTGTTCCACGTGCGCCGTGGGGGGCCGCGGGGCACGCCGGGGGGGGGGGGGGGGAGCGAGGGGGTGGTGATCCGCCCGGGCACCCGGCGCCTCTGCCGCGGCCGATGAGCGATGAGGAGGCCCAGCGGCAAACGCAAATCGGGCGATGGAAAGGACACTCGTGCTTTTGAAATGTCACTCGCGCCACACACTCTGCACAGTCCACCGCTTCGGTATAAAAAACAGTAACTGTTGCGCTGTGATGACGTCGTCAATAATGCTACATGTGCTGTTGCTGCTGCTGTTGTCCGGCTGTAACTTCCCTCTGTTGGGGAAAAGACTTTCCCCCATTCGTTCCCCTCCTTATCCAGTCGCAACTTACAAATTCTACGATTTCGCTGTGGCTGTCAGACCTCCGCTCCTTCGTTTACCTGCTCTTGTCTGAGCGGCACAAAGACAAAAATCCCCCGAATAACCTTCAGCAGACTGCTGGGGAAAGTGCTGTTAGCGAGCAGCACCTATGAAGGCTACCGGCACTGTGGCACACGAGGGGGTAGGTGGCCAGCACCACGCCCGGTCGCCTTTGTCTCCCTCGTAGTGAAGCTTACACACCGCGCTAGGTAAGAATTTTTTTAGGCTGAGTCGACCTTGGGGAGGCCCAAGATCGGTTCAGATATTCATCACTGGTGTTGGCCGTGGACGGGGATTGAACTCGGGTTGCTGTGTTTGTCGCGCAGCGCGCTAACCGACACTACACTACCGCTCCCCACCAATCACCGTACCTCCCACACTATAATGGAGCCGTGAACCAATGTCAATGATGCCACATTGCTGCTGCAGAGAGCAGCTGATAAAGTATCAATACAGCCGGTACTGACTTTACCCCTCCAGGGACTGTGACGGGGCGAGTCAACCCCCCCCCCCCCCGCTACGACACACAGACACACACACAGTAATTGTATTTTTTCATTTGCTACACAGCCAGATAATACGACAAATCGCTAACCTTAAACACCCGGTCGTTCATAAAAGTTAAAGGCGGTATAGTGGTATAGTAATAGAGCAAGTGCAGAATCACTGAACCGGAATTGCTAGATCTTGACTTAAAGCTTTCGTGACTGCAGGAATTCATACTCTTTGGGTTTTTCGGTAAAGTCACGTAGATACAAAAAATATATTGAAAAAATAAGAATAAAAAAACAATATTATTTTCTATCATTTTTCTATCTACGTGACTTTACCGAAAGCCCCAAATAGTACGGGAATTTCTAGCTTGAAATCATTTAGCGCGGAGCTCTCGAAAGTGCGCCCCCCCCCCCGTAAGCTACGACCCGTGTCGCTACTTTTGCCACGAGGATAATCCGGCGCCGGCGGTGACTTCAAACAGCGGAGTCGCACGTTCCGGCCCGACGCCTCGCGCCTTGCGACGGCCGCCGCGGAAAACGGAGCGACCGTCCACGCCGGGGTGGAGGCAAGGCCCCTCGCTGGGGGTGGCGGAGCCCGAGGCGCAATGGGCCCGTGCTGGAGGAATCCCCGCGGCCGCGTGTCCTCGCGTCGATGTTTGTCCGCTGAGCACGGCGGCGCGGCATCGAGCGCGGCTCGGTTGACACGGCAAACATTTCCGGCGAGGTGAGAGATCGCGCCTTCATAGAAACCTCCCCACCCCCTCCCCCCCATCTTTTAATCTCGACGAGTGCATCATTATTCCGCCGCTTATCTAAGAAGGGCAGTCGACGCTCCGTGATGGAGTGCGGAGCCGCCCCATCGTCCGTCGACCCGTTTAGCGGCGACGGCGGCGGCGGTGGTGGTGAGTGACCGAGAGATTCGTCATTTGGGCGGCTGGGGAGACGGGTGGTGGTGGTGGTGTTGTCACAGCGGCATTATCTGCCTCGCCGTGGCTCCGATCGCCGCCGCCCTTTCGCTCCGTGACTCACCTGCGATACACAATTGCGTCACGGGGGTGCCTCTGCATCATCCCGGCAAGGGAGGTTTGTTTAGACCGCGAGGGCAACGGAGCGGGTCCGTGGCGAGGGCGCAGCGAGAGGAGGCTGGAGCGCCGCGCGAGTGTTTATGAGCGTTTTTGGCGAGGCGATGGAGACGCGGGCTTCGCTTTGTGTGTTCTGATTAAGGAATATTTTAGTTGGGAGACCCCCATTTTAATGTGTTTGGCTTCTCGGTGCTGTCCCGAGCCGCCTCACGTCTGTGGCATTGCCACGCCGACAAAGCCAAAGGGAACTGGCAAGCGGCACACGGCCGCTATTCCATGAGTGCACATTCTACACACACACACCTTCTACACACACACAGACCTTCTACATTCTACACACACCTTCTACACACACACACACACATTCTACATTCTACACACACACACCTTCTACACACACACACACCTTCTACACACACACACCTACACACACACATACCTTCTACACACACACACCTTCTACACACTCACACCTTCTACACACACACACCCCCCTTCTACACACACACACCTTCTACACACACACACACACCTTCTACATACACACACACCTTCTACACACACACCTTCTACACACACACACACACACCTTCTACATACACACACACCTTCTACATTCTACACACACCTTCTACACACCCACACACCTTCTACATTCTACACACACACACCTTCTACACACACACACACCTTCTACACACACACACCTACACACACACACACCTTCTACACACACACACCTTCTACACACTCACACCTTCTACACACACACACCCCCTTTCTACACACACACACCTTCTACACACACACACACACACACCTTCTACACACACACACACCTTCTACATACATACACACACACCTTCTACATTCTACACACACACACCTTCTACACACACACACACCTTCTACACACACACACCTACACACACACCTTCTACACACACACACACACCTTCTACACACTCACACCTTCTACACACACACACCCCCCTTCTACACACACACACCTTCTACACACACACACACACCTTCTACATACACACACACCTTCTACATACATACACACACACCTTCTACATTCTACACACACACACCTTCTACACACACTCACACCTTCTACACACACACACCTACACACACACACACGCCTTCTACACACACACACACACACCTTCTACACACTCACACCTTCTACACACACACACACACACCCCTTCTACACACACACACCTTCTACACACACACACACCTTCTACATACACACACACCTTCTACACACACACACACACCTTCTACATTCTACACACACACACCTTCTACACACACACCTTCTACACACACACACCTACACACACACACCTTCTATACACACACACACCTTCTACACACACACCTTCTACACACACACCTTCTACACACACACCTTCTATACACACACACCTTCTACACACACTCCTTCTATACACACACACCTTCTACACACACACACACACCTTCTACACACCCCTTCTACACACACACTCCTTCTATACACACACACCTTCTACACACACACACTCCTTCTACACACACACACTCCTACACACACACACGTGACGCATCTGTCTCTGACCAATTCTGGTACAGACACCCGCCCGGCTGTCTCGTCCTGGCGGACGAGTCTGTCTCTGGCGCGTGCCGTCCTCCTGGACCAGGCGCTGGGGGGGGACACAACGCGCACCGCGGGTGCAATGTCCCGACGCCGCGTGGTGGAGCCGTGGGCATGGCGTGAGCAGCTCCTCGCTCGCTGCTCAGGGGGGGAGAGACCCCCCCCACCACCCCTGCATTGCACGCAAGCCAGGCTCAGCTGTCCAATCACCAGCTTCAGTTGTCCCACCACCACCAGGTACAGCGGTTTGCGGGGGTTGGGAGGGGCGCGGTCGCATCAAAGCCGGCGACTTTGGGATGCCGTAAAGTTCATTAAAGTACAAAACGTTTGTAATGAACTTGGAATTGATCAATTTCGTGCTTGCTTTAAGGTTACGGGATGAAGCGGCTCGCGCGCTTATCGTGGCGCGGAATCATCCGCACGGAAATAAATTGGCCTCTCGGCGCGGGCGAGGACGGGAGGCGCTTTTGAGAGGCATCTGAGGCGCGCGTGCGGTGAAAGATGTGCGATTAAAGCCACGTCGCAACAATCTCCACCACCACCACCACCACCCCCAGCCCCCCGTGCTGCCGACTTCCTGCCCCTGTTCACGCCCAGGCTCAAGACGTCCCCCCTCTCCTCGGCCCACGACTCGCCGCCTCTGTCCCTCTACTCGACGTCTGTGGGGGAAAAGAGCTTGAGAGCTCATCGGATTCCTTCGGTATGAATACTTTTCTGATTCTGATAAATGCCTCCGCTGTTCCTGTGCAGCGTCTCGGAGCACTGCACGGTGTGCAGTGTTCACACTCCAGTCCTCCGCTGCCCCTGCGCAGCGTCTCGGAGTACTGCACGGTGTGCAGTGCTCACACTCCAGTCCTCCGCTGCCCCTGCGCAGCGTCTCGGAGTACTGCACGGTGTGCAGTGTTCACACTCCAGTCCTCCGCTGCCCCTGCGCAGCGTCTCGGAGTACTGCACGGTGTGCAGTGTTCACACTCCAGTCCTCCGCTGCCCTTACGCAGCGTCTCGGAGTACTGCACAGTGTGCAGTGTTCACACTCCAGTCCTCCGCTGCCCCTGCGCAGCGTCTCGGAGTACTGCACGGTGTGCAGTGTTCACACTCCAGTCCTCCGCTGTTCCTGTGCAGCGTCTCGGAGTACTGCACGGTGTGCAGTGTTCACACGCCAGTCCTCCGCTGCCCCTGCGCAGCGTCTCGGAGTACTGCACGGTGTGCAGTGTTCACACTCCAGTCCTCCGCTGTTCCGGCGCAGCGTCTCGGAGTACTGCACGGTGTGCAGTGTTCACACTCCAGTCCTCCGCTGTTCCTGTGCAGCGTCTCGGAGTACTGCACGGTGTGCAGTGTTCACACTCCAGTCCTCCGCTGTTCCTGCGCGGCGTCTCGGAGTACTGCACGGTGTGCAGTGTTCACACGCCAGTCCTCCGCTGCCCCTGCGCAGCGTCTCGGAGTACTGCACGGTGTGCAGTGTTCACACGCCGGTCCTCCGCTGTTCCTGCGCAGCGTCTCGGAGCACTGCACGGTGTGCAGTGCTCACACTCCAGTCCTCCGCTGTTCCTGTGCAGCGTCTCGGAGTACTGCACAGTGTGCAGTGTTCACACTCCAGTCCTCCAGCAGCCGATTGTCAATCCACTGCTGGGCGTCAGTCCTACCACGCCGTCAGTCGCCGGGGTTGTTCGACCACACTTCACCACACTTCACCACACTTCACCACACTGGTGGCTGCAGGTTTGGCGAAGGTGGTAGCTCAGGACTGGTTCAGATACCGTATCACTCGCTCGCGATGTTAGCCGTGGCCGGGGATCAAACGCAAACCGCCGGGTGGATGGTGCGGGGCGCTAAACCGCTGCGCCACCGCCACCGCCTCCGCCAATTTCAACAATTTCGCGTAAGTCAAAGGGTGGAACCCATCAGCAGTGGCGGTGACGGCAGCGGCAACGCGACGACCTGGCACGGCCGTGAGAAGAAATACAAACCAAAACGACGTTTCACGCTCTGGACCAAACGGACGGTGGAAACTGAAAATTGACGTCCACATCTCTCAAGCAGAATCGGCGTGGCTCTTCCCTCTCCTCTCGCGTGCGCAGCTAACACCTCCGCGCAATCGTTTCACGGCCCTTGAAACAACATTCCTCACACGTTTAGAGGGCTCTCTAATTGATTCAGAGACCGATGTATCGTGTCAATCACGTGATAACGACCACACTCTACACGCTTTCCCCCCAACCCCCAACCCCCCCCCCCCAAGCATAAGAAAAAAAATCCACCACAACAATTTAGACAACTTAAAAAAAAGCCGACACATATGGCACTCGCAATTAATTTTAAAACAAACAAAAAAAAACCTCTTATTTCCCAGAGGGGGTTTAAAACAAAGGTCATAAATCATCTCTGGCACGGCCGCCACAGAACCGCATCGAACCCCACCAAGAAGCAACGGCGTCTTTAGAATTACGGGGGCGTAAAACGTAAAATATGGCACCACCCAAGGGACGGCAGTAACAGACACCGTGGCCCTCTCCCCCCTCTCTCTGTCTCTCTCAGAGTGAGCCACCTGCTGGAAACCGTGGGCCACCGAGCGAGCGGCGGGGGGTGAGAGGAGCAGGGGGTGCGGGTTATACCCCCCCCCCCCCCACTTGTCACTCGAGACGAGGGCGCCACTTTGCCAGAGCTTTTATCCAACGCAATTTTTTTGGTTTTCTTTTCTACCAAAGTGCAATCGCGATTGTGCTCTCGGTGTCCTCCATTTGGGGTGCGGCTATCCGCGTTCAAGGACGACCCGTGGAAGCGGATATCACAAAAGCACTTTTGAGATCCCTTCCAGTGGCTTCTAAGGCAGAGATCTTCCACCCGCCCTGCCGAACGGCAGTCACGGTGGCATTTTTTATTTCCCAGGGGCGAAATTAAGCGCAGAGGCAAATTCTCTTTTGCTTGTTTGTGCGGTCATTGGCTACCAGGCCGAGATCATCAACCGCACTCGATGCATTCACGGGTGGCCGGAATCCGGATTCAAACCCAGCATCTCATCGGCCCTGTGTCGGTGCGTTGACACTGCATTATCCCCGCAAGCCACCGGGCCATTGTCAGAGCGCTTCTGGATCATTACCCTGCTGTATTAATTTCCACTCGTGTCACACAGTGGGCGCATTCATCACGAGGAAGGAAGGAGGGAGGGAGAGTGAGGTACGGCTCAACGTCTCGCTTGCGAGGATTTTTTTTTTGCGAGGTCAATTTTACAAAGAGCGTCTCTCGCAATTCGTATTTTATAATTTGTCACTATGAGCGACGGCCGTGGATTCTCTCCCCCCCCCCACCCCCGCCTTTGTGCAGAACGATCCAGCGTTGTGGACGACGCCGCGTGTACCTTGCCGTGTGATTTACGGTGGCGAGATGTTAACTAGCTCGCCTTGCATGCAGGAGGTCGCGGGTTCGATCCCCACCATATTTGTAGTTTGCACGTCTCTCTCCCCGCGGTCGTGTGGATTTTTCTCCGGGTCCTCCGGTTTTTCCCTCCACATTTAGAATCGTGCGTTGAGAGTATTTGGCCACGTGATACGCCACTTCACTGAGCTATCATTTGTGACAGCCAGGTCCCTTCTGCAAGAGAGCTACGTAACTCAGTGGGCCTTCACTGGTGAAATAAAATAAAAAGTAAAACATAGTTCATGGGAAGCAGGAAGGCCTCTCCGTTTCAAATGCCTCCGTCTCTGACCGCTGGCACGATCCGCGTGCCCTCAAACAAAACGAGCGTGGGCAAAACATTGCCCAAAATATTGATTCATTTATCAAACGATACTTTTGAAGGCGTGATTGCGCTTTTATATGTTGGTCACGCACCGAGCAAACTCATCAGCAGCATCCACTGGAAGGCGATCAATGTCTGCTCCAATATCATCATGTTTGACTATTTAAGCCACTTTACCCTAACGGCGGGGAAATGTTTCCGAGCGAAAGGTGAAGAAAAAAAAACATCGTCAAAAACTTACCCACCCACATTTGTCTTTGATGTTTAACTTTAAAACTTGCGAACACTTGTTACATTCACGGCGACTAACGCCGACACTTCGCCTGGGCAATTATTCCACCTCTCCCGCGTTTGACTCGACGGACGTGCCTCGCCGCGCGAGGTTAAAGTTCCCGCACGCGCGCCTCCGCATCCCAAGCGTCGGCTCTCCAAAGTGACACCGCCTCAATTAGCCTCATTAACCTCCATGGCAGAGACGTCCGACCTGGCGGTTTCTCCGTCGTGATCGCGTGCGGCGGCGATGCAGAGACGTCGAGGGCCCGAGACGCAGGGCACGTGGTTTCGTTGGGGAGATGCAGGGGAGAGATAGGAGAGAGTTCAGGGAGATGCTGGAGAGAGAGAGAGATAGAGACGTATGTATGTATGTTGAACCTTGACTTACAGCTTTCGTGACTGCAGGAATTCATATTCTTTGGGTCTTTCGGTAAAGCCACGTAGATAGGAAAAATATAATAAAATAAATATATATATATTTTTTATAAAATAAGAATATTATTTTTATTACTTTATAATATCTTTCTATCTACGTGGCTTTACCGAAAGACCCACATAATATGTTGAACCTATTTCGCACCGTACGTAACCCACCGTGCTCACCGTATAAATAAGGGAGTGGAGGGAGCGAGCAGGGGAGGGGTGAGGTGAAAGTGAGTTGAGATGAGCGAGGGACACGTAACGTGAGACAGAGATGAGAGGAGCCTGGAGACATCGGCCCGGTTGCCTGGCAAACAGCCACGTTCCCTGCTCACCCGCAATGCGCACATCACCACGTTTCCTGCGGTTGATAAATCGAGTACAACGTCGCAGGAAGTCAGTGGGGTTTGTCAAAGCGTCACCGTCTCACTGGAGCGAGGGGACGCCGTGACCTCTCCTCACGAGCAGAACAATGTCTTTGTGGGAACACGAAAAGGCAACTGCGTATTTCAGATTGTTCACATTACTTAAGGAAACACATTTGAGAAAGCACTTTGTTTAAAGCAACCGTAGAGTGCAGTTCTGTTATTTTGTTTTGACTCTAATTCGTTTTGCGGCCGGAGTGTGTGCTGTTGACGAATGCAAATACAAATGCAAAGATCTCCTGTATAGCCTCAACAGACTGTTGGGGCAAGTGCTGTTAGCGAGTAGCACCTATGAAGGCCTGCACGGCACACGAGGGGGAGGGTGGCCAGCACCACGCCCGACCCACTGGCGATGTATACACACCGCACCAGGTACTAATTTGAGGCTGAGTGGACCTAGGGGACGCCCAGGACCGGTTCAGATATTTGTCACTGGTGTTGGCCGGGAGCGGAAATCGAACTCGGGTCGCCGGGTTCGTAGCGCAGCGCACAAACCGCAACACCACCGCTCTCCACATGTACGCTGGAAACAAACACACGCGCACACACACACACGCGCGCGCGCGACTGTGTTTATTAATTCATAACATTCGACAAATGAAAAAATAAACTGCGTTTGTTTTGCCAGGATATTAATTGTGCTTAAGCGCATGGAATTACCAGGGGTAAAAATCACGTGCATTTCCCACTGCCCCAGCAAAGTGTAATCTTGGGTTAATGGCCCCTTCATAATGGCATTTTCATGACGACTACAGATTCGGAGCACAAATGCCTGCCTGCCTTCCTTCCTCCCTCTCTAATGATGCATTTTCTGGCTTAATACAAAGTGAGCTTTTCTTGTCGTTTGCTGCAATCATTAGTCCGCTTTGGGCCCCGAGCGCGGCTCGTGACGACGTGGCGAACGTTAGCCGGCCGCCCACCGCAGCGTTTGCCGGAACGCGCCGCGTCGCCCGGCGTTGGTGTCACCGTGGCGACTCAGCGCCAGTGTCGCTGCGTCCCAAACGTTTGTTGGCGACTTTCCCTTCCACTCGCCAACCGATGGATTGACGCAATTCGGGATCGCGTCGCAATCTGATTCTGGCGAGGGGAGAGGGGGCGGGGTGGTCGATTTTTTTTGTCCCCTTGTGCCGATTGTAGCAGCCTCTAGTGGCTGTACTTGGTGTACATCAGCCTTATAACATGCAGAATAATATTAATACTAATCTACAGCCCTTTGTCAACTCAAGGTTCCCCACCCCCCCCCCCGCCGCGCCGCGACGGTCGTGAGGGTTGTTTTATCGTGAAGCAAAAATTAATAATAATAAAAGCATTGATTCTTACAAAGTCAATGCATGCATTGTGATCTTGAAAACTGATATGAATTGATGACCAATGCACGGTCGCTATACTTCACCACGCCGGTCATCGCTGTTCATGAAAAGGTTGAATTAATTTAGCTTGGAGAAGTATTCGCACAAATTAGCGATATTTAAATCTGATTATCATGACTATTATTATAATTATGAATTATCAATGCCCAATGACATCAGCTTGCCCTTCATTGGCAATACGAAATCATCAATCATCATCATCATCGGCCATGGCTGGGAATTGAACTCAGGCCACCAGGTTCGTTGGCGCAGTCTGCCAAACACTGCGCCTACGAACCTGGTGACCCCGGGCGATGAGGGCAGCAACGAAAACAATCGTGAACAATCGCCTACACAAGGGCACGCGCCGTGCCGATGGCTGCTTTGTTCACGTCTTGTCCGCGCCGGGAGTTTGCTGGCGAGTCCGACTCGCGCAATCAACGACTCCTCGCGTCGGCCCGCGGTTGGCGCGCTCCGTTAGACAGCGCGCAGCTCCTGCGGCACGCCGAGCCCTCTGCAGATGCCGCTGCTGAATTATCACAAGAAAAAAAGAATATATTTTTTAAACGTAATTTTAGTCTAAAAGGAAACGCAACCAAACTTGTTGAAAAACCATCTTCTTGGTTCTTTCGGTAAAGTCACGTAGAATGGAAATAATAAAATAATAATAAAACATAATAAAATAATTCTCACGACGTTTCGGCCACAACGCAAGCAGCCGTCCTCAGCTGAAGAACAGGTCTGTTGAAAAACGTTGGCGTGATTCATGCGCAAAATGCTGATCCGCGTCCATTACAGCGGACCCCGAGCTGCCTTCCACCGAGCCAGCGTAGGCGCCATCGCCAGCGCCAGGCTCTGCTCCGGCGGTCAAATTGTCCACCGCAAGGGCGACGTCCTGCCCAGGGGTGGAGGGGGGGGGGACTGCGTGCAGCGCCTTGGCTGGGAATGGCGACAAATCAGAGCCGTCCACCGCAGCGGACGAGAAGCGTGAGAGGATCCCGGGTAGCGAGAGCACGCGGCGCCTGGCGGGGGGGGGGGGAGCGCCTGGCGGGGGGGGGGGCGTCTGGCGGGGGGGGGGCGTCTGGCGGGGGGGGGGCGTCTGGCGGGGGGGGGGCGTCTGGCGGGGGGGGGGGAGCCTGGCGGAGGGGAGGGGCCCTCCACGTGATCCCACCGCGGCCCCTCCACTCGTCCGCAGCGCTAATGAACGCCGGCTGCACGAGAATGCCTTCACTTATTTTTGCAAACATAGCCGGCAGCGACAAACTTTTCACAACTTTTAGAATAACAATGGAGATATTAATGTTTAAAATGTTCACGTTTTTTGGGGGGGGGGTTAAATAATACAAATAATAGGAACGAGCGGTTGGCGAGGAAGTATTGGCAGCCTGGGTTCGATCCCGAGCTACGGCTGATGTTAGCGGCGAGCGCTGTCTGCGGCTATCCTTGGGTACTCCCCCACTTTATCAACTCTTATTGAACTTAAGTTGAACTTCTTTCGCACCGTACGTAGTCAACCGTTCTCATCGGAGGTGCATGAGAAAGGCTTCAAACTAAACACAAAAAGCAGTTATTGACAAATGAGTTTTCAACCTAGATTTAAAAGTGCGTCGATCCAGTGGCTTCCTAATATCGTCGGGTGTTCATTGCTTAGAAGAGTAAAGTCTGAACCCTGCTTCGAGTGTGGGAGCCGACGAGGTTCGGGTGCAGGCCGCCCAGAGGCAGACCGTGGGTCCCACCGTACCGGAGTGGAGGTCAAGTTCGGGTCAGGAACACGAGCGCAAGGGCGGTGGCTGGGAAGTGGAGGGGAGGGCGCTTGGAGGGCGCTGGGAGGTGGCTGGGAGGGCGCTGGGAGGTGGCTGGGAGGTGGCTGGGAGGTGGCTGGGAGGTGGCTGGGAGGGCGCTTGGAGGTCGCTGGGAGGTGGCTGGGAGGTGGCTGGGAGGTCGCTGGGAGGTGGCTGGGAGGTGGCTGGGAGGGCGCTTGGAGGGCGCTGGGAGGTGGCTGGGAGGTGGCTGGGAGGGCGCTGGGAGGTGGCTGGGAGGTGGCTGGGAGGGCGCTTGGAGGGCGCTGGGAGGTGGCTGGGAGGGCGCTGGGAGGTGACTGGGAGGTGGCTGGGAGGTGGCTGGGAGGTGACTGGGAGGTGGCTGGGAGGGCGCTGGGAGGTGGCTGGGAGGGCGCTGGGAGGTGACTGGGAGGTGGCTGAGAAGTGGAGGGGAGGGCGCTGGGAGGTGACTGGGAGGTGGCTGGGAGGTGGCTGGGAGGTGACTGGGAGGTGGCTGGGAGGGCCCTGGGAGGTGGCTGAGAGGTGACTGGGAGGGTGCTGGGAGGGCGCTGGGAGGTGACTGGGAGGTGGCTGGGAAGTGGAGGGGAGGGCGC